>NC_143250.1:666875-1331250 GCF_984573655.1 Nuphar pumila | reverse complement strand
GTCGACGATGTCGAACTCCCTTATGTTGGGATGAGGTCAGAGAATGGAGATTGTTAGGGCCCGAGATGGTTCAACGGATGATAGACCAAGTGAGATTCATTCGAGAGTGTCTTCTCACAGCGCAAAGTCGACAGAAGAGTTATGCAGACCAAAGACGTCATGAGTTAGAATTTGAGCAATATGACCACGTAATTTTGAAGATATCTCTGTTTAAGGGAGTGATGTATTTTGGTCCAAGAGGAAAGTTGAATCCCTGATATATTGGACCCTTTGAGATACTCGTGAGAGTTGGTCAGACAACATACCGTTTAGCCTTACCACCTTCTTTATCTCGAATTCATAACGTATTTCATGTTTTCATGTTGCGGAAGTATGTGCCAGATCTCTCCTACATATTGGATATAGTTGAGACTGTATTGGATACACAAGATGACTTAAGTATGAGAGAAAAGCTCATAGAGATTCTGGATACGAAGGTACAAAAGCTAAGAAACAATGAGTTATCCCTAGTATTGGTTAGATGGAGTCATCACAACAATAAGGAGGCTACCTGAGAGCGAGAATCTGACATTCGTGAGCAATTTCCCTATTTGTTTCTAGGTAAGATTCAGGACAAATATTCTTTTAAGGGGGGTAGAATTGTAAAACCCCCTCCGGCGAAGTCGCCAGAGGGAATAAACATAAAAAAAGAGGAAAACAATTTTTCAATTAGGAAAACCGTTCGAAGGTTCGAGAGGGGTGAGGATAAACCTCACCCCCAAAATCCGTGGGAGGGGGGTGATGTTTATCATCAACCCCTCACCCTGCGTGAGGGTTATAAAAACCCTCACATAGGCCCTCCTTCTGCACCCTGCATCGAGAGAGATCAAGAGAGAGAGAGACACTTACCAGCGATGGCGGCGATGACAACGATGCAAGCCTCCACCCTCTTTATCTTCTTTTTCGTTCTTCTTTTCTACTCTAAGCAAAAAAAGGGGGCCAACAACCATTGCTGTCGGCGAGTTGCAGGGAAACGAAAAGAAAAAGAAAAGAAAAGAAAAGAAAAGAAAAGAAATTCAGAGAGAGTGAGAGAGAGAAAGAGGAGGAGGGGGCCAGCCGATGTCGGTAGCCGACCCCTCTCTATAAGAAGAAGGGGAGACAGAAAGGGGTCGATGCCCTTTTTCCGCCCCCTGTGAGGGTTTTAACGGGGGGGGGGACCGGGTCGGTCTGGGCGCGACCTAGACCGAACCCGACGGTCTAGGTTGCGCCCAGACCGAGCCTTTATTTTTTTTTAAAAAAGGGCCCAGTTCGCACCCAGACCGAATTGAGACAGATGGTTTGGGTAAACTGGTTCGGGTCGAACCGGTTCAGGCCAAACCGGTTTGGTTAAAACTGATTCAAGTGAAACCGGTTTAGACTGACTCGGGTCTGAACCGAACTGGTTTGAACCAAGTGCCGAATCGAACTAGTTCGGGTCTGGATCTGGGTTATTAGTCCAGACCCAATTCGATCTAGACCTGTCCTAAATCTAGATTAACCGGGTATGGATCTGATTGGATCAGTCTCGGGTCTAGACCTAATCAGACAGGTCTGAACACAGTTAGACTATCTCGGATCCAGTCAGGCAGATCTGGATCCAATTAGACTGTTCTGAATCCAGTCAGGTAGGTTCGGATCCAGGCAAACTGTCCTGGATCTAGTCAGACTATTCTGGATCCAGTCAGAATAGTATGGATTTAGTCAGACCAGTTTGGATCCAATCAGACTGTTCTGGATCCAGAAGTGTTATGGATATGAATCCAAACAAACTAGGTTGTATCCAGATAAAAAATGGATATGGATCAAATCGTACGAAAGTCTCGTATGGTATTGAAATATGAAATGTACCAAGATATCCATTTGGATACTCGAGATCCATTTCAGTAAAATGGACATAACTTCGCACTCTGAACTCAAAATCGAGTGAGGTTTGGTGCGTTGAACTCAGATTATAGAGAGGAATCTACTGGTCCATTTATTTAAGTAAAAACAGTGATATAGAAATCGAGGTTTCTTGAGTAAATTCGGGAAAGAGTATTTTTGGTAAGAAGTGTTGCGTATTAATGCGAATATATTGTATTATGACCAAATCACACCGATAGAATTCGTGAGACATGATTTCAGAGAAAGCACAAAAATCACCGTTAAGGTAAGGGATGTTATAAGTAACTTTAGATGTGAATAAACCTTTTTCACGTTGCTTGTTATTGTAGTCTTACAAATGTTATGTGATTAGCGTGATAATTTTGAGTGAGACCGTGACATGCATAAATTCTATGCTTGACATTATGAGTTAATGTATATACGTGTTCATCATGATATGCATGTTAATTATGATATATCATGCATAATAGAAAGAATTTGAATTATAATTGCATGTTTACATGATTGTTAAATATCATGCATTGTGATAAGACCATGCGTAGATTAGAGTCCCAGTTAGTTTATTCATGTTGTATGAATGAATATTTTGAGTTCAACATGCATGACTCCTTTAATCCCGAAAGTGGCAACCTATGGTAAGGGCTACCTGGTTCATGGTCAGAGTGCAACCACCACGGAGAGTGGACCGCCGATGATTTAACGATGTAAAGACATTGCAACATTGCATGCTAAGGTCATCATTAGATTAAAAATGAGATTTTGTGATCAGTCACGACATCACTCGTGAGAGAACGAGTGAATTATGAATTTAAAAATGCGGTTCAACGTGTGAATTTAGTTATGACTTAGGGTTGCACTCACACTAGTTTGAAGACTCTGGAGGACCATGGATGATTGATAACCATCATGGTTAGGATGTAGCATGAACCATATCGAAATTAAGAGCTTGACCTCCCAGCTAGCTACCGATGGGGTCCCCGTGGTGGTTCACTGTAGTGCCTGGTGATCCGGGAACCCCTGAAAGTGTACGGTTTATCGTCTGACCAACATGTGGAATTGGAGTGTTCTACGGGGTTGCTACGCCAATAGACGACTATTACCGGTATAACCAACCTAGTGATAGTTGTGTGAAAGAAAGTATTTGAGAATAATAATGGGGGTAATTAAAATATACAAAGATGTGTGGTGTGTCAATAACTAAACTAAGATTAGAAGCTTAGAGCCCAGTACAATTGTAAGTTAATTATTTATTTACTTATTTTTATTTTTTACTGGGTTGTAGACTCACCCCCATTTTTGTTTAATTACAACTGTAGGTTCCAAGTATTAGAACAATCAGTTTGTGAGCACATTTTCCCTTTTCAGCAGAACATTGATATATTTTACTTTTCTTGTCATTGAATAAGATGTATTTGCTTTCTTTTGCTATGAATGATGAATAATTGTAAGAAAAAGTTGATTATGAGAATAAAATGAAAAGTTTTTTTTAGCCACGTTTTTCTCTGTGTAAACTTTGTACTCTTTTCCTCTGGAAAGTAATACCAACGAACTCGAACTCATGAAATTTCAGATCAGAGTGTTACATTGACATTTAGTTGTAGTCAAAGGCCACCGCTAAATATCCTATTACAATACAATCGATGAATTTTTATCGGACAATGGGTTGAGATCAAAGGAGTGGCTAAGTGCCATGGCTATGTGACACTAGCCAATGACATGACAACATTGCATGGGGCTCACACACAGCTACGTAGTGCAGGCTCCACATAAAAAGATGTCATGTGATTAGCTGTGTTTCCAGATTGGGCATCCCCTATTACACCCAATCGTGCTTGCCAGTATGTTCATCTTTTACTTTTTATTTATTTACTTTTTGAAACTCTAGCTTGAGCGAATAAGAAATAAGAATGGCAGTAGACCGGAATGAAATGGGGCCCACCTTGCCTGGCCCCATTTTGGACTGGGGATATAAGACATGAAACTGGGGATGAAGGTTAAAATCAAAACCCGTGCAGGGATGGACTTAGGCATTCTCCCACCCCTTTCCGTTCCTGATCTTAAGGATGACAATGGACTGGAGAAAAACGGATCCCCACCCCACCTCGCCCAGTTTGGACTAGGGATGGAGAACATGAAATAGTGATGAAGGTTAAAATCAAAACCCGTGCTGGGAGGACTGGGGTGGAGACGTTGTCTCCCGCATCCTTCCAGGTCCACTGTCATCACTAATGGGAAACCTACCTCCCCAACGGCTACCTTTTCAAATGATAAAAGAGAGAGAGCCGAAACCTACCTCCCAACTGCTACTTTTCAGAGAGAGAGAGAGAGAGAGAGAGAGAGAGAGAGGGGACTCGATGAATCTCTACGTAAAGGTGGTGTGAGCCATTACCCATTAGTAATCCATTTCCATGACGTGATTCGTTGTTTTAGAACAAAGTAGAGAACCCACCATGACATGTACAGTTAGGACAAGTTGGGAAAAAGCAGCTTGTAGACAGATCAAGACTCGAGATATATAGTTTTTTAGTTGGTCTCCTTTATTCTTCACTTCAAATCATAAGCAACGTGCCTACCTGACAGCCTGGACGATGGGTTTTGGATCAGGTGATATTGAATATCACCATTGTTGTGTTTTTCAAGTGTTTTGCACCGGACGCCAAATCCCTCAAAATTCTTTGGAATGTGATTTTTGGCATTCGGCCCTTCATCCACCGGGATGGGCGTTGGATTTTTGGAAACGATGATTTTCCATATCACCTCATCTCATCTCGTGAATATTGGAGTTGCATGCTTAGCATGAAGGGCCATTGCATACAAAAAAAGGCCTCTTTATTTTTATTCAGTCACAAATATTGACTTAGGCAATATTGGAGTTGCATGCTTAGCATGGAGGGTCCCTTTACCACGATAATATTGCGAGAATTTACAAAGAAGAAAGATTTTGAAAATCGTGATAATAACGGGGCGGCTTGTGAATAAAACGTTATAATATCAACATCTTGACCGTGAATATATCTAATAATTACTTCGCATGAGTTATAAGAACAGCTGAGTAATGTTTGCATTAACAACAAAATCTAAAATTCGTTCTTGGACACCAAACCTTGCATTTTGCTATTGTCTGCGGGAAAATAGAATATCTTGAAAATGTTTTTTTTTTTTTTTTTTATGATGAAGGAAAACCCTCAAGAACTGGGTCACTTAATGGGCATGGAGGAAAATGTAATATCTTCGTCTTCCTTTTTCTCTGTTGACATGGAGGCTTACACCTGGTGCTACATCAATAAAATTGAGAAAAATGAGAGAACTATAGAAGTTTTTTTTTTTTAATTTATAACCTGAAGATCATCGTGCTGGCAGCATAAAACTTCGAGGCTAGGATCCCTGCCCCCCGAGCTATGGAAGCCTCATTGCACTCAAGCTTCTTGGGAAAATCCTGTTCAACTGCGGTGTTCGTCTCTCTCTGAGTTGCTGCTGTTTTTCGTTTGTCCTCAAGAAAAAATTCTAGTGGCTCATCAAGGCAAAAGTAGTAGTCTCAGCGTGAGGGTAAAATCTATCTATTAAACTCGCTACTGTCTAAATGAGCAAATCTTTGTTTTCGATTGGGTGGATTAAATTTGGATTCATTCATGACTTGGTAATTTTTCGAGTTAAGAATCTGTTGAAAACTTATTCGTTCTTATTTGGTTGCAATTTGAACCTATTTGGTAATGGAACAATGGTAACATGACTCAGGTTAAATTCAGTTCTGTGTTTCGAATTGAATTAGGGTCAAACCTATTTGCAGCCAATGATCTGAACTCTAAATGGGGTTGCAAACAGCTTCTCTTAGGGTTAAGCTTAACAAAACACCAGACCCATATTTCAGAAGTGAATCCTTATTTCGAATCAATATCTCACTTAATTTTATGGTAGTGTCTGATATGGACCTATGGTTATAGTGGTATACCACTGTATAACCATAGGTTGACAATTCCGTCTCTAGGGCCACAAGAGCTCTTCTGATAGGGGCGACTGGTGAATGTTACCAAGTTGACAGGGCGTCACAAGTTCAAAACCCACGGGTGGCATCTCTTGCCACAAGGTAAAGTGTAGGCAAAGGGGACCTCAAGGGTTTTACCAACTTGCGGCCAATCAATGTTCTGTGGTGTGTGTGTGTGTGTGGGGTGGGGGGGGGGGGGGGGGGGGTGTCCTTGGATTATCCAAAAAACAAAAACAAAATTTACATCTCTACATTCTCTTGGAGAGGCAAAGGGCAGTATGGTAATTATATCTGGAAAGAAAACCATGCTTCCTTTCCATTATGTCAGTAGGCATGTTTTATTCATCATGTTTAATCTTTATTGAAATTTGATTCTAGCGCTTGAACTTATCTGTTTTATAAGATTCTGACTAATATTTTGCATCCTTCAGTCAGTAGCCTTTTAGTACATGAGCAAATTCATGTATTAAATGTTTTTTTTTGAAAGGAAAACGTTGAATTCATTGGAATTATAATAAGCATTTCATCATACCAAATTGTGGCTCCGCTTGTCCGTGCATGTCACCTTGTGTTTGGGACGTTGCAAGTTCAAATCCCAATGGTATCGTTGTATAACTGGTAGGGGTCTGCCTAACCCCAGCTTGCCTTTCAAAAAACAAAAACATTCATCACGTACATAGAGGACGAGATGTGACCGTAAGGCTAATAGGTACAAATGACAGGAAAATAAATCATGTAAAGGGTTTTCTTCATCTTCACGGACGGCCGAACTTAGGGACATCAATTCATTGCAAATCTGAATCATGCCATTTCAGTTTACATCTTGGTCGTAATTCCCATTGGATCATGGCAAGGATGACCCCCCTCGGTTTGGGGTATCTATCGAATGTCCGCATGTTTCTCTCTAACCAGATTGTCCTCCGTATCATCAAAAGCCAGCAATGCCGCACGAAAACCCATTTGGGGCCTTTCTTTTAGAAGTTCTGTGAAAAAAGGTCCCAAAAAGAATGGCAGTGTTATCGGCTGACCCGAATCTCCCCACACTTATTGTTGCATGTCCTTCGCAAATATAGAGTAATTAAACAAATGGTTCGTCAACTCGGCCTGTGCATAACTGTTTAGTTATACACTGATGGTCCCAAGCCCGGATAAAGGAGGAGGGTTGCGGTAGGCCTGTGACAACCAACATAAAAACTTAGTCATACCCTATGAATATGAACCAATATGAGAATTTCGTTGGGGTGTTCCCTACTGTGCGACGCGCTGTACTCTATAGGCCCGGATACAGTGATAAATGTGCAAGGGTTGCTAGGTTGTCGCCTGGAAGCGACGCGTCACACTGGCGCCCGGTTGTGGTGTCAAATAGGCAAGGGCTCCCTCACTTTGTTGGACGGGTGGGGGTAAAGAAGTTAGTCCAAGACCATAAAATTAGGTTAGTCACTTGAAACATATGATCTTTAACTGGTAAGTTGGTAGAGTTAGTAGATGTTATGTGTAGGAGAAAGATTGATATTTTATATCTACAAGAGGCCAAATGGGTATGTGAGAAAGCAAAAGTGATAGAACCTTGGGGATATAAGATTTGGTATACAGGAATAAATAGGAATAGGAATGGAGTAGGGATTGTTATGAGTCGTGAGTTTATAGATAATGTAGTTGAGGTCCGTAGGAAGGGTGATAGGATTTTACTTATTAAATTAATATTAGGTACATATAATATTATTATTATTAGTGTTTATGCACCTCAAGTAGGTTTAGATGATTCCATTAAGCGTCAATTTTAAGAATATTTAGATGAAGTAGTACAAGGGATATCTTATGGAGAAAGACTTTTCATCGGCGGTGACCTTAATGGGCATGTAGGCATTAGTAGGGATGGATTTGAGAGTATCCATGGAGGCTATGGTATAGGAGAAAGAAACGAAAGTGGAGAAATAATTTTAGATTTTGGTTTGTCCTATGATATGATCTTACCAAACACTTGGTTTAGGAAGATGAAGTCTTACCTAGTAACATTTAAAAGTGAGGTTAATACGAGTCAGATAGATTTTTTCCTACTTAGAAAGAGAGATAGGAATTGTTGCATCGATTGTAAGGTTATACCGAGAGAAAGTGTAGCTACACAACATAGAGTCTTAATTTTAGATATTAGAATTAGACTATGCCGCAAAAGGGATAGACATAGGATAAATCCTAGAATTAAGTGGTGGGCACTGAAAGGAGCTAAACAAGGAATGCTTGTAGAGCGGGTAGTGAAGGAAGTTGATTGGTGTCTCGAGGAGGATTCAAAATCTATGTGGAATAAGATAGCGGGTGACATAAGAAAGGTGGCTAAGGAGGTATTGGGTGAGTCTAAAGGCGGTGCACCGCTAGGTAAGGATACATCGTGGTGGAACGAGGATGTCAAATTAACTATTAAGGTTAAAAGAGAGTGTTATAGAAATCTAAGTAAAAGTCGTGATAATGAGAATTTGAAGAAGTATATGATAGCAAAGAAGGAAGCTAACAAAGTAGTTCGGAATGCGAGGGATAAGGTATATAAGGAGGTTTATGACAAGTTGGATACCAAAGAGGGCGAGAAGGATATTTATAGGCTTGCAAAGATGAGAGATAGGAAATCAAGGGATCTGGGTATGGTTAGATGTATCAAAGATGAAACACAAAGGGTTTTAGTCAAAGATGAGGAAATTAAGGAGAGATGAAAAGATTATTTTGATAAGCTATTTAATGAAAGTCATGCTCAGGATATTGGAAACTTTTCAATTCCTTTTCATGAGATGAATCATGACTTCATGCACAAGATTCAACATAAAGAAATTGCAGAGGCTTTGAAGAAAATAAAATCAAGAAGGCCAGTTGGCCCATATGGTATACCTATTGAGGCTTGTAAATGCTTGGGAGAGAAAAGTTTAGAATGGTTGAAAAATCTTTTTAACAAGATTTGGCGGACAAATAAGATGCCTAATGAGTGAAGGAAGAGTACTTTGGTGCCTCTATATAAGAATAAGGGCGATATACAAGATTACACAAACTATCGTGGTATAAAACTCATGAGTCATACTATGAAACTTTGGGAGAGGGTGACTGAGTCTAGGTTGAGGAATGTTGTCATTATATCGGAGAATCAATTTGGTTTTATGTCTGGAATATCAACTATGGAAGCTATACATCTTCTTAGACAACTTATTGAGAGAAATAGAGAGAGGAACAAAGATTTGCATATGGTTTTTATTGATTTGGAAAAGGCTTACGATAAAGTACCTAGGGACGTTCTCTAGTGGACAATGATGAAGAAATGTGTTTCTCTCAAGTACATTAGTATAATTAAAAATATGTATGAAGGAGTAGTAACCAATGTCCGCACTTGTGGATGGGTGACAACCAATTTTCCTATAACGGTTGGGTTACATCACGGATCTGCTTTAAGCCCTTTCCTATTTGCTATAGTGATGGATGAACTTACGAGATCAATTCAAGAAAATGTGCCGTGGTGTATGTTGTTTGCTGATGATATTGTTTTGATTGATGAGTCTAGAGCTGGGGTTAATGCTAAGTTAGAATTATGGAGACAGACATTGGAAGCAAGGGGTTTTAAGTTGAGTAAGAGTAAGACATAATACATTGAATGTCGATTTAGTAAGCAACAAAGTAGTGATGGGAGTGTAGTGAAGCTTGGTGAGCAAGAAATACCGGTGGATGATTCTTTCAAATATTTGAAATCTATCATTCAAAAGTATGGAGAAATTGATGAAGATGTAAATCATAGGATAAAGGTTGGGTGGATGAAATGGAAGAGTGCAACTGGAGTGTTGTGCGATCGTAGAATGCCATTGCGGTTGAAGGAAAAGTTTTATAGGATGACTATTAGGCCCGCTTTACTATATACTACGGAATGTTGAGCTTCCAAGAGACATCATATTCAAAAAATGAGTGTAGCTGAGATGCGAATGCTGAGATGGATGTGTGAAAATACAATAAAAGATAAGATTTGGAATGAGGAGATACGTAAGAAGGTAGGCGTTGTACCCATTGAAAATAAGATGAGAGAGAATCGTTTACAGTGGTTTGGACATATTCGACGAAGGCCAAATGATGCTCCAGTTAGAAGGACGGAGAAATGGGAAAATATATTAGTTAAAAGAGGTCGGGGTAGGCCTAGGAAGACATGGATGGAGGTGATAGGAAAGGATATGAATGCTTTGAACCTCACCGAGGACATGGCATTGGATAGAAATGAATGGAGGAGAAAGATTCATGTGGAAGACCCATAATGATTTTCTTTGTTGGTTCATATCGCCGACCCCAATTGTTTTGGGATGAAGGCGTAGTTGTTGTTGTAAACAAATGGTTTGTTGATTTCTCGCAAGAGTTGCACATTCTGCACTTACCCGCAAGGTGAAAACCCTTTGATTTTAAAAATGAATCTGATTTAACTTTGTCCATCAAAATCAACCATACAAAAGTTGATCCTCTTTGCGGGGGGCGTCACCCCAAAGAGCCCCCCCCCCCCTTTGGTCAGAAAGCCCAACTGCATTAGGAGATGATGCTCGGTAACAAGACTTTACCGAAAATCTCCCATCCGAAGAGAGCTTCCATATTAAATGTTATACTTGCTGCATTTCTTTTTGTACATACATTCTATTACAGACTCGTTTCTTATGGATTAAGTTTGATCATAACCATGCCATTGTATAAAATAAACTCAGCATGTATGGCTATACTGAGAAAACGCAGAAAAATTTCTTTAAGAAACAGAAAGGAAGCAACTAAGAAGATAATACAACAACAACAACAACAACTACGCCTTCATCCCAAAACAATTGGGGTCAGCGATATGAACCAAAAAAGAAATTCGTTTTGGGTCTTCCACATGAATCCTTTTCCTCTAATCATTTCTATCCAATGCCATGTCCTCGGTGAGGTTCAAAGCATTCATATCCTTTCCTATCATCTCCATCAAAGTCTTCTTAGGCTTACCCCGACCTCTTTTAACTAATATATTTTCCCATTTCTCCAACCTTCTAACTGGAGCATCATTAAGCCTTCGCCGAATATGTCCAAACCATCGTAAACGATTCTCTCACATCTTATTTTCAATGGGTGCAACACCTACCTTCTTACGTATCTCCTCGTTCCGAATCTTATCTTTTATTGTATTTCCACACATCCATCTAAGCATCCGCATCTCAGCTACACTCATTTTTTGAATATGATGTCTCTTGGCAGCCCAACATTCCGTACCATATAGTAAAGCGGGTCTAATAGTCGTCCTATAAAACTTTCCCTTCAACCGCAATGGCTTTCTACGATCGCACAACACTCCAGTTGCATTTTTCCATTTCATCCACCCAACCTTTATCCTAAGAAGATAATGTATATATAAATTTAAAAAGGTTGAGGTTATGGTTATATAAACTAATCATAGGTGTTGCTTTCTGATGCAAATGTAGGTGTTCATGCCATTGGTTTCAGTCACTCCATTGACCGATTGTATAATTTCCAAGGAACCGGTCCTCCTGATCCAACAGTGGACTCTACCAGTCTACCATGCTTGCAAGCCTTACCAAAAAAATGCCCCCCCCCCCCCCCCCCCCCCGTCTCTAATTCCAGTGACTAACCTTGCAACCGATCCAAAAGTTTTCTTGAATCAGGTATCAAGTGCACCATTTACTCTATATAACTCATTTTATCAAGGTGTGCTGAGTGGGAAGTCATTTCTTCACTTAGATCAACAATTCGAGTTCACTGATATAAGTAGACAAGCATCACCTTATGCCAATAATCCAATGCTTTTTCAGAAATGATTTCAAGCAAGCTATGATAAAATTGTGGAATATCGGGACATAGACCGGAGAGCAAGGGGAGAGCAGATGTAATTGCTGGGCAGCGAATCAGAAGTATTTACGGATCTTTGCTGTATAATCAGAAAAATTTTGGTTATTGCTATTGAGAATGAAACTGCCAAAATGCAAATTTTTAATTGTTTCGTGAATAGCAGTTTACTGTTGCTTTTAAACTGCATAGTTCATTGATATATATTGTTTTTTTGAGACTCTTTTCTTTTTGAAGATACTTCATTGATATTGCAATACAAGCAGTTGCAAGTAATTCTGAAAATCAAATAATAGGATCTTATTGACAATAATAGGAGATTATTCTCACATACTTCAAATTAAGCAGACACAAACCAAATGAAATAATTCAAATGACTTCACACATGATCGGTGCTCACAAGGACTGGAGCAATGTAAGAACCCCGCTTCTTAGCTGTTCACCACACGGCAAACCTTCCTTATCTGACCAGCAGTTCCAGTCTTCACTTCAATCTGAATCATCTTCTCCATGGACAAAGCAAACTCCTTGTAGAAATTTATGGAGCCACTGAGTATTCCATCAATATAGGACTTTGTGGTGCTGTCTGTAAGCAGGGAAAAATCGGATGTGAACAGACCTCTTCTCTTAACCACATTAGTGTAATAATGGGTGTCGAAGGTTTGGAAACTCCCAGGATCCATTTCTAGAATGGTGGTGTTATCTGCAGGAGTCTTGCACTTGTATTGCTTCAGATTTGCGGCATAATATTTGTCTAGAGCTGGGTCTTGATCACCTTTTCCTGTGAAGTTGTAGAGCCTGTTTGAGACAAAGTTGCAGTGAGTAATGCCGATCGTGTGCGCCCCTGCAAGAAACAGAGGAAAAATTTCCATAAGTACTATCATTATAACAATTCAGATTAATAAATAAATTTATCAGGTGTTGATGAAGATTCACCTGACAATGTAACTAAGTCCTTCACATCAAGACTCTTGTTTGCAAAATTAGCTTTCAGAGAAGTAAAATTGAATGTTGGAGGAGGAATGTTGCTTAATGCCTCAGAAGCCAATGAAACAATTCCATCCCTGCGGCCTGTGGGTACTGTCCAGTAAGGACCTCCCTGTGACAGAAGAGTTCCAGTGTGTTTAGCTCAATAAAGAACTCATAAGCAAAAAATCTTTGATTCTTGGTAATTGTGTTCAGGTAGTCTTACTATAACACCAACTGCATCTCTTGATACTAATGAAATAATATCTGCACATGAGACGACTCCTGGACACACTGCTTCTACCAAGCTCTTCACTCCGTCAATGAAATCAAAACCTCGCAGACTCATATTTGGCGCGGCATCCTTCTCTGCGGTGTTATTTTTGGTGGAATTCAGCAACAAAGATGCATCACAGCCCTGAGAAAGTCCATGTTTCTTGAGTCAGTTACTAACCAAAGAGCTGCCACATGAGGAACTTGGACCAGGCTTTCCCATGTTCCTCACGGCAGAAACATAACCAAGTCATTTATACATATTGCTATCACAAAGACAAGAAGAAATCCATGAAACCTGTGACCAGAGAAGAGACTTAACAACAGTCTGTCCAGGTTTTGTTTTTCATGAAAAGAGGCTTGACAGACACTTGGCAACAACTTGGACACTGAGCAGAATTTGGAAAAAACAACAAAAATAAAAAGCCAACCAACTTTTACTGACCCTCACAAAACAGTCATGGAAATTCAATCTTAGCAATGCAGCTGCTAAAGAGGGTGCATTTGGAATGTGTTCCTTCACAAACCCTTCAATTATGCTCTCGGCTTGTGGGCAGACTTGGTCATAGAACCCAACTTTAAGTTGAGCCTGAGAGACACCAAGCAGGCCCAAAAGAGCGAAGCCAAGAAGAGCTAGACATCCCATATTTCTCATATTCTCTTCCCCCCACACTCAGTTGAGCAAAACTCTTAACAATTCAAATGAGCTTTGAAGTGTGAATAGACAGCTCAAGGCACCCTCTATTTATAGATGTTCAATCATATTAAGAGGTGATTTTTTTCTATTCATGAAAGCCACCCTTGTGCTTTCAATATTCCATTTGCTTAAAAGTTTCCTCTTTATAATATTTAAAACATGTCACGCGGAAGTGAGAGAGCAGGAGTCGTGCAGTTTAGTGGTTTCATGACAGCATAAGTGGGACTGAAAACTTTGGTCATTGATTAGCAGGTCAGAGAATCTTTTTTGATAAATGATGAATCATATTTGTTTATAATAAGTAAAAAGTAACAGATGGGGAGGCATGCCTGTCTGTTGGGGATTTATATATCAATTTTAGCTCACCAACTCCAATATTATTTTTCTATTAGGCCACTGTGTGGGCTTTGCTTCCCTGTAAACTTTTAAGCCTTTCCTCAACTTTTCCCTCTTCTATATCTTTACAACTTGTCTAATAGTGGACATGGTTGTTCTTATTGCTCCTCTGCTTCCGTGTGTTCAGTAACTTTGTCTGAGAATTCGCAGATATTATGCATGAATCCACGTGCAAGTATATATACAAGGTGTACATGAGTATATGTTGGTATATTTTTTATGCATGTGTTATATGTAAGGGTGTTAAATGTTGAGTTAAATGGTTTTGCATGTCTAATGAAAGATATATGGATGCATTCAGTGGGAAACAGCTAAGCTTGAAGAAGATACTGCCTACTTGCTTTAGCACATTAAGAAAGGACTTACATGTTAAAAATGTAAGCTCTGTTTTCATGTCCGGGAACCACTTATCTAAGAAAAATAGGATAATACAAGAGATTTTCTTCTAAGAGTCTCTCTCTCTCTCTCTATATATATATATATACCCTTTTTCGTTAGGTCACTGTTAGGACCTTCCAAAAATCACAGTTTTAGGTGTTTTATGCTTGATCTGAACCATTAGACGTGTGCACCATTGCTTATTTATTAAGAAACAGTCTTTGTTCCAAATTGATTTCATGCAAAAGTTTGAATATTTTATCATCAAATTTTAGTACAATATCAACTGTTGATTTTTTTTACCTCTTTAAAATACACATCTAAACATAAAGATGCTAATACATGTTCTCTATTGAGTAAAAAATAATAAACACATTTAACGGTCAGATAGAGCATAAAACAACTAAAAATATGTTTTTTGGAGGGTCCTAATGGTGACCTAACAGAAAAGGGGGCATGTTCTCTCTCTCTCTCTCTCTCTCTCTCTTTATATATATATATATATATATATATATATATATATATATATATATATATATATATATATATATATGTCAAGTATCAACTCTCAAATTGCCGTTAGAATTGGTCTAGTCAAATCCTTCAGTGCTTTGCCAACTTATGTTGTTTCAATCTTGTTGTCTTGATGAGCTGGTTCTGTACCGTAATATGGAACCACAATAATGGTCAGATACCTGGCCTATCCAAGTCCATTTTTTATGTTTTTGGTTCATACTCTTATAATTTGATGGACGATCAGATCTTGTTAGGGTCTTCTAAAACTTGAGGCAACTAATTTTAACTTGTGTTGGTGTTTCAAACTGAACATGGTCTCAACAACCTCACTTGTTCAAAGATCGTAATATGGTTAATTAGAAAAGATGAGTGCTCTCTTATTCCTTACTTCACTGTATCTTCTGATCTGTACTGCAGTTTGAGTAACAAATTGATTAGAAACAGACCTATGTTCAGTATCGGTACATATCATATTGGCAGAAAATTGATACGCTTCACCCCTGAATTGGCTATTTTTTAATAAATGTAAAAAAATACTAAAAATTAATTTTTAATATTATTTTAATGGTTTTGACATGTGTCACGTTATGATTGACACATAATATTTTATATTATTTTTTGACCGATACAGAACGATTCACTTATCGGCCAATACAGCTGAATCGTTGGCCAAACGATTCGGGGCCTATACACTGAAAACATTATATTGGTATGAACCCCATCCTTGGACCATCACCCAACGGAGCCTAAATTTTGATCATTTTTGGCAAAAATGCATCCTTTTTTTCCGCTTGATAGAAACAGGAAGGTTGCTACATATCATTGAATTTGTACGTGAAGTTTCTCACTTAAAGCGAAACCAGTTGGAGCCTTGAATGCTGAAGAGACCATACTTTTATGTTAGTCGATGGCTGGAATTCACAGACATTAATGTTGAATTACTATACTACATTCGGGTCTGAACTATCGAATGTAAGCAGTGTAGGGATGATGTATATTTTGTCCATTTTTTTCAAAACTATAAGAAATTTGGTAATACATGTATCATACGCAAATACAAGTACATTGTACAGATACAATTTTATACAAACATGGCATTTTTTCTTAGTCAAAAGGGCCAAACATAAATTTAGATGATTCGTGAATAAACTACTAAAGGACTTTTTTAATGGGGTCAAGTTCACCGACTGAAGAACAAGAATTGCTGCCCACAAAACACCGAGTAAATTATATGTTAAGCCACCAGGCCACTTAAACGACTCTTAGATGCTAACTACTCAAGTCAATTGTTATATATATATATATATATATATATATATATATATATATGTCTTCAAGTAACGAATTCCAGCTTTTGAAGGTGGGCCACGTAAGTCTGGTGGTCGTGGGTCCCACCTGGGGTTTGCCTCGCTGTCTATTAAGTGGCTCGGTTTAGGGTGAGAGTTCCTCATCGTAGAAATGTCACCAAAATATATATATATATATATATATAACAGACAAACAAATATGTAAACTGGTATGCACCAAAGTTTTCATAGTTTTTTTTTTATTTGTTTTCTAAAATTTTACTACATGGTTTTATAGAAACAAACTCTTGGATCTTCCGATTATGATGTATAAAAAGGATCTTTTAAGACTTGAAAATCAACAACTCAAAATTTTCGTAAATATATAAGCATAAAAAATCATATTTGTTGATTTGATTAGGATGATCCAATAGGCAAATGCATATGCAGGGTTAGATTTGCTAAAAAACCTACAAAAATCCTTGCTACTTTACATATTCCTCTCTCTCTCTCTCTCTCTATATATATATATATATATATATATATATATATATATATATATATATATATATATATATATATATATATATATATATATATATATATATATATATATATATATATATATGCCTTCCCTCACCAGTCACAGCATTACATACTGAATGATTCTGCTAAGCCCATATTTGGTGAAATAAACCTACTCAAAAAAATTCAACAGGAGTATAAGAAATGCCCTTAGTTAGGTGGTTGTGCACCAATGCACTGATTGTTAATTACTCTTGACAGGAGCAATCATTGATAAACAAAGGACATCCATTTAGCCCACAGGGGCTCCGCACATCTTGTTAGGTGGGTCTGATTTAAGGTTTTCAAGTTGAAAGATGTCAAAAGTTCAGTGTGCATTTTCTGCGGCAAGGCTTCCAAAGCCAAATGTAAAAACGAGAGACACTCTTCTCACTCAGGCTACTCACATTGCTGAACTTTAGGGGTCATGCCATTTAACGAATTAAGATTTAGAATTTAGGGTTTAGGGCGTAGGGGATAATTTTTACAGTTACAACGGCTAGTTTTGTGTAATTATAAATTAAAGTTATGCAAGGACTAAAGTTGACTTTAGTTTGTCCTCTTTAACGACAAGATATTCTAAATTTAAAAGTGATTACGAAAGACAAGGGGGGTCCCTAAAGTTAACGGTAAAAAAAATGGTGGGTGGTCCATGAGGAGGTGAACGAGCATCAACGTGTTGAGAAAACAGAGCGCAGATGGTCAATTGTTAGCAAGTTGCAAATTGGAATCCCAAAGGTATCGTCGTTGTATAACTGGTAAGGGTCTGCCTAACCCCAGCTTGCCTAAAAAAATAAAGAAAATAAATCATGTCTGCTTGTTCCTATTCAATTTTACTGAAAATAAAGAAAAATATGAAAAACTTTTAAACAAACAGGGAACAATAAATAGCCAAATGGTGCTGAGAGAGAGGGAGACAAACTTTACGACAGTGAAACCAGCAGACAAAACACACAGGACCCAAACCGACAAAGAACACATAAACCAAAAAAAGAAAAAGAAGAAGCACAAAGTACAAATCAGAAACAAAGGCGATCCGTCCGGATCCGAGAGAGGCCTTAGCGACAAGTAGCACTGAAGATCAGGAAGACAGATGCGTAACGATGCGTATACATCCACTAGAATATAATTTACTAGTTGAAATTAACCGTGATCTGCCTGAAAATAGCATTGTTGCACGACATCCAAACAACCCACCAGGAAGAAAGCAACCAAGTTCTCCAAATGATTCACCAACTTTTATATCTACAAACTGGCTAGGGGCCCCACAAGAGGTCCACAACGAAAGACTCCTGATGCATGCACACGACCGACTTATTCCAGGTAACCTTAAAGATATTCTGAAAGACCTGGCATTCCCAAAATAGGTGCAACACAGATTCCTCGCCCCCCTCGCAGAGAGCACATTTATTCACAATGCAGAAACCTATAGACTTGAGGAAGCTATCCGTCTGCACCTGATCTTGCAGAATAAGCCAAGCAAGGAAGCGCTCTCTCGGAGGAGGACCGTTGCTCCAGATAATACTCGCAGATAATCGATTCACACCTGCCGGAAGGAGAGAATGATAGGTGTCTCTGTTGCAGAAGGAGCCATTCGGGGTGATCTCTCTACAAAGGAACTGACTCTGAGCGACGTCGTCACCCTCGCCACCCCACACAGCAGACCAAGCTTGAATCCACGATCTACGCAGATGCCAAAGGAGCGACCTAATCGCACGCTGACCCCAGACAAAGACTCCACCGATCCGTATTTAGCCAGAAGGAAGTTTGCACAAGGGGACCCCGGTTGGTGTGCAAGCCAGCTTTGCTTAACAACCATAACAATACTTCTTAACCTGGAGTCTGAAATCCCCAAACCCCTCTATTCTGTGACAACCTTACATTGTCCCAACCCACAAGGTGACGTTTTTTATTGTTACCTTGCCCAAACCACAGAAACCTTTTGGAGAGTGGCGTTCCAAGCAGTCGATGGAACACGTGAGAACTGAAGCGACATACCAAGGTAGGAGAAAAACTTATCCGAAGTGACGCACTGACAGAGCTTTTGACCGATGACCTGCATATGCGGAGGAACATTGATCATGGAAATGCAACACTTATCATTGTTCAACGAGAGGCCCGACATCAATAGGAAAAAGAGGATGATGAACTTGACTCTTAACATTTGTTGGATGGAGCCAATGCCGAAAATAATCATGTCATCGGCGTAAGTAAGAATATTGCTATGGAACTCCTGAACTCCGAGTGGCTTTATAAAATCACACCCCACGACCCTCTTGAACAAGAACACAATGCCTTAAAAAACGATGTTAAAAAGCAAAGGGGACAAGGGGCATCATTGCTGAATACCATGCCCAAGCTTGAACTGCTTACCATAGACCCCGTTAATCTGAATTTAGGATTGTGCATTAGTGACCAACTCACGCACCCAACTAGAGAAGCGTCGACTAAACCCAAAGTTCTCCAACATGTGAAAGAGGAAAGGCCAGTGCACCGAGTCATAAGCTTTGTGGAAGTCAAGCTTAAGAGTAAATAACGGTCTCCCGCTGGACTTGAGAGAGTGAACCACCTCTATGGCCAAAATAAACGAGTGTTGCAGCCGTCTATGGGGAATGAAGGCAATTTGAGCATCTGAAAAATTTCGATCAGCGACAGAGCGCATCCTGATAGCCAATACCTTGGCGATGATCCGGTAGATTCCCCCTAAGACAGAGATGGGACAGTACCACGCTATATCGACCGACGTAGCGTCTTTCGGAATAAGAGATACAATGGCCAGGTGATAGATAGACAGTAACTGATCGTTGCGCTGAAACTCAACGAACATACTCAGAATATCACCCTTAACACATGTCCAAAAGGTGCGATAAAAGTCCACAGGATAACCATCAAAACTAGAAGCTTTCCAACCGGACAAAGCTGTTACTACCGCAAAGATTTTCTCTTCAGAAAAGGACACCTGCAAAGACTTGGATAACGCGTGGTAGATGCAACGAACGAAGTTCAAACCCATCAACCCACCGATCAAGGGATTTTCAACATAAAGCTTGATGAAGAAATCAGTCACCACTAGGAGAACCTGATCCCTAGAATGGTAGACACCTTCAATGCAGATGGAAGGAATGACCTACCTCCAATGCCTATGAGAGGCAACGAAATGAAAAAAGCGAGTATTTCTGTCACCCACTTTAAGCCAAATAGCACGAGACTGTTGCCTCCAGCGAATCTCCTCTTTCATGCGCCACGACCGTAATAGCAGAGTCAGTTCTACGAATCTAGCATTCAGGTTGGCAATATCGAAGTTTGACAAGGAGGTCGAATCCGAGAGAGACTGATGGATCGACGATAACTCACACTCCTAATCCTTCAGATGCTGAAATTTGCTGATATGCCTCGAGATAAGCCATGATTTAATTGCTCGAGACAAGCGACAACACTTAACTACACAACGAGTAACCATCTTAGCTGCGGGGCATGAGCCACACCAAGATAGATGAACTACATACTCAAAGTCTGGCTTCCTGATCCACCATTGCACAAATAAAAAGTTGATGTGGCGAGAAAATTCATGACCTCATCGGATAACCAACTGACTATGGTCAGAGACATATGGATGGAGAAGACAACACGAGAGGTCATTTAGCGAGGCCAACAGATTTGGAGAGACGAGCACACAGTCAAGCAGACGATAGCATGGGCGAGAGCGGATATTTGACCAAGAGAAAGCTTCACCACGATGCGGAACAAAATACAACTGGTTCGATTGAATGAAAATTTGAAACCCAATCATAGAAGCCAAGCAGGAGATAAGATTACTCGAGTCGGAGGAGGATAACAAGCAATTGAAATCGCCCATGCTGAGGTGCTGGTTCCTGAAAGAATGAAGGATCCTATTCAGGTCTGCCCAAAATTCCTCCTGACGGCTCTAACGATGCAGACCGTACATCATGGTGACCACTACTGGCACCGGCTTAGCCGAAAGAGGAATAGCGACAGATAGGAAAAACGTGCATTCATCAAGCTGGTAGACTCCGAGAGACGGTCTCTCAAGAACAAGGATACTGCCCGCAAAGAGCAACGATGGCTTGAAGAAAGAAACTGTGCCACGCCATATCTCAGAGACTACCGAGCGAGGAACCTCCACCATATTGGTTTCACAAATAGCGATATGGTTAGGGTTTTTCTGTCGGATCCAACTAGCAAGGAACATGCGCTTTTGAGGGCAATTCAATCCCCTGATATTTCAGCATAGAGTCTTCATGTCAGAAAATCAGGAAAGCCTCGCGGAGAGCGGATCCGTGCAGAACGCCTTGGAGATACCCTAAACTGAGATGTGGAAGAGAGAGAGAGCAACGTTGTAACACTTTTGACCTCTTTTTTCTCTTTGAGAATTTGAAAATCCAAGACCATAATGATTACTCATTGGCCTATGGATTTCCCTGCTCAAAGTGAAATATGATTGGCATCAGGAGTGCAGTTTTTTATTTTTACTTTTAAAAAAGATAAATTTATCTTAACTATTCGGTTGTGGCTTAGGAAACCTACCTCCCTAACGGCTACATTTTGAAATCATTAAGAGAGAGAGATGGTCAGGAGACAGCTCACGGAAGCAAGAACAAGAAGAATCTCCACGTGAAGGCGTTGCCACATAACTAACCATTTTCATGAAGTGTTTCGTTATTTTTACACAAGTACTCCCTATTTTAATAATCTTAAAGATGATTTTGACATATATGCTTTTGAGAGTTGGTTGAGTAAGAGTTGTCTGCCATTTAATATTAGTTTGAACTTTGAAGGCTTTGGTAAAGGATAGGGTTGGCCCACATGGATGCTTAGCACGTACAATTTGGGAAAAAGAATCAAGAGTCAGATTCCTTGATGGTGGTGGTGTTGGTTGTCTTTATCTTTAAGATAAAGGACTTTGGTTGACCCACAGCATAACACCAAAATCCAGAAATTGCTGGATAAACAATTACATCTAGAGAATTGTGAAATTTTGGTAGTATCTGGACATACTCTTGGACATAAAATGCCTGGATGTTGCTAATATTGGTTGTGGAAAAATGCAATATCTTGAAATTGGACTCTTATTGATTTATTTTCCTTGTTGGTGATTGATGTAGGCCTTTTAGGCTAATAAAACAGATAAAGGGTAGAACTAAGGAAGACCCTGGACTCAAGTTTCTTGGTAAAACCTGCTCCACTGTAGTGTTCATCACTGGCATCAAGTTATGTCCTTAAGTGCTTCCTAAATCATTGATATGTCTAGAGAAGTTGATAACACAAAAACTTGCAAAAGAGCACCTTATTAAGAACTCTGTATAGGAGTTATAAATTAGCAACATTTCTTATACTGTTTTTTTCTAAATGACAAGGAACCCTTGTCGAGAACCTGGTCACTTTTAGGCCTGTCCCACTGCGAGGTAAACCCGGGGTGGGGTCATTGACACCCCAGCCTTTACAGAACCCACCAGTTAAAAGCACCTGCACACCCAATGAGAGTCGAACCTGGGACGAAGGGTTCAGCACCTTCTCTCAAGGACCTCTGCCACATGGGTGACCGGGGCGGGTGTAAAATTTCTTATACTGTTGCAAACAACACGGCGTTGTTTGATCATGCACAAGGTCTTCCATAACATTAATCATGACCTTAGTTAGATTGCTCCAGTGGTGAATGCAAGGGTTGTTTGAATACCCATATTTTAGACCCACTTTGATGTGGGAACTAGTGGTGTTAACTGGGTCTGGTAGATCGTATCTTCACTGAGAACCAAACCAGTTAACCTGACAATGCATGATTTTAATGTACCCAGTGGCCGGATCCAATTTAGAATACAGACCTGCTTAAAAAATGGTCCGTGATCTGCTTCTTGGATATGTAATTTTTAGACTCCAGTCAGCTTGCATCACATCTGAATCTTTGCCTGAGCCAATTGGTTCTTCACAATATATTCCAAATTAATACTGACCAGACATGAATCCAATAGCTGATTCATATATATTTGAATGTAGTCAGTCCATACTGATCCATATCGAAGCCAAGCAAGACCTGATATGAACCCCACCCATACTCCTAATTTTGTGAAATCACCTGGAGAAAACATTCTGATTAATATCCTAAATTCACATGCACTAGTTAATCTTAGATTTGTGAGATTTCCTAGCTAAGTCCAGTCCTCTCACACAGTTTGAGATCCACTCCTGGCCCAAGTCATTATGGACTTGATCAATCCACACACTAACCTATGTCAACCGGACCCATCAACACTACAAGAAAAACCGTGATTAGCGATGGAAATTTGCGACAGATTTTTTCCGTCGCAAATTTGCGATGGATTAGCGAGAGAAAACTATCCATCGCTAACTTTCAAAATATTTGCAAACTTAGCGACGAAAAAACTTCCGTCGCCAATCCGTCGCTAAGTAGCGACAGAATGACGACAAAAACATTTTTGTCTCAATATCCGTCGCAACTTAGCGACGGATAAGCGGCATAAATATTTCGTCACTAATTATAGACGGATTTGGCGACAAAAAGTTTTCCTCGCTAATTCCGTCACTAAGTTTCGATTAGAAATGCCAAATTAGGGTGCTAAATTCTCCCTCTCCCTCTCTCTCGTTACATAGTGCTTAGGCGCTTCGCCGCCCTCCTCTCCCCGGTCGACACCGTCGTCGTCTGCATCATCTCTGGCGACGACGATGACCCCTCCGCCGGTGGCGACACCAAGTTGGGCGGCGTCCTCGCCCACCTCGCCACCAAGTATCTCTCTCTCCCTCATTCTCCCAGTGTGGTTTATGTTTTATACTTTCAAGTTAGTTTTGAGGCTAAATTTGGGGTTTTCGGGTTGCAGTGTCGGCAGAAGACCATGGACTTCAGTGCTGGATGCAAGAATGTGCATTCGAACAAGCCGTTCCTCATTCATTTCTGCCACAAATGCCTGTTGAACATGTGAGCTTGAGTATTTCTGGCTGCAAGTGTATCGCTGCCATTAGCCAACGGCCGCATCATCCCCGTCTTTCGCAAACTCCGACAAACTGTCTTCTCTCGGCAATCCCTTCGGCGGGCTCTCCTTGTGGTTTAGAGCCAGTTCTTCTGGCTCTTTTGGTTCCGGCCTTTTTGGTTCTCATCCGCCTTTCGGTGCCGCGAGGACCAGGCTTGCCTTTTACTGAGGCAAGACAGGTCCAGGCACAGGAAGACAGCGTTTAGGGAGGAGGAGTCAGAGTTGGTCATGATGAGGCAAACACTAGCTGAGAGCATGGAGATGGTAGTCGGAGCCAAAGGGGAGGAATCGTGCATGTAGAACACCTCGATCTTTGTGAATTCGAGGAGGAATTCCCTGTTTATGAGGTCATGGATGTCGTTCAGTGGTGAGATGAAGTAAGCTTCTCTCTTTCTCTGCAGCTTTTCAGGTTGTCGGTTAGGGTTTCATTCACCATTGTGTTCTTCATCATTTTTTTGGCTTTCATGTTTTCTTTTCTTCGTTTTTACCCTATGGTTTCCATTGAGTTTCATGGGTCAATTTTCCCATTTTTTTGTCTTTTTACTATTTTCCCCTCCTTTCATTTATTTCATCGTTTCAAGCCATTTTCTATTATGCGGGAATGGGACCAACATTTAATTTCAGTGTCAGATTCTTTTTTCTGACGAGTTCTAAATTTTTTTGCTTCACATTTGTTAATATAAATTTTTTATCATCCTATCACAGTATCACTGAGGTGTGCAACCAAAAATACTCAAACAAATTAGTGAGTTTGGCCATCTTTACATTACTGTATATGTCTTGTATGTGCTTCGAAATGATACAATCTTCACTAACTTATTTTAACATGTCTGTCATAATGGATGTTGATTTGCTGCTTACTTATTACATAGTATTAGTTCTTGTGTATCATTATAAAATACTTCTAATTTTATGATTTTCAGTAACCAACCAGCTTTGTTTGGGTGCAAATGACATCAAAATATTGATATGTTATATTAGAGATCTGCATACTTACCTTTTCTTTTGCACCAGTTAGTTTTCGAGATAGATGATATGAATACAAAGGTTTTAATAAAATTTGGAAGGGAAAACTGGTAGAGGCAAAGGCTAAGGGAAACTTGTTGCAGATACAAGAGGCACAAGTGAGTGTAATACTTTGAGATAAACTAAATGTTAGACTGTTTGGTAAATTTTTTCTTTGTTCTCTAGTTGATGCAAGATATGGTGATTTTATATGATTCACTTCAGTTGGCTCACAAGTGTATACTTAATTCCTTTTATGGATATGTTATGCGCAAGTGAGTTTTGAATTCTCTACTGGATATCCATGTTTTGTTATAGTTTCACATTTTTACTCATCCTCCTTTGCAGGGAATTAGAAATCCAATGCACATTTCAAAATAACTTTACACAGTACATTGAAATAATGCCATCAGACAAAAATAGTGATTTTGCAATGAGTCAATATGCCTCCAGCATGACATACATAAATGTGACATTAACCGACTTATCAAGATCCCTCCAGCATAAGGGATTTCCAGATCTAATCTAGGACAGTTCATTGGCTAATAATCCCCAAAACAGGGATTGATTACACTGGGTTTGGGTTGGTGGGTCCATAGTGAACAACATAATCATCAAATACATTTATGGAGTGTAACAGGTTATCAACATAAAACAGGAAATCGAGATTGATGGATAACCAAAACAGGGACTTGAAACTAAAAAAAATGACCAAAACAAAGACCAATTATTGAAATGGAACTGAAAATCAGATGTGACGTAGAAACTAAAACAAGAAAAGAAATCAAAATAAAAATGGACATAAATTGGAATCACAATATACAGGGTGATAATGAGAGCATCGACATATATAGAACCACTGAAATTCAATAACGAAAAGAAGAGAAAGCAAAAGGAAAAAAATGTTGGAATCAAGTCATTCCGTTAATGTTGCACTGAGGTAGATTGATTTGCTATAAGCAGATCAATGCTACCACGGGTGCTTCAATGGAGTAGGAGCAAGGAAAATCAAGAAAAAGAACAAGAGAGAGGAGAAGGGGATCCTTACCGTAGTCTTGCTTGGCTCTGCTGCAGGATTCTCTTCAGTTGATCGAAAGGAAAACGTGAGAAGAGGAGAAAGGAGAGGCTGAGGGAGGGAGAAGAAGGCGTGATGCAATGGTGGGGCGATGGTTGCTATGGATGCTCGTGGCTCAGATGGTGGAGTGAGATGGATGGATCCTCTCGACCCCCCCACGACTCTTCTTATAACAGAAGGCTGTTGGGGTTTTTACAAATCGGGTCCCCCTAACTTTCATAAATTTTCAAAATAGTGACTCTTTTCACAAGGTTTTTCAGAAAGAGTAAAAGTTGTTTTTCTGGATTTTTTTATGTTTTTGAAAGAAAATCCTAAAATGCAAGAGAAAGACAAGGGGTTTTATAAGAAATGGGATCCAGGTAAAGTTTTTGGAAATATTTTTATAAAATACTCGTTTTAGAATTTTAAGATTTTCTAAAATGAGGTTTTTAGGAGTTTTTATAAATAGTTGTTTTAAAAATTAGGGTTTTTACAAAAGAAGGTTTTAGCAAAAATACGCAGTTAAATTTTAAAAATTGGGTTTTAAAAATAGGTATGGATCCAATATTTTGAGAAAATACTGAGTTTGGATCTTGAATTGAGACTGGATTCATATAAAATATCTGAGAAAATACAAAGAATTGATTTTTTTTTTTTTTGAAAAACAGAAGATCCAAACTCAGAATTCGATTTGGATATTGGATTTGGATCCGAGATTGGGTCAGATATGGAATTTGGATTTGAATTCCAGTGAATCTGAGAAATAAATGGAATTTTGATAAAAAATTGACCAAATTTATTCAGAGAACGGGGCCAGGGGCAAAAAAGCAATTTTTGTAATTTTTGAAAAATTTGGGGTGTTCACAGATAGATGATCCACTGTAG
Source organism: Nuphar pumila (assembly GCF_984573655.1). NCBI lineage: Eukaryota > Viridiplantae > Streptophyta > Magnoliopsida > Nymphaeales > Nymphaeaceae > Nuphar > Nuphar pumila. The sequence continues at coordinate 1,304,513 of NC_143250.1, read as the reverse complement.
TGGAAGGGTCATGGGCCTTCTACTATCAGTAGAGATTATTGGGAGTGCATGTGCGACAAGTGGGTGAGCAATGAATTTCGAAACCGCTCAACAAAGGCTGCACAAAACCGGGCGAAGATGCCTGATGCCCATCTACACACAGGTGAATATAGAACTTTTGGGAGCCACAAGAAGAAAATGGTAACTTATCAATATATATATATATATATATATATATATATATATATATATATATAAAATCAAATTTGTAAGTATTGCTGCATACTTATTAATTGATTTTTTATCATTTAACATTGCAGAAAGCAAAAAAAGAAGACATTGTGCCTTACAAGGACGTGTTTGTTGAAACCCATAAACGTAAGAGCATGAGAGATTTTGTATCAGAGAAGGCGAGAGCGATATCAGTATGTATTTATTGTATTAATAAACATTGTAATGTATAAGTTACTATGAATTACATTATCATAAATATTATAATTCTTAATTATTAATTCATATTGTAATAATTACTTTATAGGAGTCATACGAGCAACAAATGGTAGAGCGATATGGCGATGACTCCACTCAGCATCCGCCTTTTGATCCTATAGCATGAGTGACTGCAATCGGTGAACCCAAAAAGGGTCGCGTGTTCGGGTTTGTGAGTAACATGAACACCACAACAACCGTTGCCTCCTACAGCCATGGCTCTCAGAGTTTGCCCGCCAGCATCAACTCCCAACGTCGGATTGACCCTGCTATATCTTGGGATGGTGTCTGTCAGCGTCTTGAGGATAAAATACAATACTTTTTAAATAAAGTCATTCCTAACATTGTCCGTAATGAGTTGTGCAACTTTTTTCGAAACAGAAAAACTTCGTCTGCATTCAACATGAGCTCCAGTGGCCGTCAGGTATAAAGATTCATGTCATTTATTTCATGTCGTTAGATTTCAAGCTAGTATATGCATGATTGAATACATATATGCATGATTGCCTCACTATGGATTTTTTTGACACCTTTAGAACACATATATGCATGATTGATTCACTATACAATTTTTATGACACCCTTATAACACATATATGCATGATTGAATCACTATGAAAGTTTTTTTACAACCTTACAACACATATATGCATGATTTCATCACTATAAAATTTTCTGGGTGCCTTATAACACATATATGCATGATTAAATCACTATGAAAGTTTTTTGACAACCTTAGAACACATACAAGCTTGCTTTCATCACTATGACAACCTTAGAACATATATGAGCCTGATATTAGCATATATGAAAGTTTTTTAATGTTTTATAACACATATATGCATGATTGAATCACTATAATTTTTTTTTACTACTTTAGAACATGATATGCATGATTGAATCACATATAAAGTTTTTTAACTGCCTTAGAACACATATGAGCATGATTGAATCACTATGAAAGTGTTTTGACTGCCTTATAACACATATGAGCATGATATTAACATATATGAAATTTTTTGACTGCCTTATAACACATATATGCATGATTGAATCAATATGAAAGTTTTTTGACTGCCTTATAACACATATATGCATGATTGAATCACTATGAAAGTTTTTGACAACCTTAGAACACATACAAGCATGCTTTCATCACTACGAAATTGTTTTACTGCCTTAGAACACACATATGCATGATTGAATTACTATAAAATTTTCCTTAGAACACATATATGCATGATTGAATCAATATGAAAGTTTTTTGATTGCCTTAGAACACATATGGGCATGATTCAATCACTATGAAAGTTTTTTGACAACCTTAAAACACATATAAGCATGATTTCATCACTATGGAAGTTTTTTGACCGCCTTGTAACATATATATGCATGATTGTGATACATAACACATTTATTTGACAACCTTATGAACCATATATGCATGCGTGAATCACTGTGACATTCTTTGACAACCTTAGAACACATATCTGCATGATTGAATCACTATAATTTTTTTTTTCAGTCTTAGAACACATATCTGAATTCTGTTAATGTCCTTCAGTTTATTGCTAGTCTATGTGTCATTCAGCCATTTACTTTGTTACATTAGATTAGGTGTATTTCATATAATTTATTTCATTATATTTTATTTATAAATACTAACATTTTGGTTCTCTTGTAGGATGCTGAAGATGATCATCGTAGAGGAGCTGATGGAGACATGGAGGAAGGGGCACATCGAGAATATGAAGAGGATGATGCTCAGAATCTTGGCGAGGATTAGATTCATGTGTTTAATTTATTTGGCGTACTTGTAACTAATTATAACTTGGCAATGACTGTATTTGGTTGTTAAAGTTATTTAACTTAGAACTTGTGTTAAATTTGTTTCACCTGTATATGTATTTTTTATGTGTACTTTATTTTTTATAAGCAGATTATATAAATTATATAACGAGAATTTTTTCTCGAGTTTCATATTTCAATTTAAAAAAAAATAGCGACGGATATTATCCGTCGTTACTCCATCACCAATTTAAATCAGTCATTGGTTTGCGATAGAATTTAAGCCGTCGCTAATGCCAGTCGCCAAATTGGCGACGAACATTAGCGACAGATACATATCCCTCGTTACAGCTTAGCGACAGATTAAATTCTGTTGCATAACTAAATCAATCTCTATTTAGCGACAGGCATGATCCACCGCTAATCTGTCGTTAATTAGCGACGGATTGGCGACAAATAAATTTTGTCGTAGTTTAGCAACTAGGGTTATGCGATAGACGCTATTTGTCGCTAAACACATTAGCGACGAATTTTGCGACGGATTAACGAAGAATAACATCTGTCGCTAATACACATTTTTCTTGTAGTGTTTGTCTTTTATGATTAAGATATGTAACCCAAATGCCATTTTTTAAAATTATGCAAAAGCTATGAAATGCGACATGATGTTATGTTCAATTAGAGACTATATTCATTCAATCGTTTCAACAGGACTTCAAACAATGTATCATAGCATCAAAGGTGATATTGTTGAAAAATATGGTAGGTCAAAATAATAAAAATAACTTATATACTTTATAAAAATTAAAAACTATAAAGAATATTATCAATTGAGTATGACAAATCTATATATTATTGCAATTAAATAAAGAATTTCATTGCTTTGTTTTATGAGAAACAATCACATCTCTTTTTTATTTTTATTTATTTTAAATAATCATAGTAATGAGATAATGTATGGTTAGATGTATCAAAGATGAAACACAAAGGGTTTTAGTCAAAGATGAGGAGATTAAGGAGAGATGAAAATATTATTTTGATAAGCTATTTAATGAAAGTCATGCTCAGGATCTTGGAGACTTTTCCATTCCTTTTCATGAGATGAATCGTGACTTCATGCGCAAGATTCAAAAGAAAGAAATTGCAGAGGCTTTGAAGAAAATGAAATCAAGAAGGGCAGTTGGCCCAGATGGTATACCTATCGAGGCTTGGAAATGCTTGGGAGAGAAAGGTTTAGAATGGTTGACAAATCTTTTTAACAAGATTTGGCGGACAAATAAGATGCCTAATGAGTGGAGGAAGAGTACTTTGATGCCTCTATATAAGAATAAGGGTGATATACAAGATTGCACAAACTATCGTGGTATAAAACTCATGAGTCATACTATGAAACTTTGGGAGAGGGTGATTGAGTCTAGGTTGAGGAAGGTTGTCATGATATCGGAGAATCAATTTGGTTTTATGCCTGAAAGATCTACTATGGAAGCTATACATCTTCTTAGACAACTTATTGAGAGAAATAGAGAGAGGAACAAAGATTTGCATATGGTTTTTATTGATTTGGAGAAGGCTTATGATAGAGTACCTAAGAACGTTCTCTGCTGGACAATGATGAAGAAAGGTGTTTCTCTCAAATACATTAGTATAATTAAAGATATGTATGAAGGAGTAGTAACCAATGTCCGCACTTGTGGAGGGGTGACAACCAATTTTCCTATAACGGTTGGGTTACATCAAGGATCTGCTTTAAGCCCTTTCCTATTTGCTATAGTGATGGATGAGCTTACGAGATCAATTCAAGAAAATGTGCCGTGGTGTATGTTGTTTGCTGATGATATTGTTTTGATTGATGAGTCTAGAGCTGGGGTTAATGCTAAGTTAGAATTATGGAGACAGACATTGGAAGCAAGAGGTTTTAAGTTGAGTAAGAGTAAGACATAATACATGGTATGTCGATTTAGTAAGCAACGAAATAGAGATAGGAGTGTAGTGAAGCTTGGTGAGCAAGAAATACCGGTGGATGATTCTTTCAAATATTTGGGATCTATCATTCAAAAGTATGGAGAAATTGATGGAGATGTAAATCATAGGATAAAGGTTGGGTGGATGAAATGGAAGAGTGCAACTGGAGTGTTGTGCGATCGTAGAATGCCATTGCGGTTGAAGGGAAAGTTTTATAGGACGACTATTAGGCCCGCTTTACTATATGGTACGGAATGTTGGGCTGCCAAGAGACATCATATTCAAAAAATGAGTGTAGCTGAGATGCGTATGCTGAGATGGATGTGTGGAAATACAATAAAAGATAAGATTCGGAACGAGGAGATACGTAAGAAGGTAGGCGTTGCACCCATTGAAAATAAGATGAGAGAGAATCATTTACGGTGGTTTGGACATATTCGACGAAGGCCTAATGATGCTCCAGTTAGAAGGATGGAGAAATGGGAAAATATATTAGTTAAAAGAGGTCGGGGTAGGCCTAGGAAGACATGGATGGAGGTGATAGGAAAGGATATGAATGCTTTGAACCTCACCGAGGACATGGCATTGGATAGAAATGAATGGAGGAGAAGGATTCATGTAGAAGACCCAAAATGATTTTCTTTGTTGGTTCATATCGCCGACCCCAATTGTTTTGGGATGAAATCAACCATTGTCTCTTAGTAGGGCTACATTGCATAACAAGCATAGAGACAATATGACGTCTACTTTCAGCATGTGTGCCACATGCTCCACAGTCTCTATGGGATCCTTAAGTGATTTCCACGTACTGGCGCCATGATTGCCTTGAGAATTAAGTTACCAATGTGCAAATTACCAATTAATTTTTTGATTAAAAGTTTACTGTTGCTTTTTAAATTGCACAGCTCATTGATATCGAATGGCAAGCGATTGCAAATAATTATGGAAAACAAAATAACAGGATCTTATTCACATTGATAGGATCTTATTCTCACACTTCAAAGCAAAAACAAACCAAATAAGATAATTCAGATGACTTGAGACATGATCAGAACTCAGGACTGGAGCAATGCTAAGTCCCCTGCTTTTTAGCTGTTCACCACACTGCAAACCTTCCTTATCTGACCAGCGGTTCCAGTTTTCACTTCAATCAGATTCATCTTCTCCATGGACCAGGCAAACTCCTTGAAGAAATCTTTGGAACCACTGAGTATTTCATCAACATAGGTCTTCGCGGTGCTGTCTGTAAGCAGGGAAGAATCAGATGTGAATAGACCTCTTCTCTTTACCACATTGATGTAATAATGGGTGTCGAAGGTTAGGAAACTCCCAGGATCCATTTCTAGAATGGTGGAGTTATCTGCAGGACTCTTGCACTTGTACTGCTTCAGATTTGCAGCATAGAATTTGTCCAAAGCTGGGTCTTGATCACATTTTCCTGTGAAATTGTAGAGCCTGTTTGAGACGAAGTTGCAGTGGGTAATGCCGATCGTATGAGCACCTGCAAGAAATAGAGGAAAATGTTGCATAAGTGTAAACACTATAACAATTCAGATTCACAAACAAAATCAACTGGTTGATGGAGGTTCACCTGACAACACAACTAGATCCTTCACATCAAGATTCTTTTTTGCAAAATTAGCTTTGAGACCAGTAAAATTCAATGTTGGAGCAGGAATGTTGCTTAGTGCCTCAGAAGCTAATGAAACAGTTCCATCCCTGCGGCCTGTGGGTACTGTCCAGGAGGGACCTCCCTGTGACAGAAGAGTTCCAGTACGTTTTAAATCAGATTAATAACTGTAAAGCAAAAATCTTGATTCTGGTAATTGTTCTCAGTAGGTAGTCTTACTATGACAGCAACTGAATCTCTTGCTACTAATGCAACAATATCCGCACACGAGACGACCCCTGGACATGCTGCCTCTAACAAGATTTTCACTCTCTCAATGAAATCAAAACCTCGCAGACTCATATTTGGTGCGGCATCCTTCTCAGCGGTTTTAGTTTTGGAGGAATTCAGTAACAAAGAAGCATCACAGCCCTGAGAAAATCCATGTCTTGAATCAGTTATCAAACAAAGAGGTACCACATGAGGAACTTGGACCAAGCTTTCCCAGGTACCTCACAGCAGAAAAATAATATCCCATTCATTATAATCACTGTTGTCTTTAAATGAATTCTCAAATTCAATGAAAAAGTTTTCCACAAGCCAGAAACTAAAGAGAAACACAAGAAAAAATCCATGAATCCTCTAACCGGAGAAGGGACTTGGCTTAACAGCAATGCTTGCCCAAATTTTTTCATAAAAGGATTAACACTTTTTTTTTTTTTTCGATAAGCGATTGACAAAACACTTAGCAACAACTTAGGTACTGAAAACAGAATTTGGAAAATACAACCAAAAGAGAAAGCAGGGCAACTATTACTGACCCTCACAAAACAGTCATGGAAATGCAACCTAAGCAATGCTGGTGCCAATGATGGCACATTCGGGACGTGCTCCTTCACAAAACCCTGAATTATGCTCTCTGCTTGTGGGCAGACATGATCATAGAACCCAACTTTAAGTTGAGCTCGAGAGGCACCAAGCAGGCCCAAAAGGGCAAAGACAACAAGAGCAAGAGAGCCCATATTTCTCATTTTATCTTCTCCCCACACTCGGTTGAACAAAACTGTTACAATTCAAATTAGCTTTCCAGTGTGATTATGGTCAATTCAGGAACCTCTATTTATAGATGTTCAATCATGTGAAGGAGTGAAATTTTCCATTCATGCAAAGCCGCCATGTGCTTTTAATACTCAATTTGCTTAAAGTTTCCTCTTTATCATATTTGAAACAAGTAAAGCACCGACCAGTAGTAGTTCAGTTTACTAACAGCTGACAATATAAGTAGGATTAAAATACTTGGGCAACTTAATTGGCAGGTTACAGAATCTCATGTCATATTGCACTGCAAAATTATATCCAGTTTTTGAATAACTGACTTATTTTTTGATGATATCTCAAAACTAATGTCAGATGAGGAGGTATAACTGTTTTTTTTTTTCTTTTCCTTTTCATTTCATTTAGAGCTCACCAACTCCAATATTATCTTTTATTGGGCCGCTTTATGGTCTTTGCTTCCCTGAAAACCTTTGAGTATTTGCCGAATTCATCTTTTTCTCTTTTCTCAACAAGTCTAATGGCAGACATGTTTTTTCTTATTGCTTGTCTGAAAATTCACAGATAATATGCATAAGTTCAAATACAAGTATATATATATATATATATATACTGTACACATGTACTTCATTCATGTGTTATATAGGTAAGGTGTTAATTATTTTTTGTTCTGATAATAGTTTATTTTATGAATGTGGGCGGGGGACAGGTTGGCTCTAGTCTTAAGTTGTTCATAGTGCTAAAACAAGTTTTGTTTCACATTAAATAATATCTTTTAGTGTGACCTAAGAACATCGAGAGTTCCATACGTGGGGTACTGTGCATCTCTTGCCAGCAGAAGCCAGTGAAAAACCATCCATGGTGGTCATCAAAACAAGATCACACACGGTCAATGTCACACCTCTAAGCCCATAAAAGGATGTTCAAATCAAAGCGATAGCCCCAAGGGGGTTGACCTAGTGGGGGTGGGGCCTTTGCTGCCAGACGGGGCGTCACCTCTCCATCCAAGCCAATGCCTAGCATAGGCTCCAGGGGCAGGGGTACTAGGCTCGGAGTTTTGCACATTCACGACGACAATAGGTACGGCAGGCTGAGCCAGCGCGACCAGGTCTTCGTCCCGGGTACAGTTATAAATTTAAAAAAAAAAAAACCCCAAAGCGATAGCTACTACTCAATATGGATGCAAATGGGTTGGATCCAGTATTAGGGTTTTGTGATTTTTGACTGTTCTGACCCGATCCAGATCTGACTCTACCATGTATACTATTTAGCTGATCTGAATCCGACCCATTTGCATCCTCACTCTTCATTATGCAGAAAGTAATAGAAGGATTTAGTTTGAGACACTAATTGAGTCTTTTAGGGTCTGTATTGAGATAGTTCCAATGATTTATATTACTAAACTATGATTGGAAGTCCAGCTCAAATGATTAAGACTTTCTGAAAAATGTGACTCGAGCCAAAACATTTTACTGTACGCTTCATGAACCATTCACGGAAATTATATAAGATGAAATAAGTAGGGGCTGATTACATGCAAAAGACTTTGTTAGGTCTATGAAAACAGCGGGCTATGTCCGTTATGGTATAACAAATATCGAAGTAGGAAACCAAACCACTTCTGACTAAAGGACAATGCTAACAACCCCGTAGCAACGTTGACCTCAACTTTTGAACACCATGCTACTTTTGAAGCATCTAATTCATGAACCATCTTTTATTTTTTATTTTTTTTCAAAATAATCCCCATCTTTTTAGTGATTTGCAAAACGGTTCCTACCTAATCTCATTTTGCAAAACAGTTTATAATTTATCTGTTAGTGCAGAGAGGTCCTTCCTAAAAGGGTGGTAAATCACTATAAAATAATTGATTTTTTTATGACTTCCAAGGTGTGGTCGACGACACTCAAGCCCTTACGAAGCCCACCAGTGAGATTTGGCACCTGCACAACATACAATTCTGATTGTGGCAAATTAAATGTCGATATTTTTTTTTATGATCAAGCTGGGTGATTGAGCCCCTTCTTTCCAATAGAGAAGCCTCACTGGTGGCTATGCAACCAAGTAGTCATTCAACCACCCATACCAGTGGCGTTCGAACTTGCGACGTCCCATTGCATGGTGACTTGCTTACACTTTGGTGAATCAATTGTCAATATTCACTAAATGAATCATGTATATCACATATATATTGTTAGATTTGATTAAAACCACTGGAAACAATAAGATCTGAAGATAGGGTATATATGATGTTAAGAATGACATGAGGGATGAGTGGAACCGAATTGCTAGCCAACCTGGTTCCACTCATCCCCTGTAAGATCTCAATGAAGCACATTATTTTGATCAAATCTGAACTATAGATGGATTCAACATGATTGATTTCAAGCCTTGTGTAGTGTTTTTTCAGCAATTTTTTTTGTGTTTTTTCTGCGAAAGCAGATCAGGTCATGCTGAAACATGAGCGTTTTTGCTCATGCCGACATCGTGGCCATCCATTTTATGCTAAAAAGTGAACAAAACTGTTAGATGCTACGTGGCATTCATCTAAAATGCAAACAGACGGCCACGATGTCGGCATGAGCAAAAACGCTCATGTTCAGCATGACCTGATCTGCTTCCTTTTTCCACGGTTGATTTTTAGATTGCCAAAAAATCCTGCAAACAAGTCAGATTCCAGTTCCCAGGTGATTGAAAATTTGGGAAAGACATGTTCTGATGAAGGATGCGATTGTGAACAGGGCACATCTTCCACAAAATAATGTGAAAAACCTGATGCCAACATTATTGAAGCCATCCATATCTGAATCTGGATCGACGGACAAACCACTACTTCAGGATCTGCATAATATTACCTTGAACTTGAAGCAGCAGTAGGCGGTTAGTTGAAATATTTTAAAAAAATAAAGGTGTCTTTGTAAATATTTCAAAAGTTGCATGCTTTTCTTGCAAATTGTTCCTTGTTTTTTTAATATATGAAAACTATGGAATGCAGCAAGAAGTTATAACGGCCATATTCCCACCACCAACATAATGCACAATCCCCTATAAACTACATATAATCATTCTTTTTTTTTTTCATTAAAACTCCAATCAATGCGTTCAGAAGTAGGGATGTCAATGGGTCGGGTTTGACCCCTACCAAACTCTATAGGGTCAGGGTTTGGTGATAAATAAAAAGGCCCAATTAGAATCCGGGTCAGACTGGAAGGGTCCGGTTAATATATGGAGCGGGGTATGGTTTGTGAAATTTCATACCATACCTGGGCCCCACCCCAGTTTTGATTAAGATATGCAAATTTTCAATGTAAAAATGATAAAAAAACATTATTTTACCAGGTATGGTTTCTTTTATGGTAGGTCATTTTAGACACGTGTCCGGACCAGGTAACATCATCTCAAATTAGGTTTGGGTCCGGTTTCACTTGAATCCAAACCCAACCCCTTGACCCTACTCAGAGGTGATGCATCCTCCTAGTTGATTGATGTCTACTGGGTCTAGAAGAATGCCATTTAACGTACAATTCGTGGCTTTTCCTGCTCTTTCTTGCTCAAAGCAGTCAAGAATGTTAACACCATAATCATAAGTGGACAATCCCCCCACAATACATTCTCCTATAGTGTGCTGGCCAAATGGCACCTCTATATATGATCTACTGGAAAAACCAAGGTCAACATGGTAATTCCATCTGGCAAGAATACCATGCAACCCATGTGTTCCTCTTGAACTTAGAGAAGCAAGGTCACTTCTACTTTGCTCAATAACACACACATACATCAAAATAAGAGAAAAATGTTCCCATGAAAGTCCTCCATTCACTCCCTCATTAGACAAAGAGGGGAAGGTTTTATAGTGGCGGCTTTGTTCATCTTTCTGCTAACATTCTCTTTATCATTATCATCTCACCTCACCCTTGAAGTCCATTTCTATAGAGATTCATTTTCCATAAATTAAACAAGTTGATGTTATGAACTTATGATTATACAAATCTAATTATAAAGGTTTTTTTTTTTAATTTTTATTTGTGCAATGTAGGTGCTCATGCTAGTGGATACAATCACTGTGTGCTTCTTCATTGATCAGCTGTATAATTTCCAAGGAACTGGTCTCCCTGACACAACAATGGGTTCTACGCTGCTAGGAAGCCTACACAAATGCTGCCGCCTCTCTCTAATTCTAGTAACTAATCCAAAAGTTTTAATGAAGACTTTGGACCCTGGATATAGATTTACTCAAAAAAAAAAAAGAATCATGTGCCCATCGCACCATTTACTCTGGATAACTCAATTTTATCAAGGTGTGTTAAGTGGCAAGGCACTTCAGTTAGATCAATAATTGACATTCACTGATATGTCAAGCAAACAAACTGCATCTTATGCTAATAATCCAATGCTTTTTCTGAAATGATTTCAAGAAGGGGATGATTCAATTGGGGAATCTTGGGATACTAACCAAAGAGCAAGGAGGTTATAAGATGTGAAGAATCGGCCTCGTCAAGATCCATGATGGTTTGAGATTCAGATCCGGTCAGGAGACCTGACAGGGACTGGAGGATGCCCTTCTCTTTTTTGACTCTTATTCCTTTTGAGACTTTCATTTCTTTTGGATTCTGACTCTTAATTCTTTTGGGACTCTAGGGTAGATTCTATAAATAATACTTTTTATTCTTGAACTAATTATGAATAAAGTTTATTTAGTTAATCTCTATTGTTCGTTCTTGTTCATGATTTTCAAACCACGAGGAATCAATATTCTCCCTGCACATGCCCCTACCATATTTCCTGCGCCGGACGCTGGTCTGGAGGGAACGATTTTCTCCCTCCTCTATGCGACGCCCCCTTCTGGGAATCACACAGGCCCTCTCCCATGGCTGAACCTCCTTGAGGCCGGGTTCTGACATCAGATGTAATTGGTGGTCGGTGAATCAAAACTAGTGTTTATGAATGTTTTACGGATAATCCAAATGAATTTGTTCATTGGAGAATTAAACTACCAATGTGCAAATTACAAATTAATTACTTAACAGTTTACTGTTGCTTTTAAATTGCATATTTCATTGATATTGTATGAAAGCAGTTGCAAGTAATTCTGAAAATCAAAATAATAGGATCTTATTCTCATTAATAGGAGATTATTCCCACATAACTTCAAAGCAATCACAAAACAAATAAAATAATTCAAACGATCACACAAGATCCGTGCTCACTAGGACTGGAGCAATGTAAGAACCATGTTTTTTAGCTGTTCACCACACTGCAAACCTTCCTTATCTGGCCAGCCGTTCCAGTCTTCACTTCAATCTGATTCATCTTCTCCATGGACAAAGCGAACTCATTGGAGAAATTTATGGAGCCACTAAGTATTCCATCAATATAGGACTTTGCGGTGCTGTCTGTAAGTAGGGAAGAATCGGATGTGAACAGACCTCTTCTCTTCACCACATTGGTGTAATAATGGGTGTCGAAGGTTCGGAAACTCCCAGGATCCATTTCTAGAATGGAGTTATCTGCAGGAGTCTTACACTTGTATTGCTTCAGATTTGCAGCATAATATTTGTCTAGAGCTGGGTCTTGATCACCTTTTCCTGTGAAATTGTAGAGCCTGTTCGAGACAAAATTGCAGTGAGTAATCCCGATCGTATGCCCACCTGCAAGAATCAGAGGAAATTCTTTGCATAAGTATGAACATTTTAACAATTCAGATGTACGAAAAAATTAAGTGTTGGAGACTTACCTGACAGCACAACTAAATCCTTCACATCAAGACTCTTGTTTGCAAAATTAGCTTTCAGAGAAGTAAAATTGAATGTTGGAGGAGGAAGGTTGCTTGATGCCTCAGAAGCTAATGACACAGTTCCATCCCTGCGGCCTGTGGGTACTGTCCAAGAGGGACCTCCCTGTGACAGAAGAGAGTTCCAGTACATTTAGCTCAGAATAAGAATGCAAAAGCAAAAATCTTGATTCTTGGCAATTGTTTTCAGGTAGTCTTACTATGACAGCAACTGCATCTCTTGCTACTAATGCAACAATATCTGCACACGAGACGACTCCTGGACACGCCGCTTCTAACAAGCTTTTCACTCTCTCAATGAAATCAAAACCTCGTAGACTCATATTCGGCGCCGCGTCCTTCTCCGCGGTGTTATTTTTGGTGGAGTTAAGCAACAGAGATGCATCACAGCCCTGAGAAAATCCATGTGTGTTGAATCAGTTGCTAACCAAAGAGCTGCCACATGAAGAACTTGGACCAGGCTTTGTCAGGTTCCTCACAGCAGAAACAGTCATTTATTATGGATATTATTGTTCTTAAAATGAATAGATAAATTAATGAAATAAGTGCTTCCCAAGCCAGAAACTAAAGTGAGACACAAGAATAAGCTCATGAAACCTGTAACCATGGGAGGGACTTTGCTTAACAGTAAAGCTTGTTCAAAAAATTTTCATAAAAAAACTCTTGAGAGACACTTAGTGACAACTTGGACACAAAACCGAATTCGAAAAGGACAACCCAAAGAGAAAGCTGGCCAACTATTACTGACCTTCACAAAACAGTCATGGAAATGCAATCTAAGCAATGCTGCTGCCAACGGTGGCGCATTCGGGATGTGCTCCTTCACAAACCCCTCAATTATGCTCTCTGCTTGTGGGCACACTTGATCATAGTACCCAACTTTAAGTTGAGCTTGCGAGGCACCCAGAAGGCCTAAAAGAGCAAACACAGCAAGAAAAAGAGAGCCCATATTTCTCATTTTCTCTCCCACCCCGACAATCAATTGAGGAAAACTATTGCAATTCAAATGGGCTCTCCAATGTGATATAGACTCAGCTCATGGAACCCCTTATTTATAGATGCTTGTTCAATCATATGAAGAGGTCCCATTTTCTACTCATGCAAAGCCACCATGTGCTTTCAAGACTCAATTTGCTTAAAGATTCCTCTTTTATCAAATTTTGAATCAAGAACAGTAGTTGTTCAGTTAGTGACAGCTGACAGCATAAGTAGGATTAGGATACTTGGTGAATTTGATTGGCAGGTCACAGAATCTCATATCACATTGCATTGTATAATTATATATTCAATTCTTGATTATTGTTGACTCGTATTTTTTTATCATATCTCATAGCTACAGTCATGTGCGGATGTATGACTTTTCTGGGTTTTTTTTTTTTATCATTTGGAGCTCACCAACTCCAATAGTATTTTCTATTGGACCACTGTGTGCGCTTTGCTCCCCCGTAATCTTTTCCTCTCTTTCCTTTACAACGAGTTTAACGTTGTACACTGTTTTTCTTGTAGCTTGTCTGAAAATCCACACATAAAATGCATAAGCTAAAAAATATAAGCATATACAAGGTGCATTAAGGGTGTTAAATATTACCCACAAGGCTCTGCTCATCTGGTAGGGGTGACTCGTCAATGTCACCAAGTTGGCAGGACATCACGAGTTCGAAACCCAAGGGTGTGTGTCCCTCGCCGTGAAGCAGAAGTTGGGCGTGTTCCTTGGTGTGTAAGGGAACATGGGGTTTTACACCAATGAACTCGGTGAATCTTCAAATTCCATGGGCGTCACCCCTTGTGCAAGCCGAAGCGTGGCGACTAGGGGAAAGGGGTAAGCCCACTGAGTTTTATGCTGCCAGGACAGCGACCATAAGTACAACAAGCAATGCCAGCGTGGTTAGGTCCCTGATCGTGGGGGTAGGTTCTCTGTGTAAATATAAAAAAAACTTGATGAATCCAGCTAATTTCATGTATTCGATGGGATTGAAATTACATGTATTTGGCCTTGCAACAAGAACGTTTCACCTTGGGTATCAAACTTTCAACATCCGCCTTAAGCTGACCCACCTAGACAGTTTTTTTTTTTTTGAAAGGCAAACTGGGGTTAGGTGGACCCCTACCAGAACAACAGCCCCCATGTGGCAGAGGGATTCGATCCTGGGCCTTCAGCTTGGCACAGGAACCCACTGACCACATGGGATACCACCTCGGTAGTTCCTAGCAAGGTTTTTGGAGCCCTTGTTGAGAGACCAAATTAAATAATTTTATTGTCTAAAATAATGATAGGAATTAGTTTGGAACAAATGTGCCTGATTGAGCCTTTCAAGATCTTTCTCGAGGTGGTTCTAGCAAATGATGATTTGAAGTCACCAACAGGGGCTCAGCTTGTCTGGTAGGGAGCAGCCAGTGCACTTCACCTTGCGTTGGGACGTTGCAGGTTCAAAACCCAATGGTATAGTTGTATAACTGGTAGGGGTCTGCCTCGCCCCAACTTGCCTTAAAAAAAAATGATGATTTGAAGTTCAGCTTAAATGATTTAGATTTTTGGCAATTGGCTCGACCCAAGAATTTTATTGACTCAGCTACGCAAGTTTCATTAGCCGTTCATGGAAATTAAAAGTAGGGGCATCTGTATCTTCAAACTAAAAAACCAATCGAATTCAGAGTTGAATGGAAAAAGTGTAGTACTGAATCCAACTAATTTACATGTATTTGGATTCAGATATCCATCAGGATCGAATATCCTTCGAATCCGGATTTAAAATGGTTAATCAATTCCTAATCTGGCTGTCAATTGGATTGATTTCCTTTAGTTGGATTTTGGTCATTATTGGATGAATGAGAACAGAGGGTTAGTCAGACCCCTACCAGTTATTATTAAACGTACCACTGGGGTTTGAACCTGCAATGTCCCACCACGAGGAGGCGTGCACTGACAGCTCCAACCAACCACGCGTAGCCCCAGTTGGTGGATCCCTGGACATCCTTAATTCAGTACACATGTAAAGTTTGTCACTTAAAGACAAACCATTAGGGCCACGAATGATAAAGACAAACCATACTTCTACGTTCGAATACAAATACAATGTTGAATTACTATAGGCCGTATATATATATATATATATATATATATATATATATATATATATATATATATATATATATATATATATATATATATTACAGTTGATTAGGTACAATCTAGTTAGAATCTCATTATGCAAGTTGTTTTGGCTCAACTAACCTCTTAGATGTATTTAGCATGCTAGAAATGAGTGGGAAACGACCCTTGGATCATATTTTTTCGATGAAAAACCATGTTCTTTTTTTCAAAAAAAAACCCGTGCATTTTATAACCGTTCATTTTTGCATCACCATAAAACTACACATAAGTCAGATTCCAGCGATTCAAAAGACGGTTCCCACATAAACAACACTTAGTTCACATCCATTGGGTCATTCGTATAAAAAAAGACAAAAAATAAATAAAAAGAAGTTTCCTATTACATATGGATCCATCGTTTATAAGTGTATGTAGCAAACCTTAATCCATTGTTATATTACATATGGATATCCACTGGCTACTCTTTTGAATGCAAAGCAAGGTTGAGATAATGTGTTCTATATCATTTACAAAATGATAAGAAATTTTAGCAATCCATGCACATACAATTATTTATTGTAAAACCCATGCGAGGGTGGGAAAAGATAAACATTCAAAAGAAATAGATTTTTGAAATAGATAGTCTCCCCTTGTTGGAGGAGGGAGCGAGGATAAGCCTCCTCCCCCCCCACCACCACACACACACACAATTTTGCTGGGTGTAAGGCTTATCCTCACCCACCGTGCGGGCTTTATAAATAGCCCTCACGATGGGTCTCCCCTTGCCCCACCGAAACACACACACACACACACAGAGAGAGAGAGAGAGAGAGAGAGAGAGAGAGCTGTCGGGGTGTGATCGACGACCACCAAAGGTAAACCCTCCTATATTTTTTCTTTCTTTCTTTCTGTGTGTTTTGAGAAAGCTGGTAGTCACGACTGTCGGCGTATTTGAAACGAAGAAGTCGACAACCATGGCTGCCAGTCTGTTTGAATAAGAGAGTTCAACAACCATGGTTGCCAGCATCGTAACAGAGAGAGAGAAGGAAGGAGAGAAAGCTGACAATCAGAGGTTGTCGACAACCTCAACCCCTTGATTGGATGAGTCGACAGAGCCGACTCAGTCTGGGGTAAATGAGACCAAAGCAGTTTGGGTGAGACCCAGACCGACCAAGAAAAAAGAGTAGTCTCAGCTGATCAAATCGGTTTGGGTTCACACCCAGACCGAGTTGAGTATGACTAAGATCGACCTGATATGGACTCGGTCTGGTTTGACCGAACTGGATCGAGTCGATCGGGTCGAGTTTGACAGGGTCTCAGTTCCTTGTTTGTGTCTGGATTGAACTGGATCGGACTGGGTATGGATCCAGTTTGATCCAATTGATTTGGATCAATCCAAGTTAAACCAAATCCAGACAGAACTAAGTCTGTATAGGATCAGCCCTGGATCCAGATCAGAACTAAATTTTGATCCAGTTCAAGACAATTTGGATCAGTTCTGGATTCAGAATATAACTGGATCTAGATCCAGTCGATAGCTAGATGGATCAGTTTTAGATCTATATCAGAACTACGTCTGGATCCAGTTTGTGACTACTTGGATCAATTTTAAATCCATATAAGAATTGAATCTGGATCAAGTTTGCAATTAGTTATGAATCTATTTTGAAAGTAAACTGAATCCAATTCAGTATGCTTCAGACTAGATCAACCAGTCCAGACTTTTATTAACTGAGATAAAACTGAACCAGTTTAGTCTATCCCTGACTAAGACAAAATTGAACCCAGTTAAAACAGTTTGGGTCCAATCCAGTTACACAAACTAGATATGGATCCACACTTGTTAGTAAGCAAATCCATCATAGAATTTTGAGAGTTCAATTGAGCTTGAACCCAAATGTAGTTGGTTTTGGATTAGGTTTAGTAAACCTAGTATTCTAAACTCAGATCAAACCTGGTTTGACCTAGGATGAGTTGAGTCAAATCGTAGAGAGTTAAAATAATCAAATTACCTTTGCGTGTAACCTGATATCCAATTAAGTAAAATGAGCATAAATTTGCATCCTGAACACAAAATTGAGTAAAGGTTGGTGCGTTAGATTCGTATTGCTGAGAGGAATTTGCTTGTCCTATGGTTCATACCAAACTATGGGTAAAAAAATCAAGGTCTGATAGACCACTTCAGGAAGGTATTTTGGTAATTTTGATAATATATAAATAATGTTTGTTTATTAATATAAACATGCTTGTTTGGTGATCAAACTCTATTATTAGAGCCATGTGAGACCCGACTGCGGTATTCACATTCGAGATAAGAGATATTATAAGTAACTTGAGTTGTGAATAAATCATGTTTGTGTTGCATGTTATCATTGTCTTCTGTAAGTCAGCATGTTTAGAAATGTGCCTAATTACCTAGCATGTATCTCTTGAGTCTAAGCATGATATATATAAAATGACTTTGCATGAGTTAGTTGTAGTGAGATGAATATACACGTATGACAGTTGTGATATGACATGCAAGATAAAAAGAAAAAATATATCTTTTTGGTAATATATCTATGTTATGCTCTTTGAATGACACACATTGTGATTAGCCTTTGAGTTTCTTGGGTTAATTATATTTTTTTTAATTTAAATTAAGATTAACATGCTTCATTAAATTTCGAAAGTGACAACCTGTGAAAATGACTACTTGGTTTACAACTAGAGTGAAGCCACCATGGAGAGTGGGTCGCTGGTGTTTTAATGATGTAGAGATATTACCTCGTTGCATGCTTAATATGATAAAAGTGTGAACCCTAAGAAGCTTTTGAGATTGAAAATATGATTTGTTGTAATGATTTCACGATGACACTCGTGGGAGAAGAAGTGAAACCCAAGATTGAGAGTAAGGTTCATGATAATGAACTTAAGATATGACCTAAGGTTTTAAATTCACACAATATCTGAGACTGAGGTATCATAAACTATGCTGAGCCTGAGCCTGACCTAGCTCCCGACTAACTACCGGTAGGGTTTCTTTTTTGTTTTCACTATAGTGCCTGGTGATCCAGGAATTAATGAGAGCATGTGGTTCATAGTCTGACGAATAATATAGAATTGAGGTGTTCAACACGAGTTTCTACACCCACAAACAACTATGACCGATATAGCCAACCTATCGTTATAGTTATCCATGAGTGAGTTGATGAGATTGAGAGAATTAAAGAAGAAATTTAAAAGATACGAAACTTGTGTGGTGTGTCAAAAACTAAACTCAGACTATGGGCTTAGAGCCCACTACAGTTGTAAGTCAGAATCTTTTATTGTTTATAAATATTCTTTACTAAACTGTAAACTCACTCCCTGAATAATTACAACTATAGGTTCTAGGTACATTAGTAGAGGCAGGATGTAACCTGACGGCTACTTCGATCAAGCATCATAACTATTGTTAATTTATTTCTTTGTCATTGAACATTTGTGTATTGTGTATTTCTTTTATGTTATGAATGATGAACATTGGTAAGAAATTTGTTTTTTTTTCCTTTGTGTGAACTCTGTATGTCGTCTATATGGGAAGTAATAACAACCAAACCTAAACTCGAGAGGTCCCAAATCGAGGTGTTATATTTATATATAAAAAGATTTTCTACAAAGATGACAATGTTTACTTTGCCAAAAGATCAAAGACAAGTTTAAATGATTCATGAATAAAATAGATCGATTTTTGTTTTTGCTTTTCAATTGAGTTCATCGACAGAGGATTAAGAATTGCAACCCATGTTGGCACAAGTTCAACTTGTGGGATAGAGCTGTATAAGGAGAAAATGGATCCAGTCATCTCTAATGTCATACGTATCGATCTTGGGATTTCATTGTTTTAAGCAGTTTAGATCAAATCTGACTTGGTAGATGTGATCTACGTGATCTCTTTAGTAAAAATCACTGTTTGAATTATTAGAACTAGACTTGTGTGCATGATTTTCAAGTGATTTGAAAATCAATATTTGTAAATGTTAGGGGAGTATATAGCATGTTTCCTACCTAGATATAAATTCCTAATTTTTGCAAATTCAACTTCGTGGTAAGTTGGCAGGAGGTCACTTTCCCTCCCTATAAGGTGGAGGTTCAAGGGTGTTAGCTCCGAGGCAAATTTTTTAAAGGATAGTTTTATAATTTCATCCTAAACTCCTTGTTATATTCAACAACACTTGTAGACTCCTATTTAAAAGAGACAATCGGGTTCTTGTATTGTATCTCAATCAATAAAGAAGAAAGCTCAGTGTCGTCATGGACGTAGGCAATTCTTGTAGAACCACATAAAATCTGTGTTCTTCGTGTGTATGGTTATTTTTTTCTTTTGCTTTTTTTCATGTTTGTTTCTTCGATCAACCGGTAGTTTAAAGAGTCGTTCCCTAAAAGTAAAATGGTAAAACTATCAAATCAAAATGACTTCCAATAATGAGATCCTCGAGTGAGCATAGACGATAGAGAATAACATTAGGGGTGATTAGATCCCATTTGAAGGCAGCTCACCTCTTTTTTTTTTTTTTTGGGATAGGCCACTAAACTTTTCCCCCAATTACCAACACATTGACATACCTCTGGTTGATAAAATTCTTTTACTCCTGCTTGCCCATTGAAAAGTACACTAAGCTTTGACCTTGCGGCAAGGAGTGCCCACCGTAGGTTTCAAACCATAGTTATTTCATGTCAGGTGAGACTCTAACACTAAATGCGGATCCACCAACTTGGGGGCTCCGCTTGTCTGATAGGAGCAGCTAGTACATGTCACCTTGTGTTCAGACAAGTTAAAAATCCAATGGTACAATTTTATTAATGGTCGGGGTCTGCCTAACCTTCTTTAACCAATTAGGACTCTGAAATTTTAAAATTTTGGAGGCCAAATGAAGGCGTTTTTGAAAGTTTTCGTCAAAACTTGATGAAATAAGTCAGAAAATGCAGTCAGGGTTAGAGTCCTAACTCAACTGAAACTCTGAAATAGAGTCCCGAATCAACCGGGACTCTACAAAATGACCTGATTTCTAAAAAAAAATGAAAAAGAATGAAAATAAAAGTAAAAGCAAACTTCAGGATAGACTTCTAACTGGATTAGGACTCTAGGACAGAGTCCTGATTGAACTGAAACTCTAGATTTTTTTTGGTATTTTCTGAAAAATAGATGAAAGAATTTTTGAAAACCGGTTAAATGGCAACAAGAAGTGGAATAAAAAAAGAGTTCTGATCCAACTAGGACTCTGGGACAGAGTCATAATTTGACTAGGATTCTTAAAATTTTGGATTTTATGAGAAAACCAACGAGATGCTTTTGAAAAATAGGTGAAAATAAGATAAAATTGAAGTTTGGTTCAGAGTCCTGATCTGACTAGGACTCTGAGGAAGAGTCCTAATCCGATTAGGATTCTGAGAATTTTTTATTTTTCTAAAGAGCAAATGATGAGATTTTAAAAAGAACTTTTGAAAACTAGTGAAAATAAAGTGAGAAAGTGAACTCAGAATAGAGTCCTGATTCGATTAGGACTTTGAGATAGAATCCCAAAATTTTAAAATTCTGTAATAAAGGTGTAATAATTTTTGTTTTTGAAGAGATAAATGAAGAGATTTTTAAAAGATTCTCTCAAAACTGAAGTCAGGGTCAGAGTCCTGATCCAACTGAGACTCTTTGAATAAAGTCCCGGTTTGACCAAAACTCTGGGTTTTTTACTCCTTTCGAAAGATTTTAAAGAATTTAGTTGAAAACAGGTAAAATATCAATAAAACATAGAGTCCTAATTCGACTGAAACTCTGAGAAAGTGTCCTAATCTGATCGAAACTCTAAAATTTTATGACAAAATGAAGGATTTTGATAAATTTTGTTGAAAACAAGTAAAAATAGAGATAAAAAACAGAGTCCTAGTTTGATTGAAACTCTATGATAGAGTCCTAGTTCAACTGAAACTCTAGGATTTTGACTAAAATGAAAGATTTTGAAAGGTTTTCTCAAAAATAGGTAAAAATGATAATAAAAGGTAGAGTCCTGATTCGACTAAGACACTAAAAAAAGAGTGCTGATCTCACTAGGACTTTGAGATTTTGGCCAAAATAGCAAAAATGGATAAGGATATGATTATAACTGATTTAAAATAAAAAATGGAGTTTTGAAAAGATTCAAAAAGATAAAAAGATAGAGTCCTGATCCGACTAGGACTCTGGAATTTTGAGAATTTCAACAAATAAAGGAAACCAGAAGCGACACCACTTAGATGAACCTCATCTGAGATTTGAAATTAGTTAAAATTGAGTTTAAAATGAATCCAGATTATTTTCTGAGAAAAATATTTTAAAATATAAGATCCTGGGGGTTGGCAAATGGCAAAATGTTGATTTAAAACCTAGGTATTTGAAATTGATTTCGAAAGAAAAGTTTTAAAACATGAATCTGGATTCAATATTTTAAAAACAGGAGTGCTGGATCTCGATAATGAGATGTGATGACATGCAATGCTCTACAATGCAATGAAGTGATATGCCAAACACATGCAGTGATATGCAATGACATATGAAATATAGACCCTGGATGAGAGACCTGGAATCTTGGACCCCTGGCAGAGATAAAGAATTTGTAGATTCTCATCTGAAGATGAGAACTGATAATTAAAATTGAGCCAAAATGAAGATTGAATCTTGATTATAGAATGAAATATTATTTTTTTTGTAAAATTTGGGCTATGGATAGCCCTGACTCAGATTTCGACCAGCTGGTTCCCTGAAGACTACAAAGAGTGGGTCCCAATGGCAAGAGGTAGGTGTTTGTGAATGAGGGTGAAAATTTAGGGCGTTTACAGATATCTAGCAGCCGAGCAGCATCACCGATCTCAATATCCAAGAGGAGCTGAGAGGAAGGCAAGTGGGTCAACACATCCCGAGGGAAATGAAAGGCAGAGAAACCGACCGAGGAGAAATTGAGATAACATTCGAGGCACGAGGGGAAAAGGGGCAAGGATGAGGAATCGAGAAGCCAATCACCATGTGGCTGCAGACCTGGTTGGAGACAACATGAATCCCCATAATATGGATAGCAGGGTAAGCAAAACTCTGAGACGAAAAGCGAATGAAGGAAGATGTTGAACTAAGGCTACCATGAGCAAGACTGTTCACCCGCGCCACCGAGCAATAGCCGGAAAGGAAGAAGGTCAAAGAAAATGCTGGGTCCCAAGGAAGCGAAGAAATGATCGACTGAACTCGAGCAAGCAAACCTAAAGGCGACACGAACGAGACTTGGGAAGCTGCACAAGAATAGGCAGGTTGAGGTCCCCGTCCAGGAGGAGATAAAAGCGTCAAGTCCCGAGAAGAGAAATCAATGAAAGGGATAGACTGCGTGGTGCCTTCCTCATGCGGAATAGCCGACGTCCTGGGGATGGATGAAAAAGGAGCCAGGTCTCAAGAAGGAGACAAAATAACCGTATGAGCTCCATTATAGAAGTCAATGCAGGCCTAGGCATAGGCATGCAAGCCCATACCAGGTAGCAACAACGACGATGCTGAAGGATGAAGGTCTGATTCCCTAATGCAATCAAGCATACTTGAAGGAGTCGTCAAAGAGACTTGAGAAAGAGCGTCAAAAAAAACAGACCCACGCGGGTCTGCCGACGGCTTGGATACACATTCCTCAAGTAGCCAGGCCGGAACGAGGATATCCTTCATCGAAGAAGAGGTAGGGGAAGCCGGAGTCAAGGACTGAGAAACCTTAGCAATGGGCGATCAGAGAGGGACCCAAATAGACCCAATCTTGATCGCTAGGAAGGAATATGTCAGTAGTTGCTGAAGATCACCGATTTGCACCCACGACGAGAAGGAAAGATGCCTGATTGACCAAGGATTACTCCGACGAGCATGATAACTCCCCCAACCCAGCAAAGACTTGGGATGTCAGAGACGACCTCACCGAGAACGGAGGAGAGAATGCTGAACGCCTACACATCCAAACCGGGTGACGCTGCGAGGAAAAGAAAGAATCACACTTGTGGCAGTGACGTCGCTTATAGAAATTCAAGGAGAAACAAGCAACACACCACCAATCCCCGGCCTGGCAAGGCTTAATTGAGATCTAAATCGAAGGGCATGGAAAGAACGCTGTCAGAAAGAGGGAACTTGTTGCCATGATGTATCTGCCGCCCAGTTCGATGGTACATGAAAGAAGAATGGTGGAATCAGCGTTGCCTGAGCATAGCACGTGACGAGAGGCTCCAACCTTACCCCACGCAGAAAATACAAAAACGAGCCCACTCACAAAGAGAAAAACCTATATTTAAGCCTGAAAGAGAGGACAACGTCCATACACCCACTAGCGGAGAGCAAAGGTAGCCCCCTAATCATTGATCGCAATCTTGATGAAATTAAAGGCTCAATGGTTTGAGTCCAACGAGTGATCTGGAGCGAGGCCCCAGAAATGAGCCGCCAGAGGGCACATGCCCATAGAGGAAACAAGGTAGAGGGGAACAGAAGAAGCCTAGCGATGACAAGCCGTCTGATGCAGGCCTTCCTTCTTCAATCTATCAAAGTGTTGGTGTCGTTGAACACATGCCGCCGACCAGCCACCCCTGGACGATGGCCGCACGACTCTGATAACCAGCCGCCCTCCTTCCTTGGCTAAGATAGGGAGCCATGCTCTGAAGAAGGAGTGTGTGTGTGAGAGAGAGAGAGATCATACCTCCTTAGCACAGAGTTCTTCCGATTACGAAGCGCAAATACCTTGAGGAAGAAGATGAAATGGCTGCGACGACTGGGCTCAGTTTGTCAGCAGCGACATTCCCTTCGGCACCAGAGAAAGGAGACAAACTGGATACCAGGCTGCCAGTGGGGTCGCAGGAGGTTCAGTCGAGTCGAGTGAGCAGAGAGGTGACGAAACCATAAACCAGATTGCAAGCGGGGTCCGCAGGTGCAGGTTGTCCGGGGAACAGAGGAAGAAGGGGGCGAGGGAGATAGCAGGGGGAGAGCGAGGTGGAGCCTGATGCAAAAAGGGGGGTTTACAGGAGGTTCCGGCCAATCGAAGGAGCTGAGAGGTGGGGGACGCAGAGGAGGTTGTCCGGGGTCGGGTGCCCGTTGAGGTGGGACGAAAGTGGAACGAGGTCGGGCGATGGTCACCAGAGAGGGAACGTGGTCGGGAGTCAGAGAGAGAGAGGACAGAGAGAAGAGAGAGACAGGGGCCTGAGGCCGATAGGGAGGACGAGGAAGGGTTGCAGGGCGATGGTCGCCGGAGGGCGATGGGGTCAGAAACAAAGAGAGTTGGCAAAAAGGGGGGTTTACAGGAGGTTCCGGCGAATCGAGGGAGATGAGAGGAGAGGAGGTGGGCCGGAGGGGGAATGGTGTCGGGCGATGGTCGCCAGAGAGAGAGAGAGAGAGAGAGAGGACAAGTTGGGAAAAAGCAGCTTGTAGACAGATCAAGACTCGAGATATATAGTTTTTTAGTTGGTCTCCTTTATTCTTCACTTCAATTCATAAACAATGTCACTGCATGGTGGCATGCAGCGGCCTGCCTGACTGCCATAGCGGACAATGGGTTTTGGATCAGGTGATATTGAATATCACCATTGATGTGATTTTCAAGTGTTTTGCACCGGACGCCAAATCCCCCAAAATTCTTTCGAATGTGATATTTGGCGGCCCTCGATCCACCAGGATGGGCGGTGGATTTTGGAAATGATGATTTTCAATATCACCTCATCCCATCTCGTGGATTTTGGAGTTGCAAGCTTAGCATGCAGGGCCACTCCATACAAAAAAGAACACTTTATTTTTATTCAGTCACAAATATTGTTTTAGGCAATATTGGAGTTGCATGCTACCATGATAATATTGCGAGATTTTACAAAGAAGATTTTGAAAATCTTGCGATAATGACGGGATTATCACGGCTTGTGAATAAAACGTTATAATATCATCAGATTTTCAAAATTTCGGTGATATTTGTGACCATGAATATATCTAATAATTACTTAGCATGAGTTATAAGAACAACTGAGTAATGTTTGCATTAACAACAAAATCTAAAATTTGCTGGATAAGCAATTAAATCCAGAGTGGTAAAATTTTGAAGGTACCTGGACATACTCTTGGACACCAAACCCTGCATTTTGCTATTGTCTGCGGGAAAATAGAATATCTTGAAAATGTTTTTTTTTATGACGAAGGAAAACCCTCAAGAACTGGGTCACTAATGGGCCCACCTCCCTATGAGGGAAATGAAATATCTTCGTCTTCCTTTTTCTCTGTTGACATGGAGGCTTACACCTGGTGCTACTACATCAATAAAATTGAGAAAATGAGAGAAATATAAAAGTTTTTTTTTTCATAAACTGAAGAAACTACACCAGGCATGAAGACCTGGTTGCACTGGCTCAGCCTGCCATACCTACAGTCATCGTGCCGGCAGCATAAAACTTCGAGGCTAAGACACCTGCCCCCGGGCTATAGAAGCCTCATTGCACTCAAGTTTCTTGGGAAAACCCTGTTCAACTGCGGTGTTCATCTCTCTCTCTGTCTCTGAGTTGCTGCTGTTTTTTATTTGTCCTCAAGAAAAAACTCTAGTGGCTAATCAATGCAAAAGTAGTAGTCTCAGTATGAGAGTAAAATCTATCTATTAAACTCGCTACTGTCTAAATGAGCAAATTTTTGTTTTAGATTGGGTGGATTAAATATGGATTCATTCATGACTTGGTAATTTTTCAAGTTAAGAATTTGTTGAAAACTAATTCGTTCTTATTTGGTTGCAACTTGAATCTATTTGGTAATGGAACAATGGTAACATGATTCAGGTTGGATTCGGTTCTGTGTTTCGAATTGAATTAGGGTCAAACCTATTTGCAGCCAATGATCTAAACTCTAAATGTGGATGCAAACAGCTTCTCTTTGGGTTAAGCCTAACAAAATACCAGGCCCATATTTCAGAAGTGGATCCGATTTCGAATCCATATCTGACTTAATTTTATAGTAGTGTCTGATATGGACCTATGGTTATAACCATAGGTTGACAATCCCCCCCTACAATCATTTTCTTATAGCATTGCATGCCTGGTGAAATTGCTTGTCTACGCCCACAAGGGCTCTGCTCTTCTGATTGGGGCGACTTGTGAATGTCACCAAGTTGACAGACACAATTTTGAACAGTGTTGTGAGAGGCTTACGCCTCAGTACTTGAAGCGTACGCCTCACAGGCGAGGCACACACTCAAGGTACTAAGGCGCACACTCTGTACCTGGCGTTCTGGAATTGCTTTGAATACATAATTATCTAAAATAATTTCAAATATAACACTGTTTGGATTGCCCTCACTATGATTT
This sequence comes from Nuphar pumila, assembly GCF_984573655.1. NCBI lineage: Eukaryota > Viridiplantae > Streptophyta > Magnoliopsida > Nymphaeales > Nymphaeaceae > Nuphar > Nuphar pumila. The sequence continues at coordinate 1,277,426 of NC_143250.1, read as the reverse complement.
CAGCTAAATGTAATTTGATGCAAGTTTCAATAGCATTAATAGCTCCCGATTAATTGCGTGGTAAACCACTAAAAATCTTGCATTAGTATCACTAACTTAAATTTACATAAACCTGTATATAAGTAAGAGATGTGCGCAAAAGTGCATTGCTGAAAAACTATAGTTTCATGATAGTTCTATTGCACGTATGCATTTGATATGTCCAAGAAAAAAATATTTATATGCATCACTAAGTTTTTTCTTTTGTTTAGGCTGTTTTTGATGGAAACAAATTCAAGGTTATAATTTAAAAAAATTGGGAGCTATTTATTTTTCAAGTCCTTCAAAAATCTTATATTTACTAAATCAACCATCAAACAAACTCATATATGTATATTTATATTAAAAAACCATTTACCAGTGCTATTTTATTAATATTATATGTTTTATTATTTTAATCATGAAGCTTACGCTTCAACGCCGCGAAGCTTACGCCTCGCTTCATAACATGCTCAACGCCTGGCTTCGCCTCATCGCATTTTACCTTGAGTTTGAAACCCACCGGTGGCATCTCTTGCCGCAAGGTCAAAGCTGAGTGCACTTTTTGGTGGGCAAAAGAGACCTCAAGGGTTTTACCAACTTGAGGCCAGTCAATGTTATGTCAGTGATTGGGTGTGTGGGTCCTTGGATTATCCAAATTTACATCTCTACATTTTGTTTGAGAGGCAAAGGGCAGTATGATAATTCTATCTGGGAAGAAAATCATGCTTCCTTTCCATTATGTCAGCAGGCATGTTTTCTTCATCATGGTTAATCTTTATTGCGCTTCAACTTATCGGTTTTATAAGATTCTGACTAATATTTTGCATCCTTCAGTCGGTAGCCTTTAGCATAGTGACAAACGTTTTTATCGGCAATTTTTCGTTTTTAAAAAAACTAGCGAGAAATTGAAAAAAAAACCATAAATCTTACATTTTTTGGCAAAATCTCAGCAATAAAAATAAATTAAAAAATTCTAAAAATGATTTTTTATAAGAAAATATTAATAAGATTTATTAGTATCATGTTTAAATCACAATAAATAGCCGTTTAAAACATAAATCTCGCATTTAAATTGTGGCATTTACATTTTTTCATAAATCTCGTGATATTTTGAAAATCTCGCAAGAAATTGCGAGTTTTAAACTTTCAGGCAATTTCTTGCCAGATTTTCATAAATCTCTCGATATTTGTCGCTACATGAGCAAATTCATGTATTAAATGTTATTTTTTTAAAGGAAAACATTGAATTCATTTGAATTATAATAAGCATTTCATCATACCTAGCCCCTGCTGCGCTTGTCTAGTAGTTGCAGCTAGTGCATGTCACCTTGTGTTGGGGAAAGTTGCAAGTTCAAATCCCAATGATATCGTTGTATAACTGGTTGGGGTCTGCCTAGCCCCTGCTGGACTTTAGAAAGAAAAAAGCATTTCATCACGGTCCACGGACATAGGGGACGAGATGTGACCGTAAGGCCAATAGGTACAAATGACAGGAAAAAAAATCATGTCAAGAGTTTTCTTGATCTTCACGGACGGCCGAACTTAGGGACATCAATTCATTGCAAATCTGAATCAGGTCATTTCAGTTTACATCTTGGTCGTAATTCCCATTGGATCATGGCAAGGATGACCCCCTCCGGTTTGGAGCATCAATCGATGTCCGCATGTTTCTCTCTAACCAGATTGTCCTCCATATCATCAAAAGCCAGCAATGCCGTGCGAAAACCCATTTGGGGCCTCTCTTTTAGAAGTTCTGTGAAAAAGGTGCCTAAGGGTATGTTTGATGGCTTGTCCATGGTTGGACGAAAAGAACAGAACAGAACATTGGTTCTGTTCGTTCCATAACAACTGTTCCAAGTCCAATGTTTGTTTGGACCGAACTCAAATGCTATGTTCCAAATGTCCGTTGTTTGATGACGATGTGCGAACAACTTGGACAATCATGAATAATGGGTCAAATTAAAACAATGAAAATCTGTTGAAAGAGCATCAAAAACACATTTAAAAGACTCATTGACAGAAAAATTGTGCATACATGAATACAACTGACGACCCCACACAGGAGACTCCTATCCACGATTCCCGAGATGGATCACCTCTGCTCGCTTTCCAACCAGTTAACTGAGTTGGTTGGTTCAGTGAGTTGTATATAACTTGAAGGGCTTGAACTAAACAAAAAAGGGATGATGGTTGGTACCATAGAATAGTCAAGACTTACACATTCCACAACCAATATTATTTATGCACATCAAACAAGCGACACTGCAGGTAAATAGTACTTTGGAATTTTAACATTTGGGAGACTACTGCATGTTTTATAGTCAAGCACTGTTCTTAACGATGTTAACCGAATGATGCTAACCGAAGATCAATAAATAGTAAGGTGTCAACCAAAATGGGATATTTTAATGAACCTTTTCGTGCCCTTTTTCAGAATCCTACATAGTTAAAGAACTAATTTTTCCAAAATCAAACATGAAATTTTCTCTCATGGTTAATCATAAATTGATAGGTACAAAAACTCAAATACCAAAACCAAAATTATACTTTTATAACTTCTCTCAGAGACCATCTTCATCTACCATTGATGGTGGTGATGTCTTTCTGATTATTATTGTTGAAAATGCAACCCCAACAACAACGATAAACAAACCATCAAATGACAAAAAGACATGAACAGACTGCAACTAAGTAGAAGAACAAATAAAACCATTTTCTCCTTTTCATTTCTTTAACACATAAATAAAACACTAGTCAGGAAATGCAAGGAAGGATATCCATTTCTTCCATTGCAACCAAAGAGAAAAATCAGATTTTGATCCGAGAAATACCAAAAAAATGCATAAACAAAAACGTTTTTTTCCCTCTTCTGCTCGTTATTTTACAAAATGCAAGAGCCGGGAAGAAATTACCGTCGGCTTGATCAGTGGTGGCGCGAACGACAGGCAGAAGAAGCAAAATCCAAATGGCAAGAAACCCATTCTAAAGAGACCTTCCATCTTCCTCTTTCATGGCTACAAACACTCCATTTTCTTCTTCCCTTTCTCCTTTTCCCAAAAATAACAACAAAATCTAGAGAGAGAGATTCTCCTTTTCACATAAACAACAATAAAATCTAGAAAGAGATGGAGATTTGTCTGCTTCTTCTCAGTTCTATGCCTTCGTCAACATTTGTCAACAACGCATCATAGGAACACTTAAGAAATGCATAAAAAATCAATATGAAAGGTCATATGAAAGGTCGACGGGGCGGCAGTCACCGCGGCAAGCCGCAGACGAGGGGGAGCCACCGTTTTTCTGCCAAAGGGATGCCCCCTGTTGGCGTCGAAGGTGGTGGTGCCGCCACCCATCGCTCCAGCAGAGCCCTTGCATATATATAAAGAGAGAGAGAGAGAGAGAGAGAGAGAGAGAGAGAGAGAGAGAGAGACGCGTCGACGGGCGCACGACGCGACCGTCGATGCATTTTTTTTCGTCCCTTCCGTTCCTGTTCTTTTTGTAATGGGGGGGGTGGATAAAAAACTACAAACCATTATGGACGCGACAGACGCTCGGAACGCCGTCCGCCGCATCCAACATTTGTCTACTTTCGCTGTTCTCAGCGGGATTTCCGTCCTAATCCCGCTGAGAACAGTGCATCAAACATGCCCTAAAAAAATGGCAGAGAGTTATCGGCTGACCCGAATCTCCCCGCACTCATTGTTGCATGTCCTTCGCAAATTTAGAGTCATTAAACAAATGGTTTATCGATTACTCGCAAGAGTTGCACATTCTGCACTTACTCGCAAGGTGAAAACCCTTTGATTTTAAAAATGAATCTGATTTAACTTTGTCCATCAAAATCAGCCATGCAAAAGTTGATCCTCTTTGCGGGGGGCGTCACCCCAGAGAGCCCCCCTTGGGCAGAAAGCCCAACTGCATCAGGAAATGATGCTCGGTAACAAGACTTAACCGAAAAACTCCCATCCGAAGAGAGCTTCCATATTAAATGTTATACTTGCTGCATTTCTTTTTGTACATACATTCTATTACAGACTCGTTTCTCATGGATTAAGTTTGATCATAACAATGCCATTGTATAAAATGAACTCAACATGTATGGCTATAATGAAAAAACGCAGAAAATTTTCTTTAAGAAACAGAAAGGAAGCAACTAAGAAGATAATGTATATATAAATTTAAACAGGTTGAGGTTATGGTTATATAAACTAATCATAGGTGTTGCTTTCTGATGCAAATGTAGGTGTTCATGCCATTGGTTTCAGTCACTCCATTGACCGACTGTATAATTTCCAAGGAACCGGTCTTCCTGATCCAACAGTGGACTCTACCAGTCTACCCTGCTTGCAAGCCTTACCAAAAAGCTGCCCCAAGTCTCTAATTCCAGTGACTAACCTTACAACCGATCCAAAAGTTTTCTTGAATCAGGTATCAAGTGCACCATTTACTCTGTATAACTCATTTTATCAAGGTGTGCTGAGTGGGAAGTCATTTCTTCACTGAGATCAACAATTCAGGTTCACTGATATAAGTAGACAAGCATCACCTTATGCCAATAATCCAATGTTTTTTCAGAAATGATTTCAAGCAGGCGAAGATAAATTTGTGGAATATCGGGACATAGACCGGAGAGCAGATGTAATTGCTGGGCAGCGAATCAGAAGTATTTACGGATCTTTTCTGTATAATCAGAAAAAAATTGGTTATTGCTATTGAGAATGAAACAGCCAAAATGCAAATTTTTAATTGTTTCGTGAATAGCAGTTTACTGTTGCTTTTAAACTGCATAGTTCATTGATATTGCTTTTTTGAGAGACTATTTTCTTTTTGAAGATACTTCATTGATATTCCAATACAAGCAGTTGCAAGTAATTCTGCAAATCAAATAATAGGATTTTATTCACATTAATAGGAGATTATTCTGACATACTTCAAAGCAGACACAAACCAAATGAAATAATTCAAATGACTTCACACATGATCGGTGCTCACGAGGACTGGAGCAATGTAAGCCCCCCGCTTCTTAGCTGTTCACCACACTGCAAACCTTCCTTATCTGACCAGCAGTTCCAGTCTTCACTTCAATCTGAATCATCTTCTCCATTGACAAAGTAAACTCCTTGTAGAAATTTATGGAGCCACTGAGTATTCCATCAATATAGGACTTTGTGGCGCTGTCTGTAAGCAGGGAAGAATCGGATGTGAACAGACCTCTTCTCCTAACCACATTAGTGTAATAATGGGTGTCGAAGGTTCGGAAACTCCCAGGATCCATTTCTAGAATGGTGTTGTTATCTGCAGGAGTCTTGCACTTGTACTGCTTCAGATTTGCGGCATAATATTTGTCTAGAGCTGGGTCTTGATCACCTTTTCCTGTGAAGTTGTAGAGCCTGTTTGAGACAAAGTTGCAGTGAGTAATGCGGATCGTGTGTGCTCCTGCAAGAAACAGAGGAAAATTTTGCATAAGTACTAACATTATAACAATTCAGATTAACAAATAAATTTAACAGGTGTTGATGAAGATTCACCTGACAATATAACTAAGTCCTTCACATCAAGACTCTTGTTTGCAAAATTAGCTTTCAGAGAAGTAAAATTGAATGTTGGTGGAGGAATGTTGCTTAATGCCTCAGAAGCTAATGAAACAATTCCATCCCTGCGGCCTGTGGGTACTGTCCAGTAAGGACCTCCCTGTGACAAAAGAGTTCCAGTGTGTTTAGCTCAATAAAGAACTAATAAGCAAAAATCTTGATTCTTGGTAATTGTGTTCAGGTAGTCTTACTATAACACCAACTGCATCTCTTGATACTAATGAAACAATCTCTGCAAACTAGACGACTCCTGGACACACTGCTTCTACCAAGCTCTTCACTCCGTCAATGAAATCAAAACCTCACAGACTCATATTTGGCGCGGCATCCTTCTCTGCGGTGTTATTTTTGGTGGAATTCAGCAACAAAGATGCATCACAGCCCTAAGAAAATCCATGTTTCTTGAGTCAGCAGCTAACTAAAGAGCTGCCACATGAGGAACTTGGACCAGGCTTTCCCATGTTCCTCACGGCAGAAACATAACCAAGTCATTTATATATATTGCTATCAGAAAGATCAGAAGAAATCCATGAAACCTGTGACCAGAGAAGAGACTTAACAACAGTCTGTCCAATTTTTTTATTTTCATGAAAAGAGGCTTGAGAGACACTTGGCAACAACTTGGACACTGAAAGCCGAATTTGGAAAAAACAACTAAAAGAAAAAGCAGGCCAACTTTTACTGACCCTCACAAAACAGTCATGGAAATTCAATCTAAGCAATGCAGCTGCTAAAGAGGGTGCATTTGGAATGTGTTCCTTCACAAACCCTTCAATTATGCTCTCGGCTTGTGGGCAGACTTGGTCATAGAACCCAACTTTAAGTTGAGCCTGAGAGACACCAAGCAGGCCGAAAAGAGCAAAGCCAAGAAGAGCTAGACATCCCATATTTCTCATATTCTCTTCCCCCCACACTCAGTTGAGCAAAACTCTTAACAATTCAAATGAGCTTTGAAGTGTGAATAGACAGCTCAAGGCACCCTCTATTTATAGATGTTCAATCATATTAAGAGGTGATTTTTTTCTATTCATGAAAGCCACCCTTGTGCTTTCAATATTCCATCTGCTTAAAAGTTTCCTCTTTATAATATTTAAAACATGTCATGCGGAAGTGAGAGAGCAGGAATCGTGCAGTTTAGTGGTTTCACTACAGCATAAGTGGGACTGAAAACTTTGGTCATTGATTAGCAGGTCAGAGAATCTTTTTTGATAAATGATGAATCATATTTGTTTATGACAAGTAAACAGTAACTTCAGATGGGGAGGTATGCCTGTCTGTTGGGGATTTTTATATCAATTTTAGCTCACCAACTCCAATATTATTTTTCTATTAGGCCACTGTGTGGGCTTTGCTTCCCTGTAAACTTTTAAGCATTTCCTCAACTTTTCCCTCTTATATATCTTTACAACTTGTCTAATAGTGGACATGGTTGTTCTTATTGCTCCTCTGCTTCCGTGTGTACAGTAACTTTGTCTGAGAATTCGCAGATATTATGCATGAATCCACGTGCAAGTTTATACAAGGTGTATATGAGTATATGTTGGTATATTTTTTATGCATGTGTTATATGTAAGGGTGTTAAATGTTGAGTTAAAAGGTTTTGCATGTCGAATGAAAGATATATGGATGCATTCAGTGGGAAACAGCTAGGCTTGAAGAAGATACTGCCTATTTGCTTTGGCACATTAAGAAAGGACTTACATGTTAAAATGTAAGCTCTGTTTTCATGTCCGGGAACCACTTATCTAAGAAAAATAGGATAATACACGAGATTTTCTTCTAAGAGTCTCTCTCTGTCTATATATATTATATATATAGACCCTTTTTCGTTAGGTCACTGTCAGGACCTTCCAAAAATCACAGTTTTAGGTGCCTATACCGATACTGAAAACATTATATTGGTATGAACCCCATCCTTGGACCATCACCCAACGGAGCCTAAATTTTGATCATTTTTGGCAAAAATGCATCCTTTTTTTCCGCTTGATAGAAACAGGAAGGTTGCTACATATCATTGAATTTGTACGTGAAGTTTCTCACTTAAAGCGAAACCAGTTGGAGCCTTGAATGCTGAAGAGACCATATTTTTATGTTAGTCGATGGCTGGAATTCACAGACATTAATGTTGAATTAATATACTACATTCGGGTCTGAACTATCGAATGTAAGCAGTGTAGGGATGATGTATATTTTGTCCATTTTTTTCAAAACTATAAGAAATTTGGTAATACATGTATCATACGCAAATACAAGTACATTGTACAGATACAATTTTATACAAACATGGCATTTTTTCTTTGTCAAAAGGGCCAAACATAAATTTAGATGATTCGTGAATAAACTACTAAAGGACTTTTTTAATGGGGTTAAGTTGACCGACTGAAGAACAAGAATTGCTGCCCACAAAACACCGAGTAAATTATATGTTAAGCCACGAGGCCACTTAAACGACTTTTAGATGCTAACTACTCAAGTCAATTGTTAGGTACATATGCCTTCAAGTAGAACAAATTCCAGCTTTCGAAGGTGGGCCACGTAAGGCAGGTGGTCATGGGTCCCACCTGGGGTTTGTGTCGCTGTCTATAAAGTGACTCATTCTTGGTGAGAGTTCTTCATCATAGAAATGTCAACAATATATATATACACTACAAGAAACTTGTGGATTAGCGACGACCTAAATCCGTCGCTAATTCGACGCTAATCCGCCGCTAAACTGTTTAGCGATGGATTAGCATCAGATTAGCGATGGATAACTTCCATCGCAATTTTTTCGACGCTAAGTAGTGCCAGAACTTATCCGTCGCTAATTTACGACGGATTAGCGACAAACATGATCCATCGCTATTTTAAATTAGCGATGGATAATATCCGTCGCTAATTCATCGTTAAATTAAAAAAAAAAATTAAAAAAAATGCTCGTTGCCGGCGCGTTCTCTGGCAATGAGCATTTTTTTTGCACAGAACCGGCGCGTTCCGGCATCGGGATGCTCTTCCGCAGCGAGCCAGTCACGGCGGAAGAATGGGTCATAGTAGAGACGGGATCCGACGGTGGAGACTAGCGAGGGGCACCGCCAGGAGGAGCGGTCAAGGCAGGCGGGTTGACGGAGGAGAACTTGCAGGAGGCGTCAGGTTGGACGATGACGCGGAGGATGAAGGTGTCGTTGGTGCCCGAGCAGGAGGAGACGAGGATGGAGGGATCGCTGCAGAGCGGCACGCAATCTGACACAGAGCAGGGCCCGCCGGAGTCGGTAAGGATGCTGGCATTAACGGCGATGATGTTGGCCATGGTGAGGAACGTGGTCGTCCCCGCCCTGATCTCAGTGGTGAAGCTGGACCTGCGCTCCTCGAGCTTGAAGTAGCGGCCCACCCTGCTCCTGCCCACATCGTGGTTCAGCCGACTCAACGCCCTCTTCCAACTTCCCTCCGTGGTGCGAGAGGCCGCTGTGGGGACGATTTAAATCGAACGGGGGGGGGTGAAATGGAGGAAGGAAAACTTTTGAACGGGAGGAGGGAAAATTTCGTGCCTCAGGTGAGACATTTTAAATCGAAAATTAGCGACGGAATTAGCAAGAGAATTTTTTGTCCCTAATCCGTCGCTAATTAGCGACGGATTAGGGACGAAAAAATTCTCTCGCTAATTCCGTCGCTAATTAGCATTTTTTTAGTGTTTTGGCGACAAAAAAATGTTGTCGCTAATCCATCGCTAATTAGCGACGAAGATATTTTCGTCGCTAATTTTGCAAATATTTTGAATGTTAGCGACAAATAGTTTTTTTTCGCTAATCCGTCACAAATTTGTGATGAAAAAAATTCATCACAAATTTTCGTCCCTAATTAGCATTTTTCTTGTAGTGAAATATGTAAACCTGTAAGCACCAAGTTTTTCATATTTTTTTTTTCTAAAATTTCACAGTACAGATGCGATCTAGATGCATGATTTTATAGAAACAGACTCTTTGATCATCCGATGACGATGTATAAGAAAGATCTTTTAAAACTTGAAAATTAACTGCTTAAAATTTTTGTAAATATGCAAGCATAAAAAAATCACATTTTTTGATCCAATTATGATGATCCAATAGTTGATAACAAGCAAATGGACCACACAAATGCATCTGCAAGGTTAGATTTGCGAAAAAACCTATGAAAATTCAGTCTATATATTTTGCTAGTTTACATATTCCAGTTTCTTTTCTCTCTCTCTCTCTCTCTCTATCTATCTATATATATATATATATATATATATATATATATATATATATATATATATATTGCCTTCCGTTCACCCGTCACAGCATTACATACTGAATGATTCAGCTAAGCTCATATTTGGTGAAATAAACCTACTCAAAAAAAGTCAAAAGGAGAAGAAATGCCCTTAGTTAGGTGCTTGTGCACCAATACACTGATTGTCAATTACTCTTCACCAGAACTAGCATTGATAAACAAAGGACATCCATTTGGCCCACAGGGGCTCCGCACATCTTGTTAGGTGGGTCTGATTTAAGGCTTTCAAGTTAAGGATGTCAAGAGTGGGATACTTGAAGTGTGCATTTTCTGCGGCAAGGCTTCCAAAGCTAAATGTAAAACGAGAGGTACTCTTATCACTCAGGCTACTGACATTGCTGAACTTTAGGGGTCATGCCATTTAAAGAATTAAGATTTAGAGTTTAGGGTTTAGGGTGTAGGGGATAATTTTTACAGTTACAACGGCTAGTTTTGTGTAATTATAAATTAAAGTTCTGCAAGGACTAAAGTTGACTTCAGTTTGTCCTCTTTAACGACAAGATATTCTAAATTTAAAAAGTGATTAGCTACGGAAGACAAGGCCGGTCCCCAAAGTTAACGGTAAAAAATTTGTGGGCGGTCCATGAGGAGGTGAACGAGCATCAACGTGTTGAGAAAACAAAGCGTAGATGGTCAATTGTCGGCAAGTTGCAAGTTCAAATCCCAAAGGTATCGTCGTTGTATAACTGGTAAGGGTCTGCCTAACCCCAGCTTGACTAAAAAAAAAAAAAAGACAAAATAAATCATGTCTGCTTGTTCCTATTCAATTTTACTTAAAATAAAGAAAAATATGAAAAACTTTTAAACAAACAGGGAACTGTAAATAGCCAAATGGTGCTTAGGAGAGAGAGAGAGCAATGTTGTTACTCACTGACCTATGGGTTTCTCTGTTGAAAGTGGAATATGATTGGCATCAGGAGTGCAGTTTTTTTACTTTTACTTTTTTTTTTTAAATTTATCTGACCATTTGGTTGTGGCTTGGGAAACCTACCTCCCTAACGGCTACATTTTCAAATCTTTAGAAAAAGAAGAGGAGAGAGCCGAAAGTAATTCAACATTACCACTCATGAAGATCAACAAAATGTTGAACCTATGAACTGAACAAGAGCAAAAGCCAAAACAAATAAAGAAAGCACAAGAGAAAAGAACATCAGACAGATAAAATGAGCTCACGCCGGAGCCGATTGCCTAGATTGCGACAAAGGATAGGTAGCATCACCAGGAGGGAGTGAAAGATCACTAAGATGCATACGCAAGATCGCATAAACATCTACCAAGATTTTATGCACCAGGTTTTGAATGTTAACTGGAATATGACGAGAATGAGCATCGTTTCGCGCCATCCAAACAAACCACCAAGAAGTAAGCAACCACGTCCGCCAGATGAACCTCCACCTCTTGCTGCGCCTAATACAAACCGGCCCCAAGATCAGATCTAGCGCAAAGGACTCCTCCTTAACAAATACTTTCGGATGCCTCCAGGCCCTGCTAAAGATTTCCACAAATATTGGGCAAGATCAGAACAAGTGAAACATAGATTCTTCTGCAGCTTGACAAAGCACACACCAACTCGGGAGTTGAATGCCCTACTTCTTTAAATTACTGTGGGTCTGGATTCTATCGTGTAAAATTAACCAAGTCAGAACTCGAGAACGGGGAGAAGGACCCTTCACCCAAAGCACATCCTCAGGCAACCAATCAGCCCCCGGCGGTAGCAACGATCTATAAACTTTTTTGTGAGAAACTCTCCGCTTGGTGCCAACACCCACTGCAACCACTGACCAAAATTTCTAGAGTCCTCAAAATGGTCTCTAAAGCAAGCTAAAGCCCTCAACCACGATTTATGCAAGTGCGAGAGCGCCAAACCTTGGGTTCCCAGACGAACTTGGATAAGAGTTGAATCCCCATATTTAGCAAGAAGCAAACTAGCACAAGGGTTATCCGGTTGGTGGGCCATCCAACATTGCTTGGCGACAAGAACAATGCTTCGCAGTCTGGACGCAGGAATGCCTAAACCAGCCATACACTAAGGTAAGACCACCAAACGCCAACCAATCAAGTGACGCTTACCCTTGAGTTGACACCCAGACCATAAAAAGTCTGCCAGCAAGCGCGTCAGCTGCTTCTTTATTCTCACAGACATCACAAATATAGACATGAAAAATTCTGAAATAGTTGAAATAACATGTCTGACTAAGGTTAGACGATCAACGCTGGAGAGATAAGATGACTGCTACGAAAGCAATTTGCGCTTCACTTTATGAAATGTTGGAGCCCAAGCACCTGAAGAGAGGTGCTTCACTTGTAACAGCAAACTAAGATACATAATAGGCAAGTTAAAAATAATGTAATTAAAAATTCTCTTTCCAGCTGCAAACATATTGACATTAACATTGAACATCTCAACATGAAGATGGTGTGAAGAATCTCCACGTGAAGGAGTTGCTACATATCTAACCATTTTCATGAAGTGTTTCTTTATTTTTACAGTTGCACTTCCTATTTTAATAATCTTACTGTGTACAACACAAAGATGATTTTGACATATATGTTGGTTGAGTGAGAGTTGTCTGCCTTTTAATATTAGTTTGAACTTTGAAGACTTTGGTAAAGGGGAAAAAGCACATTGATGCCAAATCAAGAGTCAGATTCCTCGATGGTGTTGGTGTTGGTTGTCTTTATCTTAAAGATAAAGGACTTTGGTTGACCCACAGCATAACACAAAATTCCAGAAATTGCTGGATAAGCCATTACATCTAGAGAATTGTGAAATTTTGGTAGTATCTGGACATACTCTTGGACATAAAATGCCTGGATGTTGCTAATATTGGTTGTGGAAAAATGCAATATCTTAAAATTGGACTCTATTGATTTATTTTCCTTGTTGGTGATTGATGTAGGCCTTTTAGGCTAATAAAACAGATAAAGGGTAGAACTAAGGAAGACCCTGGACACAAGTTTCTTGGTAAAACCTGTTCCACTGTAGTGTGCATCACTGGCATCAAGTTATGTCCTTAATTGCTTCCTAAACCATTGATATGTCTAGACAAAAATTAATAGCACAAAAACTTGCAAAAGAGCACCTTATTAAGAACTCTGTATAGGAGTTATAAATTAGCAACATTTCTTATACTGTTTTTTCTAAATGACAAGGAACCCTTGTCGAGAACCTGGTCACTTTTAGGCCTGTCCCACTGCGAGGTAAACCCGGGGTGGGGTCATTGACACCCCAGCCCTTACAGAACCCACCAGTTAAAAGCACCTGCACACCCAATGAGAGTCGAACCTGGGACGAAGGGGTCAGCACCTTCTCTCAAGGACCGCTGCCACACGGGTGACCCGGGCGGGTGTAAAATTTCTTATACTGTTGCAAACAACACTGCGTTGTTTGATCATGCACAAGGTCTTCCATAACATAAATCATGACCTTAGTTGTTAGATTGCTCCAGTGGTGAATGCAAGGGTTGTTTGAATACCCATATTTTAGACCCACTTTAATGTGGGAACTAGTGGTGTTAACTGGGTCTGGTAGATCGGATCTTCACTGAGAACCAAACCAGTTAACCTGACAATGCATGATTTTAATGTACCCAGTGGCCAGATCCAATTTAGACTACAGACCTGCTTAAAAAATGGTCCGTGATCTGCTTCTTGGATATGTAATTTTAAGACTCCAGTCAGCTTGTATCACATCTGCTTCTTTGCCTGACCCAATTGGTTCTTCACAATATATTCCAAATACTGACCAGACATGAATCCAATAGCTGATTCATATTTGAATGTAGTCAGTCCATACTGATCCATATCGAAGCCAAGCAAGACCTGATATGAACCCCACCCATACTCCTAATTTTGTGAAATCACCTGGAGAAAAAAACATTATGATTAATATCCTAAATTCACATGCACTAGTTAATCTTAGATTTGTGAGATTTCCTAGCCAAGTCCAGTCCTCTCATACAGTTTGAGATCCACACCTTCTGGCCCAAGTCATTATAGACTTGATCAATCCACACACTAACCTATGTCAGCCGGACCCATCAAGGGCCAACCTTGTTTATACCTGACCCAGTATGAAGTTGAACCTGATGAGATAAAAATTATATACATGAACCCACACCAGATATATCGATCTTTCCCTGGAGACACACGTATTAAGCTTGCCTAATTTCTTGAAATCATGCAATATTTTGGCCAAGAGCATGTTCAACATCCAAGAAAAATTTGAAGTTCATGGATTTGGGTCGAGCGGAACCAACCCATTGAACATTGGTCCATTGGGACAATGGGAACCCCGATCGCATTAAGAACTGGGCCTAAGCCTGACCCATTACTAAATGAGCTAGGTCTTTTCCGGGCTGGGTAATGCTCAAAGCCTTATGGGCCGAGCTTCAAACGGTTCTGGGTCGAGAACCACTATGATGAAGGGCTGAATGTATGTTGGTGTTGATCCACACCCTCATAAATGGAGACATATAATTAAATCAAACCATATCTATGACCACATTCATCTAAATCCATCCAATCAGTTCATGTTTATAATTGTTTATGTTAATAACTTATTTTTAGAAATACATGTGTACTCGGTAAACTTGAGCTCGATCATTGATAGGTCGGGATATACTTTGCTCTTAACATGGTTCATTCATTTATATGATTTATATACCTGCTCATATTCAAACTGATATTGCATGATTTGTGCATACCAACCAATTTAAACTAAGGAAAATGATACACTGACCCATGTAAGTTATCGACTTTTAAAGCATATTGTTTTTAATTTTATTTGATTTAAGCTTCTCTACTTCCATATAAAACGGATCCGGGTACTTTTTAAGTCCATATCTAAATCTTCATCGATTCGCCGCCTACCGGAGTCGACCCGAATCTCTCCAGCGCACTATTGGCGCGAACTAAGGGGCATTTGCCTAATTTTAACATCGCCGCCATCTCCTTCTCGGTCGCACTATGCAAATCGGAGCTCCGCTCGCAACGGCCGAGCAAAATCTCGAAGATTTTTTTCCCCGATTTTCGAATTTCCGGATATCGGATGGCGCCCTTCGTCGTCGCCTCTCCTCACTCTCCTCCTCTCTTCTTCTCCCTCTCTGCATTCCCTAATTCTGGAGAAATCCTGGCGAGGAACCCTTCTCTCTCTCGACGTTCCCTTCTGCGGATCGATCGCACGACGAAGAAGAGGATCGCTCGGACATCCGCCATTTCCCGGCCAGAGAATCTCTCGTCCGTATCGTTTCCCGTGAGAATTTTCAACCGCCCGCCGAGTTTTTCCAGTAATGCCCTGGCGGTCGCCCTCTTTGTATCGTCGATCTTCGCTGCATTGGCTTTTATCTTGAAATTAGTGCGAAAAAAGTGCATTTCGGACAGGAAGATCGTCGCCGATGGCAATGGAGGCGTTCGATTGAGATCAGACGATCCGGCGGTTTCTGCTGAGCCTCTGCTTGGGGTTTCTGGGGCTGGGGTTAAGTTTTCGAGTGGGGAAATGTGTGAGGGAGATATTGACAGAGTTCTTCACTCAATTGGGAGGTCCAGGCTGGATTCGGTCGTTTCTTCGTTAATCGATCCCTCGAATGCTTTCGTCCAGGGTTTGAAGTTTCAGGGTTTAGGGTTTAGCGATTCATTCAAGTATTCTTCTTCTGTCCAGAAGGCATTGCAATGCGAAATTGTTGAGAATGGATCCAAAATTGTTTCTGGGGGTGCTGATATGGATGGAATTTGCAATGTGATGGGAGTTCGTCGTCGATCGTTTGACGAGGTAAGCGATGAGAGCAAGAGTGTGGTTGAAATCGATTCAGAATTGACAGATTTCCAGCATGGTGCATCAAAAACTACTTCTGGTGATATAGAAATGGCTGGAAATGACAATGTGGCAGAAATTCATCATCTATTGAACGATGAAGAAACGGAGGAAAGCCAAGAAGTGACAGCAATTAACAACGAATTAAATGATTCTCGCTTGGAGGAATCACTAAAGATTTCTAGTGATACTAAGATGGATACAGATGACAATGTGAATGAAATTCACAATCAATTGGTTGGACAGGAAAGGGAAGAAAGTAACAAAGTGACCGAAGTTAGTGAGGGATTGCCCACTTCTCCCTATGAAGGGTGGGAAGCAGTTTCTGGCAACGTGGAAGTACATGGCAACGATAGCATGAAAGAAATTGATCTTCAATTGTTGGATGATGAAAGAGAGGAAAACAAAGGGTTCACTGAAAATTATCCCGAATCGACAAACTCTCTCTATGAGGAGCCAGAATTAACTTGTGGAGATAGGGGAAAGGTTGCCATTGTGACAGAAAACCACCATCAGTTGATGGAAGAGGAAACCGAACAGAGCGACAAAGTGGTTGAAGTTGATTGTGAATTAACAGATTATCCCACTGCAGAAGATGATGAGAGTGAATCAGTGACAATGCTGAATGATTCGAGTAGGAACTATGTGCCAGTGACATCCATCCATTCGGAGTTCGGCTTTGAGAATGCCACAATTGAGGAACAGGTTGATTTTCACCTTTACTTTTATCCTTTTTCTATCTTTGGTCATAGCGGAAAGTTCTGCATCCTGAATTTCTTGAATTTATGCCTTCCTCTCCTTGATGATTAACCATTAAACTGTTGGAAAATCATTTGATGTTTAGATGTCAGGCAACTTCATCCAACGCTTTTGATGCCTATGATGGATTTGCGTAGACTCAATGATATGGGTTACCAGAAAAAGACTCAAGGGAGTCCCCAAAATCCTTACTGAATGTATTCATTTGATCAAGAATAAGAACAAGAGGATTCTAGGATTCAGGAATAGCCAAGTCACTTGGATGGGTAGATTTGAGTCGACCTAGAGTCAGTGCATTAAGTTGTTAAGGTGCCAGGCCCCAAGTGACTATACCCAGGCCTGTTAGTTAAAGGTGTGGGATAAATAATGATCTAAGGCCTAAGTAGATTCAATTACCTGTAAAGGATCTCTGCCTTTTATTGTGAATTGATATCATTTATTATGTGGGCTTTCATGTTGATATTATCATGCAATATGAAATATGCAGACTGTAAACTATGATGCATATCCAAGATGCGACTATCATATTACTATGTTGTTGAATGTGTGACACATACCATAGTTGCTGACAAATTATGATGTTGACTTGAGTAGGTGGTCTTATGAATCATCTGACTAAAATGAACCACTGGAACACTAAGGACATGAAGTCAACCCAAAGAATTAACAGTGAACCTAGAACCTGTGTGTAGAGCCATCTGAGTATCACCAAACAATGGCTAACTACAGTGATTTGCATATAGGTGCAGATACGTAACAATGCAAATCCGAATGTTTTCAGTTAGCACGATGACTTTATGATTAGCTGTCAAATCAGGGCAATAGCATTACTTATTGCTATTTTCTTTCAAATTGACATATCATGCAATGTCAATCATGCTTTGTGTTTATATAACTTATTCATTAAACAAAATAGCAATTCATGCATACATTTGTCATTAGGCATACTCACATGATTACGTAACCCATGTTATTAAAACAAGTGAACTGATCTGGATAACTAACACTTGATTTGTAAGTCATTTTTAGAGATTGGCACGAGTAAATCTGTCACTCAAAAAAACCTGATCAGATGTCAATAAGTTGTGAATATTCTAAGTCATGTAAAACTATTCTTGTTGAAGAAAAATTTCAAAAAATTGAACTGGAGTACCATGAAAAGAAGGAAGAAAAAGGTCCTGATAAAACTGTGCTAAGTCATTCTAAAGATGAAACTTGCAGTAATCTGGATATTGATGGTCACTAGCGAAAATTTTAGTTATGCTTATCAGATCCTTTGTCTTCAATAAGATGGAGAAGATGAATTATTTTGTGAATTTCCATTATATATATATAATGCAAGAGGAAGATAAACTTCAAAAAATGACATTTTCCCTTCAAAAGATCATCAATTGAATGCTAATGGACATAGTGGTCTTGAAAAGCTAGAGAACTTTATCAAATTTTCAATGTGCTAGCCTAATGGTGTAAACCTGGACTCGGAGATAGTTAGTGGAACAACTCCAATCTTCTCTTTCTTAATGGTGATCCATGGCAAGTTACCCAAGCTGGTATCCAGTCATCCATAGTTGCTATGCACATTTGCTTGAATTAAAGACCTTTCTTGGTTATTTTGAATGTGGCATTCTGGCTGTCTTTATGGTGAACTGTTGGCAATCATATCAAGGCTTTATATTCTGACTTACTAGCTGATTCTAGGCTTCACCTACATTGTTTGAAGTTTGAATTCACGATGTATTGCAACATTCTAGCCATCTTTTCACAGAACCATAAAGGATTACCTGAATTAAAAATTTTACCGTCTTTACTCTGTTGAAACAGGAGGAAGTATCTGCTGAGGCTGCTGCTCTGCAAATAGCTATGCCAGCAATTGCTATGGGTGCAGGCGCTTTGGGAATGTTAAGTACTGGAGGTATATCATTGTCTTATCAGTAACAATTTTTTCATCATCATAACTGATTCACATGATTTTGTCTTTCTTAGGGCATGGAGGTTTGGAAATGGTAGGTTTTGTTGCTGTCACCAGTCTCATTGCATATGATCTACTATGGGCTTCAAATAGGTGAGTATGTGCTTCCAGTTAGTTTTCTTTTCTGTAATGTTAAGTTACTGTTTATTGATACTGTGTGCATCTCTGTGCGGATTTTTCATGTTGAAATTCTTTCTTCTATACAATTCAGGAATAAGTGGTTGAGAGATATTGCAGAGGTTACTGACCATGAACAGTTGATGATTTTCCTGAGGTCGAGAAACATAATAAAGGACATTTGAGCTATGACTGAAAATGCAATTTTGAGGTGCAGTTTGTTGATATGATTTTTGCATGTATATAGAAAATTTCAGAGCAAGAAAATTTCGTATGCTGTTCATGCATCATACATATCCGCTTGTTTATGTTGTGTAACTAATAGAGATTATTCATGAAATTGGAGCGAACCATTTTTCTCACAAAGTTCTGCAAACCGTGTTTGAGGAACTGGCCGAGTTGCATATTACACGGGATTCTTTCAGAAGTTCTACTTGCACTAGTGCAAAGTTGAGGGAAATGAGTTTCACGGAGAGAAACAGTTGGGCACAAAAACAGAAGGCAAAAACAAGCTATCATAGGTTCAAAATCAAAATAATGCAATTTCATATCTTCTCAAAATAGATTGCCAAGGGATGAGTTGTTCATTTTGAGTTGATCTGTGGCGTGCAACAAATTGTAGGGCAATAGAACTGCTGAAGCCATTGAGTAGGAAAAAATATGTACAGTTTAAGAATTCCAGCTTCCACTTCTTTTGCCACCTCTATGTGTGTTGGTGTGTGTGTGTGCGCATGTGCACGTGCGCGTACACACTTATGCAAACACACACACACACACACACACACACACACACACACACACACACACACACACACACGACTTTGTTTAATTTTTATAGATGAAAACAATTTGCTATTTCATATCAACACAGTTGAAGCCATTAGTGCGATCCAGTTGGGTTTGCTGGATTAGCCATTCGTATCTTTTTGCTATTATGTTTGTCATTCAAGAATGAGGCTGATGATTTTGTTGGACAGAGTTGGGAAAGTGTTGTAGACATGTCTCCTGAGGCTTTCTTAAGTAATCAACGTTGATCTAACCTGTGGCTATCACCTGCCACAGGTAAGGAACTTCAAGTCTTCCAACTGCAGAAGGCAAGCTATGCTTTAGAGTCATGTTTCATTGCAGACTTTTCTAGTTAGGCTTCCACATGAGTCAACCTTGTCTCTTCATAGTTTGATTCAATAGCTTTTCTGAATTGTAGATTGTGCTTGAAGTGGGCAAGACTCATCAGTTTATTCCTGGCTGATTCGATGCTCCCCAAGTAATAGAACCAGAGAAGAGCTGGACTGTGCACTTGGGTGGAGCTGCTACAGGCAACAGATTTAAGGTCTGCATGCCCATGTGGAGTGCTTTTCTTTTTCTTGGTTAACTCATTGGTCTCTGATTCAGTCCGAGAAGCAAGGCTCAATTCTTAGAATATATGGCCTAGCTTTTGTTAAACCAGTTCTGGAACTTGATCTAATGATAGTGCAGTGATCACAGAATGGGTTAGGTCTTTCTGTTTGGCTCGTTCTTTAAGTAGGAGTCTTGGCAGGCTTAACAAACTAAAGCTTCACAGTATCTGTGATATGATTTCCAGGGTCTCAATCCTATATCAGTTCACGGAATCTTGCTGTACCATGAGTCGGATAGTACCTCAACCACTTTAACTATTGTTTTTTAGATAGGCAAGCTGGGGTTAGGCAGACCCCCACCAGTTATACAACCATACCATTGGGATTTGAACCTGCAACGTCTCACAAACAAGGTGACGTGCACTCATTGCTTCAACTAAGCAAGTGGAGCCCCCCCTTGGTACAACCACTTTTTTTTGTTTGTTCGAAAGAGAAAGCTGGGGTTAAGCAGACTCCTACCAGTTATACAACCATATCATTTGGGGTTCAAACTTGCAACGTCTCAACAAAAGGTGATGCTCACTAACTGCTCCTGCCAGACAAGCGGATCCCCCAGTTGTTGGTACAACCACTTTAACTATGTTATAAGTAGGGGTGTCAACGGGGTCGGGTTTGGTTCTGACCCAGGTGAAACCAGACTTGGACCAGATTTTCGGGTATGGTATCGAATTCCGACCTAGAGTTGAATTGAATCCACTATAAGAAAAACCATACCTGGTAAAACTACATGAACCAAACTTGGTAAAACCATATTATTTTTTCATTTTTACATTAAAAAATTGCAGGTCTTAATCAAAACTCGGGTTGGGTCTGGGTCTGGGTCTGATATAAAATTTCACAAACTATACCCGGTTCCGTGTATTAATTGGATCTTTTGATCTGGACCAGGGTCTTAATCAGGTTTTCTTATTTATCACCATACCCAGACCCTATAGGTTTTGGTTCAGGTCAGGTCCGGGTAAATCAGGCCCGTTGACAACCCTAGTTATAAGGGTGTCATCACCTTTTTTTAGAAGACGTTATAAGGGTGTCATTACATTTTATATTTCATTTACCCAAAAGCTTCTCTGCTGAGGATACATTGGGCTTTATGTTCAAGTTGGTTCTTGAATTCTCCATTCTTCCAATTCATTTTCTCTACCACATGGCAGCTTCCATATGTGCAGATTTCGGATGCTTATTGGGCGTGGGATCTGTTGCAATCCCCACTCTCCCTAAGGAATTTGAAGAAATGGAACTTCGTTAGGCTGATGTTGTTACTACTCTTTTTGTGGGCCGTTTGGAAGGAGCGTAACAGCCTAACCTTGCACCTAGGGATGTCAAAGGGTCTGATCTAAACATTGCCTAATCCTACCTAATAGGATTCGGAGTCAGATTAAAAAAAGATAAAACCAAATCCTGATCCTACTAGTCTAAAACTACACATAATCAGATTCAGATCTTAGTTGGATTTGAGTTTTAATGAAAAATTAATATTGAATCCAAATTTTAATCCGAATTTGGGTCGGATATCTAGTTACATCAACAGAGAGGACTGAGGTTTAGGCAGGCGGTTTTAGTAAAACCCTGCCTACATCATAAAAGATTTTTAAAGGAGAAGAAAATCTAGATACCAAAATTTACTGCATAAATTGAAAGGTCCTTTTGTTTTATGTTTGAGAAAATTTCATTTGAGGACCAACCTTTCGCCTATATGAAAAAACGGGTCATACTTTTCTGAATTTTCATATACTGGCCATGGCCAAACTTTTTCTAAAAAGTCTAGAGGGACCTAATGTCAACATGACATCTATCGTCTAAAAAACGTGATTCCTTTCAGTTTTTTGTATAGTCCCTTGAAAATTGAAAAGTATTCATCCATCCTCAGAGAAAAAAGTACAGTTTGAACCAATGTTTTTAGTATGAGTATCGGTTCTGAATCGTTGGGCCACCGATTCAGCTGTACCGGCCCTTCTCAAATGAGAGAACTTTTTTGGTGCATCTGATGCGGCAGACAAGCCGCTCAGGACAACTTTTGTCTTGGACAGCAGGGTCTTACCCATAGGGGTGTCTCTTTTGCCCCAAAAGACGGGGACACAAGGACGCTGTAGGCAACGTAGCAGTCCTACATCATTTTTCTTGTGTTTGCTTCCACTGTGGGGCAGACAAGGAACGGGACACAACAGTCCCCGCGGACTGTTACGTCCCCAATTCAAACGCATCCTTAAGGATTGCATTTCAAGTGAAATCATTCATTGTTCTTGCTCAAAGGTGATTGTAATGTGATGCATGAATGCAGCTTTCATTCATTGTTCTTGCTCAAAGGTGATTGTAATGTGATGCATGAATGCAGCTTTGAAGAAGCATTACTTCATCATTGAAGTGGGACCTGATTCACAAGTGTTACTCTTGTCCTAATTAGGACATCTCATGTTGTCCAAAACGAGATCAACATGGTATCCGATATGTTCATTTATCCCATCAGAACAATGTGAAACTGCCAAACTTTTGCATGCTTTTCTTGGGCCACAATTGTTGCTTTCATGACATAGATTGGGGAAGTTCCCATTCACTGCCATGAATCATGATGCCCACTAATAGATGGCCGCAGAATCGTGGCAACCAAGCCCAACCACAAACCGTGGGCCGGTGACTGGGTGTGTGAGCCCCCACATCTTTGTGTGTTATTTTTCTTATTAATGTGGAAACTTGGGTGACTCCTCATTATTCAAAAAAGAGAAGTAGATAGGCAAGGGAAAAAGATGATGGGACCCCTCCCTCTGGTTGTTCACCAATCTATCTCATAGTGCTTGACTTGCATCTAAAGCATTCTAGTAGTTTATCTAAGATTAAAGCAGCCGCAAAGTTTCCTATCATCATGAGCTAGCCCCACTGAAAATGTAAGATCGTGTACTGTGGCCTCAGGCATTTGGCATAGTGGGGAGGGCCTTGGCCACTACACGGGTGATCAAGGTTCCATTCCCATAAGCATCAACCTCTTGCATTAATGAAGGCAATGCTCACCTATATATGACGACAAGTTCTTTCTCAACCGAAGCTTGGCAACTCCCTGAGGGGCAAGATGTGTGCCACATGTTTACACCGTTGAGACATCAATAGTAAGTACAACAGGACTTGGCCAGAGTGACTAGGTCTCTGATTTGGAGTGTAGTTTTTTTTGTCTTGCAAGAGAAAAAAAAGATCATATACTGTGGCTTAACGATGAGGGTCGTGTGATGTTTCTTTTTCTCTTGGTTTGGGGTAATGTTCACAGTAATATATATATATATATATATATATATATATATATATATATATATATATATATATATATATATATATATATATATTTTAGTTTTTTTACATATATTACCCTCCAGATGCTATTCATAAACTGACCTTTGGATCAGGTTTTCCTCATGTTAGATTTTATGAGAGTTAAAAAAATCAACGGCCTACAATATACCAAATTTTCAAACATAAAAAATAAATAAATATTTTTTCATCGAAAATCTGATCTAAGGGCTTATTCTTACTATTTTGACCATGTTGAACACATCGATGAGATCAGATTTGATCAAAACAACCTCCTATGAGCTCCAACTAAGGGGTTTGAGGGTAGCAAATGCTCGGATCATTGTTGTGTATCCAACCATACGCGGCCCGCACTTGGACTTTTGAATATGTGGATAAAATATTGGCTCGAATAACATTTCAGTCAGGTTTGATCTATTATTTTGTCAGATATCCAACTCGACCAGACTCTATCAAATTATTTTATATAAATTTTTATATAAATTTTTATATAAATATTATTTGAAATATACAAACCCAAACCTGAACCGAACTAAACGTTTTCTGGGTGTAAGGCTTGGAAATGGATCAGCTGCTCGTGGCTCAGTTCGTCTTCACCTCGTAAAGAGCCCGTCCTAACTAATAAAATAGGCTTGGCAAGACCAAAACAAACAGCAAATATTCAGCTCAGTTCTGCTCACGTACGTAGCTTCATTAACTAGTAATAAATATATTATACGTATATTTTATATGTAGATAGTTGAAGTGTTTGGCTTAAAAGCTATTAGAGTTCAAATCTTATTGTTTACATCCACGAAACAAGACATTGATTTAGTGAACGAGTCAGTTTGAGCAAGGCTCAGTAGGTTTAGAATCCAAAGTTCTATTATTTTCATATTTAAAAATTTGTATTTTTTTTTAAACAAGCCAGGTCGAACTCAGCTTGCCCTAAGAACAAGCCTAAGTTGAACAGTTCATCCAGCTCATTTAGCAGCTGTATCCGGATGGGTTCGGGTGCAACCATTGAATAGATCAACAGATCAATGTGGGGCACTCTTGTGCTCTCTGAAGATGCATCTCAACCATAGTAAGTGGAAACTTAATACGTGTTTTTTTTTTTTGCCTACTCTCAGCCCTACTGTTTACTTTTTTCCATTTTCACACACACACACACACAGAGAGAGAGAGAGAGAGAGAGAGAGAGAGAGAGAGAGAGAGAGAGAGAGAGAGAGAGAGAACTTTGCCTGGTTTTCCTTATGGGTATTTTTTATGAACCCTCACCAGAAGTGGGTCACTTTGTTGGCTTCTTTTCTTGAAGTCAGGCCAGGCGATATGTCACCACTGGTGACTCCATGGGGGCAAGGAATAAGCTTATGGAGTTTTACGTTGCTAGGACAGTAATCGTAAGTACAGCAGAGCCGTGATTAAGTCTTTGATCCTGAGGGTGGTTTCTCCCTGTAAATATCAGAAAAAAAGTCACCACTGTCTATAAGCTTCGTAACGATGACATTAGCACTTTGTGGTGGACCACACTACTTTCACAATGAATGGTGGTGACGAAGACCATTGACGGTGTTGATTTCAAAACATTAAAAAAAAAGTGTTTTGACATATCACATGTGAAAATCTGAGAGAAAAAATAACAGAACTTGATAAACTTTGTTACATTCATTCAATATCACTACACGTCTTTAAATACACAACAATATCAATCTTTACGTGGCAATACAATAACACTTTACAAATAATATAACAAGCATGGCATCCAATTTTCAAAGATATAGGCTGTAGACAACCAGTTGATAAAGATGATACCTCACACCACAGCTCCAACCACTTTCCTTTTATCTCACGACGTGAATATGAGAACTATACTCGAATAAAAATATTATCAAATCTCAACACTCCTTCTCAAACTGGCGAGTATAAATTTGATACTCCCAGTTTGGTTAATAGATAGTGAAACACATTATTACCCAATGCCTTAGTGAATAAGTCTGCTAGCTGATCTTTAGTATATACATATCGCATTTTAATCAATTCTTGAGATACCTTCTCGTGCACAATATGACAATCCAAGTCTATATGGCTGCTTGATTGTCACAAAATAAATCCACAAGAGTAGATTGATGCAGATGAAGGTCGTGGAGAAGAATCTTAAGCCAAACTATTTCACATACCACATTTGGTATGGCTCGATATTCTGATTCCGCTAAGGATCTTGAAACAACATTTTGTCTCTTAGTTTTTCAAGATATGAGAGATGACCCCAAGAACATACAATAACCAGTAATAGACCTTCTTAATTCAGGGAAAACTGCCCAATCTGAGTCACAATACCCATGTAAGGTAAATGGAGAGTTAGAGTAAAGCATAATACCTTGACCAGGATTAAGTTTGATGTATTTTAAAACATGAAGAGCAGCGGCCATGTGCAGTAAGCGCAGGGCATGCATGAACCTACTAAGAATGTGAACATAGTAGACTATATCGGGTCTGATAATGGTTAAATATAGCAATCTCCCAACCAAACGTCGATACACACTTGGACCTTTAATAAGATCTCCTGTCTCTGATGTTAGACTATGTCTTTGTTTCATAGGAAAGTTGACCGGTTTAGATCCCAAAAAGCCCATTTCATCCAAAATTTTAAGAGTATATTTCTTTTGTGACAAGACAATTCCAATTTTGGATCGACTTACCTCTATGCCCACGAAGTATTTCAACTTTTCCAAATCTTTTATATGAAAATTTTGATTTAGAAAATCTTTGACTTGTGATATAGTAGTAGGACTATTTTCAGTAAGTATAAGGTCATTCACATAAACCAAAATGACAATATAAACATCATCTTTAGTTAGGGTAAAAAGAGAGTAATCTACCATAGATTGAGTGAACCCATATTTTTATAACGCACAAGAGAATTTAGAAAACCAATTTCGAGGTGCTTGTTTCAATCCATATAAGGATTTATTCAATTTACATACAAGCAACTCCCCTTGAATTTCATAACCTGGTGGCATACTCATATATACCTCCTCATGAAGATCTTCGTGAATGAAGGCATTATGAACATCCATTTGGCACAGAATCCATTTTTTTGCACTAGCAACTACAAGTAAATGTCAAATTAAAATCAGTCTAGCGATAAGAGAAAATGTTTTATTATAATCAATTTCTTCCTATTGAGAATATCATTTTGAAACTAAGCGAGCCTTATACCTTTCTACTGAACCATCAGACTTATACTTAATTTTATAAACTCAATTGCATCCTATAGGGTTAACTTCTTTCGACAAAGTAGTAATTGTCCAAGTATTGTTTTTCTTTAGAGCACACATTTTCAAGTCCATTGCTTCCCTCTATTTATCATCTCTAACGGCTTGTGAAAAGGTAGCAGGTTCAATATTAGCAGAGTTAGATGGAAGATAGCACAATGATCTTTAGAGAACTTATCAAAGGAGACTAAATTTGAAATAAAAAATCATGTACTAGTTACCTTACCTTGCGTAACATGGAGATTTGGACTAGGTGAAGTCGAGAGGGAGAGTAATAGTACTCTTTTAGTCATGTTGACGGTTTAGGAGTTCTTGTGGATCGATGAACTGGAATTTGAGATGGCTCAATAGATGGCAATGATACAATTTGATCCAATTCAGTTGAATGTTCAATTGGATTTGAATTCAAATTGGGTTCATGAGACGCAGGTTCACTTGAAGGTTGATTTGATAATTTAGTTACTTGAGGTAGATTGGTTTGTAAAACATGATGAAAATGGGATTGAAGTTCAATGTCATCTAATTGTGACATAGGTAAAACTGGTCCTTGTTTTTCTATAAGTATGTCTTTGAATAAAAAATCATTCTCATGAAATATCACATCTCTACTAATGATGATGTTGTCGGTATCCAGATCATAGACCCTATATGATTTCTGACCATACAAATAGCCTAGAAACACACAACGTTTTATCTAGAGTTAAACTTAGATTCGTGTTCCACAACAGTGGCATAATAAAGGCCACCTAAACACCTTCAAATGATCAGAATTTTTTTTTTGTTAAAAAGTCTTTCAAAAAGAGTTTTATTTTGAAGTTTTGGTGAAGGTATTCTATTTATAATATATGCTGCAGTTAGAATACTCTCATCCCCAAAACTTGAGAGGAAGGTTAGCATGAAGAAGAATAGCACGAGCTACTTCCAATAAATGTTTGTGCTTGCGCTCCACTACCCCATTCGGTTGGGGAGTAACTACACAATTGTGTTGGTGAATAACTCCTAACTCATCTAAGAATTTATTTATTTAATGAGAGAAAAACTCAGATCTGTTGTCGGATCTAATATTTTTTATATTAGTATCAAATTGATTTTTAACCATAAAGAAAAAATTCTTAATAAAATATTTTGTTTCATGCATATGCCTCATAAGAAACACTCACATGCTTCTTGAATAATCATTAGCAATGCTAAGAAAATAGTGTGCCCCATTTAAAGATTGTTGTGAGTATGGTCCCCATATATCATAATGAATTAACTCAAAAGGAAATTTAGTTGAAATTTTACTTAAACCAAAAGTAAGACAGGTTTGTTTGGATCTATGACATGTATCACATTGACATTCATCATCATCAATATTCATGTGTAAACCATACTTATTTAAAAGTTTCATACGAGAAATTGAAGCATGACCTAATCTACCATGCCATAAAAAGGTTGATCTTGCAACAAAAGCTATGGGTTGAATAGCATGAGTTGTGAGGTAGTATAGCCCCTTTCTCTTTTCATCCACTCCAATCTTCGTTTGCGATGCAAGGTCCTGTAAAACATAATAATTTGGAAAGAATGTTATTGAGCAGTTTAAAGATTTGGTTAATTGACCGACTGAGAAAAGATTTAATTAAAATTGCGGAACACACAAAACATGGTTAAGTTGGAGATTAGGACTTAGATGAATAGATCATACATGAGACACTTGAATACAATTTCCATTTGGTAGATAGACTGGTAAGGATTTGGCACTTGAATCAATTTGACTAAAATTTTGCAAAGTGGGGGTCATATGTTGGCTTGCTTCTGAGTCAATGACCCAAGTAGTTTTTAATGACTTTTGATGATTGGAAGAAGACATACCTGCAAAGTTTGTACTTGATTGACTAGATTTGACAAGTGAGAGAAGTTGATGATACTCTTCCATGGTGAATGCAGGTGTGAAACCTCACCTAGATCATTACCTTTTACCTTTGAAGTTTCAATCTTTAACATAGGTGTAGTCACGGTGGGCTACTGATTCCTCCTTTTGATTTTTGTTGGGTTTGAATAGTCTATGTCCAGGAGGATGTCCCATCAGTTTGTAGCATTTCTTCTTCAAATGTCCTGTCATATGGCAATGTGAGCATGTAAGGCATTCTTCTTTATTATTGTGACTCAATCTTATTGAAATCTATTTTTTTCTTGAATTGAGTTAAAAGCAACAAAGGCAGACCTATCGACATTAGGTTTTGTAATCCAAATTTCACATTGCTTTTCGTCTTGCAAAGTCAAAGCATATACTTTTCCAATACTAGAAAAAGGATCCATAAGGAGAATTTGGCCCCGTATAGCATGATATGAATCATTAAGTCCCATTAGGAACTACATGATTCTTTTTCTCTCAACTCGATCAACAAATATCTTTATATTTTCATAGCTACATGTAGGGATTAGAGCATAAGTAGATAACTCATCCTACAATGCCTTCATTTTATTAAAATAATTGCTAATAGAAGAAGTTTCTTGAAGCAAATGACAATTAGCATTTTGGATTTGAAAAACACGAGGAGCCAAACTTTGAGAGTAGCGTTCTTCTAAGTCTTTCCAAACAACATATGCAGATATAAAGTAAATTACACTATTACTAATATCATTATTTACTGAGTTCATAATCCAATAAAGAACCATATCATTGCAACGTATCCACTGTTCATGATTAGTTGCATTCTTTTCAGGTTGAGGGAGGCTTTCGTTTATAAACCCAAGCTTGTTTTTTGCACTTAGAGCCATAGTCATGACTCTACTCTATGTGGAGTAACACTACAACAAAGCAGTAGATTAGCGATGACCACATTCCGTCGCTAACATGGTTAGCAACAGATTAGCGACAACGAGGCGACAATATGCTTACGTCGCGAATATTTCGACGCTAACTGGCGACGGAATTATTCCGTCGCCAGGTCCGTCGCTAATTGCGACGGAATAACGAGCGTTATATTCCGTCGCCAATCCGCCGGTACTCAACGTCGACCACCGCTTGGCGACGGAATTACTTCAGTCGCTATGCCATCGCTATATTAATATGAATAGCGACGGATGGTTCCGTCGCTAATCCGTCGCAAACACGAAAAAAAAATAAAAAAAATTTATTTGAAAATTAATTACCGAGAAATGTACAATTTCTATTTCCTATACAATTTATATTTCCTGTAAATAAAAAACAAACCACACAAAAAAATTCATATAACAAGAATCTACAACAATTAATCGTTCCACCTTAAAATTAAGAAGTTTAATTATTTACAATTCAACAATTACAATTAGGAAAAATAAAAAAAATAGAACTTCTTCAACACAGTCCTCTAATCATCGCCAAGATTTTGTGCGTCTTCTTGTTCATTGTCTTTATCTGTCCCTTCAGCTCCACTACCCTGATTATCGCTAGCAGCCTACACAAGAAAAGAACAGTCAGTATTGATAAACAAAATATAATGAAATAAATTACACACTATATGTGATTCTATCATGTGCTCATGTGTGATCTAAGGCAATAAAAAAAACTCTATATGTGATTCTATCATGCTCATATGTGCTCTAAGGCAGTCAAAAAATTGAATATGTGATTATAGCATATTCATATGTGTTCTAAGGCATCTAAAAAAACTCTATATGTGATTGTACCATGCTCAGATGTGCTTTAAGGCAGGCAAAAAACTATATATGTGATTCGATCATGCTCGTATGTGTGCTAAGGCAGTAAAAAAATTGAATATGTGAATATAACATGCTCATACGTGCTCTAAGGCAGGCAAAGCCAAAAATTTTATATGTGATTCTATCATAAATGATATATAACATATTCATATATGTTCTAAGGCAGTAAAAAAACTCTATATGTTATTATAGCATGCTCATATGTGTGCTAAGGCAGTCAAAAAACTGAATATGTGATTATAATATGCTCATATGTGTTCTTAGGCAGTCAAAAAATTGAATATGTGATTATAGCATGCTCATATGTGTTATAATGCAGTCAAAAAAACTTTATATGTGATTCTATCATGCTCATATGTGCTCTAAGGCAGACAAAAAGTTATATATATATATATATATATATATATATATATATATATATATATATATATATATATATATATATATATATATATATATATATATATATATGATTCTATCATGTTCATATGTGTGCTAAGGCAGTAAAAAAATTGAATATGTAAATATAGCATGCTCATATATGCTCTAAGGCAGGCAAAGCAAAAAATTGTATATGTGATTCTATCATAAATGATATATAACATGTTCATATGTGTTCTAAGGCAGTCAAAAAATTGAATATGTGATTATAGCATGTTCATATGTGTTCTAAGGCATCTAAAAAAACTCTATATGTGATTCTACCATGCTCAGATGTGCTTTAAGGCAGGCAAAAAACTATATATGTGATTCGATCATGCTCGTATGTGTGCTAAGGCAGTCAAAAAATTGAATATGTGAATATAGCATGCTCATATGTGCTCTAAGGCAGTCAAAAAATGGAATATGTGATTATACCTGAGAGGGACTTGGAATCGAAGATCCCCTATCTTGAACAGCGGCCTTGATCTCATTTCGGAGAAAGGGGGGACGGTGTATTGAAAGTAGTTATTCAGTGATTCATTAATGATCTCGCGTACATCATCACCAGAAAGAATAGTCGGCTGCTTGGAGCTTATGTCGGCGCAAGAAGTCGGTGAACCGTAACTGGAAGAACCAATAACTGGTGAAGTGTTCATATTACTCCCAAACCTGAACACGCGACCTTTTTTGGGTTCACCTGCTGCAGTCACCCATGCTGTAGGATCAAATGATGGATGCTGAGTAGCGTCTTCGCCATATCGCTCTACCATCTGTTGCTCATATGCCTCCTACAAAATAATGTTTAAAGTATTCATTAATAATTAATGATAACATTATGATAACTTGCATATATATTGCAATGATTATTAATAGAATTAATACATACCGTTGTCGTTCTCGCCTTCTCTGATACGAAGACTCCCGTGGTTTTCCGTTTATGTGTTTCTACAAACACATCCTTATATGGTACATTGCCTCCTTTTTCTGTTTCCTGCGAAGTTAAATGACAAAAGATTTAGTACACAAGTTTGCAACAATACTTATAAAATTAATATTATATATTGATGAGTTACCATTTTCTTTAGGTGGCTCCCAAATGTCTTAGATCCACCTGTGTGTAGATGGGCTTCGGGTATCTTCGATCGATTTTGTGAAGCCTTCGCAGAGCGATTTTTAAATGCATCTCCCGCCCACTTATCGCACATTTCATCCCAGTAATCTCTCCTGACAGTAATAGGACCATGGCCCTTCCACAGTAATGGATCATCTACTACGCCAGATGCTTTTTTTGCTGCAGTCTTCATAGTGTGCAGCATGTCTGCAAATCGATTGGCAGCCACCTTCTGCCACACCTTCCTTGCATCATTTTCTTCCACCGTAGTTGCGAAGCGATTCGAAGCCTACAAATATTTTCAGAAAGTTAGTAGACATTGCTTAAATAAATTAAATATGAAACACATTATCTATGAGGAACAACTGTATACCATGAATGAGGACCACAATCTGTCTAACACCTCCTTTGGGTACTCTTTCCATTGAGCAACTGGTCCTGGTAGATATTGAAAAAGTGAATTCCTAATCTCCCGTACTACTTCTTGTGGCTCAAACCTCGTGCTGCACATGAATTGTTACACAGTAAATATCAATATAAAATATTTAAAAGATATGCAATAATTTAAAACAAAATACTTACGGTCGATTATCGATATACACTATTCAAATGAGTCTTCTTGTGCCAGCCTGAGAAGACCCTGTTTCTTGTGTTGGCTGTTGACTTGTGTGATCAACTGGTGTAGGTGGGTCGTGTACAGGCGCAACATCATCTGTAAAAAAATACATTAGAAATTCTCAGAATGTGCATTTGAACAAATCAAGCATCTAATTAGTTATATGATATACCTATCACAGGAGCCCGTGAAGATAAAGGCTGAGCCTGGCTACTACTGGATGAGCGACCACTATAACCTCCACGAACCATATTCTAACAAATAACATATGTCATACAATACATTCAAATAATTCATATCAAGTATTACAATGCAATCAAGTCATTCACATCAAGCATTGCAATGCATTCAAATAATTCAAATCATTGGCATCAAGTATTGCACTAATTCAAATCATTCGTTAATTGCATAAATTATAATACATTCAGATAATTGAAATCATTCACATCAAGTATTACAATACAATCAAGTCATTCACATCAAGCATTGCAATGCATTCAAATAATTCAAATCATTGGCATCAAGTATTGCACTAATTCAAATCATTCGTTAATTGCATAAATTATAATACATTCAGATAATTGAAATCATTCACATCAAGTATTACAATGCATTCAAATTATTCGTATCAAGTATTACAATACATTCAAATAAAATTTATGATCATTCACACCAAGTATTGCAATACAACTCACATCAAGTATTACAATGCATTTAAATAGAGGTTTGTAGTATAAGATTTTGCTCACTAGCTTGAGAATTCTTCCTCGTCACTAGTTTGACTTTCTTCTTCTTCTTCTTTTTCTTCTTCTTCTTCTTCTTCTTCTTTTTCTTCTTCATTGTTTGCCCATCCACTTGGTACATCATTTGGATCACATTCCTCTATGAATGTTTCATCAAACCAATGACACTTGAATATCGTAACCCTGTTATTCATGCCTAAGTAAGTCAACTCCATTATTTCCTCTATAACACCGTAGTAATCATGTTCATTTTCACCGTAGCTGCTACCCTTGACACACACGCCACTATTTATCGTTGATTTGTTTATACCGTAGTCTTTTGTATGGAATCGATAACCATTTACGATATACCCGTTGTAGCATTGCACAACTTTGGTCAGACCATTTTCTAAATCACATATTCCTTGATCTTTAACATCACCATTGCGAACCTACGCACAAACATAAACAATGATTGTGATCACGATCAATTAAGTAACTTAGTGTTGTTTATAAGTACAAAATTTATGTTAGCTTCTTTACCAACTGTTTTAACCACTCCACAAACTTAGTTTCACGTTCTTTTTGTACTTCTGCATCAGTGAGATGTGAAACTTCGTTTTGCAACTCCAGATCAAATCGTCTGCAAACCACAAATACTTATATTACCGAGCCATGTATCCACATATAGAACATAAAAGGATTTATAATTGAGTTGCATATACATATACTTACTCGATGTATGGGTCGATCGCTGAGCAATTAAAAAGAATATAGATGTGTGCTGCATCTTGCTCTCGATCTGTCAATATGAGGTTCGAAGTACATAGATGAGAAATTTGAAATCTCTTCTAAAGTGTACGCCTCACAAATAGAGCCTTCTACTCTTGCTTTATTACGAACCTTTTTTTTTAGGTCGAACATGCATCTGACAAAAATATACATTTCAAATTTTAAATATCTGTCACTAAAGAGACAAATATAAAAAAACATATACCTTTCAAATGGGTACATCCATCGATATTGCACAGGGCCACCAACCCTTAGTTCATATGGCAGATGTATGATCAAATGTTCCATAACATCGAAAAATGCTGGCGGAAATATCTTTTCTAACAGACAAACAATGGTGATGACAGAGTTCTCGAGATTCTTTACATCTGATACAACGACCTCCCGTGCGCACAATGTTCTGAAAAATCCGCTCAACTCAGACAATACCCCCATATAGGTTTGTCTAACATATCATGGAATGCTAGGGGTATCAATCGTTGCATAAAGATATGACAATCATGGCTCTTCAACCCATATAATTGTCCATCGTCAATCTTCACAGCCCGAGCAATGTTAGAGACATATCCATCTGGAAATCTCAGTTGTCTCAACCATTGACATACATGTTTTATTTGATCAGGTCCGGGCACGTACTTCGCCTTTGGTTTCAGTACTTTGCCATTATACTCTTTGAGTTCCAATTCTGGTCTTTTACATATTAATTTTAAATCCATACTGGCCTTCAGATTATCCTTCGTTTTTCCTTTAATATTCATTACTGTATTGAACACATTATTAAACACATTTTTCTCTACATGCATCACATCCAAATTATGTCGTATCAATAGGGTCGGCCAATACGGTAGTTCCCAAAAAATAGATTTTTTCGTCCAATTGTGATCCTTCCCAAATCCACGGAAGGGTGTAGGACTGCGGGCATCTGTTAATACATCTGGAAAGTATCGCAATCTTCTTAGAATCTCTATGCCAGACAATCTTGAGGATGGACCTTCTGTTTCAGTTGTGCCTGCTTTAAATGCATTCTTTTGACGTCGGAACGGATGATCGCTGGGTAGAAATCGATGATGACAATCAAACCAGCAAGGCTTCCTTCCATGCCTCAATCTAAAAGCTTTAAAATCCTCCATGCAGTACAGACAAGCCAACCTCCCATGTGTGCTCCAACCAGATAACATACCATATGCAGGTAAGTCACTGATTGTCCATAGAACAACGGCCTTCATGTTGAAATTTTGTTTTTTGTGGGCATCATACGTGGTAACACTGTCATCCCACAGTACTTTTAATTCATCAATCAATGGCCTTAGATATACATCAAGATTTTGGCCAGGTGAGGTCGGACCAGGGATCAACAGAGACAAGAAAAGATTTGGACGTTTCATACACAAGCTTGGTGGAAGGTTGTATGGAGTTACAAATACTGGCCAGCATGAGTATGGAGTTGATCTACCCCCAAATGGATTAAATTCATCTGTACATAGACCGAGTCTAACATTTCGCACTTCCATTGCGAAGTTCTGATGAGTACGATCAAAGTGCTTCCAAGCTTCAGCGTCAACAGGATGCGTGATCTTGTTTTCATCGTGTCGAACTTTATTTGCATGCCATCTCATGTGTTTAGCTATCTTTGAAGACATATACAATCGCTGCAATCTAGGAGTGATAGGAAAGTAGCGGAGCGACTTGTATGAAACTTCCTTTGATCTCGTGCTACCATTGCCTCTTGTCTTTGGCTTGAACCGAGGATGCCCACATGACGGGCATGATATGTCATTTTTCTGCTCCTTGAAATACAACATGCAGTGATTTGGACAAGCATAAATCTTTTTGTAACCCATACCTAGAGCGTTGACCATAACTTTCGCACGATAGAAATTTTGTGGCAATTTCTCATCTTTAGGCAACATACTCTTCACAATCATGCACAAACAGTCAAAACATGATTGACTCAAATTATACTCGGACTTCAAATTCATTAGTTGAAGAACTGCAGACAAGATAGTGTGACTCTCACAACCGTTCCAAAGTGGCTCATCAGCATCTTTAAGTAAATCATAAAATCTACTAGCTGCATCGTTTGGTGATTCTTCATCTACGGCAGTTCTTACATCACTAGAACTCATAGCAGAACCCAGTTCTGTTCCTGCAGCATCAAATATCAATTTCGTATATGGATTATCGTGCACCACATTCACCCGTGCATCAAAATCGTTTCTAAATTCTTCTCCATGAAACATCCAGTTCTGATAATCACTCACAAAACCCTTCCTGTATAGGTGATGTCTAACGCCATGAGGTTCTACAAATCGATTATTCTTACAAATCTTGCAGGGACACCTAATCCGACCTGTGGGATCTACCGTACTGACACTTGTCCTTGCAAATTCAATAAAACTATTGACACCATCCATATATTCATGCGATAACTCATTGTCCAATATCCTACGGTACATCCATTCACGGTTTGTAGTCATTCTGTCGTATGATGTTACGAATAGTATCCTAACCAGTTAAAAGAGAACCATCAGAATGCTATGATGAAGCAAATATCAAATTTATCATGCAATATATGATGTCATACAATCACAAGAATTATGATGCATGCATTGATAACTTAATATTTTCATGTGCAAACTATTCATGACACGATACATTCATTTGAAGCATGCTTTCAGTATATAATTTCACATGGAAGACATAATCAAATTGAAAGTAACTACATCTAAGCATGGATACAATCACATCAAACATTGCAATACATCGAAATAATTCATATCAAACAAATGTCAAACATGTACCTGCAGCAAACACACTTCAATATCCCACTAACTACTACCATGCATAGCATGGACTCCGTACTCCAAAAATAAGAACACTTCTATTCTCATACATTAAAATCATGCTCAGCATGATCTCCGAACTCCAACAAAGCAGTCCTAGATATCAACAACTAAGTGAGTGTGTGAACAATAAAGTGTTACATTCAATAAATTAAATAACATGTGATGCGCTTGCATCACTTACTCACCACGGGTATTTACCCGATTTGCATTGTTTTTGTCACTTACTTACCACGGGTGGCGGGGCACAAGCGAGTTCCGTTGAGAAATCTGCAAAAAACACTGTGTTAAAATGAATATTGAAGCTAATTAGGGAAACACAAACACTTATGCAATGCAAAAAACAACTAAATTGTTGATGATATATCTAATGATGAAATGCGATGAAATAAAGTGAAAAAGAAGCATTGATGATATATTTTTTTAAACTAGCGTCTTCCCCTAAAAAAAAGGGAGAAAAATTATAAGTGCACTCCGAACCTTGTTTTTGAAGCTTGAACATCAAATTGTAGTGAGAACTCGATGAAAAAACTAAAGGCTAATTTTTCAAATTGCTCCCATGTTTTCAGTATAATTCAAAATTGCACCAATGTTACAAAACGTTTCGCCCAAAGTAGGAAAAAAAAAGAAATCTGATTCTTTCATGCTTGATGCACACATTCATGATCATCACCAAAGTGGAAAAAAGAAAAAAAAAATTAACACAAGCATGTGGAATCTTAAGGAAGAAATGTGATTTTGATGATTCCAATAACAAACCAAGCAAAAGACCCACAACTTGAAGGTTTGAGGGACCAACGTGAGGGCGATGGAAGGATTGTGGATCTTGAAAATGTGCACACAAGGGACAGCGAACAGGCTGGCGATGTTGCGTGGATGAGCAAGACCTCAAGCCTGACTGAAGTGAGGAATGGAGGCTAGGCTGAGGTGAGCTCACCTCAGGGGAGGCTCAGACGTGAACCTGGCCCAGGCGAGGGCTCGACCCTGGCCTCAACGAGCACACCTTATGGCTCGAGCATGAGGCTGGCTCAAGCGAGGACTCACCTCAGGCTATGAGCCTGAGGCAAGCCCGGCTCAGGCGAAGCCTCACCTCAGGCCATGAGCTTGAGGCAAGGCAAGCTCAGGCGAGGTTCGCCGCCGATAGCCCGGGCTCAACCTCATCGGCCATCGCCGGGGCGTACAGCGTGAAGAAGAAGAAGAAGAAGAAGAAGAAGAAGAAGAAGAAGAAGAAGAAGATGCAAGTGATTACCTGCGCGTCGCCGGGCGGTGGCGGAAGGTTGACGGGGAGCGGCAGCTGGCGAGCGGCGGTTGGCGAGCGGTGGACAGAGAGCGGCGGCTGGCGAGCGGCGGCGGCCGGACGGTGGCGAGAGCCGACGGGCGGCGGGAGGGAGAGGGCGGCGGGCGGGAGCAATACAGCAAAACAGGAAAAAGAGAAAGAGGGATGAGATTCGGGATTTACGCGACATTTAGCGACGGCTTAGCGACGGAATGTTTCCGTCGCTAAGCCGTCGCTAAATCAAAATACAAAAAAAAACGATGGAATATATTCTGTCGCTATGCCGTCGCTAATTAGCGACGAATTAGCGACGACCGAGTTCCCTCTATAAATCCATCGCTAAAATGGTGTTCTTGTAATAAAAAGTAGCGACAAAAAATTGCAGTCGCTAATCCGTCGCTAAGTAGCGACAGATTAGCGATAAAAGTTGTTTCCTCGCTAATCCGTCGCGAATTAGCGACAGATTCTATCTCTAGCTAATCTGTCGCTAATTAGCGACGAAAAAAATTCGTCGCTAATTTCCGTCGCTAATTAACAATTTTCTTGTAGTGTAATTATCTTCATTTAAGAGTTGAGAAACAAGCACAGTACCTGGATTATCTAAATGATGCAAGTATATATGATTTAAACCATCATCAAATGACCCCTTTGAGCTATCTTTCTGAGCCATGGCAAGATTAGTTAACAACTAGGAGAACTCACCGATGCCTAGATAACTTAAATTCAAGGTTTCAATAGAGAATAGTCTTAGAAAAACAAAACAAAACAGTCTGCAGTGATTGTTGATGATGCTGAACAGAAGATGCAGAGCATGCAGTTCTTATGAAGAAACAGTCTGCAGTGACTGTTGATGGTGCTTGATAGAAGATGCAGAGCCTGTAATTCTTACGAACGTCTTCAACAGAATGAGAGATCTGGGCTATTCCTCTGACCCAACCAGATCAAAGAAAAACTTTAATTGTACGTCTTTTGCAAAGAATCTGGAGCAAAGAATTTCGATCTCAGATAACCCGACTCTGATACCATGTGAAAATTTGAGAGAAAGAATAACAAAACTTGATAAACTTTTTTACATCCATTCAATATCACTACACGTCTTTAAATACACAACAATATCAATCTTTATATGAAAATACAATATCAATCTTTACATGACAATACAATAACACTTTACAAATAATATAACGAGTATCACGCAAAGCATCCAATTTCCAAAGATATAGGTTGCAAACAGCCAGTTGACAAAGACGGTACCTCACACCACAGCTCTAACCACTTTTCTTTTTTCTCACGATAAGCACATACGTGAACATATGAGAACTGTACCCAAATAAAAATATTATCAAATCTCAACATCACCCGACCCGGCCTCTCTTTTCTTCCACAACACCAATTTTGTTTATATTATGCTTGTCCTCAACCATATCCGTAAAGATAAGATAATGATAAAATAACCTCTTTAGTCCATCACATGGATCAGTAAGAGCATCAGTGTGCACCTTAGGTCCACAATCGATGGTCCATTTGAGACAACTCTATGTTTAACTTGGTGATAAAGTCAAAAGTCCACTCCAGCTGGGTATCATGCATGCATGTGAGCCCAGTGTACCTTTTAAGCACTGGTGGTCCAGTAGAACTTAGGCTGCCTACATTGTATTGCCGCATTCGCAAGCCACTGTGGCCCTTAAGTAACAACATGGTTACCAACCGGGGGGGTGGGGGGCTCTGCGTGGTTGGCAGGAGCTGTCAGTCCTTGTGGTAGGACGTTGCAGGTTCAAACCCCAGTGGTACGTTGAATAATAACTGATGAGGGGTCACCCTAAGAACTTTCCTATGCACCAGGTTGTTATTGATTTTATTTTTTTTTTTGAAAGGCAAGCTGGGGTCAGGGTTTCATTCCCATGAACATTAACCCCTTGCATTAACGAGGGCAAGAGATAAGCTTTTGCTCAGCCGAAGCTCGGCGAGTCACTGAGAACAAATGGATGCACCACAGGTTTACACTGTCTGTTCGTAAGTACAACTGACTTAGCCAGCGCGACTAGGTCTCTGATTCCAAGGGTGGTTTCCCCATCCTTCATGAAAAAAAAAAAGAAAAGAAAAAAAATGAGCAGAATGGAGAGTATCAAGTCCACCCTTTGATGTCGTTCATCTTAAAGATGAATGACACACACCAAACATAGCGGAGAGGCTCATTGTGAGCCGTTTGTTTTATGCCACTCCAATGCTGCTCATCCGGAGCATACCACTCGTAGTGATTTGGATGCCGTTCATTTTGAGGTGAACGGCATCTAAGGCAGCTCTGACGGTAATGAGGTGATCCCACCTTAGCAGAATCGGCCTTCGCCTGATTTGATGGGCAGATCCAGTGATCGGGGCCCAACACCAACCACTGGATGCCTCGTCAGGCCCCACACCTCCTCACTTCTTCAAAAGGGTTGAACACTTACAATGTGTTCGGCTCCGATCACAAGTAAATGCCTCCCTGATTTGGTGGTCACCTTAGCTGTCTATGTGCTCCTGATCAAGGGTTTACGTTATGTGACAAATACTCAATATTTCTTTTTTCTTTGATACGCACAAACATGTGATATTTTGTATTGAAAAATATTTTGGAGGATTTTTAAACGTTTAATATATCAAGATATATTGAAGTCTCAAGATTTAATTATTAATATCACAAGAAAATGGCGCCGTTTACAAATTTTAATATCATTTTGGGGGAAATTTTTAGATTGCTTTTTATATTTACTCTTAAAATAATAATAATAATGTTTTATATTTATTTGATTTATCTAATTTGATGAGACTTTTCTGATAAAAATGCAAGAAATTTGAAATCAAAATCTCATGATAAAACAAAGCCAATAAATTGCTGATCTTTTGTCATTATGGGTCTAAGCTATTATATAAAAAGGGAAGAAATTAAAAAAAGATCTTTTGGACTTTTTGGTTGGTGCGGAAAATCTAGGTTTTGGAGTTCATCATAGGGTTGGAAACTAACCGGGTTCAGCTGGATCTTTGATCCAGATCTGGTGCCTTTTGATGCAGTACTAACAATTAGATCAATTTGAGTATTCAGATTAGATTGGATTTATATTCTTATAACTTTTAAGATCTAGATGTGCTGTCAGATCAATAGTTACTACTGTTTCTTTGGATCCAGATAAGATCAGACCCAATTCTAGATTGAATCAAGCTAACCTTTATGACCATTATCATAAATGGCTCCAACATGCTGAACCATTTCCACCTTGTAATGTAAAATTTTAAGAAATTATTTCTTTTTTTCTTTGTTTTTAGTGAAATTTCTCTCTCTCTCTCTCTCTCTCTCTCTTTTTTAAGAATCTTGAATTTGACATGCATTTGCACTCATTTTAACAAGTCATAGTCATTATTTTCAAGATTTCATTTTCTCTCGCTAATATTTAATGTATTACATTTGTGCTGTTTGGCGCTGTATATCTAATTGACCCTATGGCTTTTAATTGTTTAGATAGGTTTTCCAAGAAAACTAACAATCAATGTCTTATTTTACACCAAAAATTTTCAATAAATAAAATCAGATTTTTCATTAAATTGATGCAGTCGAATAGCACACTATGTTACAAAGATACATGGATACGAGGAACCGTGATGCAGGTTCAACTCGCAAGTACGAAAATCTTTTGAAAAATAGGACATGAGGGTGCATAATTTTGTAATCAATAATTTTTTTTATATTTTAATATGAAAAAAATTATTTTATTAAAAGAATATTAACGAAATAAGATAATATTCATACATGTCAATGTTCAAATCAGCTAAAATAAGATAATATTCCTGTGTGGATAATATGTAGTTAAATGGTGTGTCCTTGTGACATAGATAGCAAACAAGCATTGATAAACACATCTACATGCTCAGATTAAATAAGAAACACCTGCATCTAGAATTTTTGGATGGATCTACTACATAATATGATAATATTGACAAGATTAAATATATTTCCTTTTTTTTTTGAAAGGCAAGCTGGGTTAGTCTGACCCTCACCGGTTACACAACATACCATTGGGTTTTGAACTTGCACCGTCCCAACGCATGGTGACCTGCACTAATAGCTCCTACCAAACAAGTGGAGCCCCCATTGGTAAACATATTCCCTTTTAAAGTGTCGCAAAATGGCCAAGTTGGTAATGGTCATTGCTCAGAACCAGCAATTTGTTGAGTTGGGCTCGGCTTATTGTTCACATTGAATCTGGTTAGGAGTTAGGACCAACAAATCAATACGTCCTATTTTTTTATTTTTATGACAAGGAACCCTTGCCTATATATGTGAGGAAAAACACCGTGTGGTCCTGCCTTATGTGTCCCACCTCAAGCTACGGACACACTCGTGCGCCAGTGGGGTTTGATTTGGTGCCTTCGTCTCAGCATCCCCACTGGCTGCGCGGGCAATCCTGCAGTGGTAATATGTTCTATTTTTTAGGCAACCATCCAATCAATATGTTGAATCCAGCTTGTCCCTGTCCCACATTAAGTGACCCCAATCAGGTTCCAACGCATCTTGGGACTATTGAATCAATCAGCCTACGGCGGGCCGGGTCAGATCTGCACCTAACTATGTCCAGCTCAATGCCCACCAATTTACAGCCACTTGGGTACAGTATGCACAACTTTGTGAAGCATTGACCCAGTGGACTCCTCACACATCTAAGACCAATAAAAAGTGTCCAAAGAACCTTTTTGAGTGGGGTGGACCATTTTTTCCTTCTTTGATCAAGTCCACTAGGTCCATGGGTTAATGGACACACTCCAACTACCACTAGTCTCACTAAAGAATTGTTTGGATACTCGTTGTGCTTCAAAATTCCATTGTTTGGAATGAAAACTTTGATCAATTGTCTGGTAGCAAACGACAGCTGTCACAAGCCAGGGCTTAATTTTCGAACTAATGTATTTACATTATATGCAGCATCGCTGCATGATGGGCATGCAGGGACCTGCTTGACACATTTTTCGAGATGGGCGTGGTGTCCACCTGGAGAAATGTTGAGATGGAATTAGCGGATTGAGAAATGCTAAGCATGCAGCACCACTGCATAAACAATGACCACTTTCTAAATTTGCAGCTTGTTGGTCATTACTTAAGATTAGCTCGCCCATGTATAGGGGTTTCAACCGGTCGGGTTTGGTTCGGACCTGGCCCCGATTTTTGAGTATCAGGTCTGGACCTGGGTCTAATCAGACCTACCATTAGAGAAACCATACCTGGACCTGATAAGAACTACATGAACCAGACCCAGGCCATACCCGGTAAAAGAATATTTTTTTATCATTTTTACATTGAAAATTGCGGATCTTAATCGGAACTCGGGTAGAGCCCGGGTCCGGTATAAAATTGCACAAACTACACCGGTTCCATGTATTAATCAGACCTTTGGGGTCCGGACTCAGGTGTTAATCAGGCCTTCTTTTTAATCACCATACCCGGACCCTATAAGGTTTGATACGGGTCAGGTTCGAGTAAACCCGGTTGACACCCCTACCCGTGTCACCCAGTGGTTACTTGGTAGGATGGTGAATCCCCTTGTTACCCGGGATTGATTTCCTTGGGATTATGCTGGTGGCTTGCATGGTGGATGTCCTTTCTAAGTTAGAGCACTCAACTCGGTTTTACTATCCACAAGGTGGGGTCCATTAAGTGACCCTTGATTCTAGGAAAGTTTATTTTTCTTGACAGAGAAAACTGGGTTTAGTTAGACCATACCAGTTATAAAACCATACCATTGGGATTCCAACTTGCAACGTCCCAAGACAAGGTAATGTGCAGTAACT
This sequence comes from Nuphar pumila, assembly GCF_984573655.1. NCBI lineage: Eukaryota > Viridiplantae > Streptophyta > Magnoliopsida > Nymphaeales > Nymphaeaceae > Nuphar > Nuphar pumila. The sequence goes on along the minus strand of NC_143250.1, from coordinate 1,233,641 downwards.
GCTCCTACCAGACAAGCCGAGGCCCCGTTGGTCAATTATAGGAAAGTTTTTAATTAAAAAAAAAAACCATTGCTTGATTATTCATGTTTTCCAATATTTTGAAAATATGAAGATTTTAATACCATATTTCCAATGGCTAATGTTACAGGAAAAATCACATGATATTTTCAGAATATCATGTTTTAAACTCTACTTTATTCCATTATTAATGTGATAAAAGCTGTTTTTTCATTATATATATGTTATCCATATGTTTACTACACCTATGTATATTTTATACTTTTTATATGTACTAATACTTCTTTGAGAAAAACTAGATTTTTGAGAACATCATGAAAAAAGGAGATGAACACAAATTTAACCCATTATTAACGTGATAAAACTATTTTTGGATATTTATGTAATATGTGTTTACTATAGAGAAGCATGCATATATAGTTATATTTTATATTTTTATATGTACTGATAGAGATAGATGCATATATACTACTGTTGTCAGTGATTTCCCATGTACCACCAATTCTCTTTACACAAACAAAAGAAAAGAATGAGGATTCACGCACATGATCGTGCGCAAACAAGGTGCAAATAATTTTTCTTCATCGAGGATTGGAGTAGACTGCTGTAATCATCGAGGCCAGTTTTGGTTTATTAAGAACATATTGCTGGATATATATATCGCATATTTTATGTTCAAAAAATGACATGATTGTTATCGTTAAAAAAAATATAACTTCCCTTTAAAATAGCATCCCTTGCTTCTTCTTTTTTTTTACCATCCCCACACATCTTCTTGCTTTAGGGTGCGTTTGTGTGTAGTGTAGCGGAAGAGGAAGCCGCGGCACCTCTGCCAGGGTTTCCTCTTCTGCTGAAACGGAATCGGACCCCCCTACGGGAATCGTTTCCACGGAAAGAGGAGGGCGGGAATGCATTTTGGCATGCCCCGTCGAGGGCTTTCTGCGGAAACGGAAGAATTCTCCCTGCGGAAAGCCCTCGGCAGGCGTGCGTTTCCTTGAAAAGCCTCAGCTTTCCGCGGCACACAAACTCGCCCTCAGTATTGAGTATAGAAGGGAACCAGATAAGGCTGAGTGTGGTGTCTCATGCTCCTACCGGTAATCATGCCGAGAAAAACGAAACCAATGGCTTTTCTCACTAAGATCCAGAAAAATAAATAATATGGTATGAATGACAACATTAAAAAAAACCATATCAAAAGTTTGAAAAGGAAGAAAAGGGCAAAAAGGGATGGATGCGTGCAATGTGGAGAGAATTTGGTGCAGAACACCTGTAAGTGCAAGGGCAGAGAGAAAAAAAAAAGAAAAGCAAAACTGAGAATTTTGTGTGCGGCCCCTCCCACATGAGGAACCAGTTGTCCATATTTGTTTCCTTCTTGTTTTCATCTTTTGTGAATGATGAAATTCCTTTGTTGGAGAGGGACGTGTTTATCCAGAAAAGGTTGGATAAGTTGGGAAATGGGAATTTATGTCAGGGGTGTCAACGGGTAGGGTTTGGTTCGAGCCCAAGTGGAATCAGACTTAGACCTGATTTTCGGGTATAGTATCAGGTTCAGATCGGAGTCTAATCGGGTTTACTATAAGGAAAACCATACCCGGACCCGATAAAAACTGTATATGAACCAGACCAGGACTATACCTGGTAAAACCATATTTTTTTATCATTTTTACATTAAAAATTTGTGGGTCTTAATCAGAACTCGAGTTGGGTCCAGGTCTGGTATAAAATTTCACAAACTATACTTGGGTCCATGTATTAATTGGACCTTTAGATCTGGACTTGGGTCTTAATCGTGTCTTCTTATTTATCACCATACCCAGATCATATAAGGTTTGGTTCGGGTTGGATCCGGGTAAAGCAAACCAGTTGACGCCCCTAATCATGCTCCTTATGCAGTTTACCAACTTATCCCAGATTTGTGATAACATATACCCTCAATGCCATTGCTGGCATGGCATGATTAAGACCCTCAGCATGGTTGACAGGAGCTGTCAGTGCACGTCTCCTTGTGGTGGGACGTTCCAGGTTCAAAACCCTAGTGGAAAGTTGAATAATAACTGGTGGGGTCGGACTAACCCCAGCTTGCATTTCAAAAAAAAAAAAAAAAAGACCTGAGCTAGTGAGGAGGGGGCTTGGTTTTTATGGGTCAAACTTTAGTCTATTAAAAAAACAACTGGCAGCAAATGACTAGATGTATTCATATATATATAAAAAAATTGCATCGAAGTTATTCACCAAATGGCACTCTATAATTGATTTTGCACTTTGATGAAGGCAAGATTAGCTAGAGAAAACTAGATTTCCCAAAATTTAAGGGCAGTCACATGAAATTTGCTCTACACAAGGACTCTTTAAAATTCAAAGTTCATGGTTCCTTCAACAGTAACCATATCCAACGTGATTTTTGCCTTTGCCTTGCTTTTTAGGATAGAGTTTTGATTTAATCCACACCTAAGACTCCACTTGGCTGGTTGGGCTCACAACACCAATCAAAATTTAGAAAAGCCTGTGTTTTGAATAGAAAAGAAATGGTCATTTTCATCACTTATGCCCACAAAGGCTCCGCTCCGCCTTCCTGGCTAGTGGCAACCGTGGCTTTAAATGAATCTAAAACCCACAAACACGGTTCGGCTATTTGGCCTATATCAATGATTTCTCACACCCTCAACAATTTCATGAGTGAGAATTTTCATTTAATACAATAAAGGAGATCACAATATTTTTTGTGGATCTCCAAGTTTGGATGAGATAAGCATGGTTCAAAATCCATGGAGAGCATCCCTTGTCACAAGGTTGAAGCTGGGTGGATGTCCCACTGACCCACGGGGACCTTATCAATTGGAGGTTTGCCAATATGTGGTCGGTGATGGGGGGTTAAAAAAACCGCGCGCGGTTTAAGACTTGACCAGGATCATGGTCGAGTCGACTCTAATAAGGTTTAGGTGCCTGCTGGATCACCTATTTTTTTTTTGGAATGACTAGGAATCCACAAGGGGCAAATTAACCTTAATTAGCCCCACATTATAATGGTAAACCCTGGGAGAGTTGACTAACTCCACAGTGCTGCTCCATGTAACCAAACTCATGAAAAGTTTTTGGGAACTCTATAGTGGCAATTCTAAATGTCATTAATAAAGGGTAAGTTTTAGTGTGTTTTTACACTAAACATATGTTGTGACAATGCTGACCAGAAATCCCACTATTAAATTATCATTAAATAGTGTTTTCCTTATACATCTGTCCCATGTATGATCATGTCTAGCCATCTAATCCCACAATCTTTTTAGTTTCTCATAATATTCTATAATGCTCTTTTGCTTGCATGAGTGAATCTTATCTCTAAACTCAAACAAATAGTCAACATCCGTTTGAGTGTACATTTTATTTAGAAATGTGCATGTTCGATCGGCTCTATCAAAGCTCAAAATGTTATCACATGCATCTAGATCTATGCTATTTATTAATATGCTTGCAAACATTTTATTGCTCACCCTAATCAATTGGGCAACTTGAAGGGGTTGGGATAGGGTGCAATATGATTGCACAAAAAATGTGCATTAAGCACCCAATCGTCCTCCATCAGGTCTTGGGTCCCACATCTGACGGACCCTGTCCCAAGATGGAGGGTGATCAGGTGTTTAATGCACAAATATTTGTGCAATCATATTGCACCTGATCTTTACAAGGGGAAGACCACAAATCTTATTAGCTCATGTCACTACTGCCCTATTTAAGTACAATTTTTAATAGTTTATTTTTTTTGAAAGAAATCATTAGTAGGCATAAGGTGGGTATACTTTTCGGTTAGCAGCGGGAGACCTCAAGGCTTTACCAACCGGAGGCCAGACAAATGTAATGTGATGAAAGAGTTTTTCCTTGGCCTAGTCACAAAAAGAAAAACAAAGTAAATATTTGAGGTCCAGTTTAGTTGACAAAAATATGACATATTTGGTGTCCTGACCAAGGTTGCCAAACTAGGAAGCCAAAGCGGGAAACAATACAGAAAGCGGAAGCAAGGCATTTTAAAATTTATATGAAGCGAGAAGCGAAGTTTCAATATAAAAGCAAAATATGAATAAAAAATGAAACAATATGGAATCAAACAAGAAACAAATAAAATCTAAAACAAAATTAATCATTCTTATATTTCATGATTTTTCTGTAAAAGAGTTTAATTTTTTGTTAAAATCTAACAATGATGGTTACCAATTTAAAGAAAGTACATAAAAAGTGAGTGAAAAAAAGCTGAAAAGAAACATGAGAAAAATATACAGTATGCATAGACCATGTGTATGAGAAGCATAGAAAAAGCATGAGGGAATCGAGCTTCCCATGAAGTTTCAGAAGCGAGGAGTATCACGCTTCAGAAATCATGAGTTTCTGGGAAGTGAGCTTCTCACCTACCTAAGAAGCTTTCGGTAACTCTGGTTTGGATCACCAGTCTTATTGGCTCAATGTGCATCACTAGTGCCTTCTTAAATAAGACCTCTATTTAGGAAGTGGATCAGGTCCCAGGATTTGAGGCAGTAATGGTCTACTAAGGGCACGGATGGCCTCAACTCTGACTCAGTTTTACTTGACAGGTTGGAACTGAACTTGAGTGCACTTGAGTCCACAGTTCCACACCATATATACCTGCCCAGCATGCTTGAGAATCACATTGACAGATTTTGTGATATTATAAAAAAAGATCAACAACAATACTGTACCACCTTTTTAAAATGTTTAATATATAGCAACATTTTGAATATAACATGGTTTTATCTTTTAAATTACTATATTACAAAATTATTGTGATATTATGTTTTTATCAGGAGTCTCACTTTTCATATTTTTAAAACTAATTTTTTATGTTTTGAAATTGTTGAATTTATTTACTTGCGAAGATTTTTTGATAAAAAAAATTGAGAAAATGAAAATTTGAAAAATACAGCTGAATAATTCCAATTTTAAACTTTCATCACTACGTTGAGAATTAGCTTAGCCAAGCGGCTTGAACCAGCCCCAAAGGGGTTTGGCGTAGTGGGATGGGGCCAGAGCCGTTAGACAGGCGGTCTAGGTTCAAATCCCATGGGCGTCATCCCTTGCGCAAGCCAAAGCTAGTGTGGCGACTCCCTGAGGCAAGGGATAAGCCCACAGAGTTTTACATTGCGAGGACGGTGATCGTAAGTACAACATGCAATGCCGACACAGGTATGTCGCTGATCCTGGTGGCGGTTTTTCCGTGTAAATATAAAAAAACAGCTTGAACCAAATCTTGCTGGGTCAATCCCCTAACTTTGCATTGGTCACCCAGTTAAGCCAAGGGACCCAGGGCAGCTCAGTCTCACCCAACTCAGGCCCACCAAATGGGTAGTTGGGATTATTTTGGTAAATCTAAAAAACTAGCTTATTGATTTGGTAAACTAGTCAACCTAAAGTAGTTGGATAACATGGAGTGAGAGATTCTTTTTGGTTAGATTCTTTGGATATATCCACGGTCCTCATCCTGTCCAATCTTCCAAGTCTTCTATCCAAATCCAATATCAGTGGATCCAGATCTGGTGCTGGTGCTGGTGCTGCTGCAGCTGTATCCAACTCAAACTGGTTAAATCATAGTTTCACATGCAAAATGCGTCTGGCCCAGATGGTTGGCGATCCGATTATCCTTGAACTACAAACAGTACCTGAGACCAGGACCAGTGCTGAAGCAGGGGAATGATGGTACCAAACCAAACCTGATAAGCTCACTGGACCTACTTGAAAGGTCCGACTCTGATGACAGCCCATTTGTAGTTGGGTGATTTATACATCTTTGTGCTTTGTGATTTTGGGTGCAGACAACCACCCAAGGATGAAAGTCTAACTACCCAACTTGCCTTAACTTTTAATATTGTATATTTCACCATATGTATACATCTTTTTTTTTTAAATTGATTTATTTATAAAACTAAATGAGCAAAACTATTATGAGGAATTGGTTCCTCCTACCATCCATACGGTATAGACACTGCTGATCTTTAGTATTCCAAGTCTTTTTTTTTTTTTCAAATATGACCCTACAAATATATTTATCACGACCCATTCACTAGGAATTGGCAGTTGGATTGTGTTTTATTTATGAAAAATAAGATTTTGAGTCTAAAAAATTATGGGAATTTTTAATCTTTCTTTTTTTTTATAATCCAAAGAAAAACACCAATCACCCACCTAACATAGGCTGGCCTCCATTTGGTAAAACCCTTTGAAGTCCCCCTGCCACCCGATATCACACCCAACTTGCAGGGGGTTTCGAACTTGTGACGTTCGGTCAATTGATTTTGAGGCCTTACAGAAACTAATAAGATGGCGTAATAGAATTATGGGATTATCCAAAAGCTAATTCCTACTATACAAACCATATAGATCACAATCACCACATTTGCAAGGTCAAATTCCTAAAAACAAAAAACAAAAAACTGACAAAATAAATAATTTGAAAAATTAAAATGGTCCACATGGAATGGGCGGTAGGAGGAAGCTATATATCACTCCTACGCGTATATATCATCAAATTGTAGTCTCATATATTAGTTTGTATATATCATCAAATTGTAGTCAGATGTTAAGTCACGCAAACATTGCGGCCGCTTCTTCCTTCCTTCCATCCCCTTGTTCATCTTCTTCTTGAGTTCCAACTTCCAACCATGGTGGAAATCCCAAAGCAGGTATGTTTTTAACACCAAGAAAAAACATGAAGCTTTTTCTTTTTCTAGAGTTTGTTTCTTTCATTTGCATGTCTTTCTTTTTGGGTTCTGTGTAGTTTCTTTGTTTCTCTTTTGGGCATTTATGGTGATCCAAAAACAAGAATTTTGCTGTTCAATTGAAGAGAAGCAAGCAAGACCCCATTCGGTCTTGCTTGTTTTCCAAGCTGAGAGAGAGAGAGAGAGAGAGAGAGAGAGAGAGAGAGAGAGAGAGAGAGAGAGAGAGAGAGAGAGAGAGAGAGATTTTCCCTTTAATTTCGCACCCCATTTATGGGGTTTTACAGAAACCGACCAAGGAAGGACTTCAGAGAATCATATGGGTTGTTTTAATCGATTTTTTTTAGTTGATCTCTTGCTAACTATCTTGAAAATCTAAGAGAAACCAAGAGAAAAAGAATGCTTTTTCTTCTTCAGATCTTTTGATCGAGTCTCTCTCTCTCTAGAGTGGCGAGGAATCGCCTCTGAGTGTCTCTTGCAATTCCGGTTCAGTGGAGACGTTCCTGAAGAAGACGACTTCCGGTTCGATGGATTCCCAAAACGGACGCGAAAAATTCGAGAATGTCATCTTGGACATGGAGGGTGTATGCAGCCAACTCGAGGATAAGAGTACCTCACCATCAAGCCCCCAAAACGAGGTCAGTTTTATTTTCTTTAAATTCAGATTCTGCAATATTTCCATGATGGTCATCACCATCATCACCGCCATTGAGAGCATGGCGTTACATAGACCGATACGAGTCGGTAGATATCCGGGTCGTGGATCCCTATCTGACTCGATGGTGATGATGGCAGGCGCGAGGCGTCTCCTCTACACCATATAGTTTTGACAATCCGGTTCTTTATATCTTGAACCGGAAAAGTTCACCGATTTTTCGTGCACACGTCTCGGTTGAGCCCGTATCCGTGATCCATCTGTCTGGTCTAAAACGGTTTGGTGGTTGGTGGCAATTGTATTTTTTTCACACGTGGCTATATTCGCAGCACGTGCGAGGAAGCTCCTTGATTCTCATATATGTAGTCTCTTGGCTCATTCTTCGTGTTTGTATTTTTCTTATTTTTTTTGTTTGATGTTCTTCAATTATGTGCTCTAATTAATATGCCATGAATGATGATGATGAAGGGGTGCACCAAAAAAAGGGCATTAACCACAACAACAATTTTCCCTGGTTTATCTTTGTTTGAAGGTGCAAAGAAATCTCTATCACAAAGGATCGTTTAGAGGGGAAAGGAAGGCTCATCAGGAGGAATGCTCCAAACCATGTAAAGGTATTCACTATTCAGTTGGATTTTAAAGTCAAGCTATATTTCGGGTTGGTATCTTGAAAATATTTTCTATTGAAAATCAAGCCACCACAAAATGCTGCCACATCGTGATCAATGGAAAGTTGACGTTTGTTTCTTCAGACAAAGAAAGGGGGGAAAAAAATCGTATGATCATATGAAAAAAGGTTTCCCATCAAAAGAGATTTTAGTGTTTGTTTCATAAGTAAAAGGTTTTCCTTTTGCGTTTCATAAGTAAAATTAGTGTCGGGGATCCCCCGAGATGTTTGCTTTCTTCAGTTGGTGGTTTGATTTTTTTTTTTTATTTATAACCCCAAGAAACCGTACCCAACACAAAGAACTGGTCGCCCTGGCTCAGCCTGCCATACCTACAATTGTTGTGCGGGCTGCATAAAACTCTGAGGCTAGGACCCTTATCCCCAGGGCTTATGCAACGGGTTGGCTTGAGAGCGACGCCGGGAATCTAACCTTGGCTTCCCATCTAGCAGCCATGCCCCCACCCCACTTGGGCCAGTTCATGGTTTGATTGATTCCCAAGATTTTGTTACTGTTAGATGAGATACTTTGTTTAAAATCAAAGTCAGAATGAGTGCTGCCTCCTCTGCCCCATGTACAAAAGAGTAGGGAATAATACTTTGGATGCCACGGAAAAATATGTCTAGTGGATGATGATGATGATGAGTTTTAAATTCACATTGAGAAAACGGATGCATGGCTTATTTTTGGATTTACATAAACAATTGCATGGTCTGGTTTTCTTGAATTTCTCAGTGCAACGGCGAGGTCACCGAAATGAACCGAACAAAAAGGGTGTTCAAGTTTGGCTTGTTTCTTGTGCCGAGCCTAGCGAAACTCGAGCTCATGGTCACCAGCAACGTTCTTAGTTTAGGCATACCCGGTTGTTTTTACTTGGAGGGTTTCATTGATAAAGATGATTTTGCTTGGTTGACAGCTTCTTCTTTGGATGAGAAGTGTCAATCGGTTGTGGTTCCGATATGCAAGGAGGGGTCCAATCCACAGATGATGATGGGGGAGTGCAGAATTAAGAGGTCCAGGCGGCCATGGCTCCATCCAAGGAGAGTCATGTTTATCTTTGCCTCTTTGTAAGTAACTTCATCAGTAAAAGGAATTCATTTGCATGATCAAATGGTGGATATAGGAGCGGGTGTCATTTAGGCCTGATCCTATTCAACTCAAATTGGTAAATTTTTCGTTTTCTGATTCATTTTCCCTATGATTTCTCTCTTTTCCCAGGTCAAGCATGGGAACCATATTGCTGATATACTTCACTCTCGCAATGGCAAAGATCAATGGTGATGGTGCCCAGTCCTAACGAGAGAAGGGAACCCCCAACGTTTGGGATACTTGGCATTTCTTTGGATAGTGAAAAGGAGAAGACAGAAGAATGGAAGATCCTCAGGAGTTCTCTTTTCTCTCCTTTTTTTCTCTTTTTCATATTTTAAGCATTTGCAACAATGTAAGGTGTGGGACCTCCGGGGGACAAAAATCATCATGAAATTTTGTGGGGTTGGCCCCCTTTTTTTTTATATATACAGCTTTGACGGAGGGGGGAGTTAAAAAGCAGTGTTTGCTCGGAAGAGATTCCCAATCGTTTCCATAAATCTTTGATAGCAGAGAGTGCTCATGTACTGTGGTTACTGTGCAGATTTTTCACGCGAGCAAGGGAATAAAGGAGATGTGTCGAGTGTGTATAGGCCTATGTGGTGTGGCCTTTCATCATTGAGGATTTTGCTTCTTCTTTTTTTCCTTTTGGGATATCGCCATGTGCAAATTGGATTGTAAATGAATCATAGGACAGCCTGGTAATGGTGGGTCCAGACCCGTCTTAGCATTTTGCAAAACAAAATAAAAAAGAAGACGTAAATTTATGTAGTTCGGTCATAGAGACCTACGCCTACGGTAACACCTCACAACCTCATATTTCTTCTATATTTTTTTATGTTGTTGCATCATATTTATACATAGGCTCATGGGATAAGGACGAGCCAAGATAACAAATAAGAAAACAAATAAACTGCCATAACTGCTAAACAAGTTTCCTAAAACAATTGAGGAAGCATGAGGTGGTGAGATCTATATCCTTATCTTCAACACCTCCCCCCTTAAGTGGGGTGTAAATATTCACGCATCCCCACTTGTTGATGTTGATCTCACGTCAACCCTTTGGTGAGACCGTCTGCAAGTTGTTCTGAGCTTTTGGTATAGAGAGTAGAGATTTCTCCTTTTTGCACTTTCTCGCTGACATAGTGACAATGAATTTCTATATGTTTGGTTTTTTCATGAAACACAGAATTTGCAGCAATAAAAATGAATTATCACAGTGCAAAAGAATCAAAGAGTTGATTTGAAGTCCCATCTCAGCCATTAGAATTTTTACTCACGTGATCTCACTGACGGCAGCAGCCATTGCTCGATACTCAGCTTCAACATTGGATCTAGATACAATCCCTTGCTTCTTGCTCTTCCACGAAACCATATTTCCTCCAACAAATATATAGTAGCCTGAAGTGGACCTTCTATCTGGACTTTCAGCCTAGTCAGCGTTAGTGTACCCTTGGATGAAAATGTTTCCATTCCTCTTAAACCATAATCATTGGCCTGGTGTTCGCTTCAAGTATTGTAATATTTGATTTGCATTCTTTCAATGACACTCTTGTAGAGCATGCATATATTGACTTATATGACTAATAAAATAAGTTATGTCAGGTCTCGTAATGGTAAGATATATGAGCTTGCCTACTAACTTTTGATAACTTTCTTTGTCAACAATAGGATCTTCAGAGGATATAGTAAGCTTTTGCCTCGCTTCTATGGGAGTTTCTACGGGTTTACATCCCAATTTGCCTACATCTTCCAGTAGATTTAAAGTATATTTTTGCTGAGACAGAAAAAAACCCTTCTTGGAGTGAGCAACCTCAATTCTTAGAAAGTAGCAAAGCTTGCCCAAATCTTTTATATCAAAGGCATCGTGAAGGAGAGCTTTGGTGCATAAAATGCTTTTATCATCCATCCTTGTCATAATACTATCATCTACATATACCAACACGAGTTAGATTGCCATTTTCTCTTTTAATGAATAAAGAATTATCATCATTGCATCTAACAAAATTATTTTGTTATAGGGTCCTGCTTATGCAATAATGCCAAGCTCTGGGAGTTTGCTTTAGGATGCTCGGGGGGGGGGGGGTCATATATACTTTTTCCTTTAATTCTCCCTGCAAGAAAGCATTTTTAACATCTAACTGATATAACAGTCAATTATAATTGCAAGCAATAGAGAGAATAATCCTAACAATATTCATTTTTGCAACTAGAGCAAATATTTTCTCATAATCAAGACCTTGGGTTTGAGTATATTCCTTTGCAACTAGCCCTACCTTGTACCTTTCAATTGAGACATCACTTTTGTATTTTATTTTATATACCCATCAACATCCAACAACCTTTTTTCTTGGTAGCAAGGTGACAATATTTCAAATCTTATTTTTATGAAGAGCATTTAATTCTTCGTTCATGGATTGCACCTATACAGTGATTTTCTTTGCTTCTTCATAGCTCGCCGGTTCTTGATAAGTATCTATGTTGTTAATATAAGCATTGTAAGACTTGGTAATATTTTTGTATCCAATATATTATTCAATTGGATATGTGATAGTAGAATAAGTGACATAATTATTCAGCCGAGATGGCAGACAAGTAACTCGTTCAGATCTTCTCAAAATAGGTTAAACTTCTTCAACATTTTCAGCTTGATTTATAGAGATATTATCTCCATCAGCTTCTTGAGACAAAGCAGACGCAACAAGTTGATCTTGATTTTCTTTTATATAAAGAAATTCATCATAAGTATCTAATTTTGGTAAGATAGTCTCTCTCTGAGATGTAACATCCCTTAGATTTTGTGAGAAATATGGGGTATTTTCATCAAAAAATACATATCTTGATATGTAAAGTCGCTTCTCTTTCATATTGTAATATTTATATCCTTTTTTATAGGTAGAATAACCCAAGAAGACACACCTGAAAGCCCAACTGCTTAGTTTATCAAGACTCTGTTTTTGCTTGGCCACATATCCAACACACCCAAAAGTATGCATGTGACTTATGTTCAACTTTTTTCCTTTCAGAATTTCAAGAGACACACATTTTTTAAGGTTTTGACTAGGAAGTCTATTTATAATATAGCACACATTCATAACCGCATCACACCAATTTTTTTTGGAACATGCATTTGAGGGTGAAGAGGCCGAGTTACCTCAAGGAGATGCCTATTTTTCCTTTCAGCGACTCTATTTTGTTGAGGAGTCCCAACACAAGTAAATTGATGATCAATGCCTTTGTCTTTTTCAAACAAATCAAAAGGAGCATTTTTTTATTCAGATCCATTATCAGATCTGAGAGCTTTGATTTGTATCCCATATTGTGTTTCCTCCATAGTGTAAAAGATTTTAAATTTATCAATCACCTCATCCTTAGATTTAAGCAAATATAGCCATGTCACTTTAGAAAAATCACCAATAAAGGTCAAATAATATGTAAAACCAGAATAAGATATAATTAGGGTAGCCCCCCACACATGAGAATGTACTAGGTCAAATAAGTGTTTGACATTATTTTCAGCCTTAAAAAAAGGAGGTCTATACATTTTTGCATACCGACACACATCACATTGCCGACAATCATAATAAAAAATAGGAAATAAGGTTTTTAAGGTCTGACTTGAAGGATGACCTAATCGTCTGTGCCACAGGGAACAATCTCTTCTAGTGGTAAGCATGGCCTATGTCCCCTTCTCAACAGTATATAAGTCGTTAGCAAGTTTTCCTGCACCAATCTTCTGCTTCGTCATTCGGTCCTGAAACACCACATTATAAGGAGAGAAAATGACATTGCAATCCAATTCTTGAGTGATCTAGGAGACAAATAAGAGAGAAATTGTAATTTACCCATTCCTTCAACTTTCACAGTAGAGCCGTCAACAATAGTAACCTGATTTCTCTCATCTGCTTCTTTAATATTATGTAAATGTGTCATAGAATTACACATATTTTCAGATGCTCTAGAGTCAATAATCCATATATTTTTGTAATCAATTAAAAAGGCAGGAATCTTACCGGTTTGAGGAAGACTAGAGGTTGACGCTACCATTGCCATTTTCTCATGCTCCTTGCAGAGTTTTTGAAGTCGCTCTATCAATGTTTGCAAGGTAGTATCGCCCGAATTTGTTGATGCAACTTGAGCTGTAATATTTTATTGATCTGATTTCTGAGCACTTGGTTTCCCATGAAGCTTGCAACATCTATCACGTGAATGACCATCTTTCTTGTTGTGAGTGCAAGTGATTTTTCTGCCCTTGCCTTTGTAGCTGGTATTGACTCGATCATCATGTTTTAAAAAGGAGGTAGCAAATGTTGTCTTATAATTGGATTCTTTGTGATTAGCATCATATTGAATAGTATCACTATTCATGACCTATCTGCGAGATTCTTCTCGCATAATAGTAGAGCACACATTGCTAAGTGACGGGACTTCAGCATCCATTAAGATCTGACTACGTAAGTGTTTAAATTCATTCCAAGGCCTGCTAACAGCTGAAAAACCTTTTCATGTTCCCTCAATTTCTAGAAGAAAATCAAATTTGTATAAGTCGATGTATAGAACTCATACTCGTCCCACATCATTTTCATCTTGCCATAATAATCACAAAACGACATGGTCTCCTTTTTTAGATTATGAATATCACAAGATAATTGATATAGGTCATGTGCTATATTATTTTGTTTAGAATATAGCTCTTTTGCAGTATGCCAAATTTCTTGTGTGGTGTCGAGAACTAAAAAACTTTCAGCTATGCGTGGTTCCATAGAGTTTAAGAACCATAATATAACAAGATCGTCGGCCGATTTCCATTCATGAAAAATGGAATCAATATTTGTTGGCTTTTGGATTTCACCATTGATGTAGCCAAGCTTAGATCTACCACTAAGATATAGCATAACAGATTTCGACTATTGCAAATAATTTTTTTTCATTTAACTGAATAGAGGTAAACTTTGAATTAGGTACTTGTTCTTACACCAGAACTCTTTCAACACTAGCATCGGCTGCAACACTGGACTGACTTACAAAGGAGGATGAACTATCGGTTGCCATGGTGATGACCCAAACACCATACACAGATCATATGACTCTGATACCATGTATCAAAACAAAATCAAGAAGAAGACGTAAATTTATGTGGTTTGGTCATAGAGACCTACGTCTACGGTAACACCTCACAACCTCATATTTCTTCTATATTTTCTGATGTTGTTGCATCATATTTATACATAGGCTCATGGGATAAGGACACACCAAGATAACAAATCAGAAAACAAGGAAACTTCAATAATTGCTAAACAAGTTTCCTAAAACAATTGAGGAAGCATGAGGTGGCGAGATCTATATCCTTATCTTCAACATAGCAGTATGACAAACATGTTTTACATAAAAATTTTGGGCATTTTGGAAAAGCAGTGTTTTTTCAAAATGGTTTAATTTGTAGAAAACACTTTTCCCATCGTCATTGTTTCTAGTAACCTAAGGGTGTCAATGGTTCGGGTTTGGCCTGGACCCTACCCAAATCGAACCCTATACGATCAGGGTTTGGTAATAAACAAAGAGATGGACCTAGGTATGATTTGTGAAATTTCATAGGTGACCTGAACTTGGACTAAGATCAGCAAATTTTCAATGTAAAAAAGAAAAAAATATTATTTTACCAGGTATGGTTCATGTGATTTGGATATCGTTTCTCTTATGATATGTCTTACTAGACTCGGATTCAGATCCAGTACCAGTATCTCAAATCAAATCTGGATGATCTCGTAGTTCAATGAAGAGAGAATGAGAACCACAGCAATTTGACCTTACTAGTTTATTTGAAGGTTCTCCGCATGGGGCCTGTCTCCCTTTTCCACCACTCGCATGCAGTACATGCCCTGCCGTGAAGCACACAGAAGTTGTCATGAATGCCCGCCCCCTTACCACAACTTTATTGCCTCTGCTAATTTTTTTTTTTTTACGAGGAAGAAAAGCCCTCATCAAGCACCAGGTCACATAATGGGCCCTCTTTACTACGAGCTAAAACTCGGGGGTCCTGTGCCAAGCTGAAGGCCCAGGTTCAAATCCCTCTGCCACATTGGGCTTTAAGAGATATCTGGTAGGGGTCTGCCTAACCCCAGCTTGTCTTTTTTTTTTAAAAACTGTGTTTGAGTCTCACCTGTCCCAACCATGATAAAGCAACGGGCAGCCCCAATGCACCAACACGATTCGATCCTGGGTCTTCAGCTTGACACATGACTCTGCTGACCACATAGGTAATCACTGGAGTGGTATTCTCTACTATTTCAGCTTCAAATGTTTTTATAGTTCATGAGCAGCCTTTTCATTGAAACTGGAGAATTGAAACACAGAGAGGGTCACGTCGGTAGCAACGCATCTTAAAAATGAACAACCATCAAAACAGTGAACAAGTTCATTGTGTGAGGCATTCATTTTAGAACCATTCTGATGCTGTTCATCTGAAACATGAACTACGTCGTCGTCGCCGCGAAAAAAAGTGGGGCCCATCAAAGTAACAGGCATCTCATTCGTGCAGGTTTTGGATACAACCGCTTAGAAAACCAGAATAGGTCGCAATGTGATCATGCAATATCCAGAGAATTCCACTTTTTTTGGATAAGTAGGAATGCACCAACACTTAAAGAGTATTCCAACGTAGCCAACAAGGCTTCCTATCATCAATGTCACTAAGGTGAAGGGACGTCATGAGTCCAAAACCTACGGATGTGTGTCGCTCCTTGGTGGGCAAAGGTGACCCTGGCGTTTTATGCCATTGAGCTCAACGAATAAGGTGATTAATTTATGGAAAATGATCGTACCTGTACGATAAAAGTAATGTGTTTTTTTGAAAAAAAACCCTTCAATTTTGGAAAATCTGTTCGATGTCTAAAACCGTAACTTTTCAATTGTAAATAAACCTTTTCACCCATCACACATGCCATTTTTCTCTATATTCGAACTTCCCTCTCAAATATCTAAAATATGCAAATTTCCTCTCAAATATACAAATTTTCTCCAACACATTTGAGAATGTCCTATTGCATGATTCCACATTTGCGAATATCCTAACCTTCGCCCGTGAGTATTCTCACACACTTGCAAACACCCTCTTGACTGTGCCCTTATGCAATTTTTAGTAATCTCTAGTTTGTTGAAAAAAACTGACACTTCAAAAGTGCTATGGGCCTTTAGCAACATTTCAAAAACACCACTAAAGCTTTTAGCAACACTTCAAAAACACGATAGGCCTTTAATGACACTTCAAAAACACTACTATGCTTCAAAAATGCATATTTGAGGGGGGGAAATCACAAAATACAATATAACATTTACATATTTTGAGTGGAAAATCCCATATTTGGGTCGCATATCTTTATATTTTGAGAGAAAATTTGCAAATGCATTAAAGAAAATGTATGTATTTTGGATATTTGAAAGAGAAATTCACATATCTGAAGGGAAATAGCGTGTGAATGGTGAAAAGTTCTTTTTACAGCTGAAAAGTTACAATTTTAAACATCGGGCGGATTTTCGAGAAAAATGTAAACATGTCATTTTTTATGTACGATCATTTTTCGATTAATTTTTTTCCCGTCCTGCAAAGAAAAAAATAACATGAATATTGAAAAGTATGAATTAAAGACTCCAAATACATGATATACACCCAAGTTTCATGAAAAAGAATATCTGCCCCTGTTTCTCAATCAACGAAAGGGTCTTATGTTCTCGCTTTCTCATGGTTTAACATGTAATAATGTACATATACATCAAACAATGGAGGCTACAAGATCAAAACATTGAAGTTAGCAAAGAGTTCATGAAACCAGAAACTTATTTAGTTCTTCTCTGTATACAGACATGATCTTCGGCAACGTAATATACACAGACTCCTTTTTTTTTTTTCCAATTTTGCTTGTTTCGTTAGTGCCTCATTACATTCAGGCATAGCTTAAAATTTGAACCAAATTGACCAAGTTGAACATCTCTGAGATGACTAGTAACGCTTTGAGATCCTTGGTATCCAAAACTTCTGCTTCCGGTCATGATAGATCCTTACCACCACAGCTGCTGTTTCCTCTATTGCTTTACCTGTCACCTCTGCATCCACACAATCCCCCACAACCAAAAAAAATCACAGTTTGCAAGTTTATGCTTCGTGTTACAAAGTCCAAATTTTGAACCAAACAGTGTTGTTTTTATGATGGTACAAGGGGGTTTGTTTTGCTTAGAGCTGGACACACGGATCATCTTGCAAAAATCTGGATATTTCATGCTCCACAATATCTAAGATTGTCTTGTTTCCAGTGGGGCCATGAAAAAACCCATCATCTTTTCATGATAACCCATCTAAACTCAAAGCAAGCACATTGTCAGGGGCTGTTTGGTATCTGGATAATCTCAGATTTCAGAAAGGCATCATAGAATAAGGCATATTATGGAGTGAACTGGGATATTCCAAACCAGGATCCCCCGATCTCTTAACTCATCTAGTATGTGGCAGCATTTTGAGTGGGGGACCACATAAATGCTATCATGTGATTGGCTGAGCACACATAGGAGATCAGGGGATCCGGCTTTGGAATATCCCAGCTAATCCACCTTTTCAGAAAAGTAGGCAACCAAACACCCTCCACAGACTCGCTCTTACCTTGCCCAGGTCACAGCCCATGTTTGGAAGGCGTGGAAATATCAGAATTTCATGGATTTTCAAATGTGCTACTCTTAACATTTGAAACTCCAAAAAAATCTAAGAATCTCTGAGACATTCCACATGCACAAGAATTGGATTTGGGTGCCTGTCATCCCACTAGAAAAGCCTTATGATGGTCCATAAGTAATTCTTGTGGGCCATCCCTGCATGATGCGATATGGGTCCCCTCATAGATTTCAGCCGTCAGCTTTCAAGTGTCTCTAATGGTGCTTTTACTTGGCTGCACCCATTAGCAGGCATTTGAGGCGCTGGTAAGGTCAATTAGGGTAAAGGAAACCATGCCTGAACTGCCCCTACTATTTCACCGAAATGCCAACATGAAACTATTTGCGAAAGACCAAGGGTGTTTTAGTCAGGAACAGACCGATCACTGGCCACCGTGGGTTCTGCGCAAAAAGGCCCCCGCAGAACTCCAGCTCCTCCCTAACATGGTCCATCTCTGAGTAATTGCTCCGGTTCCCGGAACCGAGCCCGAGAGTCTTCGCCCTCGCCTTGCGGATCGTCTGAAGGACAACCGGGTTGATCGTCAACCCGAAGATCTTGTTCTGGTCCACCTCAAAGAGGTACTTTGGCAGGTCGATGCCCATGACTACTGGCACATTCGCGACTTTGTAGCCCTTCTGCGCCAGGTAGATGGATAGCGGGGTCTTCCCGGTCCGGGAAACCCCAACAAGGACAATGTCAGCCCGGCGTAGGTTCTGTGGCTGGGCACCGTCGTCCTGCTTTATGGTGAACTCGATGGCCTCGATCCGGCGGAAGTACTCCTTCGTGAGTGGGGCCTTGCCTCGTGGGACCCCTGACGGGTTCACGCCGAGGTGGGCCGCGATGGCCTCGGTTGTGGGTCCCAGTATGTTGGTCGATGGGACACCCCAGACCTTGCAAGCCTGGTTGGCGGACTCAGCCATGTTGGGGTCGGCTAGGGTGTACAGGACGAGTGCGCCTTCCATTGCAGCTTGCTTTACGATCTCCAGCAGGCGTTCCTCATCCT
Organism: Nuphar pumila; assembly: GCF_984573655.1. Lineage (NCBI taxonomy): Eukaryota > Viridiplantae > Streptophyta > Magnoliopsida > Nymphaeales > Nymphaeaceae > Nuphar > Nuphar pumila. The sequence goes on along the minus strand of NC_143250.1, from coordinate 1,214,800 downwards.
CAACCTGAGTCCAGGCTCGTCTGTGTCATCTCTTTATGTTTTTGTAAACAAATAATTGAGATAAGCAAACAATGTAACCTAGATTTTCTTAACTATTTAAAAAAGATAAAGAAGTTCTAAAAATGTAAGGAGAAAAAAAAAACAATCATGTTTAGTTTAAGCAGAACCAAATTTTAATATGTTGATATCGCCAAATTAACTAAGGCTCTGTTTGGTAGCCTTGAATTGGAGACGTGATGCGGTTTCCCCAAGTGCTCTCATGCTCTCTGCTGTTTGAGAGAAGTGGTGTTGCCAAAATACTTGCCCATTAGGGTAGGATTACAAAAAAAATACATGTAAAAATATTTTTTACTACCTAATGAGCTTCTACGAGTCCAGCCGAGCTGAGTGAGTTACCTGTTCCGGTTTCCCAGCCCTAACTCTGACTCAAGACTATTACGATCACCAAATAGACTGGATAAAACTCCCAGCTTAGCACACCCAACCTATTTAGCCAGTACAAAACCAATCCAGGAACTAGACTTAAAAGGCAAGACCACGACTGAGCCCAGCACCTGATTTGGACTTTTGCTAGACTCACAGCAATCCTCATGGATCATTGTCACAAATATCGGAGACAATTTTTGAAAAAATAACAAGATTTTATCATGATTATATATAGAGAAATGGAAACCTATAAAATACAAAACCTACTAAATGAAAAATGCTATTGAATTTTCAAAAATTTCTGGTGTTTTTTCAAAATTCCGACAGTACAGATGTTTTAATAAATTCTAAATTATCCAAATACCGATTTTTTCATGCAATCCAAGTGTCGATTTTTATATGCTGAACACGTGGGTCAGAATTTCGGAAAAAATATCAAAAAAATCACTCTCGTGTTTTATTTAGTAGGTTTTGTATTTTGTAGGTATCGTAGGTTTTCATTTTCCATATATATCGGTCATTGGTTAGATGTGTGACATCGGCTTCGATCACGGCACAGCCAAACCGGTTCATGGACCGGACCCAAATCCACAATCCAAATAAAGACGGGAGGAGAATATTTGTCAAGAAAAAAAAATGGAAAAAGCAGAGAAGAAAGGAGGAGGATTACCCCGGAGAAGAGGTGGGTTTGGACGGCGCAGCCTCGGTCGACGAGGCAGTGATCGAATTGGCCGAGGGCCGCATTGACGGTGTGCTCAGCCGTCCACCCCGTGCCGTCGGAGATCATGTAGATCGACTTCCCCTCTCCAGTCTCCTCCACCCCTTCCTCCTCTTCCTCGTCGCTCAGGAGGAGGAGCGATGCCAGCGCCTCCGGCGTGGCCGTGGCCGAGGCCGAGGCCGCAGCGGGGGGCTCGGAGCGGAGGGTTTTTGACTGATTCCGCTTGGTCTGCCGTTCGATCCTCCGGCCGGAACGGATCGCCCGGGCTCGAGACCACCGGCTCAGCTGTGGGCTCACCCTGGATTTCCAATCGCGGGGTTCCGGATCGGCGTCGGAGGGCTTGGGGTAGTCGGCCTGGGGAAGGCAGGAGAGGGGTCGGAGTCGGAGTTGGAGCTTGGGTTTAGGGTAGGTGAGGGAGAAGGGCGGTGGAGTCCTTGCAGAAGGGAAGGTCATGGCCACCGTGAGCCCCAAATTCATGGCGGATGGCGAGGAAGAGAAACGATGGTGGGGAATCGGAAAAGATTTTGGGGGATTTTTTTTTCTTTCGTTTTCAGGAGGGAGAGGGGAGGGGAGGGGAGGGGTGAGGAGGAGACATACATCAGACAAGAAAAACAGGTGGATTGAAAATTTTCGAAAAACGAAATAAAAAATGAGAGGAGGAAGCATAAAAAGGATAAAATTTGAGTGTTGAGAGTGGGATTTGAACCCACGCCCTTTCGGACCAGAACCTTAATCTGGCGCCTTAGACCAACTCGGCCATCTCAACACTTATAAAAAACTTGTATAATATAATATATTATAAAAATATCTATTGCAGGAGCTTACACCTCCCATAACTTTGGCTGGCTGTATAGGGAGAGATTATTTTTTTGTTTTTGAAAGAAACCGCTCACTCGATCAGGACCTAGCTGGCTCTACCTAACCTACTTATGGTTGTTGTCCGGCAGCAGCGAATAAAACTTCTTGTACTTATCAGTTGCCCCCAAAGAGTTTCAGCTTAAGTGCAAGGGGGTGACACCCATGTCATGAAATTTGCACCCAGTAGAGCTACTAAGATTGTTAGGCAATATTTGGAATTTCATCCGTCATTCAGCTTGAATTTAACTCGTTGAAGGAGGAAGATGAGAAAAAAAAGGAGGTTTGGGTCTGTGTCCAGATTTCGAGTTCCATACTAGGGATGCAAACAAATCGGATCTAGATCAGTTAAATACATAAGAAAAGCGGTTCTGGATCAGGTCAGAACAGCCAAAATTCATAAAAGTTCTACACTAGATCCCGTCCGTTTGCATCTCTATTCCATACTCTTCAATCACGGAATTCAAAACCAGGAAGCAGTGCACTTTGAGAATTCACTGAAACATGCTTGAGCATTAGAATTTGGACATCGGCCTATATGGGAAATTAGGTTTCCCAGCCAATACGAGTTGCGTCTGGGCTCCAGATTACAGATCCGGCCCTACTGCGAATCAAGCCTTTAACCTGGCCCTGCCTAAATACAAAATGAATGGGTTCAACCTGAAACTGATAAAAAGATCAGACCGGGCTTATATTGGGCCTGGGTTCAAGTCAGGCCTTTATTGGGCACTACTCAGGCAGGGGCTGGCACCACCCTTATTGACCATAACGCACAGGGAGTCTTTTGGCATTTTGCGTATTGTTTTCGGTGGATTAGCATCTCGAGGTTGTTTGATGAGCATAAAGAAATCGTCTTGGTAGCCACTACCAAACCAACAGAACAAGAGGTTGGAGTCATCATTTCTCTCAAATTGGAAAAGCATTGCGTCAGGGCTTTGTTCATTGGTTCTAATGCACCTTCCATTAAGCAAATAAGTTCATGTACTTGATGCCAAGTGAGATGGGGATTGGATACAACGTCATAATAGGTCAGTAACTGCTCTCGTATGAGTTAAAATTTTATTTATTTTTTTTGTTTATGTGGAGAGAGAGAGAGAGAGAGAGAGAGAGAGAGAGAGAGCTTTGCATCTGACATACAGTGAGACCCATCCTAAATTCAATCAGAGTCGTTCCAACCAACAGCTATGGTTAGTCCACACTCTCATATGAATTTGGACTAATCCTAGCCATCCACATGCATCAATTGGATGGCTTGGATCAACATAGATCCGCTTGCATCATATGTCAAGGGTAGGATCCTTTTGTGGGGAAAGAAGGCTAAGTGGAAGGATCGATTTTGAAGGATTTTGCCTGCACTTGTTCTGTTCTAGATGGCCATTCAGTCATTTACATGAGATCCTCCAATAAGCTTCTTTGCAGCACACCCTACCCTACTGATCTGTCTCTCACCAGTAGGAAGAATTAGTATAAATGTTTTATTCAGGTATGAAAATTTGTTAATGAATATTGTTATCTTTTGGAATCAACAAATGAGCAACTTAATGAGAAAATTTGAAGCAAACCAAATTATCTACAGGGTTATTATCTTAATCATAGCTATGATTGGATTTTGACAATCTTGTTGGCTCTTTTTTCTCAAAAGCCATGTTTAATTGAGCCGATCTAAGGGCAACTCGATCCTACTTGTAACTCAACTTCAATCAATGTTCATTGAGCAACATATTCAAACTTGATGTAGATACCAAAATTTTTATGATCCCGACATCCTTCAAACAAGTGACAAAGCTTAGACAACAAGGAAGATTTTGTCGTCCATCTAGAGGATGACTCACCGTGCATTATGAGACAACTGAGAACTGAGCGCCATCCATTATAAGATGGCTTCGTGCACCAAATGTTTGGATAAGCTATATGACTTATCCATATATCTTCCTTATGGCCAGGCACATTTTTTAGGGTGAGAGGTCTCCTCTTTGATGCGCCTTCATTCGAGAAATTTTTTTTGGATGAGTCTTATCTTCATTTGGGATAAACTTGGATCTATTTAAACTGGATCTGAATCCAAGAAATTTGATAACCCATATCCCATTCAAAAAACTTATAAATAAAGCTAGCTCCTAGGATCAAAAGATCTAGGAAATTAGATATTGAAGTGTTGGCATCGCAGAACAAGTTCGTTCATTGAAAAACCACCGTAATGACGCGGAGGTGTTGGTGGACGAAAAATGAGCGTAAAAGTTAAACGAACTCATTTACTTCATTTAATCATTTAATTGGTACTTATACATATTTATATTTTATTTACATATCTGAATCCGGGACAATGCGTTTCGAGCTATGGAGATCGAGAAACTGGTCTAGGCTTTACCTTCTTGTCAGGTGAAGGATTTCACAAATCCGAGTTAGTTATTCTCCCCAACTTCAAATTTTTATCAGCACTTGACCAAATACGAATATGATTTAGGTCGGAATTCATTTGGTTGTTTGGAGAAATTTGTGAAATACAAATACACACACATCCAAAATCCCAACCTAGATCCAACTAGGGATGTAAACCGGTTGGACTGTTGAATCTAGGCGTTACCCAGTCCAAACTAATCGGATCTAAAGTAGGATGGGCATCAATGAAAACCAAACTTGGATACCTTTTAAAGTCCGACATTTATATGTATTTGGATTCGGATCATAGTTGGATTCAGATTTTATTAGGACTTGACCTCAGCTTCTGGTGCAAAACTCTATTCCAAGTCCGAATCCAATTATTAGTAGGATCCAACTTTGGCTACCGAATCTGACTAAACGGATTAGGATTTGTTCAGATGCCTGAACTGAAACTTGACTTACCTGAATCTGTTTAGTTGGGTTCAACAAAAGAGTTTTGGATCTGTCTAGATAAACTGGTTAGGTATGGTTTTATGTTTTCATGGCGTGAACTCAAATTAGACACCAATTCTGACTCTGGATCTGACTAGAGTGCTCAGCTTGCCTGTAAATCAAATAAGATACTTATAGGGATGTCAATTAATCTAATTTTATCCCACCAAATTTGATTATGTTTAGTTGCATTTGGTAAGCCAAAACCATATCCAAATATAATAGGATGCAAAGATGGTTTTGATTTGTGGTTACCGAATCTGACCAATTTCTGAATCCGTTTAAATGTAAAAAAGCGGATCTGGTATGAGCTTTTTACCATCCGAATCCAAATCCGATTTTGAATCTGTTTAGCCAGATACATAACTAGCTGGATCCCAGTTCAGTAAAGTCCTTCATCTGTAGGGGTGGGCAACCGGCCAAGCTGCCTGATGGGTCAAGCCGAGATCGGTCTGCCATGAGCCAAGTTTGGGCTAAGGTTTTAGGCCCAGGCTGGTTAGGTACAGGGCCAAAACCCGACTTGCTATATACGTGGGTCGGGCTGAGTTAGCCCACGGGCTATCGGGCCAGTTCGATGGGCCAGAGTTATTAATTTTTTAATAATATAAAAATTAATTATTACATGGTAACTTGATAATTATTACTATTTACCTAATTATTTTATGAAAACTAGAAAGACAATTAATTGGGTGCACAGGAAGTTGAGAACTTGTTAATTATTACTATTTACAAATGGATTGGTCTGGGTCTAGCTAAACCCGGCTCGATTCACATTGATCCATTGGGCCAATAGACTTCTCTTCAAATCCGAGCTAAAACTCGGCCCGTTGGTAAACGGGCTGGGCATCTCCGGGCTCTGCCGCACTTAATTTCAAATCCATCGCTTAACCTGACTAGGCTAATCCGATTGTGTCGTCCCAGACACGACACGAATTCGATCCGTTCGCAAACCGAGTTAAACACTCACACAGCGCCAGTGTTCACTGATCTTTCCAGGTTAACGATTTGACGAAACGGATCGGAAGACTCGGCTTTTCTTTCTACGTCTCTCTCTCTCAACGGATTCTGCAACCACCATGAAGCCTCTCCACCGACGCCCCACCGTCCTCCTCCTCCTCTTCATCGTTCTCTCTTTCTCCGTCTTGCTCTTCTCCATTCAATTCTCATTCACTCATAAAACCAATCCCCTTCTTTTCCTCCCATTCCTTTCTCCATCTTCCTTTCTTACTCCTCATTATCTGATCCTGTTTCCTGGCTGCCCTTGTAGGATCGAGGAGAAACGAGCTGAGAGAGAGGAGCGTTCTGAGGCTGTATCAATTCCAAAGCCAACTTCAGCAATGCGTGGTCAGTGCTTTCTTTACTCGATTTGATTCACACCCATTTCGCTTTTACTTTTTCTTTGTGTAGATTTGGCCGAGAAATTATACATCTTTCAATATGACCTTCCTTCTATTGCATAGATCCATTCCTATTGTTCTCTTAACATTTTTATTCCTCATCTTTTTATCTTTTTATTCTCTTTTCCTTCTTTTGAATCTTACCGTGCGTGATTTGTTGGTAATCAGGGATGAATTTTTTGTCTTTATGGATTTGAGCTCAAATAGAGACTTGGGTCTTTCTTCTTTTGCTGGATTTTTTTTTTGTTCTTAGTGATTTGGGGAGTTGGAAAGTGGGTTTAGTTCCTTGATGAAGTCGTCACAGGAGCTTTGATTGGGCGCTTATACGGTGGGCATTTATGCATTGATTTATAAAGTTCAACCCTTTTTCTACATTTGGCAGTTCCAGTGATTCGGAGAGCTGAAAATTGGAGTGGGTTTACTCATTGATTTTGCCACGTTTTGGTCTGGGTTCTTGAGCAGTGTGTCTAGTCCATGTGATTTTATAATATCTTTTAATGCATCTGTTTGTTAATGGAGACGGGAATTAGCTAAGAATTTTCAAAGGAGTTGCCCAAGCAATGATTCGAATCGGTCTCTATGGTACAACCCAAGCAATGATTTGAGTGGCCTCTAGTTTGTGGGATGTTCAGTACGATTCTTATACAGAATTTGATCTCTTTTACATCTGTTTCTTCACAGTAACTTTCAGAGTTGAAAATTGGGTACGAGATGCCAATGAGCTGCCCAGACCTTGATTTGAATCCTTATGCAATTGGTTCTATCTTGTTGGGTCTGTGTGGTTTTGGTGCAAGTTTCATCTCCCAATTATCTTTGATAAATAAATTTGTAAGAATGCTGAGAAATTAAGGGGATCTTCCAGCAATGCCAATAGAAACTCAGTAGCATGTGCTAGTGCGTAGGCTGAGTTGAATTTATTCATTTTCAAGTTGCAGTTTAATCATTATAAGATTTCCTATAAGAGCAGTGAAGTTCAATTCACTGCTTAATTGACTTGGTACGAGTTGGTTCTCTACAAAATAACGGATGTAGAAACTGATGTTGCACAATAAGATCGATCATCTTAAGTTCTTGAGGTGTATGAAACTTCTAATTCTATATGTCTGGCCATATTCTAACTATTAGATAACATCTAGGCATACAAAGGCCTTGTCCTTACTGCAGATATTGTTGATCACTGCAAGCTGATCCTTAAATTTCCTGAAGGGACAAACAGTAGCTGGGTAAGCTCCTGGAATTTTGTAGCTTTTTCTTTTTTGGTACATCAGTTGGGACATATGTTGTCTGACTTTTCACATACTCTATCTGGCAGTACAATGAACAATTCAAAAATATGAACCCCTTGAGTATCCATATGATGTTTGTGAAGCTATTCTGTTATGGGAACAGGTAATGCCATTCTTTTAGATGGGTGTCAATATTGTTTCTGTTGGAGTTGTATCCTAACATTCAAGAATTGCAGTACCGGAACATGACTACAATCTTGACAAGGGAATATCTAGATGCACGGCCTGATGGTTGGCTAGAGTATGCAGCAAAAAGGATTGCACAATTGTATGTTGCTAAACACCTTTACTGGTTTTCCTTAACTTCCTAAGATCAAATTTTGTAGTCTCATGGAGATTCCAGAATTAACTTGTTTGATTATGTTGACTGTAGAGGGGCTGATAAATGCTACAACCGTACGCTTTGTGAGGAGCACCTTGAATTGGTTCTTCCATCCAAACCACCTTTCTATCCATGCCAATTTAGGACCTGTGCAGTTGTTGGAAACTCAGGAGACCTTCTAAAGACAGTTTGGACAAGAGATTGATGCACATGATGCTGTTATTCTAGATAATGAAGCACCAGTTAATGAGGTATACATAATTGACCTTTGTTCTTTCTTTTTTTTCTTTTTTGGGTTTTGATGGATAATATTTACTGAAGTAACTCAGAGCATTGCTCGATTGGTGGCTATCCATGCGACTCTGAAACTATTGCAGTTGGTGAAGTATTATTTTCTATAATGTGGTTGTTGCAATTTAGTTTTATTTAGAGTTAAAAGCACTAGGTGGTGTCTAGGTGCCAAAACCTCCATCCTCTCCTTTAATCACATGGCCATAGTTGATGACTACGTTACTGGGAAATCCAAAGGAATAAAAATATAATTTCATTATTGTTTGTTATTATCTTATAAGGCACATTTGGAAGTGGGAAAGATGTAGGAAAAATGATACAAAATAGAAAATCCATATGGATTTTCCGACACTTCCAAACGTTTCTCTCTAAGAGTGTTTTTCTAAAAAGTACATATTTTGATAGGAAACATTCCACAATGGGAGGGGGGAGGAATGTTTCTAGAAAATTTTTGTCCCCCCACCCCTCTCTCTCTCTCTCTCTCTCTCCCTTCCACCATCTCACCATCACGACACCACTACCCACCATCACCACCATCCATCTCACCTTCTTTGTGGAGGGTTCAACCGAACCCTCTTCCTCTCCTCCTTTATTTGAGGCCCTCCCTTCCACCATCTCACCATCACCACCACCCACCTTCTCACCACCACCATTTGGGGCTCTCTCTCTTATCTTCATCTTCCTCCCACCCACCCACAAGGCTTCCGATTTTGGAAAGGTACCTGGCACCACCAGCACCCTTTCCGCCACCCAGAGCCGGACCTGTAAAGAGGCCAATGAGGCTTGGGCCTCAGGGCCCCTAGGCCCCAAAAAAATTTAGGGGCCCATTTTTAAGGCCAGTGAGTATTGTTTAGGTAGTTTATATAAATATTTTATACATTTTTATTTAATATAATATAAATATTTGGAATATTATATTTGTTTAATGTGAATGCAAATTTTATTGTTATTTTGATTCTTTAAAAAAAATTCGGAGGCGCTGCCCCCGAACTCCTACTATTAATAGGGGGCCCATTTTTTCCCTCCGCCTCAGGCCCCATAAAACACAGGTACGGCTCTGCCGCCACCAATGGTGCCACCCCTTTTCAGACTGTTTTCACCAGGGCCGCCACTGCCACCACGGAGCCTTCTCCATGGCTCAGCCGGTGGGTGGCAGCCATGGTGGAGAAGCTGCTTCACCACCACCACCACCCTCCTCCTCTCTCTCATTTTTCATTTTATTTTTCTCCTGCACACAAACAAGTGAAAAAATTTCATTTTGAAAGATTATCATATCAAAACTTCTCATAGACAACATTTTCTTTTCTATGAGAAGTTTTCTTGCTTCCAAACCTGCCCATACTGTCTAAAGACAATGTATCAATTCTGATAAAGAATTTTTATTTACCCTTAATTTCCAAAATTTTGCCCAGCGTTGAAGACCAAAGCAAGTGCTAAACTACTTATTGGTCACAACTGACAAATAATCGACTGTGGTCCCATATGTCATTGGTGACTTTGCTTTGTTATTTTTCCTTTTCTTTCCTTTTTCCTTGTTTTCTTTGTGTTTGGCGGTGCATGATTGCATATTAGCACTTAGTTATTGCACTCTATATTGAACATGAAGTGATGCTGCAAGCCTGCAAGGCTTGCTATATAGATTACTATTTGCCTTTTGTTTCTTGTCTGCTTTTGGTTCCTTAGGTCAATATTGAATTTTGACAAGATTCATGTCTATAAATTTTAATACACTGCTATTACCAGCAATCACATTGAAAATATGAGCTGTATAGTGCTTTTTCTATTCTAACAGAAATTGTGCCTTTGCTTAATTTCATACTACAGTACTTTGACCATGCTTGTTCTGCATTTATATGATTGTAGAAATATGCAAAGTATGTTGGGTTGAAGAGGGACTTCGGCCTAGTAGCAAGGGGTGTTGCCTGCAACGTGATTGCTGTTGTCAATGGATCTGGTAAGCTTGTTTGAATTATATGCTATCAGTCTTGCTTGAAGTGAGAACCATAATCTTATTAATTGTATTATGTTATAGTTGAGAATATTCTTTTTTTGATGCACTTCTTTTTTATTGACTTCTTGTTAGTTGAAATGCTTGCATGTGATAATGCCTTTAAGAACGTATGACACACATATGTGTGTGTCCATCTCATTGCTCATATCCTATTATCACATGGATAAGGATGCGGAAACAGGATACAACACAGGTTTGGATTGTAGGAACGGCAATTTCCGTAATACAGGATTCAGGGATATGGATATATATATATATATATATATATATATATATATATATATATATATATATATATATATATATATATATATATATATGTGTGTGTGTGTGTGTGTGTGTGTGTGTGTGTGTGGTGGTGGGGGCTGGGGAATGATGTTTATGTTGTTGGTCATAGTGGCAGACTGGATTTAAGTGGTCTGGTCGGAGGTGCAAACTTTATCCACACTGGAGATAATTTTTTTAGTTTTAATTCTATAGTGTTTGATTAACTGTTTGGCCTAAAAAAGATGGTCAAATGAGTCAAATATGGTTATAAACAAAATAGGGTAGGGGTTTATGAAAGGCTTAGTAAAATAATATTCTTTGGTTGAGACATAAATGTGTTGGATAGGGTCAAATCGTGCTGGATATGGTTTGACTGTATCCTGTTCGTATCAGAACCGTATCTGTTTGGCATGGGTACAGTGTGCCAAAAAGGCATATCCCTGTGACATAGCTCATCTATGATATTCTTGTAAAGCCCCATTTTGAATGGGCTGAGAGCCCTTTTTCCGGCTTAAGACATACGATTGTTATTGTTTGCAGAGAGGGTCCTCAATTTAAAGGTAAAAGCCTGACTTATTAAGGTTCAGTTTTGTGTTCATGTCCTGACTTGTATTTTATACTGTTCTTGTTGATAAACATTTCCAGCTTGATGAAAGGGGACTGGTTCTGTATTTCCCTCATGTTTTTGCCCCTTTTTCTATTCTCTTGACTAGTTTAACTGTATTCTCATTCTTTGATTGGACACTTTTCTTTTTGGTTTCTCAGTTTATTAACTTTATCATTCCTTAAAAACATTTTCCTTTAAAATTCTAATCAAATATTCGTCTCATGTTTGATGGCTCATGGGTTATGTTGTACTCCACAATGACTATTTCAGCATGTGATATGTGATTTATTGCTTTTAAAAATCATGTGCATATTCTCAGTCCAGATTGGACTTATGTGCATAACATTTGATTTTGCAGCTGATGAGGTGCTAATAATCAAAAGTTTGACTCACAGAGACTTTAACACAATGATAAAGGTATGATGCACATAGATCTTAGGAAAAGAAGCAGTCTATCAACTTATACTGTATTGGTGGATGGTTTTCCTCATGCATGGCCATTAATAATTTTTTTTAGGCTTTTAACTCATCATGTATATATAGTCAATTGGTCATGTAAAAGTCTTACATCCTTACCATGTACACAATATAAACTCTATCCGCCTTAAAGAAGAGATTAGAAAAGGAAATCCTATGCTGGATTTGTTTTATCTGTTAATGTAACTTTTGTACTATGTCACACGGACTCGGCTGGGGAGGCCACGCACCCGCGTCGACACGCCCCGACATGGGTGCGGACTTGGTCAACGCACCTGGGCCGAGTCCGTCCACTTTATAGACTTGGTCAACTTTGACCAAGTCTATAAAGGTCCATTTTCAAACTCATTTTGATCGAGTCTATAATCCCAAGAAAAAATTTCTTTTGAGGGGCGCTGCCCCCCCTGGACCCCCGCCCGCTGAACGCGCAGCGGGACCCACGCCGGGGGGACCCCCTTCCTGTAAAGGCAAAATTCTGAATCAGGCTCCACAACTCATCACCCCTGCCTCGTTCTTGCCAGGCTGGTGCCTTTTGGGTGCCTTTGTGTTGCTATAAAATTTACAATCTTTATGTGTTAATATATATATATATATATAGCCGAGTCCCCGTGTCCAAAATTTTTTAAATTGCACCGCACCCGTGTTGCACCTGTACCCGCACCCGCACCCATGTGACATAGCTTTTGCATGTTATGCAGACACTTCCAAATCCCATTTGTCTTTTCCAAGGCATTGTACTTAGAAAAGGTGCTAAAGGAACTGGAATGAAATCAATTGAACTAGCACTCTCAATGTGTGATATTGTTGACATATATGGCTTCACAGTTGATCCTGGCTATGCAGAATGGTAGGCAAATACATTTTAATATGCTTGTAGGTATCTAGTCATCTTTGGCATTCTTTTTATGCATATATGTATACCATGTAGGACACGCTGTTTTTTCAACACCAAGAAAGGGACACAACCCACTGCAAGAGAGGGCTTACTATCAGCTTCTTGAGTGCCTTGGTGTACGTCTCTCTCTCTCTCTCTCTCTCTCTCTCTCTCTCTCTCTCTCTCTCTCTCTCTCTCTCTGTGTGTGTGTGTGTGTGTGTGTGTGTGTGTGTGTGTGTGTGTGTGTGTGTGAAGTTTGATTAATTTTGTGGGCGAAATGAACAGGTTATTAGAATTCATTCACCTATGAGGGCAAGCCCGAAACAAGATTGGTCAGATGTGCCTAGCAGAGACATGATAAAAACTGCCCATGCTGCTGCACTGCATTTAAAGAGAAGTGACGCTAGTATGGAAGGTAGCGACAATTTGGGAGTTGTAAGGTGTGGGGCACTGCAACCTCGGGAGTCAGCAAGATTTCAGGATCAGCTGATATGACTGACACTCGTAAGAATTAAAATTACATGAAGTGGGAAGTAATGCCATTGGAAAAACTTAGGAGAGAAGCACAAGAACACTGTACGGAAATGGAGGGTGTCTCCCTGTATAAAATGGATGGCAACAGATTGGATGATCTTGTGTGCGTGAGACATGATTGGAAAGCAAAGGTATAGGTGATGAGGATCACTTTCTAGCTGTCATTTTTTGTTAATGGCTTGGCCATATACAAGTAGCGAGAATGGCATGGCAAAGAATCCAGTGATGGCTGTCTGGGTTTTGGTTAATGGGTTCACAGAGCAATTATCTTCAACACAGCACATGATCGAACTCATGCAATCCAATGGATTGCTTGATCTTGATCTTAGTTCATAACTGGAGTGACTGTTAATTCCAAGACGGGCCTTCTCAATATCTCAACTCTTTGGTATGGATGCAAATGTACATTCTGTATAAGTTGTAGTTCACTCGGTCATGATGTGTAATGTTTTCAATTTCCTGCGGTTTTCTGGACTGTACTCTTTCATATTCATTGTGATATATAATTCAGTCACAAGTAGACTAATTTTAGCCAGTTGGGCTTTCTTGTATTGGTAGAAATGCTTTTTCTCAAGGTACGTACTGCTTTTACCCTGTATTTTCATGTTGCTGAATCACATTCAAGTGGCCAAACAGGCAAAAATTTCCTTTTTTTAAGTATAATTTATCTGGATTGCATAAGATTTATTGAGTTTGATTTCACTTCCAATCATAAGATGCAATAGGGACTATCTTTTTAGTAAACTGCTAAAAAATGTCATTTCCTTTTGCTTTAAACCTTCAAAAGAAAAAAAATCCTATAAAAACTTGACAAAGTTGTGAATTATGTTATTTTGTGGTATGGTGGGAGCGGTGGCGAGTGGATTCTTAATGCTGGTGGTAATGTTGGTATTGACAATGGGGATGCAAATGGGTCGCATCCAGGATGAAGGTTTTGCACTTTTTGACTGTTACGAATCCCTTTCCAATCCGAATCCCCACCCATGTATATAGCTGTTTTGGATCCGAACCATTTGCATCCCTAATTGACAAGTGTAGTAATGATGTTGGTTGCTGGTGATGATAATGGTGTTAGATGTGCTAGTGGCCCATGTGGTGGAGGGAGTAAAGTGCAAGTAGTCCTGCTACGTTTATGTTGAAAATCCGTGCTACTAATTACAAATATATTAAGAAATTAGACTCACTTGTGGCTGGAGAATGACGCAAAGACCTAATCTAGGGTCATCTAGGTCTACAAGTTCAACTTATGCTCGGTCTTGTTTTGGCAATGGCGCTCAGCAAAGAATGCTAACCTGTCAACACTCTGGAGCAAGCCAAAACAACCGAACCAGAGCGGGATTTTTTTGCCTCTTATTTTCTTTCATTTTTTCTTCTGTTTCCTAACTCGGATTTTCATAAACGGTTCAGTTCCAAAAAAAAAAAAATCATCGAGAAAACCAGAGGCCTCAAGGTTGAGATGTACCAGGTCATATTACTATACAAACTGCAAGTTTGCAATGAGCATGAAACACGTGAGATTTCCAGATGATGAAAAGATTTAAAAGCTCAAACCGATTCAAAAAATAAGCATTGTAAGCCATCAAACTAAGAGCGGCTAAAGCAAAGAGTTTAGGAACTGTTTTGGGTGCAAGGCATTGGAGAGAGGGATTTGGAGAAATGAAGGTGTTCCAATTCTTCAAATTGGCAAATACATCCTATTTTGGGGTGCATATATGAAAGAGCAAAATTGTAAGCTGTCTCCTCAACTCCTTGTATGCTTCTGTAAAACACCTCCCAAACAACCACTTTTGAGAGGATTGTGACACACCTTCATCCCGATTCCACAGCCCCTGGCCCAACTACTAGCTCCCAAACGGAGCATCCTGGCAAGCCATTTGATGATATCAAAAGATTGCAAAAAATGTAATCTATAACAGCTATATTACTATTCACATCTCACATCAAAAATGCTTCAAAGGCAACAATCAAGTGAAAAACTTCTCACAGCAGAAGCTTTAGGAACCAGATGGATTAGTTTGACATCTAGGAAAACAGCCTAAGCAACGATTACGAAAGACGATAAAAAAACATATGAAAAGGTATAAGAACTTGACAATGACTGGAACTATCCATGCTTGTCACTGTAAAACCAATCAAGAACTTGACAATGCTAAAGATATACATTTTTTTTTTTGGAAAGGCAAACTTGGGTTAGGCAGACCCTTACCAGTTATACAACGATACCATTGGGATTTGAACTTGCAGCGTCCCAACACAAGGTGACGTGCACTAGCTGCTCCTACCAGACAAGCTGCCATTGTAAAACTGAGTATCTTTAGTTGCTTCGTCAGATGGTCCTTAAACTAGTATCACTCGGTGCTTCTTTTTGCTGGAGCAGTGCAGTGTAGAGGTGCTTGCATAACGGTGCTTCGGTTTGGCGCTCGCCCGTCTGCAAGTTAGAAAGATCATGCATAAAATGCTAGAATGCAACATATATGCATTTTAGAAAAGGAAAAGAAGCTAAATTGCAGTACCCAGTTTGTTTGCATTTGGACAACCAACCGTAGCTGTTGTGAAATCAAAGATAATTAGGCAAGTAAACATGTTTGCTGTTAATGAATTGGACAATCAAGGATAAATAAGCAAGCAAGCAAGTAAACATATTGTATATGCGCTTCCCTTCTCTCCCAAGCCTTCATACATAAATCACCAACAGGGAAAAAGGAAACGACGCTCAAATCACAGTTTAAGAATCAAACTGTAGCCCAACAGGATCATCATCTTCACAAATGAAAACTATGGCAACATTCATCCAGAGCAGAGGGTGCAAAAGGTTAAAAGAAAATGCTATGGTGAAGCAGAAAACAACTAAAATAACATCAAAGATGTAACACCCCGATCTGGGACTTCAGGAGTCCGAGTTTGATTGGTATTACTTTTCAGAGGGAAAGAGTACA
Source organism: Nuphar pumila (assembly GCF_984573655.1). Taxonomy (NCBI): domain Eukaryota; kingdom Viridiplantae; phylum Streptophyta; class Magnoliopsida; order Nymphaeales; family Nymphaeaceae; genus Nuphar; species Nuphar pumila. The sequence continues at coordinate 1,198,925 of NC_143250.1, read as the reverse complement.
AAGTTTACACAGAGAAAACGCGGCAAAAAAAAACTTTTCATTTTATTCTCATAAATCAACTCTTTCTTACAATTGTTCATTATTCATAACAAAAAAAAACAAATACATCTTATTCAATAACAAAGAAAGTAAAAGATACCAATACTCTTCTGAAGAAGTTGCTCACACGCTGACTGATACTAATGCCTGAAACCTACAGTTGTAATTAAGCAAAATTGGGGGTGAGTCTACAACCTAGTAAGAAATAATTATAAGTAAATAAACAATTAACTTACAACTGTAGTGGGCTCTAAGCCCCTAGTCTTAGTTTAGTTCTCGACACACCACACATGTTTGTCTATTTTAATTACCCTCATTATCATTTTCAAATACTCTCTTTCACACATCTATCACTAGGTTGGCTATACCGGTAATAGCCGCCTATAGGCGTAGCAATCCATAGAACACCCCAATTCTACATGTTGGACAGACAATGAACCATACACTTTCAGTGGTCCTCGAACCACCAGGCACTGCAGTGAACCTCCACGATGACCCGATCGATAGCTAGCCAGGAGGTCAAGCTCTCAATCTCAGCATGATTCATGCTACATCCTAACCATGATAGATATAAACCATTCATGGTCCTCTAAAGTCCTAAACCAGTGTGAGTGAAATCATAAGTTATAACTAAGTTCACACATTGAACAATATTCTCAATTCATAGTTCACTCGTTCTCTCACGAGTGGTGTCGTGACTGATCACAACAAATCTCATTCTTAATCTCATGGTGACATTAGGACTCACACCTCTCTCACTTAGCACACAATAATGTAATGTCTCAACATCGTTAAATTACCGGCGGCCCACTCTCCATGGTGGCTGCACTCTGACCGCGAACCAGGTAGCCCTTGCCACAGGTCGCCACTTCTGGGATTTAAGGGGTCATGCATGCTGATCTCAAAATATCTATTCACACATGTGAATAGACTAAATGAGACTCTAATCTAAGCATGGTCTCATCACAATGCATGATATTTAACAATCATAGAAACATGCAATCGTAGTTCAAATTCTTCTTATCATGAAAGACATATCAAAATTAACATGCGCATCACGATGATCATGTATAGAACTTAATTCATAATGTCAAGCATGAAATTTATGCATGTCATGATCTAACTCAAATTATCATGCAAATCACATAGTATCTATAACATTACAATAACAAGCAACGTGAAACAAGGTTTATTAACATCTAAAGTTACTTATAACATCCTTTACCTCAAGTGCGAACATTGTACTTCACCGAAAGTGAGTCTTAAGATGCTTTAACAGTAGGATCTGGTCATTAAATCAATATATTTTAATTAATTCACAAGACCTCTTACCAAAATACCCTTCCTGAATCTTACTCAAGACACCATGATTTCTGTATTACTAGTTTGACTGCATTTCATAGACCAATGGATTCCCCTCTTCAATACAAATCCAACGCACCAAACCTCACTTGATTCCGAGTTTGGAGTGCGAAGATATGTTCATTTTACTGAAATGGATCCCGGGTATCCAATTGGATATTTTGGTCGTTTCGGATTTCGGTATAACTCTAGAATTTCTCGATCCAGATCCATCTGTGATCTGGATCCAACCTTGTCTGATTAGATTCAGATCCATTACTTAACTGGATCCAAAATTGTTTGATTGGATCTAGAAAAGTCGGATTGGTTCCAGAACAGACTGATTGGATCCAGATCTGCCAGACTGGATCCATGATAGTTTAGCTGGGTCCAGACCTGTTTGACTGGGTCTAGACCCAATACTGATCCAATCCGATCCAGACCCGGTTGATCTGGATTTAGGACAAGTCCAGATCGAACTGGGTTCAGACTAATAACCCAGATCCAGACCCGAACCGGTTCGGTTCAAACCTGAGTCGGTCTGAATCGATTCTACTTAAACCGGTTTGGTCTGAACCGGTTCGACCCAAACTGGTTCACCCAAACTGCTTATTATTGTTATTTTTTTTCTTCAACATGTCTTGGTTCGGTTTGGGTGCGACCCAGACCGACCCGGTTCGGTCTGGGTCGCATCCAGGCCGAACCAACCCCCTCTGAATTTTTTTTTGAATGCTCGGTCTGAGCGCGACCCAAACCGGTGGGCTTGGTCTGGGTCGTACCCAGACCGACCTGGTTCGGTCAGGGTGCTCAGACCGAACCGATCCCTATTACAAAAGAGCGGAAGGGGTTGCGCCCCTTCTGATCCCAGGTGCAAGGGGGGTCGACCCCTGCCAATCCTCTCTCTTTTCCCATGCAGGCCTGGGCCGACCTCCGGGGCTGGCCATCGGTGTCGGCCGGTCGTTGGGGCCGGCCATCGGTGTCGGCCGGGGCCGGCCATCGGAGTCTGCCGATCATCGAGGCCAGCCGACCCCCCTCTCTCTCTCTCTCCCTCTGTCGTAATTTTTTTTTTTGAAATCCGCCGGCAGCCATGGCTGTCGGCCCTCTTAGCTCAAAACAGGAAAGGAGAACGAAGAAGAAGATGAAGAGGGTGGGAGCTTACCTCGCCGTCGTCGCCGCCGCCGGTAAGTGCCCCTTCTCCCAGACGCTCCTCTTCTCTCTCTGTCTCTCCCTCTGCCGCTCGTTGAGACGCAGTGGAGGGAGGCTGCGTGAGGGCTTTTATAGCCCTCGTGCAGGGTGAGGATAACCCTCACCCTTTGCGGATTTTGGGGGGTGAGGTTTATCCTCACCCCCTCCTGTTACGCGGTTTCCCCTTTGGGGATTTTACAAAAGAACAAAACAAAACTGATTATTCTCAATTGCCCAACACGTTGAAAAGAAAGAAAAACCCATCATTAGACCAAAACGAAAAATGATAGAATTCACAATTTTATGTACAGAGGTACACAAAGAAGGCACGCAACAGGGTGAAAACAAGAAATTAGACCATCATATTAACAAATGCAATAATGATTTTCCATTCTGAACGTGTAATCTAAGATCAAAGTATATGAATTTTCTGAAATACAGAGAATGTCAAGATTAGGAGGAAAATGAGGGAATCATTACCTCGATCAAAGGTCTCCTAAGTTGCAGAGAGAGAGAGAACATACTTGCAAATCAAAGAGCGAAAAGAGAAAAAATGATCGAAAACAAGAAAATGGAGGAAATTGAAGGGAGGAGGGATGGAGGAAAAAATTTTAGGGCACGAAACCTTGATTTTGAAGGAGTGAGGGTAGAAAGGTAATGTTTTGAGTCGTCGAGCATGCCTCTCTCACCGGGAACTGGCTGGAAAATGACAAAGGTAGATTTTGACTTTTCAAGATGATGAGAGTACCCTTATGTTTTAGGAAATGATAAATACCTGGCACTTGTCAGTTTGCCCGGGAAAGAATGGGGTTAGTGAAAATGAGTGTATAAGATCAAAACTAGGGTTACGAATCAATAAAAATATATAAGACTAGGCTTGTTGCAAATGTGCATAGTCAACCATGCTCTAGTAGAAAACATGACTAGTATTAGGACTTTGCTAGTTATGAAATGTGTCAGGTTGTGACATTTATGAAAATTAGATGTTAAAGAATGTTTTCCTGAATAGTGACTTGAAAGAAGTATAAATGGGGTTACCTTAAGAAGTAGCCGATTTGATTAGTAAAGCAAGACTAATTGAAAAAGGAACATGTGAATACTTTCATAGAAACCAGTTGCAAGTTAAAACATTCAGACATTGGAGCTTCTTAATGATCTTATAGTGTATAGACAGTTGGTAGGTAGTTTGATTTACTTGAGCATCTTCAATATCACTTTTGTTGTGCATGTGAATCAGTTTACGAGTGTTTTAAGATCTTCTTACTTGGCAGCTGTGTTGTGAATTATTAAATACATCAAAAGCACCATGCACCATTTTTTTTCTACATCTTCTATGTTAAACTTGATGGCATATTGTGATGCAGACTTTGGTGAAGTATCTCAAGACATGCATTCTACCATTGGGTTTTATATATTCTCGAGAAACTATTAGATATCATTGAAGAACAAAAAACAACATAGAGTTGCTCAGTTCATAGCAAAATCAAAATGTTGTAAGCCACAAGAGAAATTTCATGGTTGAGGCAATTATTATAGGATATGAGTGTCACTGTTGAATGCACCACTACCCTATACTGTGACAATCAGTGTGTTATTCAGATATTAAACATTCAAACTTCAATGAGAGGACAAAACACATTGAGATAGATTGCCACTTTACTCATAATGCCTACTTAGATAAATTATTATACATTGGGAACACTAGTTAGATAGCAGATTGTTTCATCAAAAGTTTACTCATGAAAGCATTTCAACCATTTTTTTTTTCAAACTTGGAATGATTGTCTTTTCATCATCCCAAGTTTGAGAGAGAGTGTTAAAGAATGTCATATTACATTTATATCTGCTACCATTATAACTCTGGACATACGTATATTATTGGGGAGCATTTCTATAGCATAGCATTAGGGACCCTTGTAAACTCCCAGGCGAAGTCGCTAGAGGGGATAAACAAAAAAAAAAGAAGGGGGAGAGAGGAAGGTTGTTCTTCAAAAATCGGGGAACCCCTTTTCCCCGATCTGCAACGAGGGGGAGGGAGAGGATAACCCTCACCCTCCACGATCGATTGGGGGGGGGGGGGGGGAGGTGCGCCCTCCCCCACATTCGAGCAGGAGGAGAGTGCAGAGAGAAAGAGAGTGAGAGAGAGATTGAGACAGTGAGGAAAAAAAGAAGCCTTACCGAGGACGGCGACGGCGAGGTAAAACCCTTCATCTTCTTCTTTATTCTTCTTTTCTGTTTTGAGTAAAAAAGGGGGGGGGGGGGCAGCCATGGCGGCCGACGAAGCTGCAGAAAACAGAAAGAAAAAAAAGTGACAAAGGGAGAGAGAGAGATAGAGAGGGTCGACCAACCCCGGCGGCTAGCCGACGTCGGTGGCCGGCCCGTGCCCAGATGGGAGCAGAGGAGAGGGTCAGCAGGGGCTGACCCCTCTGCACTTGAGAATCGGAAGCGACTCTGCACTTTTCGCTCTTTTTAATCCAGATCGGGTCGATCTGGGTGCAACTTAGACCGAATTGGGTCGGTCTGGGCCGCGCCTAGACTGAGCCAACTGAAAAAAAATGTTTTGGTGGACCGGTTCGGGTTGAACCGGGTTTAGCCGAACTAGGTTATGTAGGTCGGTTCAGACCGAACCGATTCAGACCAACCTGGGTTCGGGCCAAACCGGTTCATGGGGAATCGGTTCAGACTAAATTGGGTTTGAGCCAAAGTGGTTTGATCCAAACCAGGTCTGATTGAATCGGTTCAGTCTAACTGGATCAAGGTTCTTGGTTCAGATCCAGCTGAACTAAACCAGACCTGTTCAGGATTTGATTGGATCCGTCTTAGGTCTAGACCCACTTAGACAGGTCTGAATCCAGTCAGACTATCCTGGATCCAGTCAGATAGGTTTGAATCCAGTCAAACTATCTCGGATCCAGTCAGGCAGGTCTGGATCCAATCAAATTGTTCTGGTTCTAGTTAGACTATTCTGGATCCAGACAAGCAGGTCTGGATACAGGCAGGTCTAGATACAGTCAGACTGTCCTAGATACAGTCAGAATGTCTTGGATCCAGTCAGACAATTTTGGATCTAGACAGGCAAGTCTGGATACAGTCAGACTGTCCTGGATCCAGTCAGACAATTCTGAATCCAGTCAGACAGTTCTGGACCCAGATGGGTAATAAATTTGGATCAAGTTGAACTGTATTGGATCCAGATCACAGATGGATCTAGATCGGGTAATTTTGGAGTTGTACCAAAATCTGAAATGACCAGAATACCCATTTGGATACTCGAGATCCATTTTGATAAAATAAACATAACTTTGCACCCTAAACTCAAAATCGAGTGAGGTTTAGTGTGTTGGACTCATATTTTGGAGAGGAATCTACTAGTCTATGGAGTTCAATCAAATTAGTGATACAAAAATTGCGCATTCATGAGTAGATTCGGTAAGGGTATTTTGATAATTTGATTATAATATAAAAAGTTTTGTATATTAATATGAGCATGTTATGTAATAACCAGATCATACTGTTAGAGCTTCGAGAGGCTCGATTTGAGGAAAAGCTTAGGATTAACTGTCAAGGTAAGGGATATTCTAAGTAATTTTAGAAGTAAATAAACATTTTACATTGCATGTTATTGTGATTGTATGTATTAATACGAGTAGCATGATAGCTTTTGAGTGATACCATGACATGCAAAAAAATTACCATGCTTGACAGTATGAGTTGATTTTATATATGTGGTTCTGATATCCATGTTAGTTGTGGCGTGTCCTATATGACTGAAAGAGATTGTATTTGTGATTACATGTTTAAATGTTTATTAATATCATGCATTGTGATGAGATTATGTTAGATTGGAGTCTCATACATTCTATTCATGTTATATGAATAGATGTTTTGAGATCAGCATGCATAACCCCTTAAATCTTGGAAGTGGCGACGTGTGGCAAGGGCTACCTGGTTTGCGGTTAGAGTGCATTCACCACAGAGAGTGGGACACCGGTGATTTAATGATGTAGAGACATTACATCATTTCGTGCTAAGTGAGAGAGGTGTGAGTCTTAATGTCATCATGAAATTAAGAATGAGATTGGTTGTGATCAGTCACGACATCACTCGTGAGAGAAATAATAAATTATGAGTTTGAGAATGTGGTTCAATGTGTGAACCTAGTTATGACTTAGGGTTTTACTCACACCGAGTTGGGTATCTAGAGGACCAGAGATGGTTGATAACCATCATGGTTAGGATGTAGCATGAATCATACCGAGATTGAGAGCTTGACCTCCCGGCTAGCTACCGGTGGGGTCTCTGTGGTGGTTCACTGCAATGTCTGGTGGTCCAGGGACCACTGGGAGTGTATGGTTCATTATTTGGCCAACATATATAATTTGGGTGTTCTACGGGGTTGCTACGCCTGTAGACAGCTATGACCGGTATAACCGACTTAGTGATAGTTGTGTGAGAGAGTGTTTGAGAAAGTTAATAGAGGAAATTAAAATATACCAACTTGTGTGGTGTGTCAAAAACTAAACTAAGACTAGGGGCATAGAGGTCACTACAGTTGTAAGTTAATAGTTTATTTGCTTATAATTATTTTTTACCGGGTTGTAGACTCGCCCTCAATGTTTAATTAGAACTGTAAGTTCCAGGTATTAGACCAATTAGGTCATGAACAACTTCTCCTTCTTCAGCAGAGCATTTGGTATATTTCATTTATTTGTCATTGAATAAAAATGTATTTGCTTTTCTTTTGTTATGAATGATAAACATTGTCAAGAAAAAGTTGATTGTGGGAATAAAAAAAAGAATTTTTTTTAGCTACGTTTTGTCTGTGTGAACTTTGAACTCTTCCCTCTAGAAAGTAATACCAACCGAACTCGAACTCTTGAGGTTCCAGATCGGGGTGTTATAAAGTGGTATCAGAGCAAGATTCACACAAAGAAGTTCATCATTCATAACAAGTTCAATGACATAGAATATGATATAAGTCTTTGCTCAATAAGCACATGTTAGTAACTAGGTTGTTTTGTTATTGGCTAACAAGCACAACAACTATGAAGACCCTAGAGCACAAAACCTTTCGTAGCCACCTGTTATAGGAAGAGAGAAGTTTGTCACTGCAATGGCAATGATGACTAGAGTCATGGCAAGCATGACTCAAATAGTTAGAGATCTGACACCACAACCTTCGTCGATTTATATCATAGCCAGGAAGAGAGACGCTTACCGGCAGACTACCCTGACACTATTCGAGAGTGGTAGACATAGTCTTACGGATGAGAGACTCACCAGTCCCACTATCACAGAGCACAATCACTACATGCCTGAATGAGGAGAAATTGGATGGTAGCTCGAGGAAGAGTCGCAAGAAGAGCATCTCCTAGCATAAAGTCTTGTTTGAATAATGCAAGGAGACAACATATGCCTCAAGGCATCTAGGCGACTGCCATGAGTTCAGTCAATCGAGGAGTTTTAAATCCGACCAAGGAGTTGTTGGTTGAATAAACTAAGAGAGCAATAATTTAGGCCGTAGAGACAGTATGACTTGCTGCATAAGCAAATAAAAGCAGCATAGGACTAGTTCAAGAATGAGCAACATCAAAAAATTCATGAGAGAGAGGTGAGGATAAAGATCCTACTGTTGATCTCGCCTCACCTCCTACACTCTCACTTAACTCTTATATAGTATAGGTATCCTCACTATGCCTGAGGATCCCATGATTGATCCTACTTTACTCTTATACGACTTGAATGCTCCTCCTATGACCCACCCTTAGTAGACGTGAATTAGTTTATGGAGAGAACCAAGTTGTAGATAAATCAAAGAGTAATATGATGATATATTTAGGAATACTTAGCTTTATTTAGTTTAGTCGACTATTCCTTGTTTTGTTTTGTTTTCTTCTTGTTTGCTTGGTAATATTTCATTTATGTGTACTCGGGTGATTAATAAAATAAAATAAGATATTTTGAGTAAATGAATATCGTAATCGCTAACATGTGATAGAATTTTATACGAGTATAAATGAATCAAATAATGATAAGCCTATTACATGATAATTTTTAATGTAGCACATGAATTGTTTGACTCTAGCTACACATCGTTTCACTACCTCAACTTTTGAAAAATAGTTCTCTGTTGCACATTCTCGATTGAGTGTTTCTTACTTAATAGAGACACTTATAGGAGCAACCACCATTGTAGATATAGTGTATTCTAGCTGTGTAGTGAAAATAAAAAATTGTGAGTTGCCTGTGAACTTGTTGCAACTCGACTTCAAAGATATAGACATTATTCTTGGCATGGATTAGTTGCTGAACCATCATGCCAGTATCGATTGTAGAAGAAAGTGTGTCAGCTTTTAAATACCTCATACTTCCACTTTCACATATCAGGTTATTAGGAAGTTACCCAAACCAGCTATCATATCTTGTCTAAAGGCCAATAAATATATTCAAGAGGGATGCATAGGATTCCTGGCCTACATGAAAACTGAAAAGAGAAAAGACCTCACCATATCAGATGTAGACATAGTTTGTGAGTATGTTGATGTTTTTTTGGAAGATCTATCAGGTCTTCCCTCCGATCGAGAAATTGAGTTTCAAAATGATCTTATTCTGAGAACAACACCCATTTCGAAGGCTTCCTATCGAATGGGACCCACAAAACTTAAGGAACTTAAAAAGCAACTATAAGAGTAACTAGAGAAAGGTTTCATTCGTCCATCAGTATTTCCATGGGATACTCCAATTTTGTTCATCAAAAAAGAGGATAGATCATTGCGGATGTGCATAGATTATAGACAGCTGAATGCAATGACTATTAAGAATAAATACCCATTGCCATAGATTGATGATTTGTTCGATCAACTTCAAGAAGTTGTATGTTTTTTGAAGTTGGATTTGAGATCAGGTTGCATCAGCTGAAAATTAAGAAAGAAGATATAGCTAAGATGATATTCAGATCAAGATATGACCACTACAAAATCTTGGTTATGTCTTTTGGTCTGACTAATGCACCAACAACTTTTATGGATATGATGAATAAGGTCTTCTGACCCTATTTGGATAAGTTCGTAGTGGTATTTGTCGATGACATCCTCATATATTCCACCACGAGGGAGCAACATGAAGAACATCTGAGAATAGTTCTCCAGACATTAAGAGAACACCAATTTTATGCCAAATTCTCTAAGTGTGCTTTTTGGTTGGAACAAGTATCCTTCCTTGAATATATTGTTTCTAAAGATGAAATTATGGTAGACTCGACGAAGATTGAAGCAGTCACCAATTGGTCTAGACCCAAGAATCCTATTGAGATTTGTAGTTTCTTAAGATTGGTTGGGTACTACCAACGTTTTGTGGAAGGGTTTTCTTTGTTGGCAGCTCCTATGACAAAGTTCACTAAAAAAGACGTAAAGTTTGAGTGGAATGACAAGTGTAAGTAGAGTTTTTAGGAGATAAAAAAGCGTTTGACCACTGTGCCAGTATTAGTCTTACCTTTTGGATCTGGATGTTTTACCATTTACAGTGATGCCTCTCATAGATGATTGGGTTGTGTTCCGATGCAACATGGTAAGGTGATAGCATATGCATCTTTCCAACTTAAAACTCATGAAGTCAACTATCTGACACATGATTTGGAGCTAGCAACAGTGGTATTCGCCCTCAAGATATGAAGGCACTACTTCTATGACAAGCAATATGAGGTCTTTACCGACCATTAAAGCCTTAAGTATTTATTTTCGTAGTGAGATTTGAACTTAAGGCAAAGAAGATGGTTGAAATTTCTAAAAGATTATGATTTCAAGCTGAAATATCATCTAGGAAAGGCGAATGTAGTCGTTGATGCCCTTAGCAGAAAGACAGAAGCACTGACCAGACTAGCAGATTGGGAGTTATTTTCCTCGGTGGCTCATCAAAAGGCAGAAGCTCAATGCTTACCAGGCCGGTTGCTATTCGTGCAAATCACCATGAGATCAGAATTGTGGGAGTAAATTAGGAAAAAACAACCCTTAGACCGAGAATTGACCCAAATAAGAAAGAAGATTTCAGAAAATGAGAAGTCAGAATTCAAAGTTGATGGTCAATAACTCCTTGGATTTCGTCAAAGAGTGTGCATTCCTAAGGAAGACCAGCTTAGAAATCAATTATTGAAGAATGCACACTACTCTAGATATGCCATCCATCCTGACAGCACTAAAATGTATCAAGATCTAAAGGATACATTTTTGTGGAGTGGTATGAAGAGAGACATTGCTGAGTTTGTTAGCAAGTGTCTAGTATATCAGCAGGTGAAGATTGAGCATCAACGACCATGTGGTCTTTTACAACCACTTCCCATACCTAAGTGAAAATGGATGAATATCTTGATGGATTTTGCTTCAGGGCTTCCAAGGACAAAAAATAGGATGGATTCAGTGGGGGTGATTGTTGATAGGCTAACTAAGTCAGCTCACTTTTTGGTCTTTAAGACAACTCAATCTTGTGACCAATTGGCTTAATAATTTATCAGAGAGATCGTCAGACTCCATGGAGTACCTCAATTGTTTCAGATAGAGACTCCAATTTCACATCGCGATTTTGATAAAATTTTTAGGAAGCTATGGGGACACAATTAAAAATGAGTACGGCCTTTCACCCCCAGTCTGAAGGACAATTAGAATAAATCATTCAGACTCTGAAAGATATGCTACAGGCTTGTATCTTAGAGTATAATGACTCGTGGAACAATATTCTATCTTTGACGAAATTTGCATACAATAATAGCGTTCAAGCAAGTATAGGCTTACTGAGGATGACGATGGTGGCGAGGTAAAACCCTTCGTCTTCTTCTTCTTCGTTCTTTTCTGTTTTGAGCAATGGGGGGCGGGGGGGCAGCCATGGCTGTCGGCGAAGTTGCAGAAAACAGAAAGAAAAAAAATGACAAAGGGAGAGAGAGAGAGAGAGAGAGTCGACCGGCCCTAGCGGTCAGCCGACGTCGGTGGCCGGCCCGTGCCCAGATGGCAGCAGAGGAGAGGGTTAGCAGGGGCCGACCCCACTGCACTTGAGAATCGAAAGGGGCTCTACCCCTTCCGCTCTTTTTAATCCATATCGGGTCAGTCTGGGTGCGACCTAGACCAAACCGGGTCAGTCCTGGTCGTGCCCAAACCGAGCCAACCGAAAAAAAAAATGTGTTTGGGTGGACCGGTTCGGGTTGAACTGGGTCTAGCCGAACCAGGTTATGTGGGTCAGTTCAGACCGAACCACTCTGAACTGAACTGGTTCAGACCAACCTGGGTTCAGCCCAAACCGGTTCATGGAGAATCGGTTCAGACTGAATTGGGTTTGAGCCAAACCAGTTTGATCCAAACCGGGTTTGATTGAATCAGTTTGGTCTGCCTGGATCAGGGTTCTTGGTTCAGATCCAGCTGAACTAAACCAGACCTGTTATAGATCCGATTGGATCAGTCTCGGGTATAGACCCAGCCAGACAGGTCCAGATCTAGTCAGACTGTCCTGGATCCAGTCAGACATGTTTAGATCTAGTCATACTATCTCGGATCTAGTCAGGTTGTTCTAGATTCAATTAGATTGTTCTAGATCCAGTCAGATTGTTCTGTCTGTCTGGATCCAGTCAGACAGTTCTAGACCCAGATGGGTAATAAATCTGGATCAAGTTGAACTATATTAGATCCAGATCATAGATAGATCTGGATCGGGTAATTCTGGAGTTGTACCAAAATGTCCATAATACCCATTTAGATAATTGAGATTCATTTCAGTAAAATGGACATAACTTTGCACTTCAAACTCGGAATCGAATGAGGTTTAGTGCGTTGGACTCGTATCATAGAGAGAAATCTACTGGTCTATGAAGTTTAGTCAAATTAGTGATATAGAAATTGAGGGTTCATGAGTAAATTCGGTAAAGGTATTTTGGTAATTTGGTTATAATGTAAGAAGTTTTGTGTATTAATATGAGCATATTATGTAATAACCAGATTATATTGTTAGAGCTTCGTGAGGCTCAATTTGAAGAAAAGCTCAGGATTCACTGTCAAGGTAAGAGATATTTTAAGTAATTTTAGAAGTAAATAAATATTTTACGTTGCATGTTATTATGATTTTGTGTATTAATATGAGTAGCATGATAACTTTCGAGTGATACCATGACATGCATAAAAATTACCATGCTTGACAGTATGAATTGATTTTATATATGTAGTTGTGATATCCATGTTAGTTGTGGCGTGTCCTGCATGACTGAAAGAGATTGTATTTGTGATTATATGCTTAAATGTTTATTAATATCATGCATTGTGACGAGATTATGTTAGATTGAAGTCTCATACAATCTATTCATGTTATATGAATAGATGTTTTGAGATCAGCATGCATAACCCCTTAAATCTCAGAAGTGACGACGTGTGGCAAGGGCTACCTGGTTTGCGGTTAGAGTGCATCCACCACAAAGAGTGGGCCACCGATGATTTAATGATGTAGAGACACTACATCATTTTGTGCTAAGTGAAAGAGGTGTGATTCCTAATGTCATCATGAGATTAAGAATGAGATATCAATCACGACATCACTCATGAGATAAAGAGTGAATAATGAGTTTGAGAATGCGGTTCAATGTGTGAACTTAGTTATGACTTAGGGTTTCACTCACACTGAGTTGAGATTGTAGAAGACCAGAGATGGTTGATAACCATCATGGTTAGGATGTAGTATGAATCACACTGAGATTGAGAGCTTGACCTCTCGGCTAGCTACCGGTGGGGTCTTCGTGGTGGTTCACTGCAGTGCCTGGTGGTCAAGGGATCACTGAGAGTGTATGATTCATTGTCTGGCCAATATATAGAATTTGGGTGTTCTATGGAGTTGCTACGCCCAAAGACGGTTATGACCGATATAGCCGACTTAGTGATAGTTGTGTGAGAGAGTGTTTGAGAAAGTTAATAGAGAAAATTAAAATATACCAACTTGTGTGGTGTGTCAAAAACTAAACTATGACTAGGAGCTTAGAGGTCACTACAGTTGTAAGTTAATAGTTTATTTGCTTATAATTATTCCTTACCGGGTTGTAGACTCACCCCCAATGTTTAATTAGAACTGTAAGTTCAAGGCATTAGACCAATCAGGTCGTGAACAACTTCTCCTTCTTTAGCAGAGCATTTGGTATATTTCATTTATTTGTCATTGAATAAAAATGTATTTGCTTTTCTTTTGTTATGAATGATAAACATTGTCAAGAAAAAGTTGATTGTGGGAATAAAAAAAGAATTTTTTTTAGCCACGTTTTGTGTGTAAACTTTGAACTCTTCCCTTTGGGAAGTAATACCAACCGAACTCGGACTCTTGAGGTCCCAAATCGGGGTGTTACAACCCTAGTCAACTATTTTTTTCCTCGTGTGTACCAAAGGGATCGACCTATGTTGCGTATTCTCATTCTTTTTTAAGTTAATGAAGCCCTAACTCTTTAACTGCTCTTATTCTTTCTCTTTTCTAATGCTTGGACTCTCGGTGCAATACTCTTTACCATGCTATGCAAGGGTCTACTTGTATTGCTGTAATTTTTAAGACAATATTGACACTATAATCTCCCAACATTTGGCTACTCCACAAGGCAGGGTTATGCCTATCAGGTTTAAAAGTTAATGCTTGACTGAGACTTCTGGTATCTTCTGCTTCTTTTCTTCTTTCCTTGCATATCTTTAGTCTTGCCACTTAAACACCGTGAGGTACATGAAGCTTCAAACAAGAAATCTAGGAAGGCCAATTTTGTGGCCAGTGATCCTGACATCATCTTGCACTTGCTGCCTGAACTCGCCAAAGCTGAACTTCCTATAGGTGGCAGGTTCCCTGCAACTCCCTATGACAGTATCATATGAGGGACAGAGGAAGAAAGCCACAGAGAACCTTTCTACTTCCTTATTGACCATCACTCTATGCTCCACGCTTTTATAAGCATTGTTGCTCCATGCCTGCACATACAACAGAATTCAGAAAATTGAACATAAGCATAGGAACATAATCTTAAATAATAATCATGGTTCCCATCAAGGAAATGTTGGTAGTAAATTAGACATTTACGTCGTTAAGCTTGATCCTAAGTCACCCAAATAATTCATCCAAATTTAAGAAGTTATCGACTCAAAAAACTTGGCTTGTGTCTTCATGAACTTGGGATTGAACTTAAAGGCTTGCTTGGTCTGTTAAGTGTTGGAACTCATAGATGACCCAATAGCCGGCACAGCTGTGGGAGTGTGCCAAGCACAAAGCACAAAAAAATCTGGCTATTCTCAACTGCGAGTGAATCGGGCAGTGCATAAATAAGGTTAAACTCAATGGTTTCCTTATATGCTTGCAGTAATCATGGCTGGAGTAGCTACAAGGGTGAAGTAGCAACAACTAACACTATAGTCAAGTTCCATATGCTTTTGAGATGTAAAGTACTAATGAGACAGGCATGCTGTAAAACTATAGCTACCCTAACTGTACAAATGCTGCACATGAATTTGTGGTGCCCAACTAGTTCCAGAGCTTGATCAAGGTTCATAAGGCATTTTGAGAATTTGGGAGAGGAAATATCATGCCCAATTTCAATTAAGAATTTGAAGTAATTATGACATGGTTATAGCATGATAAGATCTTCCTTTAATGAAAGTACCTGAAACAAGTCACCAATGTTGACTATGAGAGCATTTTGGTTGGGTTTAACCGTGACCCATTTCCCATCTTTCCTCAATTGCAGACCCCCAACTTGGTCTTGATGCAAGATGGTAAGGAAATCACTGTCAGTGTGGGATATCAACCCGCAAATCTCAGAAGAAATCGGACATGGTGGGTATCGATTAAGTCGCAGATAGCACGAACTCAAGCCACAATTCTGTGCAAAATAGCTCGTTCGGAATTCCAAATTCTCTGCCAGTAGTTGAGCCAATCTCTGTGCTAGGTCCAAGACTGCTGCCACGTACTCGTCGATAGTTCTTCTGAAAAAGATTAGCACATTCATGAACAATCATATTTACCATAAACACGGAAGGAAAGATTCAAGCAGGACAGAGAAAAACACATGTTAGGCATAAATGTGATCACTATATACGAGGTTTAGTCGAGAATTTTACCAACCAAAGGCTTGCCAATTTGCAGTCGATGATGAAGTTTTCCCTTGGGCTGACCATAAAAATTAAAAAAGAGAAGCATGTTTGGTTCATGGAATTGAGAGGGCCTTGGGATCAAGAAATTGCTTTTTACCAGCAATATTCTTTATGGATTTAAATTTCTGTTGAGTTGGCAATTGTCATAAACACTTTTTGACAACCATGTAAGGTTGTTTAGATGTATCTGCTTATCCTGAAATGTGGGAGAAACCGGGATGTTGAATTTCAAAGTGCAATGTAATGCCACAATCTTATCCCATTTTGTGGATATGTCACTCAAGCTCACCCCTAGAGATCAAGAGTCTTGTCCTATTTTCTATATCTATACTTCTATATTTATACTAATAAAGGATTAACGAAGGGCATTAGGGAGCCAAAAATTAGTTGCATTGTAACATTTTAAAAATGAGAAAGGAAAGTGTTTTGGATTGATGTGATTTACTAAGTTTTTTTTTTTATATAAATGCCCATGTTGCGCAACATTTTTGTAAAATGACTGGATGAATGTTATAGCTTTTATTGTCATTCATTAAATTAGTTACGGTTTAAATGTATTTTAAAAATCCGGAAAGCCTGTGTTAGCATATTGGTGGAGTATTGAAGGTGTCAAATGTCTCCATGTAAATGCTAGCCATCCAACCCATGCACGGGTACGGCTAGGATCATTCCACATTCAGGTGAGAATGTGGATTATAATCATCGGTTGGACGGCTAGGGTTGAATGTAGGATCGATCCCATCATATGTCAGATGATGAGGATCTATACTTGCTAAGTGGCCCCACAAGATGTAGAAGCCTCAGAAGGGGGCCGGATTGCATGACAGGAGCTAAACCATCCCGTGTAAGTTATACCACACAGGGCATACCGTTTTGGTGACACGACCAGACATTCTGAAACACAATAAGACAGACCTTGACAGGTATGGATACTGTTTTGTTCTTTTTAAATACTGTTTTA
The DNA here is from genome assembly GCF_984573655.1 of Nuphar pumila. Classification (NCBI taxonomy): domain Eukaryota; kingdom Viridiplantae; phylum Streptophyta; class Magnoliopsida; order Nymphaeales; family Nymphaeaceae; genus Nuphar; species Nuphar pumila. Next base: position 1,182,263 of record NC_143250.1, on the reverse strand, counting down.
ATTATTTTAAATAATATTTCACTAAAAAAACATTTTTATGTATTAAAATATTGAAAATTAGTTTTTTATTAAAAATAAAAAAAAATCCTTGTCTTCATGCCCTTTTTTCAAAATAAAAAATCAAATTTGCACCATTGTAAGCTCGCATCACATGTTGGGTTGTACCCGTATCTTTATGGCATAACATGCAAGCCAGTGTAAAGCTCCATGAACACTCATTTTGACCTGGTGGCAAAGGACGTGTACCCCAAGTATCGAACTTGTGACGTCCTTTAACTTGAATTCCTTGAGCCAGCTGTGCAAGCTCTTGCGGGTCATCACCTGCCAATTCAACTTTATACTACTAAAATAACTTTGTAAGAGTTGGCAGACTTTGCTACCCATGGAACCAATGGGGACGAGGGGTGGATCATGTGCAATCACATGGCATACTTTGAGTGTGCCGCTGTAGCTGACTGTCCTCCATCTCTGAAATGCAGCCTGTCAGCTGTGGGGCCCAACAGAAGATGGAGGGCAGATCTGCTGTCAATGGGGAAGAAGCTACAAAAGAGAGAGAAAGGGAAATTAACGACTTGGGAGAGCAGCTGTCAGCAGTCATGGTGTTGCATAAACAAGAAACACATTGGAGGACTCTTCACTCTGCCATCTCAACGTGGGGGTGGCAACATTCACTCATTTAATGACTGAAAAGGCAAAAAGGTAGAGAGAGGGAGAGAGAACAACTACACTTTCATCCCAAAACAATTGAGGTCGGCGATATGAACAAAAAAAAAATCATTCTGGGTCTTCCACATGAATCCTTCTTCTCCAATCATTTTTATCCAATGTCATGTCCTATGAAGTTCAAAGCATTCATATCCTTTCCTATCATCTCCATCCAAGTCTTTTTAGGCTTACCCCGACCTCTTTTAACTAATATATTTTTTCATTTCTTCATCCTTCTAACTGGAGCATCATTAGGCCTTCGCCTAATATGTCCAAACCAAACATCCTTCTAACTGGAGAGAATTAATCATTTAATCCTAAAAGGCAGCAGAGAGAGAAAACAGTCATTTAATTGCCCAAAAGGGAGAGAGAGAGAGAGAGAGAGAACTTCAGTTCCTGACATGGCCCTGAGATGGATATGAAAGCCCAAGTCAAACCCAGATACAGGTCAAATTCTGATGGATTCAGGATCTTTTCAAGAGTATGTTGGATCTGGATCTGAGTTGATGTCCTATTAAGAGCTTTAGAATACGGTTGTGGATTCAAACCACATATATTTAACTCAACTTGAAACCTCCTAATAAGCAGAAAATGAGAAAATTAAGCTTGGTTCCCAAGTGTGTGGAAGAACGCCTGAGAGATCCGAGGAAACCCCCATGAAGCACTGGGGGGCAAAAACAATAGCAAATAGATAACTAAGACACACCAAGTTGAAGGCTATATATAAATCAATTGTTCAAACTTGAAAAACACTGAATTTCACTGACCATTTTGACATAGAGGTTATTATTGATAATCTATGAAGTATTTGGTTACTGTCTATGGACATGATCAAGGTTGTTAAATGCGATGAGGCGAAGCGAGGCGTTGAGCCTGCGCTTCGCCTCTGAGGCGTACGCCTCAGGTACTGAGGCGTACGCCTCTCACAACTGGTATGAAAGTGAAGCGGTGGGAGGGGAGGCAGGGAGCCGCGGTGGAGCAGCTGGCCGGCACCTGGCGGTGGATCCACCGGCACTTGGGGTTAGCACAGCCGACAAATCCGGCGGAGGAGGAAGACTTGGGGATGAAGGAAGGCTTCAGTAGGTGGATCCACCGGCAATTTGCGCATCACAGCACGCCTCAGTACCTTGAGAGTGCGCCTCGCCTCTGAGGCGTACGCTTCACCGTACTGAGGCGTACGCCTCTCACAACACTGGACATGATTACGTAAGCGCTGTGCTCACACACCGTGAGTCTCTTTTTGAGGTGGGCCTCCCATTTAGGCATGTCACAATTTGTGGGGCCATATTTCTGCAAGAAAGGGGGGTCCCCATATAGAATCAGCTTACGACCATTTTGGCCTTGTTGGATAAAGGCGTAAAATGTAATTGCACACTTTGTGTCTGTGGGGACAACAACAGGTGTTGGATGATCAGGTGCAGCAGCACACCTAAAACTTAAAAGTGTGAAATCACATTGCACTTGATCTCAATTCTGAAACTTGTCTTCCAGACACTGAATTACCTGATCTCTCTCGGGCGGTTTGCAGGCTGAGAGATTAGGTGCAATGTGATTGCACACTTTAAGTGTGCTACACCATCTCGTGCCATGACACCTTATGATTCAGCCCAAGCCCACATTCTGAATCGTTGTGTACCAATTAGGAAGCGTGTTTTCTCCAAAAATACTGGGGATAATTTGTACAAGGTTCATAGTCCTTGGCAGGTACAATAGATGCCAAATCATTTCTCCATGCTCTAGGCAAGTGAGCACCTAACTCATCTAAATATCACTCTTTTCAATATTCTTAAATTTCCTCTTCCAGCAGAAGCAAAATGAGATAAAATAAATGCAACCCTAGAACCCTTTGGCTAATATAGCTTAGTTAACTATACCAATTCAGCCTACTTTAAAAAAAAAAACTATACCAATTCAATCAGTACTCACAAAAGAGTCGACCATGATAATTAACATTTTTTATGTATGATATAACCTACCATCATTCATCTTAGATATGAACAACACCTAAAAGGAATGATCATGCAACTCAAACTGAAAGGCTCACAATTATACTTTACAAGTGCTTGTTATTGCTATCCATATTTTGATCCATACCAACAGAAGAACCGAGCTAGCAGAGAAACAATATAGAGGGCTCTTGATAACATCATAATGAATTAAAAGGAAATAATGGCTATTGTTGAGAAAAAAACAACAGTTTCAAGTAGCAGGAAGTGCTCAGCATGCAAATTATTTATAGAACATTTCATCTAAAAAAAGAAAAAGAAAAGTGCACACCCAGATTCAAAGGAGCATTAGGAATACCTCAGGGTGTTGTTGAGATATCTTGAGTCTGAAGTCTTTGTGAGAGGAATATGGAAGGCTTCTGACCATGAGAATTGTTGAAGACTGGTGGCAGAGGGAGCACCCCAACGATATGTGAGCTTCTCGTTAGCCTTCTTCTGAAAGGGCTGCCTGAAAACCTTGGCCTGCTCACTCCTCACCCTCTTGAGAAGGTCCTTGGATATGCCGTGATTCACAACCTGAAAGAAACCCCACTCTGATGAGGCGTTTGCTATTTCGCTTATGCATGCTTCTCGCCTTTGGCCGCCCGCATTCAGTTGATCAATGTCGATTAATGGCAGCTCGCACTCTTCGACGACAGCCTCATGTTTCTCCATGAGTTGCTGCTCCAACAGACTCTTGTAAATCTTTTGGAAGGGAGGGTTGGAGTCCATCTACAGAACACAAAGGCAACAAAAGATATAAACAGATCTAAAGCAAAGCACCAAGCTAGGAAATAGAAGGCTGAAAATCAGCAGAATATGATAGACGGTCTCCTGATAAAAGCATTTATAAACTTGTGGTCAGGATGGCCCATAACATGGTTTAAACATTAAACAGCTGTGGTGAGTTTAACTTGGTAAAATCTTTTGCACTACCACTTACAACATACTATTCAGGTGATATATTTTACAAAGCTCCATGCCTTCTAAACTTGGTTTTGTTTTTTTGTTTCTTTTTCCTCTTTTTGAGTTTTTACACATTAACTTCTAGTGCGGCAGAGAGAGAGAGAGAGAGAGAGAGTTATACTTCAGTACGAGATATTTACTTTCATCATACACAAATGATGCAATGGGTGGAGCATATCATGAAGTAGTACGCAGTACTTGCATACAGACAACCGACTTCTGCATGAAATGATATATATTTTTTGCACACCCGTGATCTCTTTACCGGTTAGAATATATCGTTAGCCCCTCCAGGTTTGCAGCTCAGCTAGGCAAACTCCTTATTCATAATGGTCAAACGGTTTACTTTGAATCCCTTGTACTTGGTGTCTGCCTGATGCATTACAGATTTGGAGCCATATTTAGTTATTAATTTGGAAATAATCCGTTAATGTTAGTTCTTGGCTAAGATAGTTTCTTCCTAGTTGGGGATTCTTCACTTTAATGGGTCTCTGGATTTTGGATTTTGGATTTGGGGTGAAAACAAAGGAAATAACAGAGTTTGAGGTCACTTTGCAGTGATTATGTGAAAAGATTAGCATAGGAACTTAGATTTGACTGGTTCCCATAGGGTGAGATAATTACAGTTACACTCACAAACATGAATTTCTTTGATGAAAGGCTTCTTTCATGCATTGAAAGCAACCTTACATCCAAATAATTAAGACCATACAAAATGATGAAGGTCTCATGCGCCTTTGGCCATAATAAAAAGGGATATCCAGTTACCTTTCTCATTATCAGCAATTGGTGACTGCACCAACAGGATCCCCCATCATCATAAATAGATGTGGTACAGCAGCAAATAAATGAGAAGCATGTGGTATAAATCATGGAGCCTAAGGAATGAGATATGTCGGTTCATGGCAGAGTTCATGATTAGCAATGGGTCCAATGCAATTGACAGTTCAGTGCTGAGTGCCATCCATCATCCACACAAGTCCAAAGAATACACATGAATTTTTCCCTTATTTTTTTTCAATAACGAAGGAAACTATCCGAGCAGGGAAGTTGGGGAAGGATTCATGGAGAGCATATCAGGTGATCTGTCAAATCACTTTCACTTTAAAAAAGTGATTTGACATCTTCACCATACATTGTGGACGGTGAGGATGCCAAATCACTTTTCTAAAAGTAATTTGGCAAATCAATTGATCTGCTCTAGGATTCATGGCCTCAACTGTCCCTAAGACGATCGACCCTCGTGGATGTAAAACCTTGGGGTACACCCCTCTGGATAGGTCTCCTCATCGCTTATCGGTAATTAATGTTTTGAAATTATTGTAATTTTATTGCCACATTTTAAAACCTGATGCAGGACGTCCCTAGTCTCTTTCTTGGCTCTTGAGCACGGGCAACCTTCAAGTTGACTCCCAATAAAGCAAGACATGCAACTTTGAGGTTTTTACCACTAAATTCAGTACACATACATATGACAGTGGACCTGAGGGAAATGGGCCCCCCTCCCTGCCTCGCTCTGTTTGAATTAGGGATGGAGGACATGAAACTGAGAATGAACCGAGGATGGAGGTTAAAATCAAAACCTGTGCGGGGATGAACTTACTTTTGCCCCCGCCCTGTTCTGTCCTCCATTTCCATTAAGAAAATTATTATTATACTCTTATATATATATATATATACACACACTCCTCTCTTCTTCCTCTAACAAGCCCCACAAGCTCCCATTTCTCTCTACTTTCTTTAATGGTAGAAGGCGGCAACGGCAGAAAGATCAGAGAAAAGGAACCCCACCCGGCCTCGATCTGTTTAAACGGAGAATGGAGGAATAAAACTGAGAATGAACCGAGGGTAAAGGTTAAAATCAAAACCCGAGGGGATGGAGGGTAAAATTTTAAAACGGTACAGGGGTGGAGACCTTGTCCCCTGCCTCTGCCCCAGTCCACTGCTCCCTACACATACACTAAATCCAGTAAAGACTCAAATTAGGGAGCCTTTGGGTAGTCCTCTGGAAGTTGCACAAAGGTGCATGATGGAAGGTAAGGTACTTCTGTGACATCATGTGATGCTTATTGGAACAAAATATCAAAATCATGTGTTTCTTCTAGTGACAGAGGGACTTAATTATATACTGAAAGGACAAGCCAACCAACTAATAAATAGTGATGCACATGCCGTCTGCAATCTAATAAAATGCAGAAGTCAGCCGGAGAGCAGTTTGCCCGAAAAAGGTAAAGAGGATCTCTTGATCTTGAAATCGTTAAGCCGGACAACCTAGAAACCCTTAAAAAAAAATAGAACTTGTGAAAAAAATCTTTAGAAAGTCTCCAGAAAACATATTGATGGTCGCGTGCTATACGCATACTGCCGGACCAACCTTTCTGGCATACCACCAATAGGAACATAAAACTCAGAGTCCTGCAGTAAAATTCCTGAAAAATTACTGCCTGACATGTCATGACCCCAATTGTTGATGGGAAAAAGATCAGGTGCACATTTCAAATGTGCTGCTGCTGGCTGTATGAGAAAGATGTAGGGTGCTCAAATGCAGCAACACATAAAAACTGTGCAATGTGATTGCACCTCATTAGGGGTGTCAACGGGTTGAGTTTGACTCTGACCCAGTTGTACCAAACCCTATAGGGTCAGGGTTTGGTGATAAAGAAGGAGGTCTAATTAGAATTTGGGGGCGGAGTAAAAAGGGTTCGATTAATATATGGAGCTGAGTATGGTTTGTGAAATTCCATACTAGACCCCCAGGCCCAGATTGAGTACCGATTAAGATCTGTAAATTTTCAATATAAAAAAGATAAAAAATATTATTTTATCAGGTATGGTCAGGCTCTGGCTCATGTAATCCTATGGTTTTTCTTATGATGGGACCAACTGGACCCGGTATCCGCACCTTAAATCATATCTGGGTTCAGTCCCACCTGGATCTGCACCAGATCTGACCTGTTGACACTCCTGCACCTGATCCAACCTCTGTACCAGCCTTCTTTTTCTTTAGGGATCGTTTGTTTCATTCCCACCAATAAAAAAAAAAGACTCCATGGGAAGGCATTTGTAAATCGATAGGAGGTGGTGGGTATGGATTTACATAGTATAAATGCATGGTAAACGTGAATAGAAAAGGAAACCCCATGATAAACTGTGGGCCCCAGAGAAAAAATAGAGTTGGCGTATTTGTTTTACCTATGGAAGGTTTCATATGTAAAAGCCTAATTTTATGTATAAATCGGGTGAAACAAAAGACCCCTTAGGGGGACTAATGTACGGTGAGTGAATTTTATGCTTAATTAGCCACCTCAACTTTCACATATTTAAGATGATGCCTACCTTTTTAATAAACTGCTCCGATGGCCTCTTGCGTTGCCCTTGAAAATTACTTAATTGCTAAATACTATATATAGCAACAAAACTGAGGAGCTACAAAAGTAACATTTCAATAATAAATCATCTAAATGAAAGGAAAAGTTGAGTCATTTTAAAGAGTTACCTACGGTTAGGTGACATAAAAAGTAACTCATTTGAGCAATTTCTTAAACATAAATTTGGCATAATGCAATCTTCCCTTCTTTGTTTCTTTCTAGTTCTTCACCAGAGGCGATCTGGGGGTTAGATTCTGGTGGTAGGGATCCAAAAGAATAGGACAAGGTCAGATCATGACTGATCCAATTCTGAATCCATACTGCAATCGATATCATAATAGAGGCTAGTGTAGTAACGTTTTCATACATAACAAGACAGAGGGCCCCATTCTACAGTTTTAATTGGAATCCTGATTCTTTAAATGTAACTTTCAGAAAACATTGGGATGGTTTTGGAATATTAGGCAAATTAAAGATGGGTTCTGTGCATCCAAGAAAAAATTGTCAGATCCTTATCAAAATCCTGACAGAATTCCAGAATTCGATCCCATCCGGTGGGCTTGGAATATCAAAGTCCTTATCTAAGTTAGTAAGATCCTAGCAATCCCACACCATGATTGTTTTGATTGAAACTTGCAAGCTAGGTGAAAATATTAACATAATGGGCAATCACAGATTATGATGATTATTTATTCACATACAATAAGTATATATAAATGACGTTTGCACGCTAGCGGCAACTGAAAGCCAAATTGGCATTCTTCCTAGAGGCATTATTGTCCTTAAAGATTGACGCACTCATGACCTACTTTCAAGTGGTCAGCCCCCACTCTTGTTCACTAGACTAGGGGTCATGTGCAATGTGATTGTGCAAATTAAAGAAAAGTGCCCCCAATGACATCTACCCAGTTCAGACTGTGGGCCTCACAAAAATTGGGTGATTCTTGAGGGCGGATGACTAGCAATCACATTGCACACTTTGAGTGTGCCGCTGCACCTGACCGCACTCCATCAGATGCAGCGGCACACTAAAACGTGCAATCGATCTGCCATCCTGATTCTTTTACTGAACCCGGCAGGTGTCATTCAAAGAAATAGTGCGGCACATCTTTCTTTTTTTTTGTGCAATCTCACATTGCACCTGATCTGCGCTCTTGCCCACTAAGGAGATTGCTGTTTTGGGGTTAAGGCGAGGGACGCGCACCTCGTGCATCAAACTCTTGACATCTTTCAAGCCTGTGATTTATTGGATCACTGTAACAAATAAGAAGATAGCAGCCTCTATGTTTACTTAGGTAGGTACCCCTAACTATCCAAACGACACATTTTCTAGTCAACAGTTTCTATGTCGTCATAAGCTAAGTGCAAGGTGAGTAATAGCATTTTCCATTTATAAGTGTTTTCTGCTTCGATGTTGTGGAGAGAGAGAGAGAGAGCCGAAAGTAATTCAACATTACCACTCATGAAGATCAACAAAATGTTGAACCCATGAACTGAACAAGAACAAAAGCCAAAACAAGAGAGAGAGAGAGAGAGAGAGAGAGGCAAGCAGCCTTGGCGAGTTGGCATATTGAAAAGGGTCGATTTGTGATAACTGAGAAGCTGTTTTCCTTGCGACCATCACCTTACATGTATGAATGTGCGTGTGTGCATGCGTAAGAGAGATGCAGAGTAAGATACTTGGGAAATTTAAAGAGAAGTTAAAACTGTATGGTAAGGTAATCCGAATATTCCATCTCAAAAGTTTCTTTCAGAAAGAACAGAATGTTTTATCTAAGAAGTACGAATAAAAGAGTTGAAGGAAGCACCTCAAATCAAAGGAATCGAGCGAAGCTGGTGATGGGAATCCCGAAATTCTGAAAGACGCAAAAGAGAAAGAGAGAGATAGAGGTGGTGTTACTTTGTGGCAGAAGTGTTGGAACGACAGATAATTATAGAGAGTTTTGACGAGGAAGCCGAGAGAGAGAGAGAGAGAGAGAGAGAGAGAGAGAGAGAGAGTGTGTTTTCTGGTCATAAAAGGAACACGTGGCTTGAGGAAGCAACGTAAAAGCCAGGTTGGTGGGTTTGGCCCGAAGAAGTTGTCAATAAAATGAGAGGGGGGCGGGGGGTCCCCTTTTGTTTGGGCCAATTGAACGTAGAAGCTGGTTAGGTGGACTCTGCGGGACAAGATACCACGCGTGATATTTTGCTGCCAGCCTTAATCTCCATCTCGGCATTCCAATCCCACGATTAAAAAATCGCCATTTCTTCAAAATCTTCTCTCTAGCTATACTACCACTTGCCCAACCCTCCCTTGACCTCCCTATTCAAGATTGGACCATTATTCCATGAAAAGTATCTTGTTGTTTGTGATTAGCCCCATGTTGGGGCGGTCCATATTGATTGCCTAACAATGCTAATTGTCTACCATGAGTTGTGAAATATATAGTTGGTCAAACGTGGGACTCACCCTATGAGTGGTGAATTATATATGCTATTGTTCTTGATATGTGACATAGTATATGCAAATGACAGCATCTGCCCTTTCCACTGCATCCATAATTAGTCTATGGCCGCCACCCGGGGTCACCCACATGGCCAGCAGGGTGGTTGTGAGGGCGCTTAGATTAAAGTGTCTGATCAAACTCCGCTAGTGCACGAGTGCATCCATAGCCTTTAGAGGTGGGTCATGTAAGGAAGGGTAGTCATGGGATTCCACTTGGGATTTTTCTTGCTTCAGCGAGGGTTGCTTGACATAAAAAAAATGATCTATGATCACTTCTATCATTATAGTTGGCAACCTGTGGCAATTTTTATAGAAAAATGATCCTGCTTTACAAGAATAATTATGTGTTTTTTAAAACACCCTATAATTTCCCAAAAATCACCTGATGTCTAAAATCAGAAATAGTCAACTTTGTTATGACCTTTTTACCCTTCGTATGTACAAAACTCATAAAGTCTGTTCCATGTATCATTCCGCTAGCTAGTCGGGTATCGCAAACTCTCACATAAACGGAGGTCTGCACATTTTTTTGCAGACATCACAAAGTTCACAAAATAATATTTGTGAACATCTTGTAAAATCTAAAATCTGACTAACCTTAAAACTTCATAAATATCCGACTAAGTTTACAAATATTTCACTACTTTTGAAGTTCATATAGAAACATATGGATTTCAATTAAGCGACTCAAGGAGCTCCGCAAATAAGGGGTGATATGCACAAGTTTTTGAGATGCAAATTTTCTTACATTTGCATGATTGTTGAATCATATATAAAGTCATTTTTTTCATGTTTCTTTTTCTCATTTGTTCATGAAAGAATCCAAACCCTTTTTCCTCTAGAACCTTCAACATTTTCTCTCTCCCCTTAAGGTGATTTTCGTGAAATTGCGGTGATTCTAGTGAATTTTTTTTGGTGCATTTCAATGAACTTTTGGTGTCTTTCACATTGACTTACCATGTTAGGTCGAAAGGTAAGTTTCATAGCTCCTTGTGTATTTATGTTATTTCAATCCAAACTTTTTGATTTCTTTGTAGAAATGAGCATTTAATAGCCCAGGCGTATTTATATTTTTAGTATGTTCTTTGTGTTTTATTTAATATTTTCTATCAAATTTATCATTTAGGGTTTTTTCATAGATATATATTTGTTTAGATTATAGATGATTTATATTTGTTTGCTTGTCCTTTAGTTAATATGCCGTGTTTTTGTGTTGATGTAATGTGGTTAGGGTTTACTGTGCACAAGCATTAAATAGGGGTTTTCAGAGTGGTTGTTGTAGGTAATTATATTAATTAAATGTATGAAATATATATGGATACTTTTTTCTTATCTGCTATTTTTATTAGATTAATGATATGTAGTGTGGTTGGTGTAGGCAGTTAATGATGGACTCTGAAATAGTTAGAGTATACTATTGTAACACTGATCACCTTATTTGGAGATCTATAATTGTCTCAAAAAATAGTAGCTTTAAGAAAATTATAGCTTTGATGACTCGTAAAACTGGATATGTAGAAGAGTCAATGATCCTCCAATATAGTTTTTCTTCAAACTTAGATAGCCAATATATATTGAAGGTTATGGTGGACAACGATAATGTGAAATCAATATTATTTTGTGGTGATGTTTACTTAGTTTCTTGCAAAATTAAAGAATTTGCTTGTGAATAGAATGATGGAAATCCTTTGAAGAATATTCATCTATCTCAGGCATTATCGATAGAGCTCAATCTTTTGGCAAACATCCAACTATCTCAAATAGTGAATAATATCAATGTCCTAAACATTGAGCTCAGGCACGCAGAGGGCATGCAATTGGCTGAACTGATCAAGGATATAGATTTTTGACATGCAGGCAATGAAAAACTTTCATGAATAATGGATGTTAGTCACAATAATATGGATGACATTCAGCCTTCCAAGGTAGATGACAAAGCTAGGAATAAGTTGTCAAAAATTGCTTGTGATATAGGTGTGATGATAGATGTTATATTTTTACAGTTAATCTTGAAAGTTGAAAATGCAGAAATGTTGTATGCATGAAAGCAAAAAAATGATAGATATAATGAATTTTGATTTGGTTTATACAATGAAATAGTTAATTAGTGGTAGCAACAATGACATAAACAGTGAAGAATCAAATGATATCGATGATGATAATGATTATATCATGTTCATTGAGTCATACTTTGAAACAATAGGAGATAACTATATGATAATTAAGAAGTCCAACCCTTAGTATATTGTATAAGCTATATGAGCATTTGTTGGGTAGTAAAACCATTTTTTGTTTTTACACTAATGAGACATGTATGAACATATTCTCGTTTAATGGATTCTCACACAATGAAGAGCAATTGAAAATTATCAAAGCAGAGGCATCTTAATTGTATAGTAAGTTGCATAACGAAAAACTTAATAATTATAAACTTTTTTAGCTGCTAACAACAAGCTCAAATGATCTAAAAATTACTTTTGGTAAAATATTTAATGATTTTTAGCATTTCATGAGTTTTTAAAAGATCATGTGATAAAAAATAACTATAAGGCAAAATTCATGAAGATAACAGAGTTACTATTGTATGCATGATAAAGAACTCACAGACTAGTTGATTGCTCCCTAAAAGATCCATTGCACAAAGGTGTGTGGAGCAACATTATTTCAAGTGAAGAAGTATTAGAGAAGCATACATGTAATGGATCGTTGGACAATCTTATAGTATAAAAAGTGTCTTCCAAGTGAAATTCAGGTGTTATTAATTATAAACACATGCAATATAACCAAAAGATTATTGTAAGAGAAATCATGAATGACATTAGTCACGAGAAAGGTGTGTAGATTGCTTATAAACAAACATGACATGTATGAAAACGGACGAGGGGGGTGCTACATGGTTCATTAGAAGAGTCTTTCAGGATGCTTTTCACCTATTTAGATCATTTGATGAAGGCTAATTGAGGATCGCTAGGGTACATTCATATCAATCTGAAAGATCAATTTAAGTATTTATTCTTATTCTTTTGTCCATATATCAATGGGTTTTTGAAAGGATGTCTTCGAGATCTTATGATAAATGATACATTCCTAAAAAGAAGATATATGGGTATTAATTGTCGGCCCATAGTATCAATCTTTATGGTGAGATGTTTTCGATAATTTTTACAGTTGTGGATAAGAACATGTTAATAAGGAAGAGGAAGTGGTGCATCAGAACACAAAAGAGCCAAAAGAGTATGAATTTGGCAAAGAAAATCTATTGGCAAGTGACATAAGTGTTAGGTTTTCTCGTTTGTATAATTATTCTTTTGTTACGTTTGTATATAGACTCGTTTGAATCTAACATGAATATATCACATATTTTGAATGTACAACATTTAGCAAGATTCATAGAAAGACTTCAAGCGGCCTACAATAAGGACATGGAAAGAGGAACAAAATTGTCAATGACCCTTTACCTTACTCCGTATTTCTTTGTGAATCTAAAAAATGAGGTTTCTATTATTTTTCTACCAACTAATACAAACTAACTGGTAAACCTTCTCTGTTCATGGCAAATTGTCTCAACTAAAGGGCAGTGAGATAGAGTAATTGGGTGTTTGGAGAGTAGCGAGGTGTCGTACAAATTCTTTGAATCTAACAAGGTATCCATTGGACAACTTTGTATACACAACTTAAATTTTTACATGCGTTATGACCTTAAAATCGATTTATATTGCAACTCTTAATTCATGTCAAGTGGGGAAACTATCACTGTGTACTTTGAAAAATAAACATAAAAGAGAAGGTATTTGAGCTGGTGTTCAAGCTGTATAATTTTACGGGGTTCACAAAATATGTTGATGAGAACATCATATAAACACTATGATAATATTACTTATTCAATAATATACTCACTTTTTTTGTAAATATTTGTTAACTCACTTTTTTGAGTAAGTTAACTCATTTTTTTGACATAGTTTGGCTATGACTGTTACAACGATTGGACAATTGAGACTATGAAGGGTATTCCTCAACAATAAAATGAATAATTACTTTACACATATCTATTAAATCAATTTATATATGTACATATTCTTAACTTGGTATATGATTATTACATGTATGATTGCGATATATTTATCCTATTATATATGCAGTACTTGGGCAGAAACTAAGAATTGAACTTCATATAAGTATATGTTTATATGTCATGTTTTTTTCTGTTCTTTAGGATGTAAGATATAACTAGTTGTTTGCTAACAAGCCTTTTATTAAAAGATGCCACAAAGTATAGGAGTAGTATGGTCAAATTCTATGAACACATATAGAAGGAGACTTTCTAAGGTACCATAAAGAAGGCTGATGTGAAGACAAAGAATGAAGATGGTATAAAGGCCAATGAAACAACAAAGATTGAGAGAGACATCGATCAGTGAGGTGCCGATTGACGAGGTCTCGATAGTTGAGTTATGGACAATTATGAGGAGTTTAGTTTGAATAGTCAATGTAAATTTATATAAATCGTCAAACTTTAAGGATGTAAATTATGAGTTTAAATTTTGGATGTTCTTTAAATATAATATAATATGTAAATTATGTTTTATAAGTAAAGGTTGTTCTTTAAAAAGTTAACGAGGTTCTACAAATTTTTTATATTTAACTTCATTCTATATATGTATTGTATAAATATTGTCAATTTGAATTGTGTAATTATAAACAAGTGAAATTGTAAACAAGTTAATTGTGTAAATATTGTAAACAAGTGAATTGTGTAATTTTAAACAAGTGAATTGTGTAAATATTGTCAATTTAATTTGAGCAGATAAAACTATAAAATTTTTAAGATGTGAAAGTTAACAAAAGAAGATAGGCAAAAAATGACCAATATTTGCGATGATGTGGAAGTCCGCATAAAATATAAAAAAACAATGACAAATATTTATGACGATGAGGAAGTTCACATAAAATATAAGCAAACAATGACCAATATTTGCAAAAAGCATTTGTGAACAATTGACCAATACATTTGTGAATTCGTTCTAAATATGAGATATTTCTCCTACAAAGAGTTGCATATTTGTTGTGAAAGACTTATTCCTCACAACTCTTTATAAGAAGAAAATCAATATTATGATAAATTCGTAAAATGTATTGGTCAATTGTTCACAAATGCTTTTTGTAGACTTCTACATTGTTGCAAATATTGGTCATTGTTAGCCTATATTTTATGTGGATTCCTTATACTTGCAAATATTTCTCATTGTTCACCTATATTTTATTCAAACTTTCACATCATCGTAAATATTGGTTTTTTCACTTGTTATTTTTGCAAACTTCTACATTCTCACAAATATAGAGTTTTACTTACTCAAATCAAATTGACAACATTTGCATAATTCATTTGCTTACAATTATAATCTATAATTAAAATCTACATATATAAAAAAATACTTGTTACATTCAAATTCATAGCACTTACATAATTTATGGATTTACAATTACAATCTATATATATAAAATCATAAAAAATTCAACATTTACAAAATTTACCTGTTATATTCAGATTTATAATAATTACAATTCACATGTTTACAATTGAAATTTATAAAACTTACAATTCAAATGATTTATGGCTTTACAATGAATCATTATTATGATTTACAATTTAACTTTAGAATTACAAACATAATTGAATAATTTAATGATTTGCAATGAATCTCAGTTACACTCAAATTTATAAAACAATCGAAGATACAAGTTATTGTTATTGATCTTCAGGTGTATTCGTAACTCCTCGATAACCTTATTTGTATTATAAAAAATGTCAGCTTGAGTCCGTATAATATTCTTGAACATGCATATTTCATCTAGTGCAAGCACTACAAGAAAAACTCTAATTAGCGACGGAAATTTATGATGGATTAGCTAGAGAAAACTATCTGTCGCTAACATTCGAATTATTTGATGAATCAGTGTCAAAAAAAATCCATCAAGAATTCATCGTGAATTAGTGATGGATTCGCAATGGAACAATTTCGTCTCAAACTCCATTGCAAATTCGTGATGGCTTAGCAGTAGATTTTTTTTGTCGCTACTCTGTCGCACATTTGCGACGGCGTTTGCGATGAAATTTTGCCATCATGAATTTGTCGCTAAATTTTCCATAAATCCCTAATGTGAGCCCCTTTTAATGTAATCCCCTTTTCCCTTTCTGTTTCATCAATCGCCCGCCCACCGCCCGTCTACCTCCTGTATCCCACCAGCCACTCGTCGACCTCCCATCGCCCACGCGCCGCCACGCGACCTCTCGTCGCCTGCCCGACCAGTGCTCGTCGACCTCCCGTCGCCCGCCTAACGCCCATCGGCTTCCTGGCGACCTCCTCTCTCTTTCCCCTCCCATTCTTTCTCTTGTTGCTCTCCCTCTGGGTTTTCCAGAGAGCCCCGTTCGGCGAGCCTCGTCCGCAGATAACCCTCTCCCTTTCCCCTATGGTGTAGCCACCTTCTTCCCCCTATGGTTGCCGAAGGGCCAGCAGAGGCCCGACATCCTCTGTCGAGACCTCCCCACCCCTGTGTAGTCGACAAGGGCTGGCAGAGGCCCCAATCGCCTCTGCCAGGCCCTCCCCTTGCCCTTGATCTCTTTGATAGGACAGGGGCTTCGCCTCTGTCTTCTTTTTCTCCAGCATGACAGGGGCTTTGCCCCTGTCCTTTTGAATGCCGAAAGGGGGGGCTCTGTCCTCTTGACTTTGCCGACAGGGGGCCTCATGTCCACTACCGGAGAATGATCGGTAAGGGGAGAAGCTCCCTACCCTTTTGTTTTCCATGGCAGGGGGTGGCTTCGCCCCCTGTCCTCGATAATTTCAACAGGGGGCGAAGCCCCCTTGCCCCTTGTCTTTTTTTTCCGGCAGGGGGCGGATGATCCCTACCAAAAAATTTTGCCTCAACAGGGGGGAGACCTTCCTGTTATGACCTTATTGCCGGCAGGGGCAGCGCCCCTGTCTATCTCACTTTCACCATAAGGTTGTGTCTCCCTGTCTGGGCTCATTTTCGACTGGGGGTGTCACCCTCCTTGTTATCAGGTAATAAACTTCATTTTAACACAGTGTATCTTGCAGATTTCTAAACAGATCTCGCTTGTGCTCCGCGACCCGTGGTAAGTAAGTGACAAAAGCAATACAAATCGAGTAAATACCCATGGTGAGTAAATGATGCATGTGCATCATAGGTTATTTAATTTCTTGGATGAACCAATTTTTTGTTCACACACTCACTTAGTTGTGGATATCTAGGACTGCTTTGATGTAGTTCGGGGATTATGCTGAGCATGATTTTAATGTATAAAAATAGAAGTGTTTTTATTTTTAAAATTTGAATTTCATGCTAGTCATGGTAGTAGTTAGCGAGATATTGAAGTGTGTTTGCTGCAGGTATATATTTGACATTATTTTGATATAAATTATTTGAATGTATTGCAATATTTGATGTGATTATATCCATGCTTGCATGAAGTTACTTTCAATTTGATTATGACTTCCATATGAAATTGTATCATAAAAATATGCTTCAAATGAATGTATCGTGTTATGAATGAGTTTGCACTTGAAAATGAATGATAAGTTATCAATGCTTCAAATGAATGATTTTGCACATAAAAATACTAAGTTATCAATGCATGCATCATAGTTCTTGTGATTGTATGATATATATATATATATATATGTGTGTGTGTGTGTGTGTGTAATATATATCAAATCATTACATCTATCACAAATGCATTATAAATTTGATATTTTCTTCATCATAGCATTCTGATGATTCTCTTTTAATTGGTTAGGATAATATCTGTAACATCATAGGACAAAATGATTGCAAATCATAATTGGATGTACCATAGGATAGTTAATAATGAGATATCGCTTGAATATATGGATGGTGTTGACAATTTTATTGAATTTACAACAACAAGTGTCAGTACAATCGATTCCACAGGTCAGATTAGGTGCCTCTGCACGATGTGTAAAAACAATCGATTTGTAGAACTTTATGGTGTTAGACATCACCTATACATGAAGGGTTTTGTGAGTGATTAGCATAATTAGACGTTTCATGGTAAAAAAATTAGGAACAATTTTGACGCACGAATGGATATGGTACACGATAATCCATATATGGATTTGATATTTGATACTGCAAGACCAAAACTGGGTTCTGTTATGGGTCCTAGTGATGTACCAACTAGGGTAGAGGAAGAAGCATCAAACGATGCAGCTAATAGATTTTATGATTTAATTAGAGATACTGATGAGCCACTTTAGAATGGTTATGAGAGTCACACTATCGTGTCTGTAGTTCTTCAACTACTGAATATGAAGTCCGAGTTTAATTTGAGTCAATCATGTTTTAACCGTCTGTGCTCTATTGTGAACACTATGTTGCCCAAAGATGAGAAATTATCACAAAATTTCTATTGTGCAAAGGTTATGGTCAACGCTCTAGGTATGAGGTATCAAAAGATAGATGTTTATCCAAATCATTTCATGTTGTATTTCAAAGATCAGGAAAATAGCAGTTCATGCCTGTCATGTGGGCATCTTCGTTTCAAGCTAAAGACAAGAGGCAATGGTAGCACGAGGTCAAAAGAAGTGTCATACAAGTCACTCTGCTACTTCCCTCTCACCCTTATATTGCAACAATTGTATATGTCTTCCAAGACAACTAAACATATGAAATTAGATGCAACTAAAGTTTGACATGATGAAGACAAGATCACACATCCTGTTGACGCAAAAGCTTAGAAGCACTTTGATTGTACTCATCAGAACTTTGCAATGAAAGTGAGAAATGTTAGGCTCGGTCTATGTACAGATGGATTTAATCCATTTGGGAGTAGATCAACTCCATACTCATGTTGGTCAGTATTTGTAACTCCATACAACCTTCCTCCAAGCTTGTGTATGAAGCGTCAAAATCTTTTCTTGTCTCTATTGATCCCTGGTCTGACCTCTTCAGGGCTAAAATCTTGATGTATATTTAAGGCTATTGATTGATGAACTAAAAGTATTGTGGGATGGCGGTGTTCTCACGTACGATGCCCACAAAAAATAAAACTTCAATATGAAGGTTGTTCTATAGACAATCAGTGACTTTCTTGCATATGGTATGTTATCTGGTTGAAGCACACAAAGGAGGTTGGCATGTACGTATTGCATGGAGGATATAAAATCTTTCAGATTGACGCATGAAACAAAGTCGTGCTAGTTTGATTGTCATCGTCGATTTCTACCCAATGACCATCCATTCTGACGATAAAGGAATGTGTTTCAAGCAGGCACAACTGAAATGAAAGGTTCACCTACAAGGTTGTCTGACATAGAGATTTTAAGAAGATTGTAATACTTTATATATGGACTGACAAATGTCCGTAGCCCTTGGATTTGGGAAGGATCACAATTAGACAAATAAATCTATATTTTAGGAACTACCATATTGACCGACTTTATTGATACAACATAATTTGGATGTGATACATGTGGAGAAAAATGTGTTTGATAATGTATTCAATACGGTAATGAATGTGAAAGGGAAATCGAAGGATAATCCGAAGGCCTGTATGAATTTAAAAGTAATATGTAAAAGATCAGAATTAGAACTCAAAGAGTACAACGGCAAAGTACTGAAACCAAAGGTAGGGTACGTGCTTGGACCAGATCAAGTAAAGCAAATATGTCAATGGTTGAGACAGTTGAGATTTTCAGATGGATACGTCTCTAACATTGCTCAGGCTATGAAGATAGATGATGGAAAATTATATGGGTTGAAGAGCCATGATTGTTATGTCATTATGAAACGGTTGATACCCCTAGCATTCCATGATATGTTAGACAAACCTATATGGGGGGTTATTGTCTGAGTTGAGTAGATATTTTAGAACATTGTGCACATCAAAAGTCGTAGTATCTAAGGTAAAGAATCTCGAAGATTCTATCGTCACTACTATTTGTCAACTAGAGAAGATATTTTGACCAGCATTTTTTGATGTTATTGAACATGTGATCATACATTTGCCATATGAACTAAGAGTTGGTGGTCCTGTGCAATACCGGTAGATGTACTCATTTAAAAAGTATATGTTTTTTATATTTTTCTCTTCAATGCTATTGAGAAATTTATTATAATCTAAGATATATATTATTGATAGATGCATGTTTGACCTCAAAAAAAAGGTTCAGAATGAAGCAATAGTAGAGAGCTTCATTTATGAGGCATACATGAAGAGATTTTAAATTTCTCATCTATGTACTTTGAACCTCATATTTCAACATGTTACACATGCCCACCTCGTAATGATGATGGAGAACAATTTGATATAGCTGAAAAACTATCGATATTTCAACCACTTGGGCATACCTTTGGCAGTTGTCGGTAAAGACTCTTAGAAGATTAAGAGCAAGACGCAACACAAATCTCTATCCTATTTAATTTCTCAACTATCGACCCATACAACGAATAAGTATACTTAATATATAACACTAAGTTCTATACGTGTGTACATGGTTCGGTAATATAAGTATTTGTTAAGTGCGGATGATTTGATCTAGAGTTGCAAAGAAAATTTTCACATCTCACTGATGCAAAAGTACAGAAAGAATGTGAAACAAAGTTTGTGGCATGGTTGAAAGAGTTGGTAAGGATGATGACATACATTCTTTTTGTGTAAACAACAATAAGTTACTAAATTGGTTATGATCACAACCATTGTTTATGCTTGTAGGTCCGCCATGGTGATATTAAAGATCAAGAAAAATGTGATTTACAAAATGGTCTGACCAAAGTTGTGCAATGTTACAACGGATACATCGTAAATGGTTATCAATTTCATACAAAAGGCTATGGTATAAACAAGTCAATGATGAATAGTGGCATGTGCGTCAAGAGCAACAACTACGGTGAAAATGAACATGACTATGATGGTGTTATAGAAGAAATAATCGAGTTGACTTACTTAGGCATAAATAATATGATAACTTTATTCAAGTGTCATTGGTTTGATCCCATAACAACAAGAGTCGACAAAGCCTCAGGCATTGTGGAAGTGAATCATAAATCCAGTTTTAGAATATATGAATCATTCATATTAGCCTCACAAGCTCAACAAGTTTACTGTACTTCATATCCGAGTACAAGGAAGTCAGATAGAAATGAATGATGGGAAGTTTGCAAGGTAAAGTCTAAACTATACCCCGAGTATGATCAGTTACAGGAAGACAAGTTAACTGAAGAGAGTGATTACTATCAATCAGATGATATGTATGACTTCTCTTATGATCACGATGTCGCGTATGGTATGCATGTCATATCTTCATTGGTCTATGGCACATGCATGGAAGAATGTGATTCAAATGATATACCAAGTAGATGAGCACCCAATGAAGAAGAAGAAAAATATGATGAAGAGGAGGAGGAAGAAGAATATGAAAGTCAAACAAGTGATGAAGAAGAATTCTTGAGCTAGTGAAATACATCTTGTAATGCATACCTCTATTTGAATGTATTTCAATGAATTGAATGATTTGAATGTATTGCATGAAGTTAATTTCGATTTGATTATGTATCTTTGATTGGTATAGAGTTATGATATAAATGTATTGAAATGTATAGCAATGACTTGAATGATTTGAATGTATTATAATATTTAAATGTATTGCATGAAGTTAATTTTGATTTGATTATATATCTTTGATAGGTATAGAGTTATGATTTGAATGTATTTAGTGTATTGCAATGATTTGAATGTATTACAATGTTTGAATATCTTGCATGAAGTTATTTTCGATTTGATTGTATATCCATGATGATATAGAGTTGTGTAACTGATCAAATTGTATTTCAAGTTAAGGATAAGTTATCCATGATTAGCAAGTGATGTCATATCTTATGTTTTAATGTATAACAGTATTTGATGTGAATGATTTGAATGATTTTAATGTATTAAAATATGTTACAATGATTTGAATGATTTGAAGGTATTGTGATGTTTGAATGTATTGCATGATGTTTTTTATTTGTTAGAATATGGTTCGTAGAGGTTACAGTGGTCGAGCACCTAGTGGTAGTCAGTCTCAGCTTTCATCTTCACGGGCTGCTTTGATAGGTATATCATTTAACTAATTATATACTTGATTAGTTTAAATGTGCATTATGTGAATTTTATAACTCATTTTTCTATAGATGATGCTTTGCCTGTACATGACCCACCTACACCAGTTGTTCATACAAGTCATGAGACAATGCTGGATGCAGGGTCTTCTCAGTCTGACACACGACAACTCATTCAAATAGTGTATATCGATAATCAACCGTAAGTATTTTATTTTCACTTATCCTATACTTATCTTATAAATATTATATATTGATAGTTAATGTGTACTAACTCATGTGCAGCATGAGGCTCGAGTCATAAGAGATAATATGAGAGATTAGACATTCACTAGTTCAACATCTACCAGGACCAATCGTTCAATGAAAAGAGTACCCGAATGAGGTGTTAGATAGATTGTGGTCATCATTCATGGTATATAATCGTTTCTTATAGTTAATGTATTTCATATTTAATTTTTTGTTTTAGTCATGTCTACTAACTTTCTGAAATTATTTATAGGCTTCAAATCACTTCGCGACTATGATGGAAGAGCAGGATGCGAGAAAGGTGTGGTAGAAGGTGGTTGTCAGTCGATTTGCATACATGTTGCACAATATGAAGACTGCAGCAAGAAAAGCATGTGACGGGATAGACGATCCACTGCAGTGGAAGGGTCATGACTCTCCTACTATTAGGTCAGATGTTTGGGATGCAATATGCGATAAGTGGGCGAGGCATGAATTTTAAAACCGAAAAGGCTGCACAAAACCGAGCGAAGATGCCTGATGCCCATCTACACACACGTGGATCTAGGACTTTTGATAGCCACCTGAAGAAAATGGTAACTCATCAATATATATTATCAAATTTCTAAGTATTATTGCATACTTGTTAAATAAATTTTTTATCATTTAACTTCGCAGAAAGCAGAAAAAAGAGACATTATGCTATACAAGGATGTGTTTGTTGAAACACATAAACGTAAGACCATGAGAGAGTTCGTATCAGAAAAGGCAAGAACAACAGTATGTATTTATTATATTAATAAATATTATAATATATAAGTTATCATAAATATTGCAATTCTTAATTATTAATCCATATTATAATCATTACTTTGTAGTAGTCATACGAGCAATAGATGGTAGAGCAATATGGCAATAACTTCACTCAGCATCCGCCTTTTGATCTTGCAGCATGGGTGACTATAACAGGTGAACGCAAAAAGGGTTGTGTGTTTGAGTTTGGGAGTAATATGAATACCTCACCAATAGTTGCCTCCTCCAGTCACGACTCTCAGACTTCTCTCGTCAGCATCAGCTTCAAGCATCCGACTGACCCGCCTAATTCTTGGGATGGTGTTTGTCAGCTTGTTAAGGACATAATGCGTGATTACTTATATGAAGCAATTTTCGACGTCCGTAATGAGTTGTGTAACTTTTTTTGGGATCAAAGAACTTCGTTTGTAGGTACCTCTCAGGTATGAAAGTTTCATGTAATTTTTTTCATGTCGTTAGATTTCAAGCTAGTAGATGCATGATTAGAACACATATTTGCATGATTGAATCTTTATAAATTTTTATGTCAGCCTTAAAACACATCTGAATTCTGTTAATATCCTTCACTTTATTTCTAGCTAGATTATGTGTAATTCACTCATGTTACTTTGATTGCCTTAACTTAGGTGCATTGCATATAATTTATTTTATTATATTTTGTTTATCAATACTAACATTTCTTTTTTCTTGTAGGATGTTGGAGATAATTAGCGTAGAGGAGCTGAAGGGGCAGAGCAAGACAATTTAGAAGATGACACACAGAATCTTGGCGATGATTAGATTCATGTGTTGAATTTGTTGTACCTTCTTGTTGGTTCAAAAGAAAATCTTTGTAAATGTTCACTTATAAATAATTAGAACTTAGCGAGGATTATAGTGGATTGATAAATTATTTTAGTTATTTTTTATATGTATTTTTTATGTGTGATTTATTTTTTATACACAGAAAATATAAATTGTGTCACAAGAATTTTTTTCTCGATATTTATGTTTTAAACAATTTTTTAAAAAAAAAATTTATTGTTTGCAATGGATTAGGAATGAATATCTATCCGTCATAAAAGTAAATCGATCAATGTTTTTGCGATGAATTTTAATCCGTCACTACAATAGCGATAGATTAAAATTTGTTGCCAAACCAAATCTCTGCATATTAACGACAACCTTGTGATGAATCATGGCATTCACTAATTCATCGCAAATTAGCAACAAAACTTGCAACAAATAATTTTTGTCGCTAATTAGCGACTAGAATTTTGGATGGAAGTTATCCATCGCTAATCCGTTGCTAAACTATTTAGCGATGGATTGATGATAGATTAGTGACGGATTGAGGTCGTCGCTAATCCACTAATTTTTTATAGTGAAGAACCAACTATGGTTTTGCTCCACTTGCAATCTTTCTGTGCTTTACACTAACTTCTTTCTCCTTCTTAATGACCCTCTTTGTGGAGGGATTGCTTGTTGGGATACAACATCTACATCCTCGTTATCGATTACACATGCCATGGATGACAAGCTGATGTCTTGACTGCCATCACGCTAGTCTTGAAGTTCAGAGAAAAATATCGTATAGTAATCCTTCATCTAATCATTTATTTATAGAGAGACAAATTTGTTAACAGCACGAGTGTGACAGAGTTATTGAACAAACCCAAACTGCTAGATGACTCGACTGGTCATTTGGTGTTCAACTTCATTCATGTTGTGCAACCAATGCGCATCCTCATGATATCCTTCCTTTCCACAACCACATCGACATTTTTCTCCTCTTCTGTATCTTTATAGGGGCACTACTTTACCTATAGGTTGAAGTTTCATTAATGGTTAGTTTTTTATATTGCATTATTTATAAAAACATAGAAAATATCATCAACAATACTTACATCTGCCCTGATCAACCTGCAATGATGCAACGTATTGGGCATGTCCTCTATGAAGACCCACTACTCTTTGACAAGTTACCTCTTTGCTGCACGATCGACTCCATATTGCAACATTTAAAAATTCATGGAGACAAATATACATCTGGGGCCTTGCAATGGATATGTGCTCTCATATTCAAACCTACAAGAATTGATACACATTATTGTACATCAATAATGTTAAATAATGTTTGAGTATAAATAAGGAGTTTAAGTACAATGAAGGAATAAATACCTCTAACAACACTAACATCTCAGTCATGTTTTTTCTTTCATTCAGCGCGCTACTCAAACTTTCATAAAGGTGTGAAGTGAAGCTGCTCTTCATGCATATTAATCGATGTGATCTATGTCTTACAATAATTCATTATACAATGCATGGATCGACTTCGCACCACTATCGATGAATAAGTATGTGCCAAAGAAGTAGAGCAAGAATGCTCTCACCTTCTTCTCCACCCTACTAATGCCCTTCCCTCTAACACATAATAGCTTTTTCGTCATCTTCTTCTCCCTGTTGAGGTCATAGTGGTTCTTCAGTCATAATAAATGAAGCATTTTTTTTAACACATCATCGTTCGTTTCTAAATATAGATCACATGCGTGATTGAAATCTCTCCACCGATATCTACTCATTGGCTTTCCATGACACTTAATCTGACTATTTGTGTCTTGCCCTCCAATGTGATGGTCATCTTAATATTTTTGAACTGGAATGTGTTGGTTGCCGGATTTCAGAATTATACAATGATCTCTAGGAGATTGTTACTAATGTTCTATAGTGTGATCTTCAAGAATTTTCAAAAATCCATTCGATCTAATTCACACCACTGGTGTGCTTAGAGCTAGTAGAATTGATGCATGTGGGATGTTTGATCTTCTGAATCTTTTAGTTATTGATTCTGCAGTCACAATTAATTTTATTAGAATCAATTACACTTAATTTTATTAGAATTAATTAAATTAATCATTGAATTACACACATACAAATATAATATTTTAACAATTTAATTATCTTAAAAATATGTTTCACACATGCATGACAAACTAATCAATCAATTGCAATATTCATACTAGTTAAAATGATTAGTGGTAACCTTAGGAACATTCAACTAGTCAATTGCATCCATGGATAGTGATAACCTTAGCAATATTCAAATAATTGAAATGATTCAATAATCCAATTTGTCATGTTACACACTTTTACTTTTTAATATTTAAAGATTTAAATAACCAAATAATATAAAAAGTTTAATATAAAATTAAGACTGGCAAGTAACTTGAGCCAATTTCTCTAAAACTTAACATAATGCTTATAAACAAAACCAAATTTTTCATGCATATTTTTAGTGTGAAAAAATGTTAATAGACATTATTATTGATTCAACGAGAAAATAATAATTTTATACTTTACACACACAAATAATTAATAATTTAATCAATTATTGAATGTAAAACTGACAATGAACAAAGTACTTGTCCATGAGCACCAAACCTTGTTCTCCCTTGTGGCCAAGGAAACCATTGAATATGGTTGGTAAGATATCCTGTAAAAGGAACTACTTAGATGGTTTAATCTTCAAAAATAATCTGGGAAATGACTTTTTCCTTTTCTTAAGGCGCATTTGTGTGTGGTTGAAAGCTAGGGCTTTCTGCAGAAATGCATGCATGTCAATGCATTTTTGTGGATCCCACATCAGCAACACAAACATCAGGGTCAGATTCCTTTTCAGCCAAAGATGTCTCTGTGGCAGCACAATGCTGGACCCCTTTCAGCGAAAATCTTTCCCAATGGTTTGGTGGGGGGGGGGGGTCCGATTCCTTTTCAGCGGAAGACATCTCCGTAGAATAGGTGCTGCAGGCGGGCAGGTTATATGTTCCTCCTAGGAACATGCACTGTAGCTACAGTGCATGTTCCTGGGTCCCCACTGAGCGTCGCGTGGTGCTTAGTGGGGTGCACGGGGGAGCTGTACATCCTGCAGGCTGGTGTATGGCAGTGTACAGTGCGTGTTTGGCGGGTGCACACGCAACACCTTCTCCCCGAGCCCTCCTCCACGACATGCAAATGCCCCCTTAAAGAAAATGAAATAATCATATTAATAATCTGAGAAAGCAAAGTATACGGGATCTGTGGCAAGGAATCACCGGAATATATATCTTCTTAAACTGAACAGAACATGAGAAATGGTAAGCCTGGTATTACATGAAAACACTTTGGTTTATGTTTCATTTGGTGTTTCCGCTGTTCACCTCAGAATTTCCAGTAAATAAGGTTAAATAAAAACTTGACTATGAACTTTTTTTTATTACAGAATGAAGGCTTGGCTCTATGATGGTACTACTCATTCTAGACATTAAGTGTCTTCTTTCAAAAACAAAGAAGCAAGCACTACGTGTCACGCTTGCCTGCATTATTTGAGCATTTACTTGCACATCATCTACATAATCATCTCATCTAAATATCCAAGAGTGCTGTCATACACTGTAAGAATGTGGAAGAGCCTTGACCATGGATTTTTTTTTCAGTTGTCTTTCTCAAGATATTGCTAGGATATTTCTGATCACATGCAAACTCCATCATACACACGTTACATACCCGTAAAATTAGTCATAAGAAGGTTCATCATGAACATCAGTGGACCCTGGCTTATTGCCAATTAACCATAGATTAATGTACAAGGACCCGGAGACAAGATACTACCTTTATGGTGTAATTGGATGGAATAACCAGGAACATTGCATTGTCTAGTACATTTCATATCCTGTGTTGCTTTTTTTTTTAAGGAAATTTCATATCCTGTGTTGCTAATTAACCGTGGATAAGTGGGTGCATCCAATCTCTCTCTCTCTCTCTCTCTCTGGATAAGTGGGTGCATCCAATCTCTCTCTCTCTCTCTCTCTCTCTCTCTCTCTCTCTCTCTCTCTCTCTCTCTCTCTCTCTCTCTCTCTCTCTCTCTCATTGCAACAAAGTTGCAAATTCATCCTGACTCCTAGTCTTTTGGCTGAGAAACCAGAAGCAGAACAGTGCAGTAGAAGAAAGGTGTACAGGAAAACCTAATCATGTACATGTCATTTTCATGAGTGGAAGGAGTGGCTATCCAAGAATGACAATGGTCAAGAGGGGACACACATCTTGGGCAAACCCTTTTGTGTAATTATCTCTTCTTTGTGGAGCCTCACTGTAGCGTGGTTCATTATCAATCAGCTTGTGTGGTGGACAGTGTAGATCATAGATGAGGTGACTACGTGATTTTGATAGTAAATAACTGTTGATAGTGACTGGCAAGAAACCATGTGGTGGGGGCCTTAATTTTTAGCTCCAGGCAGAGCTCCAAATCATTTTTCAATCTTTTTTTTTTCAATATGCTGAGAACTTATCATTGGGTCTCTATGGTCCATGTACTGGTCAGGGCCAATGATTTCATCCAATTCTATCAACTAAAATCTCTTTTATGCACGCTTGCTCAAATCATTGGTCCTAGTATATGGTATGATCTAACTCTATCAATCAAAATTATCTCTTATGCATGTCCATAAGCTACTGCGTCCATCTATAATTGAAACACCCATGTCGATGACTCAAAATCATTGGTCAGAGGTCATCACCATCAATCACAATCACAGCTTTCAAACTTTAAAGTGGCCAAGAATCCTTTTGGCTCATCTTCCCAAATTAAATCAAAGTGATTAGATACCTTGAACATAACCCAGACGACCTTGAACATAACCCAGACGACTAACTTCACACTCTCTAAATAATGAATATGGAAAAGGACTACTACGTGCACGCACGGATGTTCTTCAGCTTCTACTTCATGTGCGTATGCAGGGATATTTGGAAATATTGACTGAATGTAAAAGCAACCAACGTTAGATATTAGGAAACATTGATTGAATTTAAAACCACCCCATTAGTCATGTATGTTAAGTTTAGGTTTGTACAAGGATGTAGATCATCTAGAGCCAACCATAGGTACTCGTTAAATCAGTAGCATGAATTCCTAAAACTCCATACAGAACAGTTTTATGAGCCGTTGATTTTTAAAGCCTTCTAACAACCTGCAGGTGCTTATATGTCGTGATCGGATGGTTCAAAAACCATTTCTTACCCAACAACCATGTAGGTCACATCTATAAGGTCAGATTCCAAGAAAAGAACTGAGAAAGTGAAAAAAAAAACATGAAAAATTAAAACCATCATTATAGTGGTTCTCTTTCGATTCCACCGATGTAACGACCTATCAGCTATAGGCTGAGTAGAAGGCAATGCATGTTCATGACATCCATAATGTCTATCTTAGAGTGGAACAAATGACTAGCGGCAGTTGAGGGTCATTATGAGTCTTGAGATTGTTAGTAATGTGAAACTTTTCTGCTGCAATCTATGGGATTGATGCTTAGAGGCACGTAACAAAGGTGTTTTCTTAAAAGCGACAGTTGCCCCACTAGGGTTGAACTCAGGTGTAGTGGGATAGTGATCAACCTGGCTTCTAAGATACAACCAAGCCTGCACCTCACATGCAATGTCAGACACTCCTTGCACTGCCACCATGACATGACTTTCCTTGAACATTTTTTGCAAGAGAAAGCACACACACACAGAGAGAGAGAGAGAGAGAGAGAGTGTGTTCCCAGATGGCTTGCCATGTGGTAGTTGGGGTTTATATAAACCCAGTTTGCATAAGTCCATAAAAGCCCATTATGGACCAAACAGGTAGCATGCACCCATTAAGGTCCAAAACAGGCTGCATGAACCAATTAAGGCTCAAACGACCACCCACACCAGGCCGCCATTGCCTGCCAACGGGCGTCCTGCACCCACTAACATCCCAACATTTTTTGACACATTGGGGCTAGCCGTTAAGGCTAAGTGTCACCATCTAAAAAAGTCACAAAAGACCTTGAAACGCCTTGGTCAACCATCAAAATGTTGAGGAAAAAAATAAATCTTTAGTGGTTTTATGAGGTACAAAGCCCGGACCAAGCTAGCCCGGACCAAGCTGAACCTGGCCGGGCTGAATCCGAATCCAAGTTCAAGTCTAAGTCCAAAGTTTAAAGTTTAATTGACAAGCCCAAGATTAAGCATATTGAGGTCCTTGCCCTCTAAGCCAACTATCCACGTTTTAAACTCAAAGGGTTTTTCAAATGTTTTAATTAGAAAGTCAGTCGTTTTCCTTGCAGGTTGGTTATGGTTATAAAGTTAGAGTTCATATGGTCCCAGTTCATAGTTGTTTCCATGCAAGTTGGCTATGATTAAAAAATTAGAGATCATTAGTCATCTGATCTAAAGTTTTGATGGCATTGACAAATGAGATTTTTTTCAATAATAATAGAGTTTGGCTCAGTGGGGTAAGCAAGCCTATCTTCTGTAGTAGTGATGTAGCAAAACTGCTGAACAACTTGAGCCTTCTAAGAATTGCTGGTTAAAATATTGTCTATGTTATTTATATTTAAGGAATTCAACAATTACTTAACATTAGGCTACATAAATGTGCAATATAGCAAATGTATCATGTTGGAAAATTTAGTTAAGAAATACTATAGAAAATTGGTCACTGAGGTTCCTTTTCGAGCAGAGAAAGATGTATCAGGAACCATTAAAAGAACACCAGAAATTACAGGTCATCTTGTAATAAGAGGGTAGCACAGAATGTAGGTGGGAACCCCAAAAAAAAGAAGCCAAAAATTGTTCAGAAAACAGAATCATAAGAGGGCAATTTTTGTTAGAGATAGAGAAGGTTGTAAAGAGAATAATCAATATGAATGTGAAAATTTATTGTGCAAAGATTTTAAGCCAATGTTGGAAGTAACTAATCCTAGTTCAAGCATGAATCAGACATTAATTGAATGAAATAGGCACTTAGTGTTTACAGTTATTTGCTCAAGTTTGGATAAAATAAGTTGCATGTGTTTTCTTAAGAGTTATTTTAATTTGCTTTTAGAAAATAAAAAATACTAGCATACAAGTTATATACTTGAAAATTGGTGATCCATTGAGGTAGGCAATTCTCTGCGCCAGAAAGGTGCGATGCTTCATTGGTGCTTCTCTCCATTTTTATAGGAAATTCCTGCTAAAACATTGATATTTTTTTCATTTAATTGAATTTTCCTGGTGCAGAGCTTCCAATAAGGAGGAAAACACTATTTGGCAAAGGTAATGCTTCTGGAAGTCTGCAGAAATAGATTTTCTGGAAATTACTTTGGAAAAAATTCAAGATAGGGAAGAATGGAAAAAATATGCCATATATGACGGTCATGGCAAACTATACCCAACTAATATCCATATGCATACATCACCATCTACTGGTACATGCAGGGGCCCTCCCAATCATGATGCATGATGCAAGATTAATTGGCAAAGGCCATACATTATGTATTCATTATAAGGGCACGTAGGCACCCCCATCAGATGAAGCAAATGCATGTGCGTGTCAATTATTGAACCAGGTCTTGCATGTACTAATTGGATAGGTTATGAGTGGTGCTAGATGGATCAGTAATCTGTGTAGATCACAGTTAGTGCATCCCTTGGGGTAAAAAGTACTACTCTTGAGCATGGCCAGAAGAGTAGATAAGAATGGTGGTGAACGAGGTCCCTTCTTTCTTGCCAAGGATCAAAAGGATAGCCTTGTGACAGACACCAAATTGACCACTGCATTTATGCCAGTAGTAGATATGGCTGCACAAAGATCAAGTAGGGGTCTTATAATGCAAAAGGCAGTCTCTATGAGAACTTAAAAAGTGACCAAGCGACTTCTTTTTAGCTGTAATGCCACTGTTTTTCCCCCTTAATTAAGTGAATCTGCATCCTTTTTTGAAATGTAACACGCATTAGATAAGAGGACAACAGCAATCACACGCATTCTTGTCATAACCATGAAGAATAAAATGCAGGATTCTTCCTTCCCTTACGTGGGTATTTTTCTCTTCTTTTTTTCTAGTCCTTATATACTCAAGGACCTAATGTTTAAAGGAAACTGGAAAAAAAATTAACCTCAATATCATGAGTATGCTGATCAATAATTAAAATGGCTGTGTGTGTGTGTGTGCTGATCAATAATTAAAATGGCAGTTTTTTTTTACTTTAAAATAACGAAATGACAATCCTTCTTTGTTTTAAATTACTCCTTTAATGGGGGAATTTCAACTAATTAAATTTTTTGCAGGGATAAGGGCTATACTTGATGCATTCTTATATGGCACAATATCAGGGAGGGGGACCTCGGAGATAATCTGAACCTCCTGCCTTTTGCATGAAATGGCTGCTTTCATGACGGAAACCACTATTTCCACACTGAAGAACTGAGCACTTTAGTAATACGCCAAGCAAGGACTTGCAAAATAGATGTAGGGGGTAATTGATGCAAATTATCTCCCATTTGTAATCATTATACAAACAGTAGAGGCTAAATAACGTTAAGCGTGCTTATGAGGAATATAAAAAACACAATATATAGATAAAAATTATCTAATAACAATTTTATTCTATCTTTAGGGAACACAATGAAATGGATTCTTCATCAAGCTTCAGTTTTTAATCCATCATTAGATAAAAGTGCAACTTGTGTTGTTGTAATCACTTCATTTTGAACCCTCGTTTAGGCAGATTTTGGTTTGTGTGTGTGTTTACTTGCCCAAGTTCCCATCCTCTAGAAGGCGTTTATGTCCTCAATTCCCACCCTCTAGAACGTGTATGTGCGTGCATGCGTGTGCAATCACATTAATTGCACACACTTTAAGTGTGTGTTGCTGCACCGCCCTCTATCTCCGGGATACAACCTGTCAGCTGTGGGGCCCAACAGAAGATGGAGGGCAGATCAGGTGCGGCAGCAAACTAAAGTGTGCATTGTGATTTCATTGTTCTGCCATTGTGTGTGTTATATACTTCCCCGCTTCCCACCCTCTAGAATGAGTAAGATTCTCTATTTTTACATTTCTTCGAATCAAAAAGACACCCAAAACAAGTGGCTATCCATTTACACAAGAAGAGGAAAGAGAAAGGGGGGAGACAATTGGATACCTTGTACGGTCACACGTTAGCATGATTTGCCACGTGGCATCCCGCCTCCAATGTGAACGCTCATGTCGGCAGTCAAGTGGCATCCTATGTGGCACCATCGATGAGAGATGTTTTTTTTTCAAGAGAATGGCTGGTTTGTTGCCAAGTGGCAGCTCGGGGGCGGGCCCCACAAGATATGGCAGAAGAGGTTGCACGAATCCGGTGATAGTAAGTGATTCTCATTGACAACCCATGTGCGAGGGGACCCTCAAAGTTTTGCGGTGACCTCATGATATTCCATGCGAGGCCAAATTGCCACAGTACGTACTGCATGAATGGGTCGGGTCCACGACACCTTGGACGGTTCTCAGACTTGAACCGCTCATTTCTCTCGCTACGCATCCTTTGGATAGGGACTTGCTCCTAAAACAAGCTGTTTTTTAGTCTTTAACAGTATTTAGAATTCACTAGAATGACTGTAAGTGGGCCCCTTACTTGTCAGGCCTCGCTAAATCTGAACAAGGTCATGATACGGATCTGAGTGGATCATCCATCTCACATCCAGAGGGAAGTTGCATCAGACCCCACAGAGCCAGGTCCGACTAAACAAGGGGCAAAATCCATTTTCTAGGGTTTTGTACATAGGGTGTATTCTAGACAAGGACCAAATCAGTGGTAAAAAGAAAGGCTAATAAGGAATATAGAACATGAGAATTGCGAGCTACTGTGGCATTGAGCTAAGAACTCTATTTACCACCGTTGCAAGCTGTAAATATAAGACATTAAAAAAAAATCCTATAATCCTTCATCTTTTGAGAAATTAGTTGAACGCGAACACCGTTCTATACTTTTCTGCTTTTCATCTAGGGAATTAAAACATGAGCCCTACGAGGACTCACTCTTTAGGTCCCCTAGTTTAGACCATCTGAGCCTTTTATTCTTTATCTTTTTCTTCTTTGAGTAACTCAATCGATGTGTAAGGAATGTAACCTCCCATTGGTTTCTTGTACTCTAATTCCATTGCAGGTCTCTCTCTCATATAGATGCTCACCACTTTTCTAGCTAACAGGACTTTTGATTCTATAAGAATTGACTCTTGGATTGTCTGATTCTGATAGGCAGGTAAGTTTTTATAAGATTTAAAAAACTGACGGTTTAAGATTTTTTAAATATTCAAGGCTTAAAAAGTCATGTTTTCTCAAAAAAACACAATCCAAGTGTTGTTTCTTTGTAAATCAACCATGCCAAACACGTCTGTACAGTTGGATTTGAGTAAAACATGGGAAAACCCCTTCGAAAGCCTGATTTACCGCACAGTTAGCTAGAAAAGTGGTTAGCAGCTACTGTCCTCTCTCTCTCTCTCTCTCTCTCTCTCTCTCTCTCTCTCTCTCTCTCTCTCTCTCTCTATATATATATATATATATATATATATATATATATATATATATATATATATATATATATATATATATATATATATATATATATGGGTAAGTGCTAAATGAATTTTTCTACTCTTTTGGTTTTTTTTTTGCAGTTCCAACCCCATAAATGTGTTGGGCATAGTCGATTTACAAAGAATTCACACCTAGATCATGTGTTTTCATGAACAAAATGATATTTGGAGCCTAAAAATTTTACAAAGATTTTTTACCGTTGAGTTTTCAATCATTAAAAAAACCCACCCATGTGTCCGAATCGAACACTTCAAGAGCTGATCCCTATCAAATACACTTCAAGAGCTGATCCTTATCAAATCAAGTACATAGATCACAGTCTGTACGGTCAGAATTTAAAAATAAAAAGGAAAAAACATGAAAAACTCATTTAGCACGTACCCATTACTCATATATATATATATATATATATATATATATATATATATATTCCCACAAATCTTGCATTCAGAATTTGCTCAAGAAGAAAAAATCTCATGAAAAATCAAGATTTTTTATTTTCTTGGAAAATAATAGTCTATTTAAGATTTTCAAAATTAAAAAAGATTATGTATAAAAGCACAAAGTGGAAATCATTGAAAATATTAGAATGTGTTAATTTGAGATAAAAGTGTGATATTATGGAAGTGGGTGATATTTTTATGAAATCATTGATATTTTATTGGTTTCATATTTTTATAAAATCATTGATATTTTAATGGTTTCTCAAAATATTGTGACAAGATCTCTTTATTTTCAAAATATCACCAACATTTGTGACACTGACACAACCCTGAAGGAGTTGCAATGTTTGACTGTTAAATGAATTTCAAGAAATAGCCAAACTCATGTTTAGCTATAGTTTTGGACAGCAACTCCAATGACTTGGGCAAATGAGTCTGGTTCTTCACTCGTTCAGTAAACAAACAAGGGATGAAGTCACAGAAAGCAACGGCGACTCAAGTAAGAATTTCTGAAGACTTGCATCTCAGGCAGCAGAAGTTGGGGAAACTCATCAGCCTAGCAACAAGGAATACACAGAATTGCTGCTTAGTGAAAATAACGGAAACACCATAAAAGTCACTGTCTGCTTTAGACAGCACTGATAAAGTCCTTTCGACTGTAGGAGGCTCACAGCACAAGCATGATGATTCGGGACATTTCTGAAATTTTATCATTGGTCTTCGCCGACAAGGACCATTTTTGTCCACAAAAGGAAGTCAAATATTTGGTCAAGATGAATAATTCTTGTCTACAGTGCAAATATAGGAAGCCATGCCTGGACCCAGCTCAACACAACAAAAATCTAGACTTCTTTCATGAGTCATGTACAAAGGTTAAAAGCAAATGGAAATTTGTCAATTTGTGGAATAGTAGGCAAAAAAGTTTATGCGGCATGGACGTTAACAACTTCATCACGTCTTCTTACCCTAAGGAAATTATTGAATGTCATAGCTGCTGCTGCTGATACTGATTGTCACATCAGATATCTTTGAGAAAATTTTAAAGAACACAGTTAAAAATTAACCGTTTACCTATATTTCCAAAGTGCAGCGAACATGTCTTTTTCTTAGCCAAAGGCTGCTTAATTATGGTACTAGTGACAATGCTTGGAACCACCATTACAGTAAAGTTTCGTTAGTGGCAAGAAAGTACCGTAACATTATTTACATACCAAATGACGCCTTGAACAGGAAACTCTTAAATTTTTAACACTATCAAAATTTTCACTTTGTCTTTATAAACTAACCAAGAAGTGGATACAACAATATTCCATGCATACACAGGAAACAACAAAACCATGAACAAGCTTGAATGAAATCCTATAAAAGCCCGGAAGCCACTCATCTTAGTTCAAAACCACACTACCAGTCTAGTCTGCAGAGAGAGAGAGAGGGTATAATAATTTGTTGCAAACACACAACCCTAGGAACAACAGCTCTGTGCTTCATCAAGAGTTT
Source organism: Nuphar pumila (assembly GCF_984573655.1). Taxonomy (NCBI): domain Eukaryota; kingdom Viridiplantae; phylum Streptophyta; class Magnoliopsida; order Nymphaeales; family Nymphaeaceae; genus Nuphar; species Nuphar pumila. Next base: position 1,146,257 of record NC_143250.1, on the reverse strand, counting down.
TCAAATGTGTCAATTCTGTACACTTATTTTGCACCTTGTTCAGAAGATATTTTACATATCAACATGCTTTCTTGGTTGCATCTCCACACTGTAACCCATATTAGACCACTTGCATGACCATTCATTGGTAGATGAAATCACATTCTTGCAAGCACACACACTTGTTGGAATCTGTGAATGATCAAAGCAAGCTTGGGAACACAAATCACCAAGTACAATTAGACAGTCCTTACCGTCACAAGCTATGTCACAGGGACTCTTCAACTAGGTACCGCACCCGCACCCGATGTGGTCAACCTGACCCTGGGTGCAGTCAACGCACCCAGGGTCATTTATGACCAACTTTTAGACTTTATATATATATATATATATATATAATTTTTTTATTTTTGCCGCACCCGCACCCACACCCATGTGACATAGGTCACAAGGCAATGCACCTGTAGCGGATAAGGTCACTGTCCTTGAGAACTCATGACCGCTTGACCCTACTCAGGGATATTCCAATTTATTCCCATGTTGTTTCCCCTTATATGCTATTCCTAATGGGGACCACACAAAAATGGTGTGTCCTGTCAGTCTAGGCCCGTCCACGTGATATAGGCTTGACCAGCCATTCTGATCAGCACACAGGTTGTATCTGTGAAGCTGCCCAAACAGTGATCGAAGGCATATGTTGTGAAGACAATTGCTTACATTAGACTTGTTTGGTATGCATTTCAAATCAGAAAAAAGTACTACACAGTGCCTGTTTGTTTAAGGATTCTCTGGTACCTGGTTACAGGTTCCTTTGAAAGGAGTTCTAATCTTCCTGTCACATTTTAATATAATAATGACAATGCTTTGACAGTAATCATGGTCCTTAAAAGGGGAACTGGGAAAAGGGGAAAATATTCTTTAGAAATATTGCAAAATAAAAATAAAACAAACTAAACTCTAAGAAGAGTGATCAAGTCATCCTAGAATGATGTCTTTGTTAAATTTCATGTTGTTACAAAACTAACAAAACATAGAATTAGAATCATTGTACTTTATAAACATGCACCTGCATGTTGCAGATCTATTCATCATCTTTGTATGGATATTCCTCTGGAACTTGCTTCAGAAGTTTCACTCTGAGCTCATATGCGTCATCTCCACGAAGCATATCACGAACCCATGTAACTTCAGTTTTCATCGATACCTGTAACATCAAATGATCAAGGTTCACATTTCTATATGAGCGCAAGACTGAAAATAGCTTGAAATTATTTCAAAAGTTTATACCAAAATAATAAATATGAGAGGTAACTGTAATAATACTCAAATGATCAATATATCCGTCAACCTTAGTCTTACATATGCACATATACACCCACATATATGAAACTATATTTGGTAGACTCGACTGCACCGTAGCATCCAGCAGAAAGTCATGGTTGCAAGCTGACTGATCAGCCTGACCCATGAATGTTTTCAGTGTGGTTCATTCATTAGGAATTACAGTTTGGATTGAGTGGTCTCAACATAAAGACATGACCTTTCCAACTGTGAAACTTCGGTGCATTGTGGACCATTCATTATTGAAGCTCTTAAAAAAACTGCATAGACAATATAATTAAACAATTCAAAACATCCTCTTTTTACTAGACAAACCATGTAGACCATATCTGTAGGGATTGATCCAGAAAAAAGATCAAGAAAATGTTCAAAATGGGTGTTTTCTACTGTAGGGCATGGTACTAACAAGTGTAGCCAATCTCTCTCTCTCTCTCTCTCTCTCTCTCTCTCTCTCTCTCTCTCTCTCTCTCTCTCTCTCTCTTGTTAGAAAATAATACATATATGTATATACTTGTATTTTTGTTTTTATCTTCTGTAATTTTCTTTTTTTATAATTTTCCTTTTTTCTTCTTTTTGTACTTTTTCTGTACACAGTCAGTAGCTCGTGTACAGTGTAGTCTGACTCTGTACCAGAGTTACTGGAAGCGCCTAGGTATACGGGGGCATTTCGAAAGTGCGAAACATCACGCTTCTGAAACGTGCAGGGAAGTGTTTCCCTTTTGGGGAAGCGTGCTTCCCCCACGCTTCTCCCTTTTTTTATTTTTTTCCCTCTTTTTTTCGCTTCCTAGGTCGCTTCCGAGACGGATCATGATTCGCTTCTAAGTCATCCCACGCTTCCCGATTCCTAAATTTTTGAAAGTGCCTTGCTTCCCGCTCCCGCTTCCTCGACTGACAACCATGCTCTGTACACAAAGAGTCGTTGGGTTGAAGCCCAACGGCTCTAATAAGAGCCGTTGGGAACAACCCAACGTCTCTTCATTAGCGGCTTTACTTTATAAATAAGGGTGTTTTAAACCCATTGATGTATTAATAGTTGAAGGGGTTTTGTCCCCTAATGCTTATCAATACACTGCATTTGAAGCACTTCTCATCTTTTTGTGGCGTAAAGCATTTGAATGCTATTTTGTGCTGTGATATATTTTGAGTGTTTAAAGTATCAAGTTATTTGAAACTCCATTGTGTGTAAGGCAAATTCACATGGTATCAGAGCTTGGTGCATGATCAAATGTGCATTGGTGGGTTGCCTCGAAAAGTGTGCTTATTCTCCGTCGTGGTGGTGATTTTTCCTTCTCTTCTAATTCACCATGGGTGAATTTTTCTCACACAATACAAGCAACTTCAACTTTATTCCGTCATTTAAACTTGAAGGAAGCAACTACAACATTTGGGCGGGACACTTGGAGACATTCATCAAGGGTCAAGGTTTGTGGGGATTCCTAAGAGGTATTATTCTTGAACAACAACAACAACTACGCCTTCATCCCAAAACAATTGGGGTCAGCGATATGAACTAAAAAAGAAAATCATTCTGGGTCTTCCACATGAATCCTTCTCCTCCAATCATTTTTATCCAATGTCATGTCCTTGTGAGGTTCAAAGCATTCATATCCTTTCCTATCATCTTCATCCAAGTCTTCCTAGGCCTACCCCGACCTCTTTTAACTAATATATTTTCCCATTTCTCCATTATTCTAACTGGAGCATCATTAGGCCTTCGCTGAATATGTCCAAACCACTGTAAACGATTCTCTCTCATCTTATTTTCAATGGGTGCAATGCCTACCTTCTTACGTATCTCCTCGTTCTGAATCTTATCTTTTATTGTATTTTCACACATCCATCTAAGCATACGCATCTCAACTACACTCATTTTTTGAATATGATGTCTCTTGGCATCCCAACATTCCGTACCATATAGTAAAGTGAGCCTAATAGTCGTCCTATAAAACTTTCCCTTTAACCGCAACGGCATTCTACGATCGCACAACACTCCAGTTGCACTTTTCCATTTCAACCACCCAACCTTTATCCTATGATTTACATCTCCATCAATTTTTCCATACTTTTGACTGATAGATCCCAAATATTTGAAACAATCATCCACCGGTATTTCTTGCTCACCAAGCTTCACTACACTCCCATCACTACTTCGTTGCTTACTAAACTGACATTCCATATATTCTGTCTTACTCTTACTCAACTTAAAACCTCTTGCTTCTAATGTATGTCTCCATAATTCTAACTTAGTATTAACCTCAGCTCTAGACTCATCAATCAAAACAATATCATCAGCAAACAACATACACCACGGAACATTTTCTTGAATTGATCTCGTAAGCTCATCCATCACTATAGCAAATAGGAAAGGGCTTAAAGCAGATCCTTGATGTAACCCAACCGTTATAGGAAAATTGGTTGTCACCCCTCCACAAGTGCGGACATTGGTTACTACTGAAAGTTTTCCAATGCTCAAATCCTTCCACGCGTGAAAGCTGAGAAACAGAGAGAGAGAGAGAGAGAGAGAGAGAGAGAGACTGCAGAGAAAACCGATATCCTTAAATTGTATGTGGGTCGGTTGCTCTAATCCCTTTATATTAACATACTAATACAAAGATTAGGGTACTAAAATACCCTTATTACAAGAGAATAAATTACATAGTGCCATTAATGAAATGACAATAATCACGGGTCTGGATCTCCCGACCCGTGACCCGTAACAAGGGATACACTTCTTTTTACCCTCCCTCAAGTTGTGCATGATCTTGAACCATGAACAACTTGTCTTTTAACATCCAAAATTTGTCTTTTGTTAACCCTTTTGTAAATATATCCGCCACTTGATATGTAGTTCGTACAAATTCAGGCTCAATCTCTTTCTCTTCTACTTTTTGTCTCACAAAATGCTAATCTATTTCAATATGTTTGGCACGACTGTGATGGATTGGATTAAAAGACATACTAATGGCACTCTGGTTGTCACACAAAAGAAGTGATCGGGAGATCGATTCCCCTACTTCTGTCAGTAAGTGTCTAATCCAAGTAGCTTCAGCAGTGGCGGCTGCCATTGACCTGTATTCAACCTCTGTACTGGATCTGACAAGAACCTTTTGTTTCTTACTACTCCAAGAAACCAAATTCATCCCAACAAACACACAATAGCCGGATACTGATCTGCGTTCATCTGGATCTCCCGCCCAGTCCGCATCAGAATAAACAATGATCTCATGTGCATTTTGCCCATTGGTCTTTTTCTTATATAAGAGGCCATCCCCAACCATTCCCTTCAGGTATCGAAGTATCTGTTTAACTGTTTTCATATGCCATTCACATGGTGCATGCATAAACTGAGATACTTGATTCACAGAGTAAACTATATCAGGGCGAGTAAAAGTGAGGTATTGTAACATACCCACTATGCTACGGTACTGTGTGGGATTATCAAATGGATCCCCATCTTGAGAGCTAAGCCTTTGATGAAGAACACTAGGAGTTCCTAAGAGCTTGTAGTCTTTCATACCTACTTTATTGAGAACATCAATGGTATACTTATGTTGAGTGAGAGTCATCTCTTGAGGGGTACTGTCGACTTCAACTCCAAGAAAGTATCGTAGTTTGCCAAGGTCCTTCATTTTGAACCTCTGATTCAAGAGATGTTTGACTTCTTCAATGTGCTCATTGGAATTACCAGTGATGATAATATCATCTACATATATCAACAACAGAGTGACTGTGCCTTCGTTCTTAAATATAAATAAGGAGTGGTCAAAAAGAGATTTCTTAAAACCATATTTTTGTATTTCAAGAGAAAAACTATCGAACCAAGATCGAGATGCTTGCTTCAATCCATATATCGCCCTTTTTAGTTTGCATACATATTTTGTAGGATTGCCTTCCTCGTAACCAGTGGGTTGTTCCATGTATACTTCTTCTCTCAAATTTCAATGAAGAAAGGCATTCTTTACATCAAGTTGGCTAATAGTCCATTGATGTTCAATAGCTAAAGAAAGTATGACTCTGATTGTCCCCATCTTCACCACTGGACTAAAAGTTTCATCATAGTCATGTCCTTGCTCCTGTGTAAAACCTTTGGCTACAAGTCTCGCCTTGTATCGCTCTATAGTCCCATCTGGTTTATACTTTATTTTATACACCCATTTTGAACCAATAACATTTCTGTCAGGTGGTCTTGGTACAACATCCCACGTACCACATTCATGTAAAGCTTCTATTTCCTCATTCATTGCTTCAATCCATCTTCTGGAATTTGATGCTTGGGAGAACGTTGTGGGTTCATCTTCTTTACTCAAGGCTGTTAAAAAGAGTTGAAAATCTAATGGGAAATTTTCATAACTGACCCATCTTTCAATTGGATGGCGAGAACGAGTGGATCTTCTAGCATCAACGATGTTGGATGTAGAGGATGTGTCCATTTCTGGATTAACTATGGTGGACGGCTCTCTTTCTCGTCGAGTGTAAAGAAGACCTTTATACCTTTCTGGATTCAAAGTTGGGTTTGTATTTTCATGGGCAATCATATCATCAGTGGACACCTATGTCAGATGGGTGCGGGTGCGGGTGAGGGTGCGGGTGTGGGGATTCGGCACTTCCAAAAAACCTGGGTGCTGGAGTGCGGCAGGGGCAAAAAAGTAAATATATATATCATGTATAGTGTATATGTATGAATGTCAAAAAAAAAACGTGTCAGACTCGTGTCAGACACGTGCCCTACACGTGTCAGATACGTGTCGGGGGTTTGGTCCGCTGTGTCGGGCCCGGATCCGGGTCCGAACCGAACTCGAGCCTAACCCGGACCCGGGTTCTCGAAGCCTCGAGAACCTGCATCTTTTAAAAGACGCATGTGTCTCAGGCGAGGGGCAAAAACCCTCGCCCCTTCTCTCTCCTCGCTCGTTCTCCTCTCGCTCCTCCCTGCGGCCACCGAGCACCGGCGACTCGTCGTCGGCCACCTGTTCGCCTCCTCTCTCAGTCTGGCAGACCGCCCGACGACGCAAGCACCCCCCCTCTCCGTCCCCTGTGTCGCAGGACGTCGACGATCGAAGCCGACGGCAGCCTCCAAGCTCCGGTGATCCCCCACCTTCGCCGCCTGTGTCCCTCGTCGTTGCCGACCTCTGAGCCTCTGAGCCTCTTCGCCTCCCCCTCTCTGAGTTTGGCAGACCTCCCGGCGGCCACCTGCGACATCAGCAGCGACCTCCTGACTGGCGATCGGCTGCGCCAGAACCCCGACGTCGGGAAAGTCGGCGCCCCTTCCACTGAGCCTCTCTCCCTGTTACATCGGCGGTCTCGTTTCTTCCGGCCACCTGACGTTTACAGCTGTCGGTGACAGCACCGTCGTTGTCCCCCTCTTTGCTATGGTTGTCGTGGTTCCCGATGATCGCCGGCGTCAGTGAGCAACCCCGACGACCCCGTTGCTGCGGCCTTTCGAGGTGAAAAACCCTCCCCTCCTTTTCTTCTCCTTTGTGAGGAGTTGGTCGACAGGGGGCTGAGCAACCCAATTTTTTTTTTAATTCCGCAACCCATTTCATAGGGCAAAATTTAAAAAAAAAAATCCAAAAAAAATGACCCTGGGTGAGGTCAACGCACCCAGGGTCGGGTTGACCGCACCCGGTGCCGCACCTACATCCACGTCGAGTCGCGTCGACGCGGGTGCGGCACCCTGCTAGTCGAATCCCTGTGACATAGGTGGACACAGATTTCTTATCCTTTTGAGTACAATTTGAGGGGTAGACATCACTAGCTCCGGAGAAAAGTTCATAATTCAACCAAGGATAATAAGTCTAGATTTTAGAATTTGATTCTGAAGAACTAGTACATCGACAATCAAAATTCAATTCATCGAAGATGATATTTCTTGATATTCTAATGCGCTTGCTCACCGGATCATAGCACATGTACCCTTTATAGTCATCAGCATAACCCACAAACCTGCACTTCAGGGCCTTGTCCTGAAACTTATGTCTCATTGAACTATCAACGTGAACATAGCATAAACAACCAAACACACGCAAATCATGGTAGTTGGCATGTGTACCAAAAAGGGACAAGTAAGGAGACTTGTTTTCCAAAATAGTCATGGGCAATCGATTTATCACATGAACTGCATAATGAAAGGCCTCTGTCCATAAAGTAATCGGAAGATTACTATCATGCATCATGCTCATCGCACTCTCAACAATATGGTGATGCTTCCTTTTAGCAATCTCATTCTGTTGAGGTGTGTGTGGGCAAGACACTCTTTTCCTTATCCCGTTACTTTGAAGAAAGTTAGTAAAGTCAATGGAAGAAAATTCACCTCCTCCGTCACATTGGAAACTAAGGATGTTTTCAAAAAATTGTTTTTTGACAAAGGAATGAAAGTTTCAGAACAACTTGAAAGTCTCAGATTTGTGTTTCATGAAAAATATCCAAGAATAACGAGAATAATTGTCAACAAATATAAGATAATATCTAGTTCCAGATATGGAAGCAACTAGGGCAGGCCCCCAAACATCAGAACAGATAATTTCAAAAGGTCTTGAAGCTCTTTTATTTATAGAATGAAAGGGTAAGACATGACTCTTACATAAGAGACAACTAGAACATTTGCTGTCATTGACATTTATTCCTAAACTTGACTTGGGAATGAGGTTATTTGAAACAAGTTTTTCAATGAAACTACTATTGCAATGACCTAGACGACCATGCCAAAGATTTGGCTTATTGATTTCAGAGACACTAAAAACACAGGTAGAATTCTCAGAAGGCAATGATGAGTGGAGCTTCAAGTTTGGGTCTGCAGGGCGAATATGTGCTGAAGGATCTTCTTGAAAAACATACATATTGCCTTGTCGTTTTCCTCTAGCGAACGTCTCCTTCGTGCAGAGATCCTTGACAAGAACAGAAGAGGAAGTAAATTCAACTGAGGCTTTGATATCATCAACAAGTTTAGAAACTAAAACAATGTTTTTCTTGATGTTAGGAGCATAAAGAACTTTTGAAAGGTTGATAGAAGATTCGGACAAAGGTATAATGGAGTTTCCAATATGAGAGATAGAGTGGTGTGATCCATCCCCAGTATCTATACTACTTCTACCAATGTAAGGAACAAGTTTTAGGAGCTTACCGGCATCACCAGTAACGTGAGTCGCTGCGCCAGAGTCCATATACCAAGTACCTTGCTCATTCTGTTTCAGATTCAATTCTGCTAAAGCTGACAACAATAACTCCTTTACTTCTTCGCTGGTCCTTGTACTGTCTGTGCCTCTTTTTGCTTCAGTTTGTGTCGATTTTCTTTTATTTTAGGGATTGAACCAACAGTTAGCTTTGATATGCCCTTTTTTATTACATAGAAAGCAAGTAGGAATTGGCCTCTGTCTTTGTGGATTGGTATATGTGTTGGGTGTAGGCAATAATCCACGACCTCCTTAACCACTTCTCCCTTGTCCTCCTTTTCCCTTGATATCATAGCTTCCTCGTTCTCGTGCATAAATAATCCCTGTAGCAAGAACTTCTTGTGCCCCAGTATGCATAGATGATTCTTCAGAAAATCCCTTTAGGTTCATCTCATATTGTAATAATTTTGCACGCAAATCTTCAAAGTTGGGCAGCTCAGGTAAACATAACAAGGAAGTAACAATCATATGATATTCGGGTCTCAATCCACTAAGAGTTTGTTGTACCAAATCTTTATCAGTTACTGCACATCCAACAACTGCTAGTTGATCTATGATAACCTTCATTTTGTTCAAGTATTCCATGATGGTCATGGAATCCTTTCTTAACATTTGAAATTCTCTTTTAAGAAACATAATCCTGGCCTGAGAAACCTGTGAGTATGTCTGAACAAATCTGTTCCAAAATTGCATGGCAGTGCAGTCATCTGGAATTGCTACGAGCACCTCTTGTGACAGTGTAGATGTAATATAAGCAACTAGCGCTTGGTCTCTTTTCATCAAAGCTACAAATTCAGAATTTCTAACATATATCGTAGTAGATTCTCCTTTGTTGTCCCTTTCTTCTCGTGATATGAACTCGGGAGGAACTGGAACAGATCCATCCAGATGTCCGGAGAGATCCTGACTCCTAATGAAAGGTATGATTTGCCTCTTCCAAGTCAAGAAGTTACAATTGTTTAATTTTTCAGACACGAGTTGACTGAGGAAGCTTGAAGAAAGGACCGACTGAGTAGGAAGAGAATCCATGTTTCACAGTATTAAGAGTGTGTCCAGCACAATCTGTCTATAGTTTATGTAACTCTTTTTTTTTCATAAACTAATTCAGGTCAACGGCTGATTTAAAACAGATATTGAATATCTATCAGATTTCTAATTTTCAGAAGAGAATGAATACTGAATATGAAAACCCCAAAAAAAATGTGAATAGGAATTCACACTCGGTATTGACGCAGTGCTTTCAAGCTAAAAGAGATAAAATGGTAGAAATGAGGGTAACGTCAGATATGCCTGGTCAGATCTGGTCAGGGATGTAGCTGGATCAAATAAGACCCCGATTACGTGATTAGATCACGCTCTGATCGAAAATAATAAACAATATATATTGACGACAGATTGAAGAATGAGAGAAGGGATTCAATGAAGGGGTTGAGATCGAAAACCTGAACTGACTTAACTCAGATAAATTAGAGAAGAAAGTTTGATCAGATCTTATTAACGTCAGATCTGATCGAGATCAAGAGACAAAGAAAAGATAAGGTGAGACAAATCTGATTAACCTCATATTTGATTACCGTCAGATCTAATCGAGATCAAGAGACAAAGAAAAGATAAGGTGAGACAAATCTGATTAACCTCAGATCTGATTAACGTCAGATCTGATTAACGTCAGATCTGATCAAGAAGAAAAATGAGAAATAAATATTCAGACAAGGTTGAGGAAACAGACAGAAGAAAAAAGAAATTTTTTTGACTTAGAAGAGAAAATCGAGAAGAGACAGGTCTTTCAGACGTACCTTTGAGATTGATTCCAGGTCCAGCTGTAGCATAGCTCTGATACCATGAAAGTTTTCCAATGCTCAAATCCTTCCACGCGTGAAAGCTGAGAAACAGAGAGAGAGAGAGACTGCAGAGAAAACCGATACCCTTAAATTGTATGTGGGTCGGCTGCTCTAATCCCTTTATATTAACATACTAATACAAAGATTAGGGTACTAAAATACCATTATTACAAGAGAATAAATTACACAGTGCCATTAATGAAATGTCAATGATCACGAGTCTGGATCTCCTGACCCGTGACCCGTAACAAGGGATACACTTCTTTTCAACTACTCCTTCATACATATCTTTAATTATACTAATGTACTTGAGAGAAACACCTTTCTTCATCATTGTCCACCAGAGAACATCCCTAAGTACTCTATCATATGCCTTTTCCAAATCAATAAAAATCATATCAAATATTTGTTCCTCTTTATATCTCTCAATAAGTTGTCTAAGAAGATGTATAGCTTTCATAGTTGATCTTTCAGGCATAAAACCAAATTGATTCTCCGATATCATGACAACCTTCCTCAACCTAGACTCAATCACCCTCTCCCAAAGTTTCATAGTATGACTCATGAGTTTTATACCACGATAGTTTGTGCAATCTTGTATATCACCCTTATTCTTATATAGAGGCACCAAAGTACTCTTCCTCCACTCATTAGGCATCTTATTTGTCCGCCAAATCTTGTTAAAAAGATTTGTTAACCATTCTAAACCTTTCTCTCCCAAGCATTTTTAAGCCTCGATAGGTATACCATCTGGGCCAACTACCCTTCTTGATTTCATTTTCTTCAAAGCCTCTACAATTTCTTTCTTTTGAATCTTGCGCATGAAGTCACGATTCATCTCATGAAAAGGAATTGAGAAGTCTCCAAGATCCTGAGCATGACTTCCATTAAATAGCTTATCAAAATAATTTTTTCATCTCTCCTTAATCTCCTTATCTTTGACTAAAACCCTTTGCATTTCATCTTTGATACATCTAACCATACCCAGATCTCTCGATTTCCTATCTCTCATCTTTGCAAGCCTATAAATATCCTTCTCATCCTCTTTGGTATCCAACTTGTCATAAACCTCCTTATATACCTTATCCCTCGCGTTTCAAATTACTTTTTTAGCTTCCTTCTTTGCTATCATATACTTCTCCAAATTCTCATTATCACGACTCTTACTTAGATTTCTATAACACTCTCTTTTAACCTTATTAGCCAATTTGACATCTATGTCACAGGGATTCGGCTAGCAGGGTGCCGCACCCGCATCGACGCGACTCGACGCGGGTGCGGGTGCGACACCGGGTGCGGTCAACCCGATCCTGGGTGCGTTAATCGCACCCAGGATCATTTAGGTCCATTTTTTTTTGGATTTTTTTTTTTAAAATTGCCCTATGAAATGGGCTACGAAATTTTTAAAAAAAAAAATTTGCTGACAACTGCTGTCAGCTGCTGATGGGCTGCGAAATTTTTCTGACAGCTCCTGCCTTTTCAAATCCTTTTTTTCCTAAAGGATTTTCTCTGCTGTCAGCTCCTGCCTTTTCAAATCCTTTTTTTCGTAAAGGATTTTCTCTCTCCCCTTTATATATATATATATATATATATATATATATATATATATATATATATTTATTTATTTATTTATTTTTACATTTTTGCCCCTGCCACACCCCCGTACCCGGGTTTTTGGAAGTGTTGAATCCCCGCGCCCGCACCCATGTGACATAGTTTGACATCCTCGTTTCATCATGATGTATCCTTACCTAGCGGTGCACCGCCTTTAGACTCACCCAATACCTCCTTAGCCACCTTTCTCATGCCACCCGCTATCTTATTCCACATTGATTCTAAATCATCTTCGAGACACCAATCAACTTCCTTAACTACCTGCTCTACAAACATTCCTTGTTTAGCTCCTTTCAGTGCCCACCACTTAATTCTAGGATCTATCCTATGTTTATCCCTTTTGCGGCATTGTCTAATTCTAAGATCTAAAATTAAGACTCTATGTTGTGTAGCTACACTTTCTCCCGGTATAACCTTACAATCGATGCAGCAACCCCTATCTCTCTTTCTAAGTAAGAAAAAATTTATCTGACTCGTATTAACCCCACTTTTAAATGTTACTAGGTGAGACTTCCTCTTCCTAAACCAAGTGTTTGCTAAGATCGTATCATAGGACAAACCAAAATCTAAAATCCTTTCTCCACTTTCGTTTCTTTCTCCTATATCATAGCCTCTATGCATACTCTTAAATCCATCCCTACTAATGCCTACATGTCCATTAAGGTCACCGACGATGAAAAACTTTTCTCCATAAGATATCCCTTGTACTACTCCATCTAAATCTTCCCAAAATTAATGCTTAATGGAATCATCTAAACCTATTTGAGGTGCATAAACACTAATAATATTAATAATATTCGTACCTAATACTAATTTAATAAGTAAAATCCTATCACCCTTCCTACGGACCTCAACTACATTATCTATAAACTCACAACTCATAACAATCTCTACTCAATTCTTATTCCTATTTATTCCTATATACCAAATCTTATATCCCCAAGGTTCTATCACTTTTGCTTTCTCACCTACTCATTTGGTCTCTTGTAGACCTAATATCCATCTTTCTCCTACGCATAACATCTACTAACTCTACCAACTTACCAGTTAAATACCCTATGTTCCAAGTGGCTAACCTAATTTTATGATCTTGAACTATCTTCTTTACCCCCACCCGTCCAACAAAGTGAGGGAACCCTTGCCTATTTGACACCACACCCGGGCGTCGGTGTGACGCGTCGCTTATGGGCGACGACCTAGCAACCCTTGCCCATTTATCATTGCCTCTGGGCCTATAGAGTACAGCGCATCGCTCAGTAGGGAACGCCCCAACGAAATTCTCATATTGGTTCATATTCATAAGGTGTGACTAAGTTTTTATGTTGGCTGTCACTGGCCTACCGCAACCCTCTTCCTTTATCCGGGCTTGGGACCGACAGTGTATAACTAAACAGTTATACACAGGTGAAAATTCTAATATTTGTTCATATTCATAGGGTACTACAAGAAATGGGATTGAGACTAGTCTTGACGAAAGAGACAAAGCCATGGAAGAATACTAGAAGAAATTGGATAAATGAAAAATGAAAAACGCAAAAATTCTTTCATGAATGCTAAGTGGAGTGGAAACAAAATTTGCCTCCAACCTATTGTGCTACAAAAAGGCTAATGAAGCATGAGAATATCTTAGAGGTATGTTTTCCGAAAAAGATATGGCTCACAAGTATTATCTCCAAGAAAATGTTAGAAATATCAAATAAGGAGATAAAAATGTAAGAGAATACTTTATGAAGTCATCTTCCATATGAACCCAACTTGCCCAATTTGAACCCAAATGGGAAGGTAAGTGTATAGAAATGCGAAGAGTTCAAGTTAAGGAAGATAGACTCTTTGCTTTTGTCTATGGTTTGAGACCCGAGTCCTTACTATCATCTTCATCACCTCCTATTCATGACATTCTCACTAAGCTTAGTGGAGAAGAAACTAAGTTAAATATGAGTAAAAATGTTAGTGTGCTTGCTACTTCTAGTAATTGCCCAAAAAAGGATTGCGCACTTGCCGCATCTAAACCAGGACATTACATCAAGCCATACAAACCTTCTCATTTTAGTAAGAATAAAAGAGAATAAAAAATCATTTGCCATAACTGTAATGAACCTGGTCATATTAAGCCTCAATGTCCTAGATATAAATATAGGTCTCAAGAAAAACGTGTTGTCGTTGCACCATCAAAACAAGATAAGGATACTCTGAATCTCAAAGACCTCACCAAATCATTATCTCAACTAACGGATGCATTGCAACCATTACTCAAAGGATCTACCTCAGGAGCAGCCATTGCATCCTCTTCTACTCCTGGTATGTGCTCTTGGCTTCTTGATTCAGGAGCTTCTTTTCAGATGACCCAACATAAGTCTATATTATCCGAATGTTAACCTAATTCAAATGCATCCTTTTTTTCAGATGACCTCCAACTAAACTCAAAAAAAATAGGTGACGAAAACATACAACACAATCTGAGCAATATGGATAATGCATTCTGCTAATTTGTTACTATGAGTCTTGCAAATGAAATTTTGGCCCTAGAGATAGAATTAAAAGGAAAACATATTATTATGATGCCTTCATAACTGAAAGTTCATTCACAAAAAGTTTCATGACAAAAGTTTAAATCCATATTTTCTAAATGTTCCATACCATCCTGATTTGCAAGTCAAGTTTTATCAAGAGAGGTAAGGCATATAACTTGCTGACCATTGGCACTACGCATCAGAGGTGCAGCTTGATAAACAAGAAACGACAAGGGTGGCTAATCACACATTCCTTTGACTTGATAGAAAAAAGGTTGTCTCAAATGTTCTCAATTTAGAAGTAAAATTTAGTTTTGTTATAACAGAAACCATGTCTTCTTTTAAGCATAACCTATGTCACATGGGTGCGGGTGCGGGTGCGGGAGCGGGAGCGGGTGCGGGGATTCGGCACTTCCAAAAAACCCAGGTGCGGGGGTGCGGCAGGGGCAAAAATGTATATATATATATAGAAGGGGGTCGGGGGTTCCCCCGGCGCGGGTCGGGGTTCAGTTTTTTTTGCTGGTGTGTTTGTTTGAAGACTTGTTACCCACGTTCTGCTTGTTGTGTACTTTAGCTCAACGGGACAAAATTGATGAACTGAAAGGATTGGCAATCTGATCGACCCAGCCTGCTGCGTTCTGCTGACTGTCATGATTCAATCATGTCTGAAACTCCCTGGTCTTCACGAAAAAAAATATAAGCGAAAGGTTTGACGTGGTTTGTTGGAGAACGCGTCTTCACGAGGCCTACGGCGCCACTGGCACGCCACTGCCTAGGGTTCTTCAAATTTTATTTTATATACAGTTGCACACAGATGACAGCTAAAAGAAATTTATTGGATTTGACATGTGGAAAAGAGAGGTCTACACAAGGCTACGGCTAGAGCACCCATCTCGTCAGGAGAAAAGTGAATACTAATAACCACCAAGGCTCTACCACCACCATTATCATTTATTATGGAGAGAGAAAATCCTTGACAAAAAAGTATCTCGTTGGTTGAAGCATAAAGACTTCAAAAGGCTCTTGAATTTTGGTTTTAATTTTTGAGGAAGATGGATCATCATTTCCAAGTTAACAGTATGTTTTCCAACGCTGTGAATTAATTGTTTGGAGGCAGAAATAGCATGGGATGCCAACAAAGCTCGTCAGATGTTGTGGACACAAGTGCCCCTTTATAAAACAAGAGCAGCACAGCTGTCCAGAAATATTTTTTTTTTAATTATGCAGCCCATTTCATACTGCAAATTTTAAAAAAAAAAATCCAAACAAAAATGGACCGAAATGACCCTGGGTGCGGTCAACACACCCAGGATCGGGTTGACCGCACCCGGTGCCGCACCTGCACCCGCGTCGAGTCGCGTCGACGCGGGTGCGGCACCCTACTAGCCAAATCCCTGTGACATAGAGCATAACTTAAATCTTTTGGGGGTAAAATCACCACAAGAACTTCTATAAACAAAGGATATTTCAGATCCAATATAGTCTAAATAATCAGGAATATGAAGACACCAAGGGAGAAACTAAACTATGCTAATTTGTTGTTTGCTCTTTGCTTTTAAGTTCAGAAAAAATCAACCAAAATGTCAATCAGGCGATGCCATGATCTACAACTGCATCATTTCTAACCAGTAACCCAGCCACAAGCAAAAGTAATAACCAAGTCATCACTTCAGATTCTATTAGAATGGAGGTATCAGTTGCAATGCACAATAAGGACTACAGGTTACCATCCTCTTTGGAAGACCACCTGCTCAATGGTTTCATTTACAATGAATAAACAAATGATGTTTGTATACAAGCATTCCAAAATTTAGTGGTGCAACTGCAAACCTTGCACCAGTATGCATCATGTTCTAGCACTTTATGTATTTTCTGTGGACTCACTATGTAAAATTTGTACCTAGACTTTCAACATGCCCCTCTTGAACAAGTTTCTAACTTTCTTACTATGCCAAAGCAAAAAGTTAAAACCATGTAACAAATACTGATCTACGGCAAGCAGAAACCATACTTAAAGTCAGGTCAGGGACCTCCACAGCATTATAACACATTAACGAGTTTATCAGGCATGGAATCATAAATGCATGTTAAATACCAAGCAGACAATATTATAGCCTGACATAATATGCAAGGAGAAAAAACATGAAGGTTCATAACTCACCATTTCTAGTGCTCCTCGGACAACTCCGCTTAAGATATTACAATAATACAGACCTTGGCAGGTATCAGGAAGCTCCACAAAGTCTACCAAGGGATTATCTTCAAGAATAAGACTGCAACTTGTTCCTTCGGAATCCCAATTAGTGACAGTTGCAGTGACCCCCAAAAACATTTTAAATCCTACCTGTTCAACAATATCAAAATAATATTCATGCTTCAAAATAAAAAGAAGGTACCAAAGAGAAGAAAGTACAACAATATGCTCAGGTACTGAAACACAGGGCAAACTCCTTTTGCAAGTGATGATATGAACCTCCAAAAAAGTTTGTAAAAAAAAATTGAGCATACTACCATTTTAGAGTTTCAACATGCCTTTTGATCCCAGATTTTAATAAGAAAAGAAAACAAACGCTTGCTCCACTCATAACTCACAAGATGGAACCAGCAATTGTGAGAAGAACTTTGAAAATTCAATGCATGAATAGTCAACCAATTTATACTGGTAATGGGCAATTAGAGGTGGACAGTGGTGGTGCATGTGCATATGTATCTACCAAATTTAAACTGATCAGGGAGTTAAGCATATACTGTAATGAAATACAAGAAATACAAAGAAATGCCTCTTAAAGGCTTGCAAAATACAAGTAGGAACACCACCAAGGACCACTTATGGGTCAAGAAAGAAACACAAGCACAATGTCACTAATGGGCAATACAAGAGCATAAAAAATATGTATATGTATTCCAAAGAAAGCTTGAAACAAGCATACCACAAGGGGATTAGTCCCCTTTATATAGAGAAGAGAGGCCATATAGAGCTCTTGGGAACCACCCCAACATCTATAAGTATAGTTGTTGGGGCTCAACAGCTCTAATGGCTAAGGACCATTATGTCCTTAGATAGAAATAAAAAGACAGAAACAGAAAAATAAAAAGAAAAAAAGTAAAAAGTAAAAATACTAAAGTGCCCCTAATGGACACACAGCCTATTACACAAAGTGAAATAACAACAATACCCCTAATGGGTATTATATATGCATATACAACCATATTATACACCTATATATGTACAATTTAACATATACAAGGTCAAAGACTCCCTAGGTCAACATCTTTAAGATCCAACTTCTCAAACTAGTCTCTAATTTTCAAATCATTGTTTTTTTAATGCAACTGGCATACAGCACCTACTAGATGGGAAAAACTCAGAAAACACGTGCATGTACGTGCATGAAAACACATGCACACATGCACGTACTGAGAAGAAAAATAAGGTAAAGTACAATAAATGAGATTTTGCCTCAAGTTAGAGGTCTGCATTAATGCCGCAAATTAGAGCTCATTCTCAAGAGGATGGGAGTATGATATTGAGTAAAAAGAGAAGAAGATGAAAGCAACACAATAACACAGGAATTACCACATAGAGTACACCTTGAGATAAATTACAATTTTCAAGCTATTGAGAGAGCACATCAAATGGATTTGAGTCTTGAATTACCTTTGCAATTACTTCTGCTGTCTCCTTGAAGTCAACACATCTGGAGACATTTGATTTTGCTAAAAAATCATCAATAAGACGAATTCCAATATTATATCCCCTGTAAAAGATGAGGTATCATCATCAATGCAATTCGGAGGCCAAAGAGTGTGTCAATTCAGAACTTGCAAAGACTTGGAAGAGAAAAATATATCCAGTACAACTCTTGTATACAAAAGTATATTCACATTTCGACCACAAATCAATCCCAAATAGATAAACATTTAGCAATTTATATACTACACTATGAAAGGAGGAAAAAAAAAAAGTTCCACTCATGGTATAAGAGAAAAGCCAAACACCATGAAAGAATCCTATTGAATAGTTGAAATTCAAATAATAACATGGTGGGCAGACAAATTTGGCAAGATATTTAAAAAATAATGTCATGATAAATTAGAATCTCATATCTTTAATTTTCTCAAGCCCAAAATAGCAGTAAGGCGGTAAGACCATAAACAGTTGCTGGCCTAGCAAATGCACCAGAGTCCCTTTTAGTTCAACCAGTTATACCACAGAAAACTGGCATGTTTAAGCATTTGGAGACTCACAACCATCACCACCGGCGCTACTGGCTATGGTGAGACCAAAACTGAGAATGTATTACACAAAAAAACTTGAAACTCCTATGCTGTACACCTATGTGATCAAACTGAGACCAAAACTTAGGATTCTTTTGGCGATGCTTTGTGTTCAGATATTCAATCATGTTGTATGAAACAGGATTAAAGTTCCAACCAAATCAGGAGCTCTCTCCTATGCTGTACACCTATGTACTATTACAACAAGCTAAAATATTGTTAACCCAAAAAAATACTGAACCATGCAAACTTGATATTGCAACTGCATTAAAGATTTGTATATCAAAAATAATCACAACATACTCAAAACATAAAAAATTTCAATATATCATGATTTAGTGAGCGTTAGTGCATTTTTTATAAAACTTATATACTGATATTTTTAGACAAAAAACATCTCAATACATAATGTTAAAATTTTTTATGACAGGTTTTGCAGGAATCTTCCCTCGAAGAAAAGGAGAAACAAAAAGATTACAAGAAAATCTGTATCCGAAAGTTAAAAAAGAAGAGAAAAGCCTAATTTCTATCCAACATTCCTCATTCCTTTTCCGCTTTCATTCATTTCCCTGTTTCTTTCCTTTTAGTCTTAGCATTTAGTTATCATGCATTCATCCCGATAACACCTTCCTCTTTTCTGAAGCCACTGATATATTCCTCATCTTTATATCATCATAATTTCGCCAACATTATCTAGGGCGACCGCAATAGGGCTAGGCCCCACTAAGTTAATTACTTGGAAGGGGAAAATTCTTCACCAATTAAAGTTCAAAACACTAATGGTACTTCTACAGGATGTACCATTTTCTCCTATACAGTTTCTTTAAATAGAACATGCAAAGAAATCAAACAGAATAGGTTGGTCCTACACCGAAAATTCCATGACCACTTTGGGCCCACTCAAAGCGTCCATCATTGCCTGGATCAAGCTACCCCAAAGCAACAACTATAGCTCCAAATTCTGCATACATAAAGTGCCAAAGAATTACAAAAGTACAAAAAACAACCCCATACCCTCGAGCTTCAAAGGCGCGACGATCACGGTCACGATCACAATTCCATCTTAAACTTCGACAATGCACCCATTTATCCAGATAAACAGTCTACATTAGGCCCTATTTCCCAGTTTTCTTCACTTTACTGAGAAAAATGATTGGATTGATGATTCGAGCAGTTGAATGATAGGACTACGAAAAGATTGATCTGCCAAAACTTAGGATTTACCAGTCGAAATTGGGACGCTTCAAATAAAAAACCCTAATCTAAACAAATAAGAAAGAACCAAAGCCCCATTCTAACAAGAAATCAAATTCCATGCAAATTTGAGTTGAAATCGAAAAAGAGAGTCAAAATAAGAGAGAAAAAAAGGGAGGATTTGAACGAACGCACATCTGATCGAGTTGCTTGTTGACCTCCTCCGTCTCTTCGAGATCCGTAAGAAGCTGCCGCACGATCGCTCCGTATGTGAGGGTGAACAACTCCGCGTTCTTCCGCCATCCCGAACCGAAAAAAACGCAAAAAACAAACAAGAAAAAAAGAGAAAGAAAACAACGCAGCGTTCAAGAACTTTTTTGATACATAGATTTCAAAAGAAGCTAAAAATTTTCGTCCGCCAAATCGAAAGAACGAATGAAAACCGGAAAGATTGAATTACCACGCGTTCGACGCTCGCGAACACAGCGTCCCCCGATCGAGAAACGAGCTTGGCCATGGAAGATCACGGTAAATTTTCGCGGGAGCTCCCGATCGGGAGTAACTTGCTTCTGCGAAGCTAGTTCTCGTTCGTGTTCCTGTTTGGTCTCGATCTGGCTCCTTCCTGGACTAGAGAAGAGTAAAAGAAGCGGAGAGGCTGCCAAAGGTTCGGATCTGATCTGGATTCAATTGGGTAAAGAGCTGATCCAGTTGAGGTGCCACTTTCAAGTTCGGGTCTCGGTTTGATGGTAAGGAACCGGACCAAGGTTATCTTACTGATGTTTTTGGGAGCGCAGATCAGGCGATCTGTCAAATCATGTTTGGGAGTCCGTGGGAGGAAGAGTTGGGATTTAACCGGAGACAGTTATATGACTTGACATTGAATATGGGCAATTGGCTCACGTTTTAGGAGAAGAAGTTGGAGGGAGGCAAGATTTTCAGTTGGGAATTAGCCAACTCCAACTCCTCCAAAATACCTATTTAGGAGTTATTTGCAACTCCTTGAATCAAAAGGATTTTGGTGGGTTTCTAAATTTTTGATGGTTCAAAATTTTTACCCATTTATGTCAGAAAATCCTATATTGTTATATTTTACCTCAGATTTATTTCAATAAATTCTATATTTTTATATACATATTATTTACATGTATATACACAATATATATGCCTACATAGTATATGGTAAACATTGGATAGTAACCAAGGTAAGAAACGAATAAGTAGAAATCACTCTTTTCTTCAAATTTTTTTTAAATTTTTTGTAGATCAACGTTACGGATGTGATCTACATGGTTTTAGTAGAAAACTTGTTTTGAAACATGTTATTATGATAAGTAACTAGGTTTTTAAAGGGGGTCCAAAAATCAACAGCCCACAATGTGCCAAAATTAGTTTAATTCAAAAGATCACATGTTTACATCAGAAAAATATGATTTAAGGCTTAATCCTTAGCAAACAAACCATGCTAAACACATCTATGTGGTTAAATTGAGTTAATACAACTTGCACCAATAATTTCTAGCTCATTAGTTTCTTACCTTCATTAGTAGCAAATATTTTATTCATAATATATATGTGTGTGTGTTTATTTATATACATAATATATAAGCCTACGTGGTATATACTTTATAAGCCCTAGCCTGACCCAAATAACATAGTACGGGTTCCCAAACATGGTGAGAAATCAGTAGTAGTTGCAAGCCTGAGTCAACAACTCCTCTCAAATCCATTTATCTTGAATTCCAATAATTCTACTTCCCCTGACTTCTTGCAACTCCTTCCAACACAGGTTCTCAAACAGAGTCTTAAGAAAGTGATTTAACATCTTCAACGTCCATTGCTTCATCCTACAAGGACCTCATGGTCCTTGTGTACATTGTGGATGATTGGATGCCATATCACTTTTTTGTCACTTATTTGCTCTCAGATTTATTTTGGTGGGGATGCAAGGTCGTGGTGAAGTCAAGTCATGCTTCACCTGACACCACACCTCTTTTTTTGAATTATGGGTCCACCTATGGATCAGATCTTACTTAGATTTTATAGTAGAGTCCCCAGATCCATCTATGAACCTGAAAACCTGTGGTACCATACCTAGGGGTGTCAATGGGTCGCGTTTGACCCATACCCAATCCATACGAAACCCTATGGAGTCAGGGCTTGGTGATAAATAAAAGGTTCAAGTAGACCTGAAGGGTCCGATTTATTTATAGAGCCTGGTATGGTTTGTGAATTTTCATACCAGACCTGAGCCCGACCCAAGTTTTGACTAAGATTCACAATTTTTCAATGTAAAAAAGGATACAAAATATAAATTTACCAGCTCTGGATCATGTAATCCTTATAGGATTCAGGTATGGTTTATCTTATAATGGGTTCAATTGGATATGAATCCAGACTCAATACCAGCATCTCAAATCAAGTATGGGCTTGGTTTCACCTGGATCTGAACCAAACCCAACCTGTTGACATCTCTAATCATACCCGTTATCTACCCCACCCAGTCCTTTAGGTACCAGCCAACAAGGTGCAATATCAAAGGAGGTGTGATCTAGTACTTGGGGATGCCTGTTGGATCAAGGCATCTCACACTAAGGGTGTCAATTAGTGGGGTTTGACTCAGACTCATCCGTACCAAACCCCATATGGTTGGGTTTGGTGATAAAGAAAAAGGTCCAACTATAAATTATGTTTGTAAAATCCTAAATTGTTGGATATTATCGCTAAATTTTTTATCATTTTTAAAGAGTTATTTTATTAATTAAATATTATATAATAAGAGTTTGACTTGATTTAGAAGTTGCGGCTTGTGATAAGCCCAACTAGGATTCCATGAGCATTGAAATCCTTCTAAGTAGTCTTGCGCAATTGAGTCAAGAGACAAACTCAAGGGATGCTCCATTCGATTTTTTCCTAAACCAAGGGTAGACACAAAAACTGTAAGCTAAGTTCAATCTTTGGTGGTATCTTGAAGAAAAAGTAAATTGGTTTCGGTCTTGTGCTTCCTTTTTTCCTGTTTTCAAGGTGTGTTGTGAAGCTCAGTCCGATGAAAAGTACTTCTCATTATCTCTACTAAATTTATTTTACACAAGCATGTTAGATGTCAATGTGTCCTTTTGAATCTTGTCAATATAGATAGTCAGATTCAGCATGTTACGTAGAAAACAAAAATAAAAAATAGCCACATACAAAAGAACAAAGATCGATGTGATTCAGCTTATGTCCACAACTGCACTGAGCCTTCATCTTTATTGATTGATATACAAGTACAAGAGTCAGATTGCTACTTTAAATAGAACGAGTCTTTGAGTTTTACAAAGAGTCTCCTAGTGTTGTTGAATAGAATAGAAAGTCTAAGATAAAATTAGAGAACTACCCTAAAAAATCACCTCAAAGACTAATGCCTCCAAACCCTAAAAAATCACCCCAAAGACTAGGAAGCAGATCAGGTCATGCTGAACATGAGCGTTTTTGCTAATGCGGACATCGTGGTTGTGATACGCAGTTTTCTAAGACGAAGTGATAAGTGGTTGTGATATGCAGTTTTCTTAACAATGGTATGAGTTTAGGAAAATTATATAACATCATTTGCCTTATATCAATAATGACATCATACTTATCGAGATAAAAGGAATGCTAAGAGCAAAACGCAACAATGCAACCCTTGCATAAAAACAATAAACCCTAAATTAAATAATCAATACATTCAATATATTGACAGCACAAAACCCTTAAAATTTTCTAAATCTATTATAAGGCCGATGGTATAGCAAGTAGGTGGGTGCCGTGATGCAAATCGACTCTCTTCTTCCCTTTTCCTCAATTGTGACTTGGCGGTACGGTCCCTTCAATGCCCTCAAGTTCTCTTTTATTTTCCCTTTTCTATTAATGATTTTAGATAGAAGAGGAGGAAATCAATAGAGGGCCATTTTATATTAGTATGTTCTTATATTTCAATTGGTAATTCTTATGTAATATGTTACAATGACTGCCACCACCAAACAATGAAACCAGGTATGTAACATATTACAACGACAGTCACCACCAAACAATGATGGTTTCAACTGTACAAGAGACAATTTCCTATGTAATTGGAGATGAGTTTTTTTGTTTATGGGATGAGAAATTGGTGTCTTACAAACCAGTTTTGTACCAGTACCTGGTAGTGGTACGCCTGAAAATGGGAAATGAAAGGCTAGAAAGAGTTTCTAATGCAACTATTTATTATGAGATTCATCTACATTGTGATAAACCTCATTGTCATTCTCATGTACATCATGAATGACATTATTGTCATTTTCATGGACATCATGAATGTCATTATTGTCATCATCATGCACATCATTATCAAGATCATCATCAATACCATACTAATTAGCTTGATAAAAAAGAATACTCATATTTTTTCTTAGACTCAACCTTATCAATTCTATTTTTTAAAAGAAAATAGCATTTCTTAAAACATCCTTTTTAATATCATATCTATATCTTTTTTGGTTTTCGACATATCTCAAAAACACACAAGAAATAGCTTTTGCGAAAAGTTTATCATTTTTATTGGTAAGAAAAAATATTTGCAACCAAAGACTTAAACTTTTGTAATCAAGAGAAACTTTAAACAATCACTACAACAAAAAGGATCTATAGTGGCAGTCAAAATTGCCGCTATAGACTTGCGTAAATGCCACCAAAATCAAGAACGACACTTCAACGCTAGCACTGTAGGTCCTGTTGTTGTTGGTATTGGTGGCAGTTATCCAACCTATAGTGGCAAATATAATTGTTGTTGTAACGACCTAAAGCAGCATTAACTAATTGTTGTTAATCTACAGTGGCACTTCAAAACTGCCACTACAGATCCACCTTTATGGGTTCAATGAAAACTACAGAGGGAATTCCAATTGCTACTAATGCCAATTGTGACACTTTCAACTCCCGTTGTAGTTACGAACAACAACACTTATAAACTGCCATTGTTGTCCACAACAATAGCAGTTGTAAATTGCCACTAATAACCTATTTGAGCCTCACCCGACAAACAATGGCAAGGGAAACTATCACTATTTCCAACCTATACATTTTTCTTAAAATAATGTACTGTAGTAAATATAATGAATGGAAAAAAATGCAAAAACATAACACGAACTACAAACATCACATTGACTTACAAGTTTTAACAGTAACATGCAAAAACATAACATAAACTACAAACATCACATTAACAACTTACAAGTTTTAACAGTAACATTTCCACCTTGACATTTATGATTCTTTATACAAAGTTCATGACAAGACTCCATAACATGAGCTACACCAGCAAAAAATATAGAAATACAACAAAGTATTTCAAGTCACTAGTAGCTGAGTCCAAGCCCACAAGTCAGGTCCTCCTGTTTGTTGCATCTCTCAATCTTACAGTTGTAACCAAAGGAGGGTAAGTCTAAAACTTAGTAAGATTTAATTTACAAATGTAAGACACGATCATTACAACTGTAGTAAGCTCTAAGCTCTTAGTTTGAGTTTAGTTTTTTTAACTAAACACGCATGTTATTTATATATTATATCTCTCTTTATCATTTATCTTTTCACATTCCTAAAATAGGCATTCTCAACGTCGTACTCTACACTAATCGACTATTCTAGAAATAGGCTCCTAGGGCATAGCAACCCATGTAAACAACTCTAAATTTTATAGTGTTGGCCAAACATATAAATCACTCACAATAACATAGTTTAAACTGACTCAAACTATGCACTTCCCATCATTGCAACTTTGCTCATCGGTTGCAAGTCAGAGAGTTCAAAATGCTTGTCGGTAGCTAGCCGAACAGCCCAAGAGGCTATACCTGCTCCCAAGGTGTCTGAGGAGCTATACATACCTCTAAGGTTTGTGGTTTATGCAACTTTCTGCATGTGTCTAATAGGCATTGTTTTTAACCCATAAGGGTTACCTAGGAATTCCTCAAAAAGTTTAGGCACAAATGATGTATTCTTAATTCTAACAAAACCCTAGACCATGTCTTTTCTAGTAAAGTTCTTTATCAATCTATGTGTTGTTACTCTAGGTGCATTATTCATTTTATTTCATGTGTTAGTGTAATATACAATATCAAATGTATCTTCACTAACTAATATTGTTCAACATGTAATCACAAATACACACCTTAGTTATAGGAATAACAATCCATCACAAAAATATATTTTCAATCAAATATATCACGACACTTACAATACCTCTCACAAGGTATAAGCGTGACATTCTCAAAATAACTTATTTTTTGAAAGCCCTGCAAGTCTACTTTCTAGCAGTCTCGTTTACTTTTCACAATATATTACATGTATCCAACAATTTCCTTATTTCTACAACAAGCACAAACATGATACAAGTCATATCATATGTTAACATTTATATGACATGATCAAATATTGAAACTAACATATAATATGTGTCGCAATCCTTATATATCATATTGAAGATACAAAAAATATAGATTCCCAAGCATGCAATTAAATCTCAACCTAAAGAACAACCTTGGTTTTTCTGCAAACCCTGATCTAAAATGAGAAGAAATCCCAATAATTCCTAAGATATCATTAAAGTCTTTGCTTGTGTAAAATTATAAAAATACCCCTAAGCCTCTTTGCCAAACAACCTCTTAAGTTTTTCATCTCGCCCTATACCAATGTATCCCTCTCAAAAAGATAAGTTCAGGAGTCCAAAAATCACCTGAATCTGATATTGGGGTGAAGAGTTGTGCTCGATTTATTAATTGGACATAACAAAGTCACAAAGGTTTTTTTTATCTCTCATACGGGTTTGGATCTAGATGTCAGGATTCATGGGTGATTTCGTTGACCTTTTTTATCTGATTTTCAAATTTTGCATCACACTACAAAAAATATGTGGATTAGGGATGACCTAAATTCATCGCTAATCCGACGCTAATTCGTCGCTAAACTATTTAGCGACGGATTAGCGTCGAATTAGTGATGAAAAACTTTCATCGAGAATTTTTCGACACTAAGTAGTGCCAGAAATTATCCGCCACTAAGTCCGTCGCTAATTTGTGAAGGATTAGCGACAGATATGATCCATCGCGAGTCCTTCGCTATTTTAAATTAGCGATGGATAATATCCGTCGCTAATCTGTCGTTAAATTTTAAAAAAAAATTAAAAAAATTTGCTCGCTGTCGGCACGTTCTCCGACAAGGAGCAATTTTTTTTGCACAAAACTGGTGTGTTCCGGCAGGCTGCGACTCCGCGCGGATCCAGGGGGAGCTCCTCTTCAAGTTCCAGGTCTGCCACAAGAACCAGCCGAAGAGCTTCACGGCGGGTGCGCTAAGCTTCAGCTGCGACTCCGCGCGGATCTTCGCGAGCTGCAGGGGGAGGAGCAACGAGTACAACATCTTTGCGACTTCGGCATGCTCTTCGCGACTCCGGCAGGCTCTTCGCGACTCTGCGCGGATCTTCGCAACTCCGGCAGGCTCCAGTGGCTCCTCAACAGCAGCCTCCTCTTCGTCGCCACTCTCTTCGACTCCGACAGGCTCCAGTGGCTCCCCAACAGTAGCCTCCTCTTCGTTGCCCCCTTGACGTCTCGACTCCGGTGAAGCCACGGCGGCTCCATCTGCGACTTCTCCATAAGTGGGGATCGACTCTTTGTGCGCGTCGTTAGCGGGGCTTATGGCGTCCTGAGAAGCACCTCAAGTGGGGATGGTTTAAATCGAACGGGAGAGGAAAACAAAGGGAGGAAAAATTTCGCGCCTCAGGTGGGACGAAAATTAGCAATGGAATTAGCGAGAATATTTTTACGTCCCTAATTCGTCGCTAAGTAGCGACGGATTAGGGACGGAAAAATTTCCTCGCTAATTCCGTCGCTAATTAGCATTTTTTGTAGTGTTTTTGGCGAAGAAAAAATGTTGTCGCTAATCCCTCGCTAATTAGCGTCGGCTTTAGCAACAGAGATATTTCCGTCGTTAATTTTGCAAATATTTCAAACGTTAGCGACAAAATAGTTTTCGCTCTCTAATCCGTCCCAACTTGGCCATGGAAAAAATCCGTCGCAAATTTCCGTCGCTAAGTAGCATTTTTCTTGTAGTGTGAGATCTGACCAAAATCTGAATCCTATATATCCAACCAAAAACAAGTATATATTTAATTTGTTTGTTCTTTTTTGCCAACTAGACGAGGTTAGCCTACTGGTAAGGAGTAGTTTCTTTCTTTTGAGAGTTTGGTTGTTTAAATCCAAACCCCATCCGCTTATACATTTTTCTTTTTGATGATCCAGGAATTCATTTAGCCTAACTCAAACCCAGTGGGACCTTCTTGGTTCAGTTACTGATTTTCCAACTCAATTCTAGATCCAAATCTACTTTAATGTAGATCCAAACCAGACAGAGATCTAGTCTCTGATTTGCATACTGGATCCAGATCTGATACAACAAATCCAAACCCAATTCATTTTGGGTTTAGTTCAAAGTGGAACCAACACTCGAGTTTGGGTTTGGGTCTGAACTGGACCCAAACTTGATATGATCTAGTTTGGTCCTATTGGATTCAAACTTGATATGGATCTGGGTTTGGTCCAATTGGATCCAAACTTGATCATTTTGGGTTTGGTCAAAATGGAACCAAACCCAGACCCGGTCCAACAATGATTGTCTCGGTTTTCTTTATATATACATATATATCTAAAATAATATATATATATATATTATATATTTTCTTAATAGAATTTTATTTTATTTATTTTCCTAAACCCTTGACTGAATCAGTCTAGGTCACACTCGAACCAAGTCAGTCTGGTCCAGACTGATCGGACTTGATTTGAGTTACATCCAAACCGAGCAGGTTGGTTGACTCGGTCTGGTTCAGCCCCAAACTGAGCTGGTTCCACAAGTTAACTTGTGACTCCCTCTCTCTCGTTGATAGGGTTGCCACCGATAACCATGAGGCATGGCCTTCCTCGTGCCTCCCATTCTTATTAGCGGAGGTGCTGCTGGCAATGACAGTTGTCAACGGTGGAGACAGAGGGATGCCCTCTGTCTCCCACCTCCCTTCTCTTCCTTGTTAAGGGCGGTAAGGACAGATGACCACCCTCTGTCCCCCACCCCTTTCCTTTCCTCTTCACCCTTGCGGTAGGGCAGCCCTACCCCTCTCCACTTTTGGCCGAGCTCAGTCTGGGTTAGCCCAGACCGAGTCGGTCAAATTGTTGTCCCAACGGTTGAGACTCTCTGCCTTGTCGTTTCTGGATCAAAAGAAGAAGAAGAAGTATAAAGAAAAGAAAATAGAAGAAGAAAAGGCAATTTACCCGAAGTCAGCACAAGAGATCTCTCTCTCTCTCACACACACTCTTTCTCTCACGAAAGAATAGACGAGAAGAGAGATGACTCGTGGGGTTTTTATGGAAGCAGATCAGGTCATGCTGAACATGTGCGTTTTTTTCTCATGCTGACATCATGGCCATCTGATTTGCATTTTAAAAAGCTCAAAAGTCAACAAAACCTAGTGGCATTCATCTAAAATGCAAACAGACGGCCACGATGTCGGCATGAGCGAAAACGCTCATGCTCAACATGACCTGATCTGCTTCCGGTTTTTATAGGGACCCATGAGGGTCTCTTCTTCATAATGAGGGGCCTCCCCTCTCTCCCCACTTCTTCATACGTTGGAGAAGAAGAGGGAGGGACTCCCCATTTATCCTCTTAAATGAGGGGACCCTTTCCCTCTTCCCACGTATGAAGACATGAGAATGGGAAGAGACTCTCAAGGTTTTACAATGAAAGAGAGAGATTTCACATGGCCTTCAATGTTATCAACTTGAAAAGGATAAATACACAAAATAAGCATATTATAGTCACTGAAGCAGGAAGAACACACAATTTGCATGCATTGCATGAAACTTAATGATTTATAAACTATGATTTTAAGAGAAAATTTCAAACAAGCAGTCCTGAACAAAGGAAAGGCCACTTATGAGGTTTTGATCAAGGAAAAAATCTTGCTTCTGAGTGAGTCAAATGCACTGAAAACCCTGAATGAACCTGAGAAAAACACATCAGGAAAAAAATAAAAATTGTGTAATTTGCGCAGCAATGGAGGACAACCAGTAGGTTCACTGTACATAAAACATTAATATGAACTTTCACTTGAATTTCTTGCTTGAAATCGCCTCCTATCCCCTCAGGGTTTAATCTGTTAAAAGAAAATAAATTAGAACACAGAGACCATGGCACAAATAGATAAACATAATTTATTGACAGATGAAAAATAAAACCAGGAACCATGTTCAACAAAAATGAGTATACTGGACAAGATAATGATGGTCAGGAGCATGTACTCGAGATGGCTATTGTTATAGATTGACCTTGCGAAATAAAAAAAATATGAAAACTACACTATGGTGATGTAAAAAAACCAATCTTTTCATGTGTGAGAAAACAATAACATATGACAGGTATAAACGGGTGTCTTTAACTGATGAGCTTGGGTATCGATAACCCTACCCAGGGTTTACCTTGGAGAGGGGTGGGGCCCCATTAAGTGACCCAGACGAGGATCCCTTGTCATAAAAAAAAGTTACCTATTCATCATGACCGGATATATGATTATATGTAATATGAGTCAAATTTAGTTGGTTCTAGATTCAGGGGTAACTAAAATATGTTTACCAACCAAATATGTTTACTGGTATGATACAAGATTTTCATAAGTTTTTTTTTTTTTATCTTTTTTTCAAACATTTCACAGTACAGATACGATCTAGGTTTTATAGAAAGAGACTCTTGAATCATCCAATTACGATGTATCAAAAGGATCTTTTAAGGGTTGAAAATCAATGACTTAGAATTTTCATAAATATTGAAGCATAAAAAATCACATTTCTTGATCCGATTACGATGATCCAATGGTCAATTCCTAGCAAATAGACCACGCCGAATGCATCTGCAGGTTAGATTTTCCAAAAAAACTATGAAAATCTAGATTCATACCAGCAAACACATTTGGTTGGTAAACATATTCCAGTTTCTCCTAAATTCAGTTGGAAAATATGAACTGAGTCTGACTAGATTAAGTAATCTACAAATCTTATTAAACAAACTCTGTTCAGTTATATATGCAAGCCAACTTTTGTTGACACGTCGATACAACACACATGCACTCACACGCATCTGCACGCCAGCACACACACGGAGGTACACATGTAACACATGAACCAAGAATATTGGACTGAACAATACAATTCCTAATGATTTGGTTATGACATTTAGGAGGTATATATATATATATATATGCTGATCTTGCTCTTTTATGGAGGTATTGTTTCACATCATCCATGGGGTACATACCACTTGACCCAATAATGTTATTTCAATTATTGACATAATGCTGCTTTGGTGGGGAACTTCGCCATAGAAAAATTATTGGCCAATCGCACCATTCAGACTTGAAAGTCCATTATTTGGCTTCAGTTGGGAAATTGGTATAACTCAATCTTGCCTAATCCGGCTCAAGGGCCTGTTTGGAATCTCGGCGCTGGGATGGGCGTTTACGCATTTGGTGGTCCTGGGGTAAAAATCTTGGTCAAACTACTTGGTTTGGAATCTCAACGCTGGGATGAACGTTTATGCATTTGGGATGGGAAGTGAGGCCCTTTCACCCTTGTATTTACGCGAAATCATGGATTTGGCAGCTGCTGCTTCTTCAAATGCAGAAACTCCATAAACATCTATCTCAGCTAGGGCCCTTAGGGAGCGTTTGCTTGTCACAGAAAATACAAGTTTTCTGTAGAAATCCCTAGAAAAACGTGTATTTTCTGTGCCAACAAGCAAACACAAAAAACGATATCCTCATCCTCACTCACGAGGATCTCGTTTCTGTGAAATGCCCAAAATTCACGGTATCGTTTCCTGTCCACCCCTCATCAGAAAATGATTCTGTGCATACCGTTTCCTTTCACCATTGAGTAGCCCACCCTTGGCGATGCCTCTCTCGCCCAACCCTTCCTCCTTTTTGCACTTCTCTTTCACCTTCCCTCCTTCCTCCCCTCTCCTCTTTCAAAAAGTCTTCTTTCTTTCCCCTCTTGCCCTCCACCCTCCCTCTTTCGTCTTCTCTCGTTGCAAAATTTGGCCCTCTTTTATTTTCTTCTTTACTCCCTGATTTTTCTCTTTGACCTCTCTACTGTCAAAGTGTAACTCCCTTAAAACATCAAATAAGAAAGATTCGATAGAGTGTTCTTCTGCTGCAAGGATTTTAAAAGAAAAAAATGGTGATGTCCCTTTTGAAAATTTGTCAACTATATTGCTTTTATTGCTTTTTAACTCACATTTTAAACCCATTTTGACTTGCTCATCCTCTGTTGAGATGGTTAATAGCTTGATAAAGTTCAGCCAAACAGGAACAGCCACGGTGGTTGAGTGAATTGTTGCATTTATCTTGATGCACGTTACAGATAAATGCTCGAGGAGGCATTCTGAAATGGTTTCTGTTGGTTTTGAAAATATTTTTTTGTGAAGATGGTAGTCAATGCACACCAGTCGATGCATTTTTTGCGGAAAACAGCCATTTTCTGTGACACAGAAACGTGGCTCTTGGAGTACAACTCTGGCTTTCTCTTGGGTTTAAATTTATGTATGTTTGGTTTGCTGGGGCCAAATTTGACTCCAAATTAAATTTGTTTTGGAGTCTTATAAATAAGAATCATAAGCGCCCCCCTTGTGGTTCTCATCCTCTGGTAGATGAGAAAGAGACTCATTAGCAAAGGCAAAGGCCAACTCGAGTTGTTTTCTCACCACTCATTTTCTGATGTTTGGTAGCCAATGCCAATGAAATTCATTCTTCCATTTGCATGACAGTGAATCTCATAAGATGTCACCAAACATGCGAATTTACAAGAAAGTAGGAACTTAACAGCTTCAAAGATTTTAATTAAGTATAATTAGTACTCTTATAAATGATAAGTTGAGCTGCAGGCTTGCTTTTCTCCTTTAGTGTTTGTTTTTTGGATGTAGTATTTACAAGGAATCTCCAAAATTACTTAGACATAATCCCAGCGAATTGGATACGAGGATTCTCTTATTTGTCAACCAAACCCAAACTCATTCTAAAAAAAAGAAATTAGCAATTCTCTTATCTTTGTGAAATAATTAGAAAATAACGATTTGAAGTAAATTGACATGTGAATTCCCTTCTTATTTTTATGATTTTTTTTTGCTAGACCAATCATTTTGAAAAGCAAAGATTTAACAAATTTTTTTGTCAAACAATCCTAAACAAGTTCCAAACCCAGAAGGTCAAAGCTAGGTGCACTCACTGATGAGCAGAGGAAATCTCAAGGGTTTTACCAACAAGAGGTCTGCTACGGCCGGTGATTAGGGGCATTTTTTTCCTTAGCCTTGTAAAAAAAAAAGGAAAATTCCAAAAAAACAAGTGTTTAAAAGAAAATGGTGGATGCAGATTGCATCCTCCTTTCATGATTTCACATTTTCACTCCAATCCAAACAATCAAATTGTAAGAATTATATCAATTCCCCACTTTTTACCCAACAAGAATTCATCTGAATCGCGGCACAAATGGAATCATGTGAAAAGAGTAACAAAGAAAAAAATATTAGGGCTCGGTGAGGGGCCTCGATTTCTCTCTCTTTTATATTTAGTGAGAGGAGAGGGGCCTCAATTTCCCAAGTAAACTGATTGCACCTGTGGAATAAACTAAGGACAACCTAACTATTACATGTTATTCAATTAATCTAATCGGTCCAAAGGGGTTTGGGGTAGTGGGATGGGACCTAGGCGGTCTAGGTTCAAAGCGTGCGGGCATCACTCGAGTAAGCCCACGGAGTTCTAAGCTGCCAGGACAACGGCAACCGTAAGTCCAAGAAACAAAGTCAGCACAACCAGGTCTTTGATTCAAGGGGCGGTTTCTCCGTATAAATATAGAAAAAGAAAAACAATTATTCTAATCAAGGTATTGACATCTATCAATAGATCCTTTGAATTTAGAAATGAGATCATCATCTACGGAATTTTGAAACATTGCCACTTATCTCATCCTGTGCGGTGGGTCCCCATGAAACCCATTAAACACGTCTGTTGGGTCCGTCTGATACCAAGCTTGGGCGCGTTGACCACCCTACCTTCAAGCAAGAAGGGAGAACCCACCTGACCTTCCAAGAAAGAGAGAGGGAGAAGACGTAGCTAGAAGGGAAACGAATCTTCACGAGTCGGTGGTGGGTTACCAAAGTTGATAGTTTTCAGAGACTAAAGCGATTGCGTATGGAGCGCGGATTCTAGGTCATTCAAGACACGTGTCCATTTGTAATTGGGAAAGCTATCGTGGCGGTCCCGTAATTGGTAATGGAAGACGGAAGAGGTTGGGCGACCGCTCCATTATTAATAGCGCCTCTGCCCTCCCTTCCCCTCTCATCCTCTGAACCTTTTCTTCTTTCTGTTCCTCTTTCTCTTTCAAGAAGGCTTTCTGTGCTCTTTCTCATTTTCTCTCTTCTTATCAAGGTAAGAGTCCTCTCTTTCTCTCTCCTTCCTCTTTTTCCATTTTTTCCTCTCTCTCTCTCTCTCTCTCTTTTTGCCTGTTTTTAAGAAAATAAGCGTTGAATATTTTATTTATTTTTCTGATCTTGCCGAGGGGTCAGTCGTTCCTCTGTTGTTCTCATCTGATCTTTCAAGATTGATTTTTTATCATCTGATCTTTCGATTATTTAGCAGATCATTGCCTTTTCGCATTCGATCTGGTTTTTGCTTCGTTTGCGTCGGTTAATATTTTGATATTTGCTGTTTTTCTTTGTTTTCCTATGCTTTCGATCTGATATTTAGTGGTAGATGTGAGATCTGGTTTATCTTGCTTTTCGATTTGGAAGATCTGCTCCTTCTGGACATCGATCTGGCTGATTTGTTGTCTTTTTTTTTTTTTTTACAAATATTTGATGATCTGTTCTTATAACCATTACTTTATTTATCTCTTGGATACTATCGATTAGAGATAGGTAAAGGTTGATCGGATGCCTGTTTTTGTCACATCATCGTTTTTTTTTTAAAACAAAATTTCCCTTTTCCTGGTAAATCGCTGGTTGTTATCTTCTCCCTTTTGATTTGGTTTATGCAGTACTTTGCAAGTTATTTTGTGATTTTCATCATAGTATTTTTTTCCTTTTTTGGATTATATGTATTGTTTTCGTATAAATTACAGTTTTTTATCCGATATGGTAATCCTATTACTTGGTTTTCGATTTTGACCTCTATATTTATTCTCGTTTTTGTTTGATTTTTTTCCCTTTTCCAAGAGTTATGGATCTAGATTGGAGGACTTATATATTTTGCTGCTTTTGTTATGATTGCAGATGCAGATCTTCGTAAAAACACTCACCGGAAAGACCATCACTCTCGAGGTCGAGAGTTCCGACACGATCGACAATGTTAAGGCCAAAATCCAGGATAAGGAGGGAATCCCTCCGGACCAGCAGAGGCTGATCTTCGCTGGGAAGCAGCTGGAGGACGGGCGCACCCTGGCCGACTACAACATCCAGAAAGAGTCGACCCTCCACCTTGTGCTCCGCCTAAGGGGAGGCATGCAGATCTTCGTCAAGACCCTGACGGGGAAGACCATCACTTTGGAGGTTGAGAGCTCCGACACCATCGACAACGTCAAGGCTAAGATTCAGGACAAGGAGGGCATCCCCCCAGACCAGCAACGTCTGATTTTCGCTGGAAAGCAGCTGGAGGATGGCCGGACCTTGGCCGACTACAACATCCAGAAGGAATCGACGCTTCACCTCGTCCTCCGTCTGAGAGGGGGGATGCAGATCTTCGTCAAGACCCTGACGGGGAAGACCATCACTTTGGAGGTTGAGAGCTCCGACACCATCGACAACGTCAAGGCTAAGATTCAGGACAAGGAGGGCATCCCCCCAGACCAGCAACGCCTGATTTTCGCTGGAAAGCAGCTGGAGGATGGCCGGACCTTGGCCGACTACAACATTCAGAAAGAGTCGACGCTTCACCTTGTGCTCCGCCTAAGGGGAGGCATGCAGATCTTCGTCAAGACCCTAACCGGGAAGACGATCACCCTTGAGGTGGAGAGCTCCGACACCATCGACAACGTCAAGGCTAAGATTCAGGACAAGGAGGGCATCCCTCCAGACCAGCAGCGTCTGATTTTCGCCGGAAAGCAGCTGGAGGATGGCCGGACCTTGGCCGACTACAACATTCAGAAGGAATCGACGCTTCACCTCGTCCTCCGTCTGAGAGGGGGGATGCAGATCTTCGTCAAGAC
Organism: Nuphar pumila; assembly: GCF_984573655.1. Taxonomy (NCBI): domain Eukaryota; kingdom Viridiplantae; phylum Streptophyta; class Magnoliopsida; order Nymphaeales; family Nymphaeaceae; genus Nuphar; species Nuphar pumila. The sequence continues at coordinate 1,110,054 of NC_143250.1, read as the reverse complement.
CTTAACCGGGAAGACGATCACCCTCGAGGTTGAGAGCTCCGACACCATCGACAACGTCAAGGCTAAGATTCAGGACAAGGAGGGCATCCCGCCAGACCAGCAACGTCTGATTTTCGCTGGAAAGCAGCTGGAGGATGGCCGGACCTTGGCCGACTACAACATTCAGAAGGAATCGACGCTTCACCTCGTCCTCCGTCTGAGAGGGGGGATGCAGATCTTCGTCAAGACCCTAACCGGGAAGACGATCACCCTCGAGGTGGAGAGCTCCGACACCATCGACAACGTCAAGGCTAAGATTCAGGACAAGGAGGGCATCCCCCCAGACCAGCAGCGTCTGATTTTCGCCGGAAAGCAGCTGGAGGATGGCCGGACCTTGGCCGACTACAACATTCAGAAGGAATCGACGCTTCACCTCGTCCTCCGTCTGAGAGGGGGGATGCAGATCTTCGTCAAGACCTTAACCGGGAAGACGATCACCCTCGAGGTGGAGAGCTCCGACACCATTGACAACGTCAAGGCCAAGATCCAGGACAAGGAGGGGATCCCACCGGACCAGCAGAGGCTTATCTTCGCCGGGAAACAGCTTGAGGACGGCCGCACCCTTGCCGATTACAACATTCAAAAGGAGTCGACCCTCCACCTCGTTCTCCGTCTCAGGGGAGGCATGCAGATTTTCGTCAAGACCCTCACTGGCAAGACGATTACTCTGGAGGTGGAGAGCTCTGACACCATCGACAATGTGAAGGCGAAGATTCAGGACAAGGAGGGCATTCCCCCGGACCAGCAGCGTCTGATCTTTGCAGGGAAGCAGCTGGAGGACGGCAGGACATTGGCCGATTACAACATTCAAAAGGAATCGACCCTGCACCTCGTCCTCCGTCTCAGGGGAGGGATGCAAATCTTCGTCAAGACCCTCACAGGGAAGACGATCACCCTAGAGGTGGAGAGCTCGGACACCATTGATAATGTGAAGGCGAAGATTCAGGACAAGGAGGGCATTCCCCCGGACCAGCAGCGTCTGATTTTTGCAGGGAAACAGCTGGAGGACGGGCGTACCCTCGCCGATTACAACATTCAGAAGGAGTCCACACTCCATCTGGTGCTCCGTCTGCGTGGTGGTATGCAGATCTTCGTTAAGACCCTTACCGGGAAAACCATCACCTTGGAGGTTGAGAGCTCGGATACGATTGACAATGTGAAGGCGAAGATCCAAGACAAGGAGGGGATCCCACCGGACCAGCAGCGTCTCATCTTCGCTGGTAAACAGCTCGAGGATGGTCGCACCCTGGCTGACTATAACATCCAGAAGGAATCCACCCTCCACCTTGTCCTTCGTCTCCGCGGTGGTCTGTGAATCGTCTTCACTGGTCCGGTGTCTCTGCGTCGTCATGAAAGCTGTGTTTGCTTTCGGTCTTAGTTTTCTTCTTTAGTGATATGTTCTGGGAATGATGGGCGGTGGTTCATTGTGGCCACCCTTGGGTGGGATGGTTGCAATGGGCATTACGTCTACAAAAACTAAGCTTTTATCTTTATGTATCTTTCCTTTATCATGTGGTGTTTCTTTTCTGTTATTTTGGTGCTGTGCTCCTTTTTATGCCTTATGTGATTGTGTCTTTATCCTTGAATCATTGAATGGAAAAGTGATTCTCAATCTAAATAATTATCCCAAAGAGAGTTCTCATCAAATCACTCATTTTTTTTCTTTCAGAATTCATATTATTTTTTATTTGTTCGTGGAATTGAGGTGAGAGTTCTTGTTCTTTTGTATTAAGGTAAGCCAAAAAAAAAGTTATACTAATTAAAATGTAAACTTAGTTAATTTTTATCTATTTTTTATTAAATTTTACATAATTCAATCTAATTTGATTCCAATTAGTCAAAAGAAAATATATATTATAACAAATACAGATCTGATATATATATATATATATATATGTATATATATATATATGTATAATGTTAATCTAACATTAAGCTAACTGAGTTTAATATTATCAAAATAACTAAAATACTCTTGAAACAATGTTATTTTTTAAAATTCCTGATTATTTTTTTGGGCATTGCAAGTCTTTTGACTTCAAAAAAGTAACTTTAATAAGTTATCAAAGTTATCTTTTTTACTTTAATAAGTGATGTCATTATTTGAGGTGTTTTAGTTATTTTCACATTTAGTTTAAATATGATGTTTTTATAAGGTTTCAAAAATCGAAAGACTATAATTTTCATAAATCTTTGATTCAAACATTTTTCTTATTCAAAATTCATGATAAATGATAAGTGTTGATTTCTCGTAAATCAATCATGCTAAATGCATGTAGTTGAAATGTTGAAATTTGAAAAAAACACTCAACATGTTCTCTTTGTATACACACTCGGGATGCCCGATCATTTGATAAGGTGTTCGTCGCTCTTAGTGTTTTAGCCGTTGCTAAAATGACATTTGACGCAATGAGTCTATCTGATATCATTTTGTAACGCCTCGATCTGGGATCTCGAGAGTTCGAATTTGGTTGGTATTACTTTTCAGAGGAAAAGTGTATAGAGTTCACACATATAAAACATGACTACATTTTTTTTCATTATCTTTTAATAACTCACTTTCTTTATGTAGTTCAGCATTTATAATAAAAAAAGAGTAATAATTACATAAATGTTCAATGGCAAGAAAGTAAAAACTATCAAGTGCTTTGTCAAAGAAGTAGTCGATTAAGTCTTGTACGTACTAATGTGCCTGAAACCTACAATTATAATTAAATAAGAAGGGGTGAGTATACAACCCAGTAAGAAATAATTATAAGTAAATAACATTTAAACTTACAACTGTAGTGGATTCTAAACCCCTAGTTTGAGTTTAGTTTTTGACACACCACATAAGTTTGCATGTTTTAATTATCTCACATTAACTCTCTTAAATACTTTGTCACATTCAACTAATCCTAGGTCGGCTATATCGGTCATAATCGTCTATGGGCATAGCTACCCACGTAGAACACCTCAATTCTATATATTGGCCAGACAATGAACCATACACTCTCAATGATCTCCGGACCACCAGTCACTGCAGTAAAACAAAAAAATGAGATCTTGTCGGTAGCTAGGCGAGAGGTCAGACTTAATCCCAATCTCAATCCCGGTATGGTTCATGCTAATCCTAATCATGATGGTTCTCAACCATCCATGGTTGTCTAGAGTTCTCAAAAACTGTGTTAGTGTAACCCTAAGCCATATGCTAAATTCAACACATAGACCCACATTCACAAACTCGTGTTTCACTCATTCTCTCATGAGTGATATCATGAAATGATCCCGATAGATCTCATTCTTTAATCTCAGGATGATATTAAGACTCACATTTATCTCATAATAAGCACACAACGATGTAGGGTCTTCACATCGTTAAATCACCGGTGGTCAACTCTCCATGGGGACTGCACCAAAGCCGCGAACCAGGTAGCACTTACCACATGTTGTCACTTTTGGGATTTAAGATGTTATGCATATTAATTTCAATACATTCATTCATACAATATGAATAGAATAAATTGAGACTCGAGTCTAAACACAATCTCATCACAATGCATGTCATAAACAGTTTATCACATAAATATGTTATCACAAATAATCTTTCTAACATTCATGACATACAATAAATAATATGTATTCTACAATTAACATGGTTATGCAATCATCTCATAATATCATGCATGATCAATTTATACATATCATCTTTATACTTAAAACTATCATGCTAATCATGTTAATTCACAATAATAATATGCAACATAAAAATATTTATCCACATCTGAAATTACTTATAATATTCTTTAGCTTGAGTGCAAATACTGTGTTCTAGTTGCAATCGAGTCTTAAGATGATTTGACTGTAGGATCTGGACATTACATAAGCATATTCATATTAGCGCACAAAATCTCTTATATTCTAACATAATTACTAAAATACTTCTCTTCAATTGACTCGTGAGACCTCAATTTTTTCTTTGATTTCACTAAATCAGTAGATAGACAAATTTCTCTCTGCGATACGAGTCCAATGCACCAAACCTTACTCGATTCTGAGTTCGGAGTGCGAAGTTATGTCCATTTTATCAAAATAGATCTCAAGTACACTTAAAGGTAATTTGGTCATTTTGGATTTATTCTTAAAATTTAAAAATAATTCTAACCTGATTGAGGTCCAATGCTGATCTGCATCCAAAGCTGTCTGATTGAATCTCGATCCATAACTCATCTAAATCCAGAACTGTTTGACTGAATTCAGGCCCAGTTCTGATATGGATCTAGAACTGATCCAATCAGATCCAATTCTAATATGAATTTAGAACTGATTCGAACTAGATCCAGTTCTATTCGACATCCAGAATAGTTGATCTGGATCTAGACTCAGATATATTTGGATCCGGTTCTAATTGGATCTATCCAGGTTAACTGAATTCAGAATTGGTCTAATCCAGATCAAACTAGATCTGAATTGAGAAATGAAACCCAGTCTGACCGAACCAGTTCGATCTGACCCAGTTTGATCCAAATCGGTTTGGTTCAGACTCGATCTGAACCGACTCAACCAAAGTCGGTTTGGTCTGAACCGGTTCGACCAATATATATATATATATATATATATATATATATATATATATATATATATATATATTTTTTAAGAACCCTGTGGTTCGATCTGGGTGCGACACGGTTCGGTCTGGGTGACACCCCGGCTGAACCGACCCCTTTTTTTTAAAGGTTGGCTCGGTCTGGGCGTGACCCAGACCGATAGGTTCAGTCTATGTCGCGTCCAGACCGACCCGATCCCCTACTAAAAACTTAAAAGCGAAAGGGGCAGAGCCCCTTTCGTTTTTACAAATGCAGAGGGTCGATCGTTGTCGGCCCTCTCCCTCCTTCCTCCCTGTGGTTGAGGGACTGGCCGTCGGCATCGACCACCGCCCCTCCTCTCTCTCTTTCTCTCATAAACCTCTATTTTTTTTTGTTTTTTCGTTTAAGAAAAGTTCGTCGACAGCCATGGTTGTCAGCCCCTCCTTTGCCAAGAATGAAAAGGAGAAAACGAAGACGAAGAAGAAGAAAAAAGAAGAAATGGAGGCTTACCTCGTCGCCGATGCCAGAATCCGGTAAGTGTCCTACAATTTTTTTTCTTCTTCTCTCCCTCATTGTCTGCTGCTTCCTCTCTCTCTCACTCTCGATGCAGGGTGGGGGAAGAGGGCCTGCGTGAGGGTTTTTATAGCCCTCACGCAGGGCGAGGGGGTTGAGGATAAACCTCACTCCCCCCCGCATATTTTGGGGGTGAGGTTTATCTTCAGTCCTTTTCCGTTTATCGAAGGTGGCTCCCTCAAATGGGAAAACGTCTTTCTTTTTTTTTAACGGTCATCCACTCCGATGAAATCATAGGAGGGGGTTTACACTAGTACACTCATCTTTGGATAAAACATGTTTTTATAAGTAAGAAAAAATTGATGCATTTATAGCCATTGCTTTGGATCACTAAAAAAACCTATATACATATAGGATTCTAGCGATCCAAAGGTCAGTTCTCATTAAACAAAACATGTAGATTACATGTGTGGTGTTAGATAGATGTTAGATGTGAGAAAAAACACTAAAACATACAAAGAACTTTAGCAAATTTTAACTCATATATATAGAGAAAACTGAAACATATTAGGCCTTCTTTTATGGTTATGTCCGGTTTGACCCATGGTTTGAAGTGTTTTATGATAGATTTGAACAGTTAGATGTGTTTAACATGCTCGATATCGATTTAGTAAAAATCAACTCTTGGGTCACGTTTTTTGATGAACAAATGTATTTTTATGAGCCAAAAAAAAATTGATGTCTTCATAGCCATTGATTTTGGATCACCTTAAAAACAATATATTCTGGTGATTTAAAAGTCGGTTCCCACTAAACAAAATCTATAGATGACATCTATGCTTACAATTTTCATAAATCTTTGATGAGTCAAACATTTTTTTATCCAAAAATCATGATCCAAGTGTTGATTTTTACTAAATCAATAACGTTAAACACATCTATGTGGTTAGAATTTGAAAAAACACAGAAAATCCAATTACATGTTTCATTTAGCATTGTGCCCATTTGGCATGTTCTCTCTATACACACACCCGACGATTAAGTGTAACAGTGGATGCCCAATAGTCAAACAAGGCATCAGCCTCTCTTAGTGTGTTCAAATTTATGCCAAAATCAAGCAAAAAATTGCATTTACCAGACTGTTGCTAAAACGACATTTGACGCAAAAAAATATTTTTACTCGCTGATCCACGCGGGATCATAGGTAGAGAGAAAGAGAGGTTTATATTTGGTAGAATCATTTGTACCTCTTTCAATGCCAGTTCTTTTGACACAATTATGTGTTCAACATGTTCTATTAATAGGAATTGACTTTTGGATCATGTTTTTTTTGACGGAAATATACATTTTTATAAGAAAAAATTAATGCCTTTATAGCCAGTATTTTTTGGATTGCCGGAAAAACCTATATACATAACACCCAAAAGCCGACTCTCATTAAACAAAACATGCAGATTACATCTGTGGTGTTAGATTGATGTTAGATGTGAAAAAAAACATGAAACAAAGGTGTTCTATCCCATTTGCTAAGTGGTTTGCACATACAAAGGCCTTTAGCAAATGTTAACTTATATATATATATATATATATATATATATATATATATATATATATATATATATATATATATAGAGAGAGAGAGAGAGAGAGAGAACCAAACATATTAGGCCCTATTTTCTCATTTTGCCCCGTTATGCCCTATGGTTTGAAGTGTTTTATGTTAGATCTGAACCGTTAGATATGTTTAACATGCTAGATTTAGTGAGAATAGACTCTTGGATCATGTTTTTCGATGAAAAATGTATTTTTATGAGCTAGGAAAAAATGATGTCTTCATAGCCATTGATTTTTTATCACCGTTGAAACCTGTATACATGTTAGATTTCGGTGATTCAAAAGTTGGTTCTCACTAAACAAAATCTATAGATCACATCTATGATGTTAGATGTGAGAAAAAATACCAAAAACTATGATTTTTGAAGGGGCATGGGCAAAACAAGCACATTACTCATATATATATATATATATATATATATATATATATATATATATATATATATATATATATATATATATATATATATATAAATATAAGAACCAAACTATTAAGCCCCATTTCTCATTCTGCCTCGTTCTACCCCATATATTCTAAGTGTTTTATGATAGATCTGAATTATTAGATGTGTTTAGCATGCTCGTTTTAGTGGGAATCTACTCTTGGATTATGTTTTTTCGACAAAAAACATGTTTTTATGAGCCAGGAAAAACTATTACCTTCGTAGCCATTGATTTTGGATCACCGAAAAAGCTTGTATCTATGCCTGATTTCGGCGATTTAAAAGTCAGTTCCCACTAAAAAAAACATGTATTTACAGTGTTAGATGAGAAAAAATACTTAAAACTATAATTTTTGAAGGAGCCTAACAGGCCTAAAAAAAAAAAAAGGGCCTAAGGAACACTACTGTATATACACAAAAATGTGTAGGTGCATGATCACTTTCGAAAATGACCAGAACGAACTTGTGCGGAGCGTCTATTGCACGTGTGATGAACGCTCCGCACAAGGTTCCGCCAAATATCGCCTTTAACGACGAGGTCTCAGTGCATAAACCTTTCTGCGATGGACGCTCAACAAAAGTTCATTTTGGTCATGTTAGAAAGTTATCATGTACCTATATATATATATATATATATATAATGTGTGTGTGTCACAAAATTTTTTGTGAGCCCCTATGAGGCCATGCGAACCAACTTAAATAGCTTAACGATTCTATGACATGCACATCACCCCATGTGTGATTGATGAAACAATTACAGGAGTGGGCAATGAACCAGGAGGCCCAGTGGCTAAGCCAAACCAACCCACCATAGGCCAGGATTGGGTCAAAGTTTTAGGCCTTGACCCATTAGCTAATGGGCCGAAACCCTTGAGTTTCGATTGGCCCATGGGCTACCGGGCCGACCTGATGGGCATGAACTACTTAATTAATTTGTTATTAGTTGGTTATAAAGTAAATTGATAACTATTACTATTTACATAATTAGTTGCATTAGTTATATGAAAAATAAAAAAGTAATTAGATGGGTTCATTTTCTTTATTTAATTCATTGCTTTTGGTATTACAAGAATTAATTTATTAACTTCATTGGAAAATAACCTACAAATGGGTTTGGGTTGGGTTGGAACCAATAGACTGGGTTATGGGCTAGTCCTCAAACCTGAGTCCATTAAAAGTCGGGACAAAACTCGACTCATTAATAAATGGGTTGAGCCATCTTCAGGTTGGGTTGCACTTAAAACCCGATGGGTCACTCTTAAATGGGCTTTGGGCTGACCCGGTGCCCACCCCTACGTGCAGCTGCTTAGATGAATATTCGGTCCTACACACCACCTCATGTGCAATGACCTAAATCAAACCACGTGTTTGTGCACCAACCCATGAACAACACTTCAATGTTCTTCACAAAAGTGTGAAAGCAGTTATTGTTCGAGTTTTGAAGAGCTAGCGAGATGCTCATGCCCTTTCGAACCAACAATCAAATATAACAACAATGTGGAGGCACCAAGGTTGTAATACGTTCTTTGAGTGATTTGCTTAGGAGGCATGCATGTACTTCACATTCAGTTGATAGCTACATGTCTTAGTGGGCAACGCTACATTGGTGCAAACATTCACTTGCTTGGCCCTGTTTTACCATACATGGTTTTGATCACCTAATGTGATTCTATGAAGAATTAGCCCTAATCCACATTCACCCTCGTGTGCACCAAACGTTATGCGTGTAATGCTCTTATGTCGAGTCGAAAAGTACTTTAACCAAATCTACAAATGCATCATTTGATCTATTGGCCTAACATAACAAAGAACAATACACTACACACCAACGCATTAGCGTCGATACCATTGCCTATCACATGTCATGCTACCACCACATGTAATTAATGGTCCAATGCATACCGCTTGTTACTACTCAATGAGTACTTGCCACATTCTAACCCTTCACATTCTTAACCTATATATATTTGGATCTAGCTTTATGACATACGTTCTAGAGTTGGGTTTGGATCTTGCATGATAGACCCATATCCTAGCCATCTTTACCTCTCAAGAGTAAGTCTGTCAATGGGTTGGACAAACCCTGAGCCTGAGCCCGGAGGGTCAGGACTGGGTACAACTTTATGGTTCCAGTACCAGATCCGTGTCCCACTAAACCTAATATAAAACAAAACTAATTGATATTTCAGAACATACATATATTTCAAACCCAATAAAATATCTATATCTATTATTTTATTAAAATATTTGTGGATCTTAAATGGAAATAAACTCATATTTGGGTTCACATATCTGTGTTACCAATGCAATCTATCCCATTCGTTTTGAACCCAAGCCTGTTTGAATCAGAACCGGCTCGTGATCAAGATTGACCTGACCATGGAGAGAGAGAGAGAGAGAGGTGGCGGTGGAGGAGAACAGAAGAGGTGGAAGTGGAGGAGGTAGAGGAAGATTATAAAGGTGGTGGTAGAGGATGAGACGGTGGAAGAGAGAGAAGAAGTGATGAGGTGAAGGAGGCGGTAGAGGTGGAGAAAGGAGGAGAGAGAGAGAGAGAGAGAGAGAGAGAGAGAGAGAGAGAGAGAGAGACGAACTATAACCAAACATTGCGAAAAACAGGTTCAACCAACATTGAACCTGCCGAAAATACAAAAAAGGCCCAAGGCAAGCCTAGAAGCCCAGAAAAGAAAGCAAGATACAAATACAGATGATCGACGAGTGTCACTCTGGTTCAGGAGGTGTCGATGGGTGCTGATTGTGCTGAAGCTCAGGAATGCTAATGCGCAGAATGGCGTACACGTCTGCCAATATCAGGTTCACTAGTTTATTGAAAACCGCTGGAATATAATGAAAAATGGCATTGTTGCGGGTCATTCAAACTGCCCACCAGGACGAGAGAAGCCAAGTTCACCAAATAATCCACCATTTGTTGCACTGACGTACTGGTTGAGGAGCCCAGAACAAGTCGTTGGCGAAGGATTTCTGATGTACGCTGACCATAGGCTTATTCCAGGTAACCTTAAAGATGTTTTAAAATACAGTGTACTCTCAAAAAAGGTGAAACACAGTTTGTTCGGCCGCCTCACACAACACACATTTACTCAGAAGCTGAAATCTGATGGTTTTGAGGAAGTTGTCAGTCTACACCCGATCGTGAAGGATGAGCCATGCCAAGAAACGAGATTTAGGAGTCTGTTCCTTGCCTCAGATAAGGCTTGTCGAGAACCGGTCTACCCCCAAAGGAAGGAGAGAGAGGTATCATTCTTTTGCGCAGAAAGAGTTGTTAGGAGCAAAGGCGCGTCCTAAGAACTGAGACTGTGAGTCAACAATGCCATTATTTGAAAGAACCGCAGACCAAGCTTGGATCCATGAGCGATGAAGCTTTGACACTGCTTAATGATTCACACAAGTAGCCCCAACTAACGATTCCACACCCCCGTATTTAGCAAGAAGAACGCTTGCGCATGGGGACCCATGTTGGTGCGCAAGCCAGCTCTGCTTCACGACGAGAATCATACTCCTTAATCTGGGGTCCTTGATTCTCAAACCCCCTTTATAAAGAGGAAGCCTTAGGGTTTCCCACCCTATCAGGTGGTGCTTGTTGTTTGGACCACTTTCAGACCACAGGAAGTTCACCAAGACTCGAGATATCATCTTATTAACCCCCACAGACATCAGAAACATTGATATAACAAATTCTGGCATGGCGTTTAGGAAGTGCTTGATAAGAGTCAGTCTACTCGCGATGGAAATGTAGGAAGCTTGCCAGGCCAAAATTTTATTCTGAACCCTTTGAAGAGTCGTGCTCCAGGCTGCTTTTGTGACCCTGCTTAGCTGAAGCGACAGACCTAGATAAGAAAAGGAGTTGTCCGTTACCGTGCATCCAAAAATTTGCTGGCCCATGGATAACATTGATTGAGGGAAATTTACCAAGGACAAACAACACTTATCGTAGTTCATAGATAAACCTGACATCGACAGGAAAAAAAGGACAAGCTTGAATCATAACATTTGTTGGATTGAAGCCCTTCCAAAGATAATCATATTGTTGGCGTAGGTCTGGATATGACACAGGAACTCTGATATACCGAGTGACTCAATTAGACCACACTTCACTGCCCTCTTAACCAAAACCACAAGGCCCTCAGAGACTACGTTGAAGAGTAAAGGAGACAGAAGACAACCTTGCCGAAGACCACAATCAAGTTTGAACTGCTTGCCCCTTACCCCATTGATCAGAATTTGTGACTGGACATTGGTAACCAGCTCCTTCACCCAGCTCGAGAAACATCTGTCGAAGCCCAAATTCGTCAACGTGTTGAAAAGAAATGACCAATGAACTGAGTCGTATGCTTTATGGAAGTCAAGCTTAAGAGTGAAAAAGCCCCCCCCCCCGATCTTGAGTGAATGCAACACTTCTGTGGCCAAAATGAAAGAATGTTGAAGCCTTCTATTAGGGATGAAGGCAAACTGAGTGTCTGAAAAAATTCTAGGAGCGACTGACTGCATTCTATTTGCCAAAACTTTTGCGATAATGTGGTATAAACCTCCTAACACAGAAATAGGGCAAAACTGCGAGATGTTCGATGTGGCAACCTCCTTAGGAATAAGAGACACAATGACAATGTGAGAATGAATCGGCAATCGATCGTTGCGATGAAACTTATTCCTGGATTTTGGCAAACTTGCCCGGTTTTTAACTTGTTTGGATGATTAAAAACTTTCAAGTTATTGGCCATTGAAAATTAAAAACCAAAATTTAATGCTAGCCATTTTTCAGCCAGGGCAAAAAATCGCCAGAATATCAAATACTAAAACAAATGAAATAGAAAATAGGCTAATTTTCGACTGCCCATTGGTGGGTAAATGACTGGGATGGTGTCAACTGCATAGAACAACACAATCACAACCATTTCCCCCTAGTGGGTGCCTAGAAAATGGCCGACATATCTTGATGTAAACTAGCAAAGCTCTTGTACCAATGGATGTAAATCAAAAGGGCTCAATTTTTGAAAAAAAACTATGCTAGGCTACTTTTATGCTACGAAATCTAGAAAAGCAAGAAAATATAAAAAAATCAAGAAAACTGTTGAAAATTGTAGGAAATTGAAATACTAAAAATACTAAATTTGCTCTCAAATAAACTCTGAATTCTACATGAGGCTCTAATCTTTTTATAGATAAAGTCGCACAAATCCCAATCCAAGCAAACTACCTAATTTGATAAACTTCTAAAAAGATAGAAGTTATCTTAATTAATATTTGAATTAGGTACAAGGATCCAATATCCATTATAAAATGAGCTAAATATGAAAAATGATTCAAATGATAAGAATATCCAAAAACATTAAAATGGATTCAAACATATCTTTATAAACTCAGGTCTTCTGCATCGCTCCTATATCATTCTTCCTAGGTTGGAGAAGACTTTCCCTCAAGTCTGGATCCTGCTTGTGCTTTCCTCAATCTTGTTCCACTTTGTAGGTTATGAGCCTATAATATAAAACTGGATATCAATGCAGATCTACAAACTGAGTAGCCTGAACTGTTCTGGTATGCGTATGGAAGTCTAAAATATTCTTTCTGAACCAACCAAAGTCATCCGGATCATGATTCAAATTTGGGTCAAATGGATCTGGTGTAAGCTTGATCCAACGTGAAGAAGTACAAGAGCAAATGAATTGAATTTCTTGCTCTTTCAACCCACACTCCATGCATTGGTTCAAATCCTGAATCTTGACCAAAAAAATCAAAGGAATCAGGTCAATTGAAGAACAAATTGAAGTATTAAGGCCTAAACTAAAGTGTTTGGTTCCTGACCCATCCAGAATATGGTATGAATTGGCTTTAAAATAGTAAATGGAAGCTTAAATTAGGACTAGACTCGTGAGACTAGAGTCTAGAGGCCTAGAACCATCCCACACTGGTGAGACAGATAGAGGGACCGATTTAATCCAGAACTGATTCCTCATCGTATCCTCGTGGAGGGGGTTCCCACCCATGCTAGGGCAAGAGACCCCCACCCCACCCCAAACCCTTGACATCGACTATGCCAGAGCAAGGGAGGGGCTTCCGACGGGCCACCTTGTTAGTTAGAGCGCACCAATGGCAGGTGGCCAATGGTGTTCCTATCGACGGTGGGCTTGCTATGGCCTGGTACAACCCGACAGTGGAGAAGGAAACCTCCACTGCCACCATCTCTATTTTCATGTCAGTGTTACCTCCAACAAGTAAGAGAGGCACTTGTAGGCTGGATCTAGCTAAAGAGATGGTTGCCAGGATCCCATCGACATCAAGTCTGCTACTAGAGTTCCGCTGCCCTTCAATGGTGGGAATGGTAATCCCCTCTACCATCATGTCTTCTATGTTGGCGTCTACGAAGACAAGAAGAAGAGGAGGTGAAGGTCATGGGGCACCCTCCAATGGTGCGAGGTCTGGCTGGTCGGATCCGTTAGTTGGTAGTCTGGCCTGAGTAGCAAGGATAGCAGGAGGCAGTGAGGGACATGGGCAAACCAAGGAAGTGGGAGACACCAGAGCAGGGTTCACTACCAGTGGGGGTTATCCCTGCCGGCTAGTCTTGTCTGATGCAAGGCTACTTGATGCAGGTTAGTCGATGGTACAACATTGATCCACTGAAAAATGACAAGAGAAAGGAGGGAGAGGGGTACAACATGCCCTCTTGCTCTCTCCTCTTGTTGTCGATTTAGGGAGGACCACCATTGACATGCCTTCCATTAGTGGGTAGGTTCCCAACGACAAGGGTCTTCTAGCATGAGATTGTCGAATGAAATCTCATCAGTGGGAGGCTGCTGCTGCACTGGTGATTAAAGATAAAGAGAAGGCGGAGGGGTGTGTCACATGAACTTCGCAAACTGCCATTTCAATCGGCCAATACATTGATTTGTTGGTTCGTGTGGAACTTTTAATTTTTTATTTGTTCACACAAGCATCTTCGTTATTGAATTGATCTATCGAGCTAGGTCATGCATGTCTTTGTTTATTTCATGGAAGGATGCTCTCACAAAATTCATGTTTACTTCTTGAATTCCCTTCGAACTACTTTTTGAACATCACAGTATCGTGGACAAGATCAAAGTCTTGCTTTGATACTATATTTAGAACTTGGGCTCTGATACCAATTAATGTAAATCAAAATGGCTCAATTTACAAGAAAATCTATGCTAGGCTACTCTTAAGCTCAAAAATTTAGAAAAGTAAAAAAATATGAGAAATTCAAGAAAATTGCTAAAAATTATAGAAAATAAATAAAAAATTAAAATACTGAAAATACTAAATTCAATCTCAAATTAACTTTAAATTCTACATAGGGAACTCATCTTTTTATAGATAAGGTCTCCCAAATCCCAATTCAAGCAAACTACCTAATTTGATCAACTCCTAAAAAAATAAAACTTATCTTAATTAAAATATGGATAAGGCATAAGGATCCATTATCCATTACAAAATAACCTAAATACAAAAAATGATCCAAAGGATAAGAATATCTAAAAATATTAAAATATATCCAAATGGATCCTTATGGACCTAAGTCGTCTGCTCTGCTCCTGCATTAGAGCTAAAAATAGAAAACATAAAAGCAAAATCTTTGACTATTTTATGGTCAGCCACCAACTAGAAAATGGTCAGGATGGTGTCGCCCATGCCAGGAGACACCATCCAAGCAATTTCTTGGCCATTGGCTTGCCGAGCAATGGCCGGATTACTATGGTTAAAAAAAAAGACATGTTTTCCAACCATTTTTGGGCGGTCACTAGAATGGTACTGCACCCATCTAGCAGTATCAATCTAGCCATTTTTCCACTAATGCCCGGACAGAAATGATTGGGCTAAACTCTGTTGGTAGTAAGCTCCCAAGGTCACGCCCCTATGTGGGATTGTTAGGGATTGGGATAACCCCTCACCTAATAAACTATGCTTTAAAATTTGGGGGGTGTGGGGTTCACATAGCCATGTTTTTGACAAAAGGCTTTGGCATCACCCAAACAACTCTAAAATCTGGTTTTTAACCCAAAAGTGGGTTTATACTAGGTTTTGGGTGACATTAAAATGGTACCTATCTTTGTAATATTCAATAATTATGTTTGTGATATTTTAAGTATGTTTTATTAGCCCTTGTTGACACCCAATTTTTTTTGGGTTCTCAACCAACATAAATGTTGGCACTGACACGCTAGAGTCATTTCAATGACTCGTCAAAAATTGGATGGTTTGTTCACATTCACAAGACCTTGTATGTGAACTTCAAGTATTTTCATTGCAACAAGTGAAATATTTCATGAAGGAACTATCATGCGAAGGTTAGAGAGCTAATCCGGGCACTATTCTATCCTAACACATTTCCGTTATATTGAAAAGAGAAAACCCCAAGTATTCTCTTAACAAGGGTATTTTTAATGTCCTGTTTGACAAAATGTTTTTTAAAGAAACATTCATAAAGGTTTCGGGGTCTTTTCAATAAAAATCCAATTTTACTGCATTTCTGACCCATTAAATAACATTATCAAATTTTAACTAAAAGTAGAGTTTTTTAGCTTTTCAACGAGCAAAAAATCAGCCCGACCTGACATCCGAGTGAAGAGTTACAACCAAAACAAGATTTTGGGTTTCGAAATAATTAGTTCATAAAGTAACATCTATTTTGAGGGCATTTTTAACATTTTAAATATGAAAAATGTTGGGGTTATACTTTCCCTAAGTTTGGATGTTCAAGAACTATGCATGGGGATGTGATCACCCTTTTGCAATGGTGGTTCAATAGTGGTGTTCGACCTTCGGTGTTCAAAGCAGACTTTTCACCTAGTGATTTGGAAAGTTTGATGTATAAGAAATTTTATTCTTCACAGCTCTAGTGATTATTCTGTTTGAAGGTTTATTAGAGAGATTAGGCAGTGTTGTGAAGAGCATTTACTTGAAGTTGAGCTGGAATGAGGATGAAGAGCAGAGGGTGAAGTCCTGGGTGAAATTTGGAGTTTTTTCCACTGTTAAGGAGTCTCCTTAGTAGGTTGTGCATTAATATACATTATTCCTGTTATGGTGCAGCAGAGTATCAGAATAGCTTATGCTATGCGCGTGCATTTTGGTTTTATCATAGTTTCTGGAGGATATGTTGCTGCCGGAGTTTTGTATTTTGTCTGAGATTCTGTGTACAACATTGCGGTGGTAAATGGTTGCAGGTATCGTCTAATAACGGAGTCTGGTTAGCTAATTGAAATCGGTGTTAGACAGACAAAGGTCTTTACAGTTGAATTTGTGGAGGCTACAAATTTTTGCTGATCAGGTTCAGGATTATCAAACCAGATTTGTTGTCATTTGTTGAATTGATAAACCCCCTGATTGATCTGCTTGTGCAACCATTCAGTAAGGGTGCTGAATACAAGCGAAGGGGATTTAACCCCAGCCTGTTAATCGAAAAAAAAATGGAAAAGTAGAATCACAACAAAGTAATGGCATATAGTAAATATCAACAACATTGCAATTGATGAATATAAGTCGGGAAATCAATAAATTGAACTCTTATTACAACTTGACTTTTTTGTGATAAATTCAAGAAACTTCCAATATTTGTGACGTACAATAGATTTGAGCCCCCCAAGTGTTGGGTCAAATCCTAATGTATAGATTGGCAAGAGCTAACTTTGCACCAATTTAAGTGAAACCCTTTTCTGATCAAGGTGGTGATAAGGGTTAGCTTGGATCATGGGTTGAAGTGGTCATATTAGTATCTGGTTCACTTTGGGAAACTTAAGCTTCCACGTACTGGATCAAATTGGTCTTTATTCAGATCAAGATTCATTGAGCACATGCCTAGATTGGGCTTCAAAACAAGCGAAACAAGTTTGTGTGAAGGTTTGTGATCATGCATAATATTTGCATTTTAATAATCATTATTTATGCATGATCCATGTTAAAATTACTATAAAAACCCATTTTTATCGTTAGTTTTGAGAAACCGCATTTAATTGAATTTTATCAGAAAATCGTATTCTTCAAAGCTTTCCCTGCGTTTTTAGTGTTTTAGTAGTTTAGGAAGTTTCTTTTAGTTATACTTTGATTATATTAGGTTCTAAATAGCTAAGTTAATCAATTTAGCAATATGCATTTTTAGGAAAATTAATTTTTTCAAGCAAAGCCTCTTTTGAAAATTGCTAAACTCTTGGGACTTGTTTTGAAAATTTTATTTTAACCTAATATTGTATTATAAATAGCATAACTCAGCAAAGAGGAGACGTTTTTTCTTTTGGGAGTTGACGCCCCTATTCCTCTCTCTCTCTCTTCTTTCCACCAGTTTTCCATCTTCATCTTCTTCTTCTTCTTCTTCTTCTTCTTCTTCTTCTTCTTCTTCTTGCCTCTCTCTTCACCGGTGTCTTCTCTTTCGTCGAGAGGTGTCACACAAAAGGAAAAGCCATATCTTTTCTCAACCAGTCTGTCGAAAGCACTTGTGAGTGTCCTTCGTCTTATTCCCTTTTCTCTTTACGTGTTAGTGTTTTGTTTTTGCTGAAAAGAAAAATATATATCCTAAGTTCTGCAATTTTTGTTTTAGGGTTAACGTAGGGGTCATAGTTAGATAGTTTGATTCCGGTTCTTTGAATCTAGGCAATAGAATTAGTGTTATTTCTAAAGTTAATTTGTTCTTTTGATCACAACTTGTTCCAGTTTTTTTTTAGCATTTACTAGTGTTCAGTTACATTTGTTTTCGGGTGTTTGTTTCTGCATATAGCGTATTCAGTTGATATGTTTATCACTGTTTTCTAATATTTAGTTTCAGCATAGTATAATATTTAGATTTATGGTCTTCTTTATTTTATTGGGTTGGTTCAGCATCTTTATTAGTTTATTGTTTCAGCAACGTTGTTATTGAAAAAAAAAATATTTTAGAAAGGTAGCATGTTTTGTTCAACACATTTTATTAAGTTTTGTATACCACGTCTGTCAATGTATTTGTTAGTCGTTTTGCATCATGTGTTAGCGTCTTTTGTT
This sequence comes from Nuphar pumila, assembly GCF_984573655.1. Lineage (NCBI taxonomy): Eukaryota > Viridiplantae > Streptophyta > Magnoliopsida > Nymphaeales > Nymphaeaceae > Nuphar > Nuphar pumila. Next base: position 1,091,885 of record NC_143250.1, on the reverse strand, counting down.
TCTTAGTATTAATCATCCTTCATACATTAGCTGCATTGGTTATTTCATTGCATTGACGTTAGTTGTGTTAGCTATGATTTGTTTATTGTTGCATTAGTTATTTATTGCATTCATTATATTAATTCATTAGTGTCACTGATTTCATTTGTTGGGTGGTGTGATAAATTCCCTGTGCAATACATGTTATATGGTAATGTTTTGTAGGTAACGTTATCTAGTTAAATTGTGCTCCTTTGATTACTTGGTAAGGATGTTAATATAGATTAGCAGTGTTCTTGAAGCCAATAAATTAGAGTGTTGCTTTATCTTATAGTGTGGTCTAGATCGTGACATAGCATTTTAGTTAGAGTAGAGTTTTCCCCTTCTTTTAGGTCATCAAATAAATTTAGAATTCACAATTTTTTATCGGTTAGCCATATTGAAGTCATCCGGTCATTGTGTTAGTGGTTAGGTGCATTATTTAGTTATTTGATTTGCATAGTTATTAGTCATATTATTTAATTCATTAGTAATAGATGCTAGTTCTGGAATTGTTATTTGCTGTATTTATTTGGTGTTGCAATAGATCTTAACATTCTTAATTGTTATTTGGTTTGTTCATTAGTCGTGTATTCATAGCTCTTTCATGTTATTTATTTTATGTTTTTGTGATTTTTCATCATATTTACTAGTAGTTTTCTCGTAGATTGCTTGTGTCTGCTGTGTGTTTTGTTTTTGTTTTTGCAGGAAAGTGTTTGGAGACATGCGGTAGAGTCCTTTTTGTGCCCTAAAAGGTCCCCTCAAGGGACCCTCAGACCCTCAGAAAGGTCCTCAAAGAGCCCTCAGAAGAGCAAAAGTTCAAGAAAACATACATTACCTCAAGAAGGGACAAGAAGACTCGAAGCACTGAAGCCTTTTTCTTTCTTTTTAGATTAGGGTTTTATTTTATTTTATTAATTGGGTCTGTAATAAAACCATTTATTTATTTTGTTTAAGCTCTCTGCGTAGGGCTGTACTCTCGTAGTTAGTTAATTATTTAATTAATTCTTTTAATTTGGCAATAAAGAAAAGTGTAGATTGTGTGTTTGAATACGAAGTATTTCTCGTTCTCTGAGATCGACCCGGACTCCACCACTTGTGTGAGCCGGTTTTTATATTTTTGGTGTCTGGCTTTCACTGGATTTTGATTAAAAATATTGTTTTAAAAAGGGTTTTCATAAAACTGACAGTTTGTCATGGTCTGCTTATGGGTTTGGTCTATGTTTGCTTCACACACACACACGGCAGGGATGTAAACGAGTTAGACTTGTTTCGATCTGAGCATTATTAAATCTGACATAATTGGAATTTGTATTGGGAAAAATAAAACGATTTCTGGAACCAACTAAGTTAAATAGCTAACTGGATGCAATACTTGCATGTATTTGGACTCGGATTCAGTTGATGTAATACTCTATTGAATTTAGATCCAGTTTTTGGTACCGAATCTGTCTAAACCAATTCACACATTCCGGTAAATCGCTTTGATTTTAGAATATTGCACTGAATTAGTATTAGGTACGGATATTATTAATATTATTAGTGTTTATGCACCTCAAGTAGGTTTAGATGATTCCATTAAGCATCAATTTTGGGAAGATTTAGATGGAGTAGTACAAGAGACATCTTATGGAGAAAAGCTTTTCATCGGCGGTGACCTTAATGGACATGTAGGCATTAGTAGGGATGGATTTGAGAATATCCATGGAGGCTATGGTATAGGAGAAAGAAATGAAAGTGGAGAAAGGATTTTAGATTTTTGTTTGTCCTATGATATGATCTTAGCAAACACTTGGTTTAGGAAGAGGGAGTCTCACCTAGTAACATTTAAAAGTGGGGTTAATACGAGTCAGATAGATTTTTTCCTACTTAGAAAGAGAGATAGGGGTTGTTGCATCGATTGTAAGGTTATACCGGGAGAAAGTGTAGCTACACAACATAGAGTCTTAATTTTAGATCTTAGAATTAGACAATGCCGCAAAAGGGATAGACATAGGATAGATCCTAGAATTAAGTGGTGGGAACTGAAAGGAGCTAAACAAGGAATGTTTGTAGAGCAGGTAGTTAAGGAAGTTGATTGGTGTCTCGAGGAGGATTCAGAATCAATGTGGAATAAGATAGCGGGTGGTATGAGAAAAGTAGCTAAGGAGGTATTGGGTGAGTCTAAAGGCGGTGCACCACTAGGTAAGGATACATCATGGTGGAACGAGGATGTCAAATTAGCTATTAAGGTTAAAAGAGAGTGTTATAAAAATCTAAGTAAGAGTCGTGATAATGAGAATTTGGAGAAGTATATGATAGCAAAGAAGGAAGCTAAAAAAGTTGTTCGAAACGCGAGGGCTAAGGTATATAAGGAGGTTTATGACAAGTTGGATACCAAAGAAGGCGAGAAGGATATTTATAGGCTTGCGAAGATGAGAGATAGGAAATCGAAGGATTTGGGTATGGTTAGATGTATCAAAGATGAAACACAAAGGGTTTTAGTCAAAGATGAGGAGATTAAGGAGAGATGGAAAGATTATTTTGATAAGCTATTTAATGATAGTCATGCTCAAGATCTTGGAGACTTCTCCATTCCTTTTCATGAGATAAATCGTGACTTCATGCGCAAGATTCAAAAGAAAGAAATTGCAGAGGCTTTGAAGAAAATGAAATCAAGTAGGGCAGTTGGCCCAGATGGTATACCTATCGAGGCTTGGAAATGCTTGGGAGAGAAAGGTTTAGAATGGTTGACAAATCTTTTTAACTTGATTTGGCGAACAAATAAGATGCCTAATGAGTGGAGGAAGAGTACTTTGGTGCCTTTATATAAGAATAAGGGTGATATACAAGATTGCACAAACTATCGTGGTATAAAACTCATGAGTCATACTATGAAACTTTGGGAGAAGGTGATTGAGTCTAGGTTGAGGAAGGTTGTCATGATATCGGAGAATCAATTTGGTTTTATGCCTGAAAGATCAACTATGGAAGCTATACATCTTCTTAGACAACTTATTGAAAGATATAGAGAGAGGAACAAAGATTTGCATATGGTTTTTATTGATTTAGAGAAGGCATACGATAGAGTACCTAGGGACGTTCTCTGGTGGACAATGATGAAGAAAGGTGTTTCTCTCAAGTACATTAGTATAATTAAAGATATGTATGAAGGAGTAGTAACCAATGTCCGCACTTGTGGAGGGGTGACAACCAATTTTCCGATAACGGTTGGGTTACATCAAGGATCTGCTTTAAGCCCTTTCCTATTTGCGATAGTGATGGATGAGCTTACGAGATCAATTCAAGATAATGTACCGTGGTGTATGTTGTTTGCTGATGATATTGTTTTGATTGATGAGTCTAGAGCTGGGGTTAATGCTAAGTTAGAATTATGGAGACAGACATTGGAAGCTAGAGGTTTTAAGTTGAGTAAGAGTAAGACTGAATATATGGAATGTCGGTTTAGTAAGCAACGAAGTAGTGATGGGAGTGTAGTGAAGCTTGGTGAGCAAGATATACCGGTGAATGATTATTTCAAATATTTGGGATCCATCATTCAAAAGTATGGAGAAATTGATGGAGATGTAAATCATAGGATAAAGGTTGGGTGGATGAAATGGAAAAATGCTACTGGAGTGCTGTGCGATCGTAGAATGTCATTGCGGTTGAAGGGAAAGTTTTATAGGACGACTATTAGACCCGCTTTACTATATGGTACGAAATGTTGGGCTGCCAAGAGACATCATATTCAAAAAATGAGTGTAGCTGAGATGCGGATGCTTAGATGGATGTGTGGAAATACAATAAAAGATAAGATTCGGAACGAAGAGATACGTAAGAAGGTAGGTGTTGCACCCATTGAAAATAAGATGCGAGAGAATCGTTTACGGTGGTTTGGACATATTCGGCGAAGGCCTAATGATGCTCCAGTTAGAAGGTTGGAGAAATGGGAAAATATATTAGTTAAAAGAGGTCGGGGTAGGCCTAGGAAGACTTGGATGGAGATGATAGGAAAGGATATGAATGCTTTGAACCTCACCGAGGACATGGCGTTGGATAGAAATGATTGGAGGAAAAGGATTCATGTGGAAGACCCAAAATGAATTTCTTTTTTGGTTCATATCGCTGACCCCAATTGTTTTGGGATGAAGGCGTAGTTGTTGTTGTTGTTGTTGTTGTTGTTTGCACTGAATGCTTTATGGACAAACTGCAAAAATGCGATCTCTATAGATTATTTAGTAGAAAACATGCATTAGTTTAGGATATTTTGTTTTTGATGTTTAGATGAGTTTTTAAAAAATTTATAAAGCAAAGGATTATAATTCACCAAAATTTAACAAAATAAAATCAAATTTTCATCAAAACAAACTTTGTGCGTTTGTATGTATATTAGACGTCTCCAACAAAAGTACAAACCTATTTGGCTATTTTCACGCTCTCAGATGGGCACATAAAATGTGAAAAAAGTGTGTTGGGGTCTGAAAATGGAGCAAGCATGTGAACAAAAAACGACCTTTTCATTTAAATCTTTATGTGTTTGGTTTGAAGTTTCCGACTCTCTTTCTCGTGCCTTGTGGTTGGTGTGATCCGACTGTGCTGAGTACGAAAGCAAATTCTCTGCTACTGCTAGTCTGCAACAACATTGTTAAGTGATCAAAGTTTTTCTCCAATAATTTTTCTTGGTTTGCTTGTTAAGGTACCACTGTGAAAATTAAATACTTTAAGTGTTCTTGCTTTCTGACACGACACAGGTTGAATCCAAATATCAAGTGCCCCATTTGTCATGCTGCCAGTTGTATAATGCTATTACAAGGGCTCTGCACATCTGAGCAGCTAAGTTGTCCATGCATGTCTCTCTCTCTCTCTCTCTCTCTCTCTCTATATATATATATATATATATATATATATATGCGTGCATTTGTCCTTGTATATGTGTTTATGCATGCCTGTGAATGTGCCCATGCATGTATTTGCACATATTTGTCCTTGCACTGTGTGGATGTTTAGTAAGGCATTGGGACAGGCAGCTTGGGTGGTGTTTATTGGTGGATTCCACAAAACTCGTTTCAGGAGGTGGGTGTTGTATTTCCGCATTGTGGACCCTCCCTGTTGCCATTATTTTGGTAAAACATTGCTCCCAAACACAGCTTTCATCATAGATTCTGCAACCCAGCTCCAATGCAAAACTCCCAAACACAACCTAAATATAAAAATTACGACTTTAAGATTGCTAAATCTCACAAAATAGTCTAAAACGTAATCAGTCCATAAGATTGGAAATTTTCCAACTCGGTCGTCATTCTGAATCCTAGTATGAAACAAGAAAATAAAAAATTCAAAGCAAGCAAGACAACCTTCAACGCCTTGGAGAAGGCCAGAAAACATGAACGGCATACTCCGTCTTCCAATTGTCAAAATAAATCACCTTCTTCACAGCCCAGACCGACACCAACATTGCGACAAACATCACCGCCCTCTGCAAATTCACGTTCTTCGCATACACGAGGACGTTAATAACAAGCGCGAACAGCAGGCCAACGATGGTGTAAAGGAAACCGATTACAAACCCTTCGGTCGCGAGCTGCGCTCCAGCGCCCTGGTAGAAGAAGATCAGCTTCGAAGGATCGCTGCGGTCGGGGATGGCAATGGGAACGTTCAGGATCACGTTGTAAAATGTCCCAGAGATGCTGAAGAAGTAGACAAAGATAGCTCCGGCGAGCCATACCTTGGGCTTGCGGAGCAGAGTATCCCCTTCCAGGATCCTCTTCACCATGAAGAGCGCAGAGGCCAGGAGGATGAGGGCCAGGATCACCATCTGGGTCTTGGAGATCATGGGCGGGCGCTCAATGGGGCCGACGAAGAGCTTAGTCTTCGCTTCCACAAAGTTTGATATGCCCTTGGCAAGCCGCATGTAGTAACCCTGATCCATGGGGTAGGAACCCACCGGTTTCTTCACATCGGGAGGGACCAAACGGATGTGGGGGAGGGCATCAATGCCGAAGAGGCTGAAGCTCGCCTCAGACTCCTTGAACTCCATGTCACAGAAGAAGAGTTGGGTCTCGGACTCATGGCCTCGATTGTTCTTGATGAAGGAGGCGGCGACGAGGGAGAACTGCGAGCGAAGCAGCTGGAGATGGAGCTCGGGCTTGTCATGGAGTTGGATGGCATCGAAGAAGATGAGGAGGGAGTAGGGGCGAGGGGTGGGTGGGGAGAGGAGGAACCGGCGGAGGGTGTGGTCGTTGAGATGGATGATGCCTGAAGTTGACTGCTGCTGCAGTGCAAGGAGGTCGGCGACCAGATCGGTGTCGGATTCTGACAATATTTTGGAGGGGAAGATCGACGTTAGGGAGAGGAAGAAGATGATAATGATGATGGGTCGAGCCATAAGAACATAATAGAGATCTGGATAGAGAGAATAGACCTAGAGGTCAGATCAAGTGATCAGGAGCCACTCAAAACACAGAAACTCGCTCCATGTGTAGCGATTTTAAGCTTCGCATCTTACACGGAAAATCGCTGCACGCATTAGAGATTTTGTGTGTTTTGGGTGGCCCGAGTACTTGTTTAAGTACTTGAGCCCGATCGTCTAATGTGGATTATACAGGTGGAGATGCAAACAGGTTGGATGCGAGCTGGGTCATATTTGATCCAAATAAGGATCCAAGATTTGAGTAGTAAATCTGAATTCAAATCCAGTTTCAAGCTAGATCCAATGAAGCAGAATTTGAATGTGTCAGATCGAATACTAAATCTGTTGGTAACAAGGTTTTACGTGTTAAAAGACAAACAAGCCAGATTCAATCTGGTAGGAAATATTGGTCTGAATTTGAATCCAGATCTTAAAAAACTGTGATCAATCCGGCGTCAATAAACATTTGGATCCTACTTTATAGATTCATATCCATAAATATCACGTCGTATTCCAACTCATCCAGCGCAATTGCACCCGTTGATCTAAGGGGCTGCTGAATTATAAGCAGAACTTGGCTGTTGGAGCTTGTTGGATGTGAGCTAAAGCTCATGTCAAAAACTTGCTTTTCACTAGATCCGTCCACCAACTCAGTACCCTAACGAGTCAGTGTCTTGAACAGTGCACGAAGGAGCCTCTTTATTCTGGGGTGCCATATTTGCGTGTTGGTTCCTGCAGGTACCGGATCCATTTTGTGGCTATAGGGTCTCAAGTCCCAACAAAGGAACTCTATAAGCCACTAAAATGAATATGGGCTCATTAAAATGTAGGTTATGTGCTATAACTCCCATGTTAATGTTAGTGTTAATGGCTGCATGTATAACTTATATACATGCTGATGTAAGAGTTATTGAATTAATGGAGGATTATCTCCAAGTTAATGGTGGAATAACTCCAAATTTCCATGGGTGCCCATATATATGTAGCCATGGAGATGGAAAGGGATACTAACCAAGGAATGAGGTTTATGAGTTGATTGTGAAATGAGGTTTAATGAAGAATTTCAAAGGACTATCTGAGGTTAGGCAGTCGTGTAAACTGTACACACTTAGAGTTATAAAAAATCAGCTGCACATCGTTAAAAATGCATGGGGCGCCAATCTGGTTGGCAATCTAACCAATATCACTCCTTAAAATTGGTGGTCAACTTGGCCATGGTGTTGCCAGATCTTGGAGTGTGACAAACAGATTCAAAAACCTTGCAGCCATCCTAGAGAAACTAGCGAGGTGGACCCAGCTAGCTTTAGCCTTTATACTCCTAGGTTGTGATAAGAGATTCATCGATGGACTTATCAAGACTTGCCCTAAAGTGGTCTAGCGTAGTGGGATGGGCTTAGGCAGCTAAGCAGGCAGTGTAGGTTCAAATCCCATGGGCGTCACCTTTTGCGCAAGCCCAAGTGTAGTGACTTCCTGGGGGCAAGGAGTAAGTCCACAGAGTTTTACACTGCCAAGACAGTGATAATAAGTAGGACAGGTAGAGCCAGAGCGACTAGGTTTCTGACCCTGGGTCCGGTTTCTCCATGGAAATATCAAAAAAAAAAAAAACTTGTCATGACTTATATAGGGATTTGATCCGGATGCTGTTTCAGCATCCATGGCTGTTGGTACTTGGGAACATGATCATGCAAATTAGAATGGTAAGGTCCAATGTAAGAATTTCAGTGGACTATCACCTGATCACCATATTCTGCCATACATGCAGATGCAGTCAAGCGAGAGAAAGATTTAGTATTCTTTAGGGTCAGTTATATATTGTGGAAAATGTTGACCAAATTGGGGATTCATGGAAACCGAAATACGTTGCAGAAGTCCCCAACTGAACAAGGGCGTGGTAGGTTTTTCTATTCACCATTATTTTCTTATTTTAATTTTAAGTTTGCAATAAAATAAAATGTTCATTCTTTTGAATAAGTGAATTGCTATTTATTTACAGAAGTCGATTAATGATGCCTAACATTTTTTTTTGTTTCTATTTATTACGCATGTTGATTTAGGCGACCAAGTTCATCATAACTTCTCGAGTTTGATGACTAAACAATGCCAGAAGCTTCATATAAATCCCTCACATAGTTATAAAAGATTACTTGGGATGCTAAAGATCACTAGTTTCATAATCAGTAGAGGTATATCTGATGTTAGAGTTGGAGATTTCACCCACGGATTCTGAAACATATTGTCCGCAATCTTCAGGAGCTCAGGTGATCTATATTACTTTACTTACATATCTACATATGATGTCACAATACATACTGGGAAATTCAAAGCTCTCTCTCTCTCTCTCTCGTTTAATGTTAGATTAACCCATATATAATAATAACACCTAAAGAAAACTTTAATTTTTCAAAAATTTCAAGTTTTTTTGTTGATCAGACCATATAGATATGATCTACATCCCTTTTTTTAGTAGAAAACAAGTTTTGAATCATGTGAATGTGATCTACATGTAGGTTTTCCAAGATATTAAAAAATCAACTGCCCACAATATACCAAACATTCAGAGACTTAAAAAATCTTATTTTTGTGTCCAAAAACATGATCCAAAACATGATTCTTATCAAATAAACAATGTTGAATGCATCTATGCCGTCTGATCAAGAAGATATACATATGGTTTCTCCTAGGTGGGAGTAGATGCCTATTAGAAATCATAGTTGTAGGTTGCATCTTTTAAATCAGACCTTATAGGTGTACTTAACATAGGAATCATGTTTTTTGAACATCAAAATAGTTTTTTTTTTAAGTCATGAAATTTTGGTACCTTGTGAATGGTTGATTTTTGAAGATCTTTAAAAACATGTCAAAATCACATGATCCAAAACTTGTTTTTCACTAAATAATTATTGCAGATCATATTTATAGGGCTTGATCAATGAAAAACAACTCAAAATTTGAAAATTTGAAACTTCTATTAGGTGGGAGTAGGTACTCTGGGAGCACCCTATAATTACTATATATATATATATATATATATATATATATATATATATATATAGAGAGAGAGAGAGAGAGAGAGAGAGAGAGAGAGAGAGCTTAACGTTTTTTTCATTCAACAAAACAAAACACATGGGAGGTCAATAGAACATTAAACCCTCCCCCCGCAAACATCTACTTACAAGTAACAACAACATTAGCAGTCAATGAGGAACAGTTCAAGAATCCGACTCCATATCTTGTGGAACCACCTCCGAAACAAGCAAATCTTTGATGGATATGCCCAAAATTTCGTATACATCACTCAAAACCTTATGCACCAGATTAATAAGTCAGAAAGAGACGCCATCCAAATAAACGACCAAGCTGTAAATAGCTATACTCACCAGATGATTCACCACCTTCTATCGCGCCTGATAACTACAGATCCCATTAAAATAAGGTCCAGAACAAAAGATTCCTCCTTAACATCTACCACAGGACACCTCCAAGTTTTATTGAATAACTCCCCAAACACTGGGCATGACCAGAACTAATGAAATGTTGTTGACAACAAAACACGCAATAACTCGATAATTGTAAACCTATCCTCTTTAAGTTACTCTGTTTTTGGACCTTATCACGTAGAATCATCCATGCTAAAACCCGTGCCCTAGGTGACAGCCCCGTAGCCTATAAAGCATCTTTCGGAATCCAATCGGCCCCCGGTGGTAATAAACACATGTATACCTTTTGAGTTTGGAAGATTTCCTTTAACGAAAGCTCTCACTGCAACCAAGATCCATCATCTACACCCTCTAAATCCCGATCGACAAAGTAAGAAAGCGCCTTGATCCACATCATCCTCAAATGTAATAGTGTCAGCCCCAGAGCTCCCTGGTGGACTAGAATAGTAGTGGGCGTCCAGTATTAATTTTGGCCAATGCACTACCCGACCGATAAGCCATCCAACACTGTTTGATCACCAACGTAATACTTCTATTGTAACGGCAAAGGCAAGTCCACAACCCTGCAATTAAAGATGTTAATTTTCTCCTGTCGCGGCTGTCAATGGATCCACATTGAACATCATTAAAGAACACTTGCTTTCATTAATTGACAAGCCGGATAAAGCTGTGAAAAAATGAAGAATTAATCTAAGTCTATGCATCTATTGGACCGTAGCCCTTCCAAAAACCATCATATCATCAACATATCAAAGAATGTGTCATGAAAAACCTTGAATGCCTAAGGCATCCAAGAAATCCCTCGAGGCGGCACGCTTGAGTAATGCCACCAGGCCTTCTGCGATAACATTAAACAAGAATGAAGATAGCGGGCATCTCTGCCGTAACCCGCACCCCAAACCAAATAACTCCACCGCAGAGAGTTCTCTTCAAATTTTTAATGATTAATGGTTACTTCCACCTCAGAGTATCTCTCGGTGTTGTGCATTGATATGGAGCTCAAGGAGCACACATCTTGGATGATATTGAATCCGACACATTGGGAACTCAAATAGCATCTGTTCAAACATTTGGTGGTTGATCAAAACAAGAACCCACCTAGCATATGCTTGGGAGACTTTGGTAGTGACATATTGATGCACCCATGGATCCGGAGTTGGATTCAAGTAACAACGACAGCAAGAACAATAAAAAGAACAAGAAGAACAAAGGGTGATAGGATTTGGATCCAGGAATCAAATGGATCCTTAATTATTAACATTCAGGATTTTATTTTTTCGGATTCTTTTCGTATTTAGATTTGATCCAAAGAACCGTTGTATGGATTAGGGTTTTGCTATTTATGTATAAATAGTTGCTGTGGGTTTTGCAGATATATAGTTGATTGATGAGACTTTTGTTAATTTCCTTTAATTAATTTATGAGTTAATTTAATTTATATTTTCCGTTGTTTTTCTGCTTTCCTTTAATTTCTTCGTGCATAAGAGTAGGACCATGTTCAACCATATTGTCAAATGAAGATTCAACGTGGTTGTAACTTGCAAAAAATACATATTGTCTTTGCATATTTTATTTTTGAAACGTATTGGGCTCTCCAGACCTATTTTAACCTATTTTATTTTTGGAACGTATTGGAGTCTCCAAATTGGAATGTATTGGAGTCTCCAAAATGGGACTCTTTAGGTACAAACCAAACAGATTGGATCTAATTAGACCCAATAGAGAGCTAAAAGAATATTGGTTCAAACACATTGGATCTAATTAGACCCAACAGACCTAAAAGAATATTGACCAAACATATTGGATCTAGGCAAAGGTACTGGACTTAATTTGTTTCAGTCAACCCAATTCAACCAGATTGGTTTCAGTTAACCCATTTATATAGCCCAATCCTTGGACTCTCCAAATTGAAATGAATAATCCTTAAAATGGAACCCTTTAGGTACAATCCAAATAGATTTGAATCTAAATGGTCCCAGTATGGCCAAATGGACCTAGATAAATAAGATTAATTACATGTAGGCAAATGTATTGGACTTAGTGAACCCTGTTCAACCACATTAATTCCAGTTATCACACCCAGTCAAACATATTGGACTTAGAGCCAAATGAACCAATTTCTGCTATTCCGGGTTCTTATTGAGCTATGCAAAATTCAAGGTGGTTTGTGTGTATTGGAGGACCTAATGAACCTAAACGGGCCTTGTTCAACCAGATTACTTCCAGTTAAACAATTTGTGCAGAGTCAAACATATTGGACTTAGTGAACCTAGATGGACCCAGTTCGATCAGATTGGTTTCAACTAACACATTTATGCTTGGTCTCTCCAAATTGGAATGGATCGTCCTCAAAATGGAACTCTTTAGGTACAATACATAAAGATTGGATCTACTTGGACCCATGGGCCATGTCAAATTAAACCATATTAGTTTCAGTTAAACAATTTGCACCCAGCCAAACATATTTCATACTAAGTCTATGTTGGAGGAGTGTGGAGCATGTTTCTTGCTTGAATATGAATCTTTTACTTTTGCAGAATTTTTTAGCATAATTTTATCTAAACTTTTTGTAGGATCAGATTACAAAAGTCACCGAGACTCTTTGAATCAGATTATAAGTCTTGCATGGTCCTTGTAATCTTCGAATTACGCTTGCAGAGTCTTTAATTTGTAATTTTTTTTTTGACTTTTTCTATTTAACGAGGGTCATCCGCCCATTGTAAGTGTCGAATAACAGGGTTTTAGTGCGACCGTGAACCTTGGCAATTTTTGTCAAACCAAGTAAATCTTTGTTCTTTGTGTGGTTTGATTTTTTCTTTTGCTTCTTCTCGTTTATTTGTTTGTTGATTCGTTGATTATATGCCTAAATATTCCCAACAATCTAAAATTAACCATATTAAGTAATTGTGCTAACATTTTTCCTTTTTATATAATTTATCTATATTTGTTGGGGTACCTGGTTATAAAATGGTTTACCATCAGGTAGGGCACAAGAAATTTAGTGCATACAAACAAATAAAGTTTGTAGGACCAGTGTTGTCACTATCGGTGCACATCGGCCAACATGTATAGTATCTTGAATCAAGTATTTTTTAATAGATATAAAAAATAACTTAAAATTATTTTTTAATATTATTTTAATAGCTTTAACATGCGTCACGTTCTAGTTGACACAATAATTTTTAATTATTTTTGACCGATTTAGAACGATTCACTTGAGAATAGGGGTGGACAACGAGCTGGGCGGCTTGATTGGCCAAGCTGACCCGTTCAGGTTTGGGTCAAGGTTTTAGGCTTTGGCCCCTTAGCTATCGGGCCGAAACTCGGCCCATTATATACGTGAGTCCAGTCTTGGTCAGTCCAAGGGCTACCAGCCCAGCCCGACGGGCCTGAGTTATTTTTTAATTTTAATAATATTAAATTTTTGAAAATTAATAGTTGTATAATAACTTGGTAACTATTATTATTTACCTAATTAGTTGCATTAATTTTATAAAAACTAAAAAAATTAAATAATTAATTATATAAAAACAAAAAAATAATTAATTAGGTACATAAAAAATTAATTAGTTGCATTAATTTTATAATAACTTGGTAACCCGGCTTACTTCACATTGGCTTATTAGGCTAATGGGTCAGGTCATGGGCTACCCTTTAAGAACTGGGTCAAAGCCCGACCCGTTAGTAAATTGGCTGAGCTAATTTGGGGGCTGTGGTGCACTTGAAGCCTTGCGGGCGGAGCAAACGAGCTGACAACATTATGTGGTGCTATTTTAATATTTATGGCCAAAGACACGTGATGTGCCTCTCACTCTCCATTTCGTGTGGACGATGACAAGGACACACTGACCCACATATCTTAGCTGGTTCACCATCTTCCTGTCAATTAAATTAAACAGGTCAAAAGTTGGGTGGGCTTTTGCATTTTTTTCTAAAAAAAATGATATATACTGACTATTTTAGTAAATAAACACAGAGTTAAAAGTTAAAACCACACTTCTTCACCGAGATTCATAGATTCATGTATAAGAAAAAGAAAGGTCGATAAGGTTTACCTTGAATTTTAACAAGTGCGCTTTTATGATACTAGCAATTGAAAAGAATCTCAATTTTTTTTTGTTTTTCGATAATTCAAGGGAAAAATCCCATCATTGGCTCGCCTCCCGTTGCTAAAAACCCATAGAGGTGGTTTGATTGCTTGTTCAGGTTTAGACGAAATGATAAGAAATTTTTTTTTTGGGGGCAGAACATGGTTCTGTTCATTCTGTAAAGACTGTACCAAATTCAATGTTTGTTTGGACCCTACTCGGATGCTTTGTTTCAATTGTCCCTTGTTTGTTGATGATAACTTGGGCAGACATATATAGATAATGAGTCGAATTACTTAGTTTTGGATTCTATAACCCAATCCACCAATTATTTTACATATTTTAACAAGTTTATTAATTATGAATTTTTTGCTCTGATATGGATCCAAATACCAAAACATAAAAAAAAAGGATGCATGCAACATCTTCAGCCATGTCAATTCCTTAGAATCCACATGACTATATAGAGTTTGGAATAAGCAGAAATTAATGTTACATATGGGTTCTTCACCCAACATCTAACCTCAAGTAAGGATTAAACAAATATCAACAACTTAAGTTTCTAAAATTTTAGCATCTGAATTATCATTAAAGATAGTCAAATTACAAGCAAACCCTAAGCACTACATCCGGATACAATAAGTTTACATAATACCCAACCCCTAATTCATTGTGACTCACCAGAGTGGCCCAGTGGCAGTGGGCCTGAGGAGAAGGTGCTGACCCCTTCATCCCACCCAGCTTCGACTTCCTCAGGTGCGGTGATTCCATCTGGTTTTACCCCGCAGGTAGGGGGTTCCATTTAGTGACTTGTTTTTTCGTCGTACAAAAAAAAAAGGTGGTTGCAGGGGAGGCTCCTCGTGTCTGGCAGGAGCAGTTAGTGCTCGTCACCTTATGTTGGAACGTTGCAAGTTCGAATCCCAATGATATAGTTGTGTAACTGGTAGGGGTCTGCCTAACCCCAGCTTTCTGTGTAAAAAAAAAAGAAAAGTGGTTGCTTTCAAACACAGTAACCAGAAACGAGGTCAAAAGACCAAAATGATCATGCCTCAAACTAAATGATAGGTTCAACAATTTACTGTTTAATCAAAGGTAAAAAAATGCCAGTTATAATGGATCATAATTTAATTATACAGAATTATTTTAGAGCCAATCATTCCACTACTTCATGCAGCAAAGTTGTGGTCCCCAAACAAGTAATAATGCCAACTAAACGTAGCTGGATTTTTCTTATGACCATATTTTTTTTTTAGCAAATGAGTCAATTGTAACAATAAGTGAAAGAGACAAGCCAAAAATACCCAGACTTTTCCTGCAAATCTCAAATCAACAAATGCAAGCCCCAAAGGGGGTTGGCGTAGTGGGGTGAGGCTTTGGTTGTTAGACGGGCAGTCAAGGTTCTGTTCTCACGAGGGTCTCTCCTTTGTACAAGCCAATGCTTAGCATAGGCCATGGGGCAGGAGTCAAGGTTCTGTTCTTCGAGTGTGGTTTCTTCAGGTTATAAATTTAAAAAAAAATAAAAAAAATCAGCAGATGCAATAAACTTGTTTTAGACCTTGTGAAGCCACCTACTTGTCATAAGTGACTTTGCACCTGTTATAAGATAAGACTTGGGTCTGATCCAAATCGAAGCTACAGGCTATGGATCCAATAATGGGATCCTGTTAGAAACTGAGTCAGGTTTGGAACCAACAAATCATGCATATGAAGCTTCACTTAATTGTATGGTCATTTGAAAATTTTGGTTTAAGGCATTTGTTTGTGGCATAGAATCGGATCTCCATCCATTGGTTTAGATCCATATTAGCATAGCTATTCAAACACAAGATCAGCTTTGTTTCCTAGCTGGTTCCTGTTTCTTGTTTTACATCTGCCTGAAAAAACTAGTTTCTCGACTTCGTTCCTGTTTTCTTTTCTAGCAATCTTGTTTTGGGTAAGCTATATTTTTGCAAACAATTAAGAGGGCACTCCTATCATATAAGCATTATGTAGGGGTAGCTTGATAAGTGTGACAACAAAGACTAATTACATAGGAAAAAAAAAGGCAAGCAAATAAGTTTTTTTTTTTTTTATATTTTCTTAATTAAAATATTGGAAGCTTGTCTGGAAACTCCTGCTGGCTTTAAAGCTCATCGGCCACTATGCTGCTACCAGTGAATGTGTCTCTCCTTCCAGTTTTTTCCTTCCCCGTCAGAGATGAAGACGTACAGGGTTCTCTTCCTGGTTTGCCTTGTAGATCTTGTAAGGCTAATGGCTGCCAGCAGCTCCTTTTCTTTCAAGGACAGCTTTGATATAATGTGGGAACCGGAGCACTTCAGCACATCTGAAGATGGCCAGACATGGTACCTCACTCTTGATAAGAAAACAGGTAAGATTAGAACCATCTTTTTCTTTGATGTGTGGCATGAAGATTTTGGTCCTACTTTTGTATTTCAGAGATCTATTGTATTGGGGTTGTTATACTCATGTCAGATTTATGGGCATTTTTGCTGTTTTAGTAATTCCCATTTCCGATTTAGATGTTCTTTTTTCTTTTTGGTTGAATAGGGTGTGGATTCCAAACAAAGAATAGGTACCGATTTGGGTGGTTCAGTATGAAGCTGAAGTTGGTGGGAGGCGATTCCGCTGGCGTTGTCACTGCTTATTATGTGAGTCTTTGGTCTTGAGATAGGATCTCATCATCATCATTCCTCTGGAATCATTTGGATTTAAAAAAAAAAAATTTGACAATCTTCTTGCTATTATACACAGCTCTCGAAAAAAAAGAAAAAAGAAAATGACAGAGTAGTTTGGTCATTGCTAATTTATTGCATACTTTTTTTCTTAGATTTTCTTCTTCCAAAGGTCATAGAGTTAAGCTATAAGCGTCGAACGGTTGAATGAAAATTTGGTACTCTGAAATAAGATGGAGCAATTTGACTAACTTTTTGATTCTTTGATTGTTTTCCTGAAATAATCCAATAATATGAAAATCCCATTCCCCATTGGCTAATGGTGGGGTGTTTTGTAACTTAAAATATGAAGTGTTATCCATCATTCAAACATGTTACTTTTACATTTACGGATACATATGAAGGATGGATTATCAATTGTGCAGATGATCTCAGACACAGGGCCAGAAAGGGATGAGTTGGATTTTGAGTTCTTAGGCAACAGGTCAGGGCAGCCCTATACACTCCAGACCAATATATACAAAGGCGGTATTGGAAGCAGGGAGATGAGGCATTCGCTGTGGTTCGATCCCACCAAAGACTTCCATACCTACTCCTTCCTATGGAACAACCACCAGATTGTGTAAGTATTGCTGCTCTTTTTTATATTCTGGTCACACTGCTATTTGCAGGTAGGGACCATGATCCAGCCCCATCAAGAGAAGTTGAGGCCCTAGGCATATTTCATTGGATGCCCATATTTCTCCATATTTTTTTATTTATTGAGGCCCTCAGCACGAGACCCTCAGCATGTGCCATGTTTCATTGGAGGCCCTCAGCATGTGAAATATAAGCGTTATTTTTTATTTTTTCATTTGAGGCCCTAGGCGGTGGCCTCAAATCTCAAAGAGGCCAGTCGGCCCTGCATGCAGAAAATGACGCTAAGGCTGACTGAAACCATGTAGGCATTAGTCAGAATGAGCTCATCTGCACTTGGCAAATTTGGGTTCAGGATAGGGTAATAATAGCAAATTTGGATGTGGTGGGAAGAACTCTGGAGTCCCTACAGTTTTTCCTGTTTAGGGTTCATTCCTCAAGAATTCAGCTTCTGCCGTTTTTCCTCGACTTCCTCAAACAAAGAATGAAAATGGGCTCCTACTATTGTAACTCAAATTACCATCTACAAAACTGGTAATTTGTATTCTTGAAACATGTGGAACCCATGCGCTTTCACTTTTTTGGCACATGAATCACAGCTCATCCCATAATGAATTCACATTCAGTCAACTGTAAATCCAAAGACACGCAACTTTTGTACCTAGCAACATACAATTCTCATGAATTTATTTTTCAAAAGTGGTGTCAAGGACTCAGTTTTCTTATTATGTTTCTTGTGGTGTACCGCACAAAGTCATTTGGTGGGGTCTTGTGTACCACGTGCATCTCAAGGGAAAGTAAAATGGGGTTAACATAGTTCTTGGTCTGGGTTTGGAAAGAAAAATGGGGTACCTTGGTAGCATATTTCTCAATTTAAAACTGAGCTCAACCTTCTCTTTGCGCAGCCCCTATTAATAAACTATGACATGCCACTCTATGTCCGAGTGCTCCTTCACTCCAGCACCCGCGATGTGAAACTTTTGACTGGTTGTTTTGTGGGGAGAGTGTTGCTTGTTTCAAGGGACTTGTCTGATTCTGTGCCCGGAACCATGTTTAAAGGCTTTCATTCTTTATGCAGCTTTGACATCGAAAAGCCATTTTGAGATGCACATAGCAACATGGACAGAATTTTTTTCTGAGCCATTGTATATGTATCCATCTCAAGATTGACGGTTCATTGTAGATGCACAATAGTCTGCTTTTAAAAGAAAAAAGAGGGGGGGGGGGAGGAAGGAAAAAAAAGCAGATGCCTTCTTGAGCATCTAAACATAGCTGCTGTGCTATTGGATCTTGATGAGTAAGAAGAAATTGTTACACTTATTGAACCTTCATGCTTACAGCATGTATGATGTGAAACCAAATTAGATCACCAAGCTTACTTGCTCAATTTGTTTGATGGCTTTTTTGTAAAAGATGCTTTAGGTATATTTTAACAAACGGTAAAACTTTTGAGAATTTCTAATTGGAAAGACAGTCAAATGGTACATGGTAACCAATTCACAAAACACAATGAATTCTAGTTTATTTATTTCCTGTTTAATAGTTGTCTTCTATTTTTATTGGAAGATGGTTCACATGTCCCCAGTACAGAATTCAGGAAAAGACAAGGATTACACTCAATAAGCACTACAAGATTGGGCCCCCATGTGTTGGACTGCCCATATAGTCCCATGTGGATCATAATTCACATTGATTTAGGGAGTCGCTTTTGTTTGCCGCTGCGGGTACCTTGTTGATTCACACAAAACAACACAAGCAAAAATACTGAAAGTCCATGATCTGGATTTTTGGCATCATGGAAATGAATAATTTGCACCAATTTATTTACGTGATGTCGCCTGACAAAACATTGCAGTGGCATTATTCATGGAATATTCAAACGACTGGTTTTATTTCCTATACCAGGTTCTTTGTGGATAGAGTTCCCATTAGAATCTACAGAAACACAGATGCATCTGCAGATGTTTTCCCAAATGAGAAGCCAATGTACATGTTTTCGAGCATCTGGAATGCGGATGATTGGGCGACGAGAGGTGGACTAGAGAAAACTGATTGGAAGAATGCGCCATTTGTCTCTGCTTACAAGGATTTCCATGTAGAAGCCTGCCAATGGGAGGATCCTTATCCAGCTTGCGTTTCAACTACAACTAAGAATTGGTGGGATCAGTACGATGCTTGGATACTCTCAGACGCCCAGAAGGTGGATTCTAGCTGGGTAGGAAGAAACTTGGTTATATATGATTACTGCACAGACACGACCAGGTTTCCCAAACTGCCTGCAGAGTGCAGCATATCTACATAGGAGTAAATCTAGGTACTAGAATATAGAGTGATAAATGAAGGTGTGTATTTGTATTCTATTTATTTGTTATATTATCTGTTTTCATAAGATGTGGTTGGTGTTTTGTCTACCAGTGAACAAGAGGGCTGAAATGGTAAGTAGGATTGGGGCTGTAGGTTCATTGTTGTATTACATTTTTGAGCAAGTAAAGGTTTACTTGAGCAGCCACTGGTAAAAAAGCATGTTTTATCGTTTCTATTATGATAAATTACAATATTAGCTTGAGCTGCTAATTAGGCTACTTATCTGTTCACTGGGCCTCGATCCAAAGCTTTATATGTTACTGTACATGTGGTTGTTACACGTTACTAATCTGATCTCACTAACATGACATCCTTGTTTCTCTCATTTTCTCTTTTCCTTTATTTTTCTTTTTTTGTCTTGAAGGTATGATATACTCCTGGGAGGTATTTGGACCAGTGTGGCAAATCTCGTTCTCTGGTTTTTCTCAGTAAGGAAAAAACTTATGAGATTTAAAAGAGTTTTTGTTTTCTAGAAAAAGGGAAAATGTTATTATACATGAGAAAACTAAAAATAGATTTTAACGTGGTGATGAAGCATATTTTAGATTGAACGTGGTGGGCCTGGGCTCATATACCACCAATATTGAGCATCACTCGCAAGCAAGATCTACGTAACATGCAAGTGTGCTCATAAAGTAGTGTGCTCATAAAATAAGCACCTACTTTCCACACTATATTGCAAAGTAGGGAAAAAAATAATGAGATAAGATGGAAAGTCCAATGTTCAACACTTAGATCGACCAAAAGAACCTTCAAATTCGGTAGAGAAATTTTTAGTAGTTCTTTCATAATTCGCATTATATTCTGCAAAATTGAAAAGGGTACGTGGGTTACTTGAAAATGAGGGCGATCATACCATCAGTACCCTAAAAGTAAAGCCACCATATTCGGTTATCCTTTATCCCTTTCTTGTATTTGACATTTTTTTTCTGAAGATTCGTTGCCTACAATTACAGCAAAAAGCTATGTTCTTTTAAGATGCTTATATATCTGCTTTTGATCTTATATAAGAAGGCACATTTAGAGAGAGAGAGAGAGAGAGAGAGAGAGAGAGAATGGAAGGTGAAAATGAAATGGAGCAACAAATAGAGATGGTGGCCAAGGCATTTGTTGATCATTATTATTACCTCTTTGATAGTAATCGATCTTCACTAATAACACTCTACCAACCATCTTACATTGTTGACATTTGAAGGCCAGAAGTTCCAGGGAGCTGCTGACAGATATCGCAGCGGCTCTGCCAGATGCCGTTCGATCAATGCAAGCATTCCATCTCCACCATCGATTCGCAGTCCTCGTCTATTGCAGGTGGAATCTTTGTGTTTGTGAGTGGCAACCTACATTTGCCCGGTGAAGAACACCAGCTGCGATTTAGTCAGATATTCCTCTCCCAAAGCTCCACCAACCAAACAGAAACTAGCTTTTGATACCTTTCTAAGTTAAATTGTTATCAACATATTTCATCATACTATGAAGTTCATGAATTTGGTTCCCTTTTGCTAGAAAAGATTTGTGACTTTAAGTATCAAGGGATGACCCTTGTTTGGGAAAAGTCACCTGAAACCTTGCCAACTTCATGAACTTAAGAAACGTTTTTTTACTTTGAGTTCGAGAACTCGTTCATGTTTCACTTGTTGGTTAAACAAATCTTAACTCGAATAAAACGTTGATTAAGCACCCCGTGTGACATTTATGTAAATATTTGGGGAAAATATGTGACCTTGTCACCACTAATTAAGCTGTAAAATACTCTTCAAAGGTAGTGAAGCACTACGCGCATGGGTGATTCACTTTTTTATAGTGTTGTAATTGCTAGGAATTGAAATCAAGAAAGAGCTCTTAGTCCTACCGAAATGGCGTAATTTGTGCAGATGTTTCACTTGGTCTCAACGATGCAGGGAAGCTTCCTTGTGCAAAATGACATATTTCGCCTCAACTATGGTTGAGACAGCGACAGTCGTCGATCAAGCCATAGTTAATCTGATGGATGGGCGGTCCGATGTTGCCTGATTTTGATGGCATTTGTAACTTCACTTTCCTTCTGGTACTTAAATCAATGGATGTCATTTGGTGCATCCGCAAATGCACAACTTCTAGTGTATTTTTTTTTTTTAATTTATAACCCGAAGAGACCGCACCCGACACTAAGACCTGGCCGTGGTGGCTCAGCCTGTCATACATATGGTCATCGTGCCGGCAGCATAAAACTCAGAGGCTAAGACCCCTGCTCCGTGGGCCTATGCTACGCATTGGCTTGCACAGAGGGGCAACACCCAAGAGAATTAAACCTTGATTGCCGGTCAAGCAGCCAAGACCCCACCCCCACTAAGGCAACCCTCATTGGGGCAACTTCTAGTGTCTTTCTGGATCTAAAGTCCATGGATGATCCAGCTCCATATATGATCCATTTCATTGGCCTAATGGGCCAATGTTCAACGTGTCAGTCCAGCCCAACCCAAACCCATTTGTAGGTTATTTACGAGTGACGTTCATAAATTGATTCTTATAATACCAAAAACAATGAATTAAAATGAAAGATTAATGCACCTATCTAATTATCTTTCTATTTCTTATACAATAATACAACCAATTAAGTAAATAGTAATAATTACCAAGTTACTATGCAACCAGCTACTAAGAAATTAATTAGGTAGCTCAGCCCGATAGCCATGGCCAATCTGGGCCACACCCATGTATACAACAAGTTAGGTTTCAGCCCAGTAGATAACGGATTAGGGCTTAAAACCTTGACCCAAACCCGACCCATGGTGGGCCACCTGACCCATTACCATTAATCCCCTTTTTACAAGATACAACCGGTTTTATCTACCTTGGTCTTGGACATTGATCAACAATTAGGGTCGATCAGGTTTTCTTTTTTCTTTTTTGTTTTCCCTGGGTTGAGAGGGGGGAACTGGAGGAGAGTCAAGAGGGGCGGGGGGTGTTCAAGAACAAGAAGGAAACCAATCAGGGGGCCTATCCATTCATTTCCGATCAATGCGTAAGACACCCATCTGAAATAAAGATCTAGGAATAAAACTACATGCTTTTGGAATCCATATGCAGATAAATCTATCACATAAGCAGAAGAGCTCTACGGTAACATTGTCGAGCCTCAGATCTTGAGGCCAGTTCTCCATAGTTGTGGAAGTACTGTGACTCATGTCTTCTCTTGAGGACTCCATAATTACCCTTTAAAGATTGTGTGGAGTAACCAAAACCATTCATGGATTTTTTCATCTGCAGGAGTAGCAAATCATCATATATGTAGGAACCAATCTGCAAACAATAGGTCAGATGTAACAACTCAATCTTAGATCTTTACAGTTTGCACATAAAAAACATGGCTATTTTTTTTAATAGACTCAAATTCTTTAACAAGGTTCATCATTCATAACATACAAAAATAAAGATTAAATGAATGTTCAATGACAAAAAATAAAACTAATAAATAACTCTATAGAAGAGTCGAAATAGTTAATCACATCCTGTCTGCGCTAGTGTACCTAGAACCTACAATTGTAATTATTTAGAGAGTGAGTCTACAACTCAATAAAGAATATTGATAAGAAATAAATAACTTTAACTTACAACTATAATAGGTTCTAAGCCCCTAATATGAGTTTAGTTTTTGACACACTACATAAGTTGTATATTTTAAATTTCTTCATTAACTCTCGCAATTTAATACTCACTCACAATAGACTATAACACTAGGACAACTATGTCATTCATAGTCATTTATGAGCGTAGTAACTCATGTAGAACACCTCAATTCTATATTGTTGGTTAGACTATGAACCATACACTTCTAATGATCCCCGGATTACCAGGCACTGCAGTGAAACAACAAAGGAGACCCCACTGGTAGCTAGCTAGAAGATCAACCTCAAACTCATCATGATTCATGATACATCCTAACCATAAATGATTTTTAACCATCCATGGTTGTCTAGAGTCATAAATATTGTTTGAATATAAAACCCTAAGTCATATCTTAAGTTCATTACCTTGAACCTTATTCTTAAGCTCGTGTTTCACTCGTGATTCCATGAGTGCCATCGTAAAATAATCACGACAAGTCTCATTCTTAATATCAAATTGTACTAGGGTTCACACTTTGTATCATACTATGCATGCAAAGAGGTAGAATCTCTATATCATTAAATCAATGATGACTCACTCTCCATGGTGGTTGCACTCTGTTCACGAACCAGGCAACAGTTTACACAGATCATCACTCTCAAAATTTAAGAGGTTAAATATGTTAATTTCAATTTAAATTCAAACAACTTGGCTAAACTCAAGGGACTCAAAGCTAATCACAATTCTCATTACAATGCATGTCATTCAGAGTGTATAACATAGATATGTTGTCAAAAGACAATCTTTACTTCTAGTATGCATGACATATCACGATTAACATGTGTACACATTCATCTTATTACAATTAACTCATGCATGATTATTCTATACATGTCATGTTCACACTTAAGAGGTACATTTCTAAACATGCTAATATACAACAAACAATATTGCTAACATACAACACAACATGATTTATTCACAACTAATGTTATTTATAATATTCCTTACTTCGAATGTGAATGTTGCACTCTAGTCGTAATCGAGTCTCAAGTGACTCTAATAATATAATATGATCATCACACAAGCATGTTTATATTAATATACATACAATATTTATATTTTAACAAAATTACCAAAATACCTCTCTCAAGGTAATCTATCAGACCTCGATTGTTGTGCCCATGCTTTGGTCAGAACCATATGACAGGAATATTCTTCTCTATGATATGAATCTAATACACCAAACCTTACTTAATTCTGAGTTTGGAGTACGAAGTTATGTTTGTTTTACTTAATTGGATATTGGGTATACACAAGGGTAATTTGGTTATTTCAATTTTGTGATTTAATTTAACTCATCCTAGGCCAAAACATGTTTGGTTTGAGTTTAGAATACTAGGTTTATTGAACCTAGTCCAGATCCAACTGGGTTTGGGTTCAAAATCAATTGAATTATAAAAAAAATCATAATGGATTCGCTTACTAATAGGTATGGATCTATATCCAGTTTGGTGTAACTGGATTGGACCCAACTGTTCCAACTAGGTTTAGTTCAGTTTTGTTTCAGTGAGGAACAGACTAAACTGAATTCAGTTCGTTTCAAACTATATCTATACTAAATTATAAACTGGATCCAAATTCAATTCTGATATAGATCCAACAATGTCAAACTGGATCCAGACCCAGTTCTGATCTAGATCCAGAATTGATCAATCTAGCTATGGATTGGATCCAAATCCAGTTATATGTTGGATTCAGAACTGATCCAAATAATCACGAATTGGATCTAGATCCAATTTTGATATGAATCTAGGACTGATCGATCTAGCTCCATACTAGATCCAGACCTAAGTCTGTATAAAACCTAGTTTTGTATAGATCTGGTTCAACTAGGATCGATCTAGGTCAACTAATCGAACTGGACCCAGACCCAGTCCGCTCCAATTTAATCCAAACCCCAAAAGAGAACCGAGATCCTGTTAGACTTGACTTGGTCTGGTTTGGTCAGAAGTTGTTCGATCGACCGAGTCGAGTTCAAGACTCATTGACTACACTCGGTCTGGACTGACTCAGTCTTAGCCAAACCCAACCTGGTCTGGGTTCACACCCAGACCGATTCGGTCTGGTTCGGTCGGCCGAGACTTTTTTTCTGGTTTGGTCTGGGTTGCACCTAGACTGAGTCAGTTCTGCCAACTCTTGGGTTGGGGTTAAGGCGGAAGAGGTACAACTCCTTCCTGACCTCCATCCCTCAACATAGAGGTTGTCGTAACCTCTGGTTGCAAGCTCTCTCTCTCTCTCTCTCTCTCTCTCTCTCTCTCTCTCTCTCTTTGGAACAACCCCGATAGCCATGGCTACCAATTTTCTCTCTACAATATGCTAGTGGCCATGGTTGCCAACCTTCTAAAAAAACAAAATTAAGGAAAGAAGAACAGGGAGAGGGTGTACCCGTCAGTGGTGGCTCCTTCGGGCGGTGTGGTTCGATGACTCACCTCATGCTCTCTCTGTCACTCTCGAACTCTCTCTCGATTCCTGCTTTTGGTGGCAGAGAAGTTCACCTCACTGCGGGTGAGGATAAGCCTCACCCTCCCACCTGATGATGGGGGGGGGCGAGATTTATCATCACCCCCTTCCCGCAAGTGAGGAAGACGGTTGGGGAATCGTCTTCCCCATTCGTTCGGGACTCTCTCTCTCTCTCTTTTTAATTGACATCATCGAATGGGTTTTACATCAAGATTTGAGTTTGATAAAATGGGTGGAATTTTTTCTTGGTCCTCTCCTAACAGAGCATTCTGTTGCTCATTCTTCATTTTTGTTTTGGGAAAACTTGTACCAAATCTCATCATTGTGCATGAATGGTTTCAACATATTTAGGGCATCTATCTACAGGCTCTTATTATATTGCAATTTGTAACCATCTCAATAAGCACTCTATGGCTTGTTGCACATTCTTCATGTTTGCTTTAGGAAAACTTGAACCAAAGCTCATCTCTTAAGCCTAGGGTGCATGAAATAGTGTCAACATATATGTAGGGCATGAGCCTACAACCTAATTTCTAAGAGTGAAAAATGTCGTCGATATGTTGTCAGTTACAAATGCTAAAAAGAAAAAACAGCCCCTCATCTTTTCTGTTTCTAAGGGTGTTTATTTTCTTAGGGCTCATTTGTTTCATGCAATTTTCATGGGAGATTGCTGAGCTGGCATCCCTTTCTCTTTTCCACCATGAATGAAACAAACATCAAATAATCATAGTTAGAAAGTGTCATGGCACAAGTGGGCTCCAATTTTTCACACCACCTACCAATTTTCATGTTCAAATCATTCCATACCTCCCCCCCATATGAAAACATTCGCATGAGGATTTTTTTTTAAATCCGTACCTTTTCTCATAAAAGCTTCCCTTTCATGAGAATGAAACAAGCAGGCCCTCAAGAAGAAAATATTTCACCTCCCTACTTGTTGGATAAGTAACGAGAGAGAGAGAGAGAGAGGGAGAGAGTAGTGTTTACATAAAAACAAAGGCTTTTTGACTTGCAATTGCAATACTCATTAAATTCAAAACAAAGGCTTTTTGACTTGCAGTTGCAATACTCATTAAATTCTCAAGAATCTGCAACAAGAATAGTAAGGGAACATCGCGCTCTCCTTTCTCCATTTTGGAAATGCCAAATCAGCACACCAAGTCTCACCAAACACCACAACATGAGCCTCTGAGAAGCATGAATAAGCATGAGGACCCATACAGGTGTCAATTTTTCCTATCAAGAACTTGTATATGAATGTGAATCACAGATTAAGTAAATGAGCCTATCAGAAACTCCATGGAAGCATACGGTGAGAATGTCAGCAACAGCGTGGGCGGCAGTACACACAAGAAAACCAACCGGTTTGTTGGTCTGCAGCAGCAGGAGGCTGTTCTGTGGGCTCTTTCTCCACCTTGATTGAGCCACTCTTTTCTTTATCCAACTTGATTGAAGCACTTTTTTCTTCTGTTGTTAATCTGTACATTCCGATAAAAGAAGTATGAGCTGGATTAGTCAAGTTAACCTTTGCCTACTTTTTCAATGAGCACCAAATCTTATATTTAGGCAAGCTCAATGTCCTAGCCTGGGATGATAAATTCACTCAAACAATCACAATTGGGAGTCCTGGGGAATACAAGGAAATAATCTTTGATAAATACACAGGAGAGTATTGACCAGGGAAACCGATCAAATCACCCTAGTCTGATACTTGGACATATTCAAATTTCAAGGCTTCAACCAATGGATTGCTGGGTAACCGAAGATGACTTGGGTATATTTCCTTGGCCCCCAATGTGAATTGGAATCTCACAATTGTGAGATTATGACACGAGACAATTTGCCCACCAGCTTGAAAACTTGCGTAAATTTTGCAGTGTGGAAATTATTCACAAGGTAATATAGACACCGATTTGTAAACGTGTGTAAATTGGTTGTTTGTAAATGACTCAAATTTGATTCATTTACACACATCTTGTGTGCCTTCATTTCACATGGGAAATCCTGTGAATTGGAATCACATTCTCATTTGCACATTCTGATTCATTCACACAAGAAAAGTGCAAGCAAATGTGCCCTTGAATGCATAGAGAATCTGACAATTTAATTAGCGACTTGGGGTTCAACTTTGGCCTTACATGAATGACTTGACCTCCATAATCAAAAGCGCTTGAAAACTCTGCTCCATTCATACAGTTTTATGAAACAAATATCTGACTAGCTTTCGGCATGGGAAACTACTCATGATTCTATCCGTTCAACTAGGAACTTGGGACTCCAATTCTCTTCCAACCAACGAGTTGGAAATCAATTATGAAGATGAACCCAAATTGAGACTTCAAAGTTCAAACTCAGAAGGGTCAATCTGGGACTCGGAACAATCCATTCTTCAGCAACACTTGAGACATGAAACTCTTAAACCACCGCATTGAGATGGAGATAAACAGCCAACACTGAGAGAGAGAGAGAGAGAGAGAGAGAGCATACATTGGAAAGGCGAATGACTTTGTGCTAGCATTGCTACTATCAGAAGGGCGAGGACTCACGGCTTTTGGAGAAAATGAAGAGCATTGTGCCTTCCCTTCCTCGCCACCGTCGGCATTCTGATGCTGCTGCTGTCTTGGCATAATCACCTCCTTACGTGATTTTTCCACACTGCTCGAAGCATCACCTCTATCACCATGAACTCCTAGTCCTTGATCCTCTAATTCTAAGCTCCCTGCATAATCTAAACCACCCATTTCCGGGATAAGATTTCCGTTCTCCGGAAATGCACCCAATTCTCCAGACTTGAGAACATGGTCTCTTGAGAAACTTGAATTCCCTCCCATGTGAATACTGAACAGGGACTCATTGGACGCCACACTCCATTCCATGGGAGCCTGAGATTTGGTCCTTGCGAAAACAGAGGATGGGATTCGATAATTGTCGATGTCCGTCTCGGTCATCATCTGAACCGGCGGCGATTGCTTCGGCAAGTCACCGGAATTCTCCGCCGATTTGTTCTCTGAATCATACATGAGTACTGGTGATGCCCCCAGTTCCAGTTCCAAATCACTCTGTTTCTCTTCTCTGAACCCGGATGGTGATCTCAAGATTTCTCCCAAGTCGTCGTCTTTTGGAGGCAAAAGAGGAGATCGTCTGTCTCCAGACGCCTCGCCCAGTTGGCTTGGCTCTAGTTGGAAGAAATCGTCGCTTTCAGACGAACTTCTTGAAGAGGAAGAAGAAGGAGACTCATCCTTCGGCCTGGAACTCTCGGCCTTCCTCTTTGGTTTCTTGTCTAAGCTCAAAAGGACCTGTTCCTCGTTTGCACCAGAGTTCTTTAACACTTTCACCACCATTAACGTCTTCCATCAATGGCGATGCCCCAATTTGAAAGTTCCCCTTCCAACCAAAGTTTCAAGCATCGTGAAGAATGAGGTATCCTCTGTTCAAAACATACGTGACAAAAAGATCAACTTTCAGTCCCTTTGGAAGAAAGAAGAATTCTCAAACATATTAATCAGAAAAACCAAAAACTTGAGAATTACAACTTGTTACCTACTCATTTATCAAATGAGAGAGAAATCTGTATGGAAGATTTTCATATTCACATCACAGACATCAGAAAAAAGGGAGAAATTTTCCATATTTGTTAAGGAAGATGTCCGCAAAGAGGAAAGAAAATACCAACCAGAAAAGCATTCTACAAAGAATAAAACTGATCGGACAAATGGGGCATGGGTTGGTGGGGACTCTTCAAGATTAGAATTTGGTAGAGGTTTTACACCTTACCCTTCTTCTCGGCCCTTTCCTACGGTTATGGCTAACCACGTTATCTCCGTTTCTCTCTCCGCAATATCACACCTTCAACGAGACCCCCCCTTCCCGCGGCTTTCTTACACCCGTTCGCTGGCATTGCTTTGTTACTTATTATAGGATTTTTTTTTATCCCGGTTTTCCATGACAAGGAAAAGCTTTGTTTGTTTTGTTACCTATCAGACTTAAACCTCCTCCTCTCCACAAAGAATGAGAACATGGACACCACACCCATCTCAAGAAATGTCAAGATGGATGGCTGCCGCATACCCACCATGCAGATACGTGCATATGATGTGAACTCAATAGAAATTGGCATGGAAGCTTTGTGGTAGTTAGAAAGAAGAGGAAAATAAAAAGAAAATGAACTTTGGGTAATAACCAAACTGGCATCTATGTTTTTCTCAATTTTAAAAGCACACCTAAATTTTCTTAGTTAACTATAACTCTTAAGCCTTAAACTAGGGATGCAGATGAGTCGAGCTCGAGCTGAGCTTGGCATGTTCAAGCTCAAGCTCAAGCTCAAGCTCAGCTCACCCAAGTAAACTGGTGTAAAAGCTCAGCTGGAAGCTGAACCACTGGGGGGTTCAGGTGTGATTCAGGCTCAGCAGAGAGAGAAAAAGAAAAAGATTGAATGTTTTACCTCTCGATTTTCTTGGAGATGAGATGAAAGAGCTCGTGCAGCACCTTGACCATCCATTTCTCCCCCAAATCACTCTTGGGGTGCAAATGGGAAGCGTCCCTAAATATAGGGCAGTTTCTGCCATTCGTCCACCCACCTCTTGACCTTCTTCTCCATATTATAACCCTTAGACAAGTGCATAGGGAACGCCAGCACCATCACTTTTCCTGTATCCTTCTTCCCCATTAGCTTTCTTGGCATTCTTCTCCATCACGGAGACAGCCAGCTCCTTGTTCCAGCACACCAGGTCGAGCCTCGGGTGGTGACCCATGTTGACGACCTCGAAGTAGTCAGGATAATAGAATACCAATTTGCGACCCTAGTCGTCCGGCAGTCCCAGATCCCACCTCAACTCATCGATCACTAAAAGGGGGAGCATCTTCTCCCTTGTCATCATCAGCAGCTTCAGCAATCGATCTGCCGAACCGGGCTGATTGCCCTCGAATAGCTTAAGCTCCTCCTCGTCTAGTTTCAGCACCTCCTATGCCAATTGGACAAAGGGGCATTTGGAGGAGGAACCAGAGTACTCATTGAAGATGGATGGGCAGCTCCTGATGAACTTGATTACTCTAGTGGGCAACCCCAGCATCGGAGAGAGAGAGAGAGAGATGGGTAATTTTTTTATTTAAATGATTCTATCGGCTTTTTCTCATACTCAAAAATTTATTTGTTTCTCAACCACCATCACCATCACTGTTTTTTTGCATGAATTTTTGTGACATTGCCATATCTACGGTAACTATTCTTTGGGCATACATGGTTAGCCCAACCTAAATGTTTGACGAGAAACTGAGGGGGTCAAGCTTGCTCTAGACACTCCTCTCTTTCCTCAAAGTATGGGAAGCTTTGAGAAAATCACTTTTAAAATATGAGAAATACGATTCCTTTTAGTGGAAAGTTTGCTTCCTCTTCCTTTCATAGTCTTATCCTGGTTCATGCTACTTTTTAACACTCGCTCTCTCGATTCTGCTTTACGCATTGCTTCTCATATCCATTTTACGCATAGATGTAAACTGTTTGGATTCAGGTCGGATCTAGGCATTATTAAGTACGACTTAATCCGGTTTGGCTTAATAGGATTCAAATTTGGATTCCGATGAAAAAAGATAAAACCAAACTCGAATCCAACTGGCTTAAAACCTGGTATTTACACGTAATCAGGTTTGATTTTTAGTCAAATTCGGGTTTGAGTTTGAATGCAAATCTTAATACCAAACAAGGATACTATTGTTAATCCAATCCAGATTTGGCAAACAACATCACCTAATAGACCTAGATTCGGATCAGGTATCGAGTTGCACCCAAACCGTTCACATCTTTAATTACACATCCACAGGGGCCTGAACGGACCCCCTTTGCAGACTTATGGATGCAAGTTGATTTGATCAATTCGGACCTCATAGATGAATCAGCATGTTCAATTTATTAACAAGAAACGACCTTTGATTTGGTTAACTTCAAAAACTGATTTTGCAAAGGTTAATGAAAAGACAGGGATCTATTTGCAAAACGGCATAAGGGAGGAACTATTTTGTAAATCGGCTATAAGACTGGGATCAATTTGCAAAAAAATCTTATCTTGTATTATACTGTATAATGTAAAATATTCCTAAAATATATTTATTACTACATAACCAATGCCTGCTGTTTGGGTTCAGCTCGACGAGTGGGAGCAGGCTATTTACAAACCCGAACCGTGCCACGTCTCGTTTTCCACCTGGATCCTATTGCAATGTTTTTTTTTTTTAAAGGCAAGCTGAGGTTAGGCATAACCCCTATCAGTTATATTATTCAACGTACCACTAAGGTTTGAACCTGCAACGTCCCACCACAAGGAAACGCTCACTGATAGCTCCTACCAGCCACGCGGATCCTATTGCAATGTTGACAACAATGATCAGGAGTTCAACATATAACTATTATTTAATTAAGCATTGCAGTTTTGGGCATATATAACTGCCCTGTCATATGCCTCACCCGCCCAGATCTCACCCAATTGGTAGCGGGCTTGAGGAGAAAGTTATGATCCTTTGGTGACAGGTTGGACTCTCATTGAAGGGCTTGGGTGCTGGTGACCCCACCTGAAGATTACCTGCACAAACAAACTGCCCTGTCATATGCCATTTCATGTGTTCAATGAAGAAATGTCCAAATGTGAGACCCGTGAACACCACATTTTTGGGGGATTGGTCTTTACTGGCTCTATCATGATAAGAGTTGAACACCTGGGTGGGAAGGTTAACATTTTCAAAACATAAACTTGGATCCAGTTCTGCAGACCTCTGGATGTGATATGTGGTTACCAGATCTAGATAAGCATAAGAACTTTGAATCCAAGAGTTCTGAGATTTTTTTTAATTAGGTTGGGTTTGGAAAATCCTTGCTGGTGTCAGCCAGTTTCTAGTTAGTGTAACGCCTCAAAATTCAAGACTTGTAACTTTTTATAAAAAGTTTGAAAGCTTTGTAATTATTCGTTTATCAGAATTTGAAATAAAGGTTTAGCGGAAAATCATGTTTGAAATAGCAAGTCCTTAGACTTTGAGCACATTACAGCGCAAACTTTCTCACAAACAAATTTACAACTCAATATATTTATTAAAATAAGAAGAAACAGAATTTTGGTAATACAGTTTTAATAATTAATAGTTTAATAAAAAAAATATTTTCAAAGTAACTTTATATCAAATTTTACCAAAATGTCTTTAGAAGTGAAATGTCAGGAAAAGAGTCACATCTTGATTTCATCACGTCATTGTGTCATCACAAATCCGAAACACCACATGCCCATAAAATGAATCAGTTTCGTGAAAAATCAGTACGGATGCAAAAGACAAGAATAAACAAAAATTATAATAAGTAAGATAATTACTGAACTAAACAGGAGAATAACAAAGCTAACCATACATATTGTTGAGTATTGCAAGCAAAACTCAAATAAAACAAGTAGCTAAATCCAAGAGTAATAACGAACAAAGTGCTAAACAGGCAAAATAAGCAACTATAGCAGTCCAACTGATTCTACAGGTAGAGAGTAACTAACTCCACTAAGCAATCAAACATAGTAAACAGAGTAACTGAATAAGATAAGCATTCATAACAGAGCTCACAATACATACAATTACCATTGAATTCTTTAGTCCATCGACAAATAACTACATAAATCATAAGGTGCAAATCATTACACAGTAAGCAGTTTATAAGTTATACGCGATATACAATCACACGACAACAGTTATATCATAAGATGTAAGCAACTTATAAGATAAGTAGCTACATTAGTACTAATTATAAATTGTTCATAGATTATGAGCTATAAGCAGTCAGATCAATCATAAGATGTTTATATCAACAAGTGCTACATTACAACAAGCACGAATAGTTCAACGAATAATATACTGAACTATCGAGCAAAAAAGCAAGTCATGTCACAGCACGCACATCTCATAATAATGTAAGTAGATTATATTTTGTTCTGATTATTAGCTGGTCATTGTGAGTACGCACAAGGCATGAAACGTAGAAACAACCGAGATCGATCAGGGGTTTATTATGCTATGTATTTTATAATACCTTGAATGACTTACTAAGTCTGCTCCTAAGGGGACGGTCAGTGATCAAGAGAGTAAATTCTCAAAGGCCACTTGTTCACATGATGCATCCAACACTTGCAGAAGTGTTACCTAACTTTTGTAGCCCTTTTTCGCTAACTCCGATTACTGAGGAAACCACGTCTTTTGCCCGTAATAGCTATGAATGACCTATTCATCAGAGTTTTTGTATCATCTATCATCTCTCTTGATGAACTATTTCGAACGAACACGACGGGGGTTTCTTAACCACCATCTCATTCTCCATGCTCTGATCCATTAGACTCACTCAAGCATCTTGCTTCTGAAGGCGCGTAGTCATCATTTAGTGAATTTCAATAGTTGTGTCATATCGCATGTATTGAGGTTCCATCGACCTCACCAACATTTAATCGTAGTGCAACGTAACATCCCGCCTGAGGATGAAACTATGATAGTATAAGCCAAAAATCCATGCTTGCAGGCTCGAGAAATCTGAAGTTCACATAGAAAAACACTTTCTCGAGATCAAGGCGTTGATACCTAATTTTTTATTTTATCGAAAAGTGTGAACCTTAGTACGTGTTCACTCATACATTGCAAAGTTTTGCCCTGAAAGCAATCACAAGAGGCAAAACTTTGCATCTTGTACGATAAAACCTAAAAGCAGTCAACACAAGGGTGTAATAGCAATACATAACAAAAGCAAGTAGTAAAACGGTATATAAATGCAGGAGCATAAATATAAGCAAGAAAGACAGAAAATAAAGCCTAGGCGCATAAAGCGTGGCGACAACATGAAAGTAAAGTGTAGAGAAGTAAAACAAGAAAGAAGAGGCCTAAGCACATAAAGCGTGGGGCAACGAAAAGTACATAAAATAAAAGACAGAAAGTAAAAAGTCATGGCGCATAAAGCGCGGGGTAACAGAAAGAAAAATACAGAAAGGTAAAAAGATAGAAAGTACAAGCCTAGGCACATAAAGCACGATAACAACAGAAAAAAAAGTACCAAAATAAAAAACAAAAAGTAGAATCCTAGGCACATATAGCGCGGAGACAACAACAAAGTAAAGTGCAAGAAAAGTAAAAAGGACAAGGATCGCGAAACCGCGTCCTTGAGTTAAAAGATATACATATATATTTTTATACGTATACATATATAATTGTCTCTTTCTTTCTATTTTTAATTATCTTTTCTTATTTTAGCATTTATCCATTCATTATCCTTTTATACAACATTCTCCTACCTTGAGGGGTTACAGGTTCTCGTACGCCTACGGGCGTAGGTGCGGATGGGCTCAAGCCACGGAGAGCGAGTCGGCTCCGTCATGCAACCTGTGAGCGTAAAAGTGTTAGCATAAACATAACTTGAAAAATGAAGAAGATCGATAAAACCCGCAGTGACCGGGCCCCAGATCAGTTACTGCGAAGGCAGGCAGGGGGTTCTGCTCCCTTCCTGCAGGCTGTAGAGGCAGAGGCCATCATTCCAACAAACAAGCAGCATAGGCAAGGGCTTCCCCTGCTAGACAAGAAACGACAGAGGCAGAGAGCAGGGCCCTCTGCCTGCCAGAACAATCGAGGCAGGTAGCCCCTGCCTGACATAAAGTGGCAGAAACCATCAATCAAACTATAACAAATTTAACGAGTCATTCACAGCTACACAGTCTGAATAAGTTCATATTTATAAATGCATAGCTTAATCTTGAGACAAGCATATGACTATCGGCATGATCAACCAGGTAGCATCCCTCACAACATCGCAGCACTGGCCTGAAGGCCGCGCAACTACGAAGTGTCAACCATCGATTTTGACATTGAAAATGTCAGTGCAGGAAGGAGAGTTGTTTTGACTCTCCACCTGAGCCAACACATATCGAACATCCGAAAGCCCACATAGCGACAAGGGAACCAACAATCTGCACTGTGGTCTGACAAACCTCATGACCAAGCCCTCTATCAAGATACACAATGAACCTTGCAGTTGGGCTGGTAGCAATGAGTAGGGACCCGATTCTGCTGTGGCAAAGAGAAAGCGAACATAGAGACCCGAAAAGCACCAGTCGTGCACAAAGACATGTGCATGATGGATATGTTGAGAAGTCAGGCACTCAAAGCACCTCGTGGCAAACTAGCACACCTCACAGCCACGACGACGCCGGGCATAAAAGCCAACGCCACTCATACGTCAATTCTTGCATAGCATGCTTGAGGCCCCACACGCAAGCCGACACAACGGTCGAACGAGTTAGCAAGCAAGCCAGGGGCAACAGACACGTTGAATGCGAGAGAGGGAGAGCAGAGAGGGGCTCGACCTCTCACCTGGAGCTACGAAACACTGGGAGGGGCTCGACCTCTCCCCTGTGTTTAGAGGAGAGACAGAGAGGTGCTCGGCCCCTCCCCTGCAACCAGGTGATGCAATGAGGGGGCTCAACCCCTCCCTTGCAAACAGAGGGACCAAGGAGGGGCTCGGCCCCTCCCCTGTGAAATCGGGACAACAGGGATAGGGGTGAGGGTTTACCTGAGGGGAGTCACCGGCGTGCAGCTCCAGCGAGCTGAGGAAGAGCACAGACGTCGGGTGCAGACGTTAGGTGGCCGAAACATGAGGGCTTGGGCAAGAAGCAAAGAGCGGGAGAGGTAGGAAGGGAGAGAGTGGCGATGGAGGGTCACTGACAGGAGGTCACCGATGATCGATGGTCGCCAATGAAAATGGGAGCGAGAGACGGAGAAGAGAGAGAAAGAGGCGGGGGGTTTATCCCTCGCCAGCACAACCTGCGTCTTTTAAAGATGCAGGCTCTCGATCTTTCGAGAAGCTGGTTCTGGGTCCGGGTCGGGCTCAGATCTGGGTCCAACACGGCGGACCAACATCGGCACGTGTCCAACACAATTTTTTTTAAGTGGGCTTTAGAGTTAGGGTTATTAATATATCGAGTTTGTTTGGATACCCGACATGACCTGAACTCAAAAGCTCAGGTTTGGGCATGAAATCTCTTGACCCGAAAATTATTTGGATTGAACAAACCTGAACTGAGAAACGTGTTGGTCGAGTTTGGGATGTAATTTTGCTTGGATATCCGACTCTACCCGACAGACCAAAGTATTTTATGGTTTAAATATACATTTTAAACAACAAATTATATGGGTCAGGTTTGGGATTCTTTTTTCGTGACCTGACATAATCTGAATTAGGTTGCCCAAGTGGTAGCAGACTTGGGGAGAAGGTGCTGACCCCATCGTCCCAGGTTAGACTCTCACCAAGTGTGCAGGTATCTTTCATTGGTGGGCTTGGGTGACGGTGACCCCGCCCAGCCTAAAAAAGACATAATCTGAGTCGGCTACCTGCACCCTACCAGTTGCAACAAATATATATATATATATATATATATATATATATATATATATATATATATATATATATATATATATATATATATATATATATATGAGAAAAAGTGGAGATGTCTCTTCTGATAACAGTAATACCCAAATCTGAATCCGATTAGTCAGATTCAGTAGCCAAATCTGGATCCGATTAAAAATTGGATTCAGGTTCGTTATTGAGTTTTTCATTGAAACCCTATCCGAATCTGATTAAAATCTGAATCCAACTAAAACCCAAACTTGATTAAGTGTAAATATCAGGTTTTATGCTATTCGGATCCGGATTCGGTTTTAACTTGTTTCATCGGATTCTGAATCCGAATTCAAATCTGATTAGGTCAGATCTGATTCAGTTTTATCTTTTTACATCCAAATCCGACCCCTTGACATCCCGATAAGCATCGGTTAGACTAAAGCATATCATGAACCTAAACCTTTTAAAGCCCACTAGCAATCATCATTGACTCATTGTTGCCAGGTTCTGTAAGTAGGGTGCAAATCAGTCGGAGTTCCAAGTCTTCCTACTCAGCTAATATATATAGGATTGGCTTGTTTCATTTTCACAAAAAGTAGCCCCTACCAGATTACCGAAGCCCTTGTGAGAAAGGCACTCTACATTTTAACTACAACTAAGCTGTCTAACATAACCTCTCATATATCACCTCCATATATATATATATATATATATATATAGAGAGAGAGAGAGAGAGAGAGAGAGAGAGTAATCAACTTTCTTTTTTGTTTTTATGATCAAGTTGGCGGACTTTCCAGTAGACAAGCCTTACAGGTGGCTATACGATCGACCACGCTAGTGGGGTGGGGGCCTTGACTACTAGATGGACAATCAAAGTTAGATTCTTCTATGCGCAAGCAAACACGTAGCATAAGCCCCAGGAGCAGGGTCCTAGCCTTCGGGTTTTAAGCCAGTACGACCTATTGATGCATAAACAAGATTGATAAAAATATAGAGAGAGAAGAGAGGAAAATCTGTAAGGTCAACAGGTTTTCCTCAAAGGAGCATCATGTATGTAAAAAAGACAGGCATTAGCGGCAGTTTTTGAGCACCGCCCTAGGCGGAAAAAAGAACTTTCAGTGGTGAGAGCGACCACTGCTAAAAGGCCTTTTCAATATTGATGCACGCGATCAACGACACGTGCACGTCCGACGTATGCGTTTGATGATATATACGGGTTTACTTTCTCTCTCTCACTATGTATATATATAAACTGATCGTTTTTTCACGAGAAAAGACAGAGTAAATGTAAAGCGCTTTACCAACGGGAGCTGCGCTTGTCTGGTAGGAGCAGCTAGTGCACGTCACTTTGTGTTGGGATGTTGAGGGCAACTCAATTGAGGCATACACTACTGGAACATGAGTCAGATTGCAGGGTACGACAGGCCATCGAAACTATGGATACCACAAGATAAACAAACTAGGAAAAGCAAGTTGAATATAAAAATATACTATTATGATTCCAAATTTCATTTAGCAATTTTAAATAACATTATATTAATCATTAGTGCCTGGATTTTGAGACCACGTGAAGCGTAAGGTTTGGAACTTAAATGAGCTTGCTTCACTTGATAAAAACTTGAGACTGCTACTCTTATTATTATACAAGAATATCCAAAAGCTTTTTTACATTTTTTTGTACAGCTATTATGGTCATTTGGATGTCTGAAATCTGGTGTGAAGACATTATATATTTGAGGATAACTTAGAAGACCAAATACCTCTAAAAAACCAAAAAATGTGAAACAAATGCCATGTGGAAGGTAGGGCTGAGAAACAAGCCAATCCCGCCAGTGGCTTGGCTTACATTCAAGCTCGTAAAATACGTTCAAACCTTTACTGCCTGTCTGGCGGCCAAGACCCTACCCCCACTACGCCAACCCCCCTTGGGGCTATTGTTTCTAGCTAGCTTTGAAACAATTTGTTTTGTTGCAATCATATTAGTTCGAGATCTGAAACAATGCTTTTTTTTTTCTGTAAAAAAGTTCAAAACCCAATGTTACAGTTGTATAACTGGTGGGGTCTACCTAATTACCCCAACTTGGCTATTAAAAAAACATTATATATTTAACTGATCTCTTTTATATAGAATGTCACAATAGCAACCACTTCAAACAAGCTGCTATTTTCAAGCAGCCAATGATAATTTTTTTAATATTTATTTTTCTTTTCTGAGTTCTCCATACAAGAGCAGTTACCGCAACCTCTCTCTCTCTCTCTCTCTCTAAACTGTTCCCCCCAACTAGGGACGTGATCCTCTCTCTCTCTCTCTAAACTGTTTCTCCTAACTTGGGGTATGATCCTCTCTCTCTCTCTCTCTCTCTTTGCGTGTCGGGGGCTTATTACAAAATTTCATGAGAATTTCAAAATAACATTGGAACCCAACAAAACCTATATGTAAATTTTAAAAAGTTTCTAAAGCATATTATTTTGGCACACGAATGCCCCTCTTCCATCTTTAAGAAGTAATAAGAAACCTATTAC
Source organism: Nuphar pumila (assembly GCF_984573655.1). Classification (NCBI taxonomy): domain Eukaryota; kingdom Viridiplantae; phylum Streptophyta; class Magnoliopsida; order Nymphaeales; family Nymphaeaceae; genus Nuphar; species Nuphar pumila. Next base: position 1,052,250 of record NC_143250.1, on the reverse strand, counting down.
CTCTCTCTTCTCATAGCCTATACGGGAAACCTTTTCACTGGTTGAATCTCAGAGTATTGCTTTTGGCTGTTTACAGTCACGGTTTGAGGTGATGCTCAAATTGGGATTTGGCATTTTTCTTTTTATATGGTATTTAGTGCATGTATGATGGAGCGAATCAGTTTTTCGTTTATGTCCTGTTAAGGGTGATTAATTCTTTTATAATGCTAAAAATAGTTTATATTTTTTGGATCATCTTTTGTTAATTAGTTTTTAGATTTTAGTGCATTGCATTTTGTTGTTTAACTGCATGGCACATGGTATGATTCATTGATTCCCGTGGGATCAGTGGGAGTATATCCTTTTTATACTTATTATTTCTTTAAGTATGAAACTTGGTGTTACAAGTATCAACTCGGGTTTTTGATCTTTTTGTTATCTGAACTGCATATGAGAAAAATAAGGTTGGGATTTATGAATTTAACGGTTAACTGTCATTTTTGTTTCAATATATCTTTTGATGCTATAGTTGTATTTGCAGACTGATTCTACTTGGTGCACACATCCACGAAATATATGTATTTCTTGTTCGGCACTTTGATGGCATAGATTTTTCTGTGTAAACGTTTCTTTTTTCTATTTTTCTTGCTTTTTGAGCCTTTGTTATGACCGCAACATGCAAAAAAAGATCAAACATTAGCTTAGCTTTAATGTGTTTTCACTTTATTTTCACATTCAGTAGTGAAATTTTGATTGTGATTTTTTTTTCTGATTTCTTTGGTCCCTGTATTGCATGATGATACTATTACAAAGTTCTACAATATATGAGACCACTGCTAATACCTTTTCTTCTATCTTATATGATTTACCGGGTGTTTCTCCTTAATTACTTCTCTTGTTTGATCATTTATTGGGTGTTCTCCTTAATTGCAGTTGTCTGTGCATATGTTGGCATGAATGGTTTCTATACTTAAAGTTTATCACTTTTTTCTAAAAAAGTTTGCCTAAAAATCTCTTCTTAATCACAAATATCAGGCAGTTTTTTGAAAAATCTCACTATTTTATGATGAAAATTTTGAAACCAAAATAATCTAAAAAACATAGGTTCAAAATATCATCTACTTTGAAAATACTTCATTTTTTATCATGATATTGTGAGAATGTTAATGAACTATTTATCTTTTTTTAGAGATTTTTATATTTTTAATGTTGTATACTTTTATGTATTTTTAAAATTTAAATAACACATACTTTACAAGATTTTATTGAGAAAAGCAAATTTGTTAATATATTGTGAGATTTTGCTTTGCCAGGAAAATCTAGATAACTAGATGTGTGACTTCGTTTTTAATCTACGCTTTTACTGAGCATAACATATACTAATTTATTTTTAATTTCCTTAAATTTTACACGTATTAAATTTAGTTTTGGATGTCATTCTTAATATATTTTTAGTGTTTTTCTTTAAGCGCAAAGACCTAACATAACTGGCTCAACCTGCCATACTTATGGTCGCTGTCTTGTCAGTGTAAAACTCTAAGGGCTTACCCCTTGACCCCAAGAAGTAGCCAAGCTTCTGCTTACGCAGAGGGGTGACCGCCCATGGGATTTGAACCTAGGCTGCCCATCAAACGGCCTAGGCCCCATCCCACTAAGCCAAACCTTTGGATTAGTATGGCCCATGGGATTTGAACCTGGGCTGCCCATCAAACGGCCTAGGCCCCATCTCGTGTTTGGGGTTTTGGTAGAAAATCAGATTAACCAAAAATTATCGTACTGTCCTTGCAAAAAATTGCATGTTTTTTTTGAAATACCTAACAATTCTACAAAATCTCCTTCATATCTAAAATTTTGATTTTTGAATTTTTAAAATATTTTACCTCTCCGTAAATACAATAGGACCAAGGCTTCTTTGTTGAGCCCCGTTGCAGAATCAAGAACTCCAAGTAAGCCATTTTTGGTAATGTGAGATAAACGGGAAGCCGGGTAACAGATCCCACAAAGGGTGTTGGCGGGATTTAAGATTAGATTGGATTGGCAATTATTTAGAGGCCCTCGAACTTATCTTGCCATTGATGCAATTTTCGGCAGGATCACAACCCGTTTAGCAAGTGCTCTGGTTAAAATATTAATTGCCTTATGTAAAATGCACAATGCCTTACCGATTTCCAAAAAACAGCCTGGAGGTCTTAAAATATTAATTTAAAGACCCATTTTCGTCTGCTAATCATATTTTGCCAAAAACTTAGTTCATCATGTTAGATGGTAGGGGATGATAAGACTGCAAATCCCCTTATTTGGTTTGTTCGCTTATTGCTTATCCCCCCCCCCCCCCCCCCCCCTTGACTGTAATGAACGCATCCAAATACAAGGTAATGGAATTAAAAACATATACCCTCAAGGATGAAAACAGCCTGGAGGCCTTGACAAAGAAATCATCAAACCAATGGCATCAAAGAAAAGGCTGAAAAGATTTGCTGGCTCAATAGATGACAGCACGACACAACGACCCCGTCTCTCTCTCTCTCTCTCTCTATAGATTTTGGTGATCTGTGTCGCTTGTTTCTTAACAATGAAATGGAAGCTTATCTAATTTAGAAGTTGCTATTTCAAACATTTCAGCCCCGTTTTTTTCCATGCCCTGAGAGCCCCTACCAGAAATAGAGCATCTAGAGAGAGAAAGAGGAGAGAGAAACCAGAGACAGAGCGTTTTGGTCGCTCCCCTGATGATTGCTCGTGGTGGTTATAGCAGAACTCAGTCAAAACCCCATGTGAACGTTGATTTTTCTCATACCAATCCGTTTCAGATACTCTGTTTGATCCTCTCTGCGTGCTCCCTTCCCTCCCTCCATCTCTCTTTTCTGTGACAGAATGATCACCATCTCTGTTTCTTCATAGCATTTCTTTCTTTGGGTGATTTTTGTTTTATCATTCTCTTTATTCTAATCTTCTTCTTTGATTCATAAACATAAGATTCTACTATGTGCAACCATCATCTTTTGAAGATGATTGACAATGGGAGCTTGTTGGAGTAAGTTTGCTTCTTGGGTAGCTTTCAAAGAAGGTATTGCTTGCTTTTTCTTTTTCTTTTTCTTTTTCTTGAATTTTTCATCTGGCATCTTTTTTGTTTGCTTTTTAGAGAAAATGAAGGAATCTTAATGCATGTGTTAATTTTTTCTTTTCCCCTCATGGCCAGCGTTTAGTTGGTTGAAAAGACCTTTAATCATGGGGACCAAGATGAAGGGGTTCTTCAAGGGGTTCAAATACATATCACAAATTTTTGGTATTGTATTTCATTGCCAAGATTGATTCATTGATGGATGTAGTGATGTTAAAGACCTATTGATGGTTTTATGGTTTTACATTGATTTTTTGCCTGCAGATTACAAAGAGCATGAAATGGAAATAGGGTATCCCACAGATGTGAAGCATGTGGCACATATAGGTTTGGATGTCTCATCCATGAATGCTCCTAGTTGGGTATGCAAAAGAAAGAGTTTCATTTTCTTTTACTTTTTTTCTTTAAGGGGATGCTAACAAGAAGGTTTACTAAAAAGATTTATTGACATGTTACCCCATCTTGTATCTGCATAATTAAAGCCTGAAAGGAGTTCAATGGGTTTTGGGTGACCCAGAACTTTGGGGATCGTAATGAGGCCCCTACATTGGCGAAAAAATTATATCTTTGACACACTCCAAATGAGGGCAGTAAAAAGTAAAAACAGATGCTGCAAAAGAATATGTACGTTTCAGATTTCACTGGACATGTTACTAGACATATAGAGCTCCATTCTATTACTATGAACAAGGAACACATGCAAACAATAGAATTGATGTTCTAATTATATTTTTCTGTCAAGTGAAATTGACCAAGTTCATGGAACTCCAGTTAAAGGACTTAGCCATGTCCTTTGCATTATTAGCTTTTAGTTGATGTCCTGACAAATCAACAAAACCCTACAATATGTTCAATAACTGATCAGGGTTCCGTGTAGACATTACCATTGCTGTATCCTCTACATATATTTCTTATAGTTTATTTTGTACTTAATGATTCTTTTTAAACTATGAAGATGAACGGGTTTAAGACGGCCCCTGAATTCTCATCAACATCATTGGCCAACTTTGGACAAAGGGATGTGTCATCTTGGACATCTGATGGTAAGTGAATTGTGTTTTTCTTCCTTAATTACTTTGAGTTGACCTTTGAGTTAAGTTGAAATGTTATATTCACCCAGTAGGCTATAAATTAAAAAATAACATAATGAAAGTTGAGATAAGTAGTCTATCGTTAAAACATATCAGCTGTCACATAGGTGCGGGTGCAGGTGCAGAGGGCGCGACACGATAATTTCAAAAAACTTGAACAGAAATGGACCTCAGTGTGGTTGACTTCAACTGACACAAAGGAACCCATGTCCAAGTGTCACACCCGCATTGGTGTGGTTGTGACACAGGTGCATTAACTTGTTAGAAGAGTCAGTGTTACATAGCATATCAGCTGGGTTGTTTTGCTTGCACAGTAGGCTCTTGCTCGATTTCCAAATTCATGAAGATTTCACTCTTTCTATGGTTAGTGTCAACTGGTAGGAAACATATTCCCAAGGAATGGATGTAATCCTATGTCTCCAAACTCTTGGTAACAAAGACACAATTATGCCTATTACTTGTGGAGTTTAGGTGACTCGAAACTCTGGACAGTGAATAAAGTCAATAAAGTAGATGTGCTCTAGCCTTTCAACCCCAATGTTGTTGAGGAAGAAAAGTCCTTTATTATAGACATGGTCTTTATGACATTTATAATTTACTTTTCATTGGAGGGTACTTGTTGATTAATAGGCTATGTTACCGCGACACAGCACTTAGGGTGTCGTGCCTGTGTCGACACGGGTACTGGTACCTGGACATGGCATTTGTCGTGTCCTATATTATCCTATATTATATTATATTATATATTATATTTTCAATATATAATATATATTTTAAATATGTAATATATATTTTAAATATGTAATATATATTTTAAATATATATTTAGCCCTGTCCCCATACTCACATTTTTTGGAATTGCCATTTCGTACCCTCCGTACCCGTACCCGCACACGTACAGGTGACATAGTTAATAGGATGGTTGCAGTTTAGTTGTGTTTACTATGGATGTAGGAGAAATTGGCGAAGAAACACTTCCAACACCGTAAAAAAGATCAACGTACCACTATACTCTTACTTTCTTTGCAGCACCTACAAAAGGTATTCAATGGTAAACCGTGAGCTGATATACCTCTCTATCCTTCACAACACGTTCTTGAAATGAAAATTTTCTCTATCCTTTGTGCTCCAAAAAAGCTTTTGTCTTGCCATACTACACGTTGAAAAGTCGACAAAGTAGATTCCTTGTAATTGTTATGATCCATTCCATACTCTATGCTTTCGATCAATCAATGTACATGTCAATCTAGCTTTTTAGATAATGAAACTGATTGATGGTGTAGATTAGACATAACTTCAAAAATATAGATTTAGCATCTGAATCATGTATCATCTGAACTGAAGCATATCAAATTCTGAACAGAAGTTACAATCTCGAAACTAGAGTCTAATTTGCCTGTTGTTTATGGACAATCTGCATTGCCTTCTACCACTTAGTAAAACTTGTCCCTCCCCATCCCGAATAACCCCCTCTTTGGTTTTTACGGTTAACCCGCAGATCTTTGTTGCTTTACCTATTCAATTTATATACCCTTTTAAAAAAAGATAAGAAATCATCAATAGATGCAAACACTAAAACGAGTACCGAGTAACATAGTAAATTCAGTTACAACTTTACCTTTTCCACTCAGTTCTACTGATGGAAAGGTACTTTGTGGTGTTATTTGGAATGAATGATGGAAACTGGGAAACAGTAGGTGGAGTTTGGCAATATGGTATTCTTCAAACCTTGGGTATGTAAGGAACTAGGCCAAAGCGTTTGGGGGAATCTAAATTTTCTTTATTTAGTACATATTGTATCATGTGCTTGGCGTGGACTAGGCCAAACAGCAAGTACTATTGTACATAAGAAAGTAGCTGTAGGTTTAAATGAATTTGTTTCTTTTGATTTAAGGAACGCCAAAGATATTATTGTGAGCTAATACTATTGCTAATTTATGGTTGGAAATATGCAGAGTTTCAGCAACCCGCTGAGCTACTTCAACAGGGCCCTGACATGCTTGTTTGCTCCTCTTCATGTGAAATCCCACCAAAGACATCCAGACGCAAGAAGCACAAGGGTTCCTCTGCAACAAGATCTTCTAAACCTCCCAAGCATAAAACCTCAAACGCAGATAAGCCGTTTCAGATGCATGCAGAGCACGATGAAAGCTGAACTGAGTCTACAACCCTCATTACTTGGTGCAAGTTTGTCATGACCAAAACACTCTGTATGCAAAGTGAACGCATTGTTGGACAATCACTGAAGTGCCTTTAGGAATGGTTGAGCACCACCTTTTATGAGAAAGATAAGCATGACTTGGTGTCAATTAAGCAGTGGTGGTGGTTGTTCTTGGATCCCTCACGTGAAGGACAAAAATGGAGGAATTTGAACAGACTACCATATGTAAATTAAATTTATTTTATATCTTTTTGTGAGATGGTGGGGTTTAACTTTAATGCTTTAGGCTTGCCATGTGGTTTTTAGTTTCATTTCAAACATTCTTTATTCCATTTAATCTTCACATTGTGAAAATTTCTACAAATTATTTGAAGGCGTTTGTCTTGATTTACTAAAACTGAATGAAAAATGTGGTGATTGATTATCCTCTTTTCCATATGCTATAAATTGTCTCTACCAGCATCACGGCATGCAATAAGAAGAAAGCACTTCATACACGCCCCTAGCTTCTTAATGGGAAGTTGGGACGGACAGAAGGGATGGCTGTCCTACTTCAAGGCTTGCCAAGTATGCAGTGAGCTTATTACTAGATCTGCATAAGCTTTAGACAGGAATCATACATAAGACATAACTTATAACAATGTTCCAGAAACCAACAATGTTTGGAAAATATCATGACTTAAGTTGGAGCGGTTCCACTCATCATCTCCTATGTCATCCCCCATCTTCATACGCCCCTCTTAAATCTTGCAATGCAAATTGGTTTTTATCAAATTAGGCCTTATAAATGAATTCAGCATGGTCAATTTAATAAGAACTCACCCTTGGGTCATGTTTTCTTTAAAAAAAATATGAATTTTTAAAATACAAAGCTTTATGCTTTGTCAACTGTTGATTTTTGAATCACCAAAAAAACCTGCACACAAGTCAGATTTTAGCGATTTAATTGGTGATCCTTACTAAATAAATGGCGTAGATATGAAGTTTGATTTGATTAAAACAACTTGCATCAATGAAATTCCAAGGAGGGGTATGAAGATAGAGGTGACATGGGGGATGAGTGGAAGCGATTTGCCAAGGAGAGGATGGTGTAAACCTGATGCAACCTCCCACCGAGGTTGCAGGGATCAACTGCGTTATCAACTACTGCTATTATGCTACGCTAGACTACTATGGATGTCTAATAAAACAAATTTCAGTAATTGATAAAAGTATCAATTTTCCATCAACCACCCTTCGATGCATCTACAATGAGCATTTGAAACACACACACACACACACACAAACCTAATCCTATTACGGATGCAAGATAGATCCGATAACTAACTATAATAAAAAATCCAATTGAATGCTAAATATCCAATTAAATCTAATTTTAAAAAGAACAAAAAAGTTCAAATGAATCCAAACAGATCCTAGACCCAAACATATCTCACTCATGTCCTACATCAAAACTTAAGACACATAGAACACGTTTGGAAGCAGAAAAAAGTCCCAGTGGGGAAGAAAATTTCGCCTATAAGAATGTTCTTTTATGAAAATTTCTCTCTTGTTTGTGTATTATGAGAAAACTGAGTTGAAAAAATGCTAGTGTTTTAACGAGAAAGTTGGAAAATGTCGGTGTTTTGATCAGGGTGGGAGCTGCCCTCCAATTATGGGAAAAATTATGGAGAAAAACTTTTTTGTCAAAATCTACACAAAATAGAAATTTTTTCCTTTCAAAAAACTTTTTATTGTTTAGCATGAATGAAAAGTCGTCACTTGTCTTTTCCAACTTGCTGACTGTTTTGCGTATCGGCCTGTATCGGCAGAATTTCGATACATTGCAGGCCTGAATCAGTTATTTTTTTAATAAATATAAAAAATACCAAAAAATATTTTTAATGTTATTTTAATATAATACATGTTACGTTGTGATTGATACATAATGATTTTTTATTATTTGTGGGCCGATACAGAACGATACAGCTGAATCGGTGGCCCAACGATTCCGATACTGACAACATTGATTTTCCGGCTTCCAGACGTGCCATAGTGTGGCAAGCAGGAAGAAGAGCGTCACCCTTTGTTGACACCATTGTTCAATGTCCATCAGTGGGCAGGGACAGATGGATCCCCGGAAGTTTTGGAGGGAGGACCAGGTGCAATGTGATTGCACACTTTCAGTGTGCCGCTGCACCTGATAGCCCTCCATCAGTTTTTTGGCCTCACAACTGACAGGCTTTATCCCCCAAGATGGAGGGTGATCAAGTGCAGCAGCACAATAAAAGTGTGCAATCACATTGCACCTGATCTTTTTTTGAAGTTTTGGTACAGATGTTAGTGTTAGACCCAGATCTGGTATAAATTTCACAAACCATACCAAGCTCCATATACTAACTGATTTTTTTGGGTTCGACCTGGATTCTAAACAGGGCTCTTTCTTTCTTTCACAAAACACTGATCCTATCAAGTTCGATATGGGTCAGATCCTGGTAACCTAACCCATTCGCAATGAAATTAATGAGTGCATTCTCGTTCTCTTTCATTTTGTCATTTTCTTGTCAATAGAGGTAGCATTTTTCTCTTTATAGTTCACACTTTTTTTTTTTTTGATTTATTACGCGAAGAAACTGCTCTTAAGATGGGAGACTTAGTCCTGTGGGCTCGCTTACCCCTCGCCCTCAAGGAGTTGCCTTGCTTCGGCTGGTGCAAGAGAGTGACGCCCATAATATTTGAACTTAAACCGCCCGCCCGGCAGCCTAGGCCCCATCGGGTTAGACGAGGCCCCTTGGGGCTAATTTATTTGTTTATGTGGTATTAGTTGTTATTATTTCTTGTTTTATGGTTAAATGGTCATCATTTAATTATTAAATTATAGTCATTGCTTGTAATTATTTTTAATTTTTTATTTAATATTTAATTGTTTATACTCCGCCTGTGTAGTTATACACGGCCGGTCCCAAGCCCGGATAAAGAAGGAGGGTTGCGGTAGGCCTGTGACAGCCAACATAAAAACTTTGTCATATCCTATAAAAATGAACCAATATGAGAATTTCGTTGGGGCGTTCCCTACTGAGCGACGCGCTGTACTCTCTAGGCCCGGAGGCAGTGATAAATGTGCAAGGGTTGCTAGGTCGTCGCCCAGAAGCGACGCGTCACACCGGCGCCCGGGTGTGGTGTCAAATAGGCAAGGGTTCCCTCACTTTGTTGGACGGGTGGGGGTAAAGAAGTTAGTCCAAGACCATAAAATTAGGTTAGCCACTTGGAACATAGGGTCTTTAACTGGTAAATTGGTAGAGTTAGTAGATGTTATGTGTAGGAGAAAGATTGATATTTTATGTCTTCAAGAGACCAAATGGGTAGGTGAGAAAGCTAAAGTGATAGAACCTTGGGGATATAAGATTTGGTATACAGGAATAAATAGGAATAGGAATGGAGTAGGGATTGTTATGAGTCGTCAGTTTATAGATAATGTAGTTGAGGTCCGTAGGAAGGGTGATAGAATTTTACTTATTAAATTAGTATTAGGTACGGATATTATTAATATTATTAGTGTTTATGCACCTCAAGTAGGTTTAGATGATTCCATTAAGCATCAATTTTGGGAAGATTTAGATGGAGTAGTACAAGAGACATCTTATGGAGAAAAGCTTTTCATCGGCGGTGACCTTAATGGACATGTAGGCATTAGTAGGGATGGATTTGAGAATATCCATGGAGGCTATGGTATAGGAGAAAGAAATGAAAGTGGAGAAAGGATTTTAGAATTTTGTTTGTCCTATGATATGATCTTAGCAAACACTTGGTTTAGGAAGAGGGAGTCTCACCTAGTAACATTTAAAAGTGGGGTTAATACGAGTCAGATAGATTTTTTCCTACTTAGAAAGAGAGATAGGGGTTGTTGCATCGATTGTAAGGTTATACCAGGAGAAAGTGTAGCTACACAACATAGAGTCTTAATTTTAGATCTTAGAATTAGACAATGCCGCAAAAGGGATAGACATAGGATAGATCCTAGAATTAAGTGGTGGGCACTGAAAGGAGCTAAACAAGGAATGTTTGTAGAGCAGGTAGTTAAGGAAGTTGATTGGTGTCTCGAGGAGGATTCAGAATCAATGTGGAATAAGATAGCGGGTGGTATGAGAAAAGTAGCTAAGGAGGTATTGGGTGAGTCTAAAGGCGGTGCACCACTAGGTAAGGATACATCATGGTGGAACGAGGATGTCAAATTAGCTATTAAGGTTAAAAGAGAGTGTTATAGAAATCTAAGTAAGAGTCGTGATAATGAGAATTTGGAGAAGTATATGATAGCAAAGAAGGAAGCTAAAAAAGTTGTTCGAAACGCGAGGGCTAAGGTATATAAGGAGGTTTATGACAAGTTGGATACCAAAGAAGGCGAGAAGGATATTTATAGGCTTGCAAAGATGAGAGATAGGAAATCGAAGGATTTGGGTATGGTTAGATGTATCAAAGATGAAACGCAAAGGGTTTTAGTCAAAGATGAGGAGATTAAGGAGAGATGGAAAGATTATTTTGATAAGCTATTTAATGATAGTCATGCTCAAGATCTTGGAGACTTCTCCATTCCTTTTCATGAGATAAATCGTGACTTCATGCGCAAGATTCAAAAGAAAGAAATTGCAGAGGCTTTGAAGAAAATGAAATCAAGAAGGGCAATTGGCCCAGATGGTATACCTATCGAGGCTTGAAAATGCTTGGGAGAGAAAGGTTTAGAATGGTTGACAAATCTTTTTAACTTGATTTGGCGAACAAATAAGATGCCTAATGAGTGGATGAAGAGTACTTTGGTGCCTTTATATAAGAATAAGGGTGATATACAAGATTGCACAAACTATCGTGGTATAAAACTCATGAGTCATACTATGAAACTTTGGGAAAGGGTGATTGAGTCTAGGTTGAGGAAGGTTGTCATGATATCGGAGAATCAATTTGGTTTTATGCCTGAAAGATCAACTATGGAAGCTATACATCTTCTTAGACAACTTATTGAAAGATATAGAGAGAGGAACAAAGATTTGCATATGGTTTTTATTGATTTAGAGAAGGCATACGATAGAGTACCTAGGGACGTTCTCTGGTGGACAATGATGAAGAAAGGTGTTTCTCTCAAGTACATTAGTATAATTAAAGATATGTATGAAGGAGTAGTAACCAATGTCCGCACTTGTGGAGGGGTGACAACCAATTTCCCGATAACGGTTGGGTTACATCAAGGATCTGCTTTAAGCCCTTTCCTATTTGCAATAGTGATGGATGAGCTTACGAGATCAATTCAAGAAAATGTACCGTGGTGTATGTTGTTTGCTGATGATATTGTTTTGATTGATGAGTCTAGAGCTGGGGTTAATGCTAAGTTAGAATTATGGAGACAAACATTGGAAGCTAGAGGTTTTAAGTTGAGTAAGAGTAAGACTGAATATATGGAATGTCGGTTTAGTAAGCAACGAAGTAGTGATGGGAGTGTAGTGAAGCTTGGTGAGCAAGATATACCGGTGAATGATTATTTCAAATATTTGGGATCCATCATTCAAAAGTATGGAGAAATTGATGGAGATGTAAATCATAGGATAAAGGTTGGGTGGATGAAATGGAAAAGTGCTACTGGAGTGTTGTGTGATCATAGAATGCCATTGCGGTTGAAGGGAAAGTTTTATAGGACGACTATTAGACCCACTTTACTATATGGTACGGAATGTTGGGCTGCCAAGAGACATCATATTCAAAAAATGAGTGTAGCTGATATGCGGATGCTTAGATGGATGTGTGGAAATACAATAAAAGATAAGATTCGGAACGAAGAGATACGTAAGAAGGTAGGTGTTGCACCCATTGAAAATAAGATGCGAGAGAATCGTTTACGGTGGTTTGGACATATTCGGCGAAGGCCTAATGATGCTCCAGTTAGAAGGTTGGAGAAATGGGAAAATATATTAGTTAAAAGAGGTCGGGGTAGGCCTAGGAAGACTTGGATGGAGATGATAGGAAAGGATATGAATGCTTTGAACCTCACCGAGGACATGGCGTTGGATAGAAATGATTGGAGGAAAAGGATTCATGTGGAAGACCCAAAATGAATTTCTTTTTTGGTTCATATCGCTGACCCCAATTGTTTTGGGATGAAGGCGTAGTTGTTGTTGTTGTTGTTGTTGTATTTAATTGTTTATTATTGATTCTTAAGTAAGGCATTGTTTATTGTTATCTTTTATTTGGCAAAAGTTTTTATTTTTTGTGAAGCTTACTCTTTTAGATCTCACTAAACATTGTTCCTTAGATACCGTTTGAATGACACCAAAAACCAGGGTTCTTGGTGTAAGCCCATTTTTAGGCTCAAAACCAGGTTTTGGTGTTATTTGGGTGACACCTAAACCTGATTTTGAAATCAAGTTTTTGTAAAAAAAACTAGGAAAATATTTCTTTTTTTTATTTTTATTTCATTGTCATTTGACCATTTTCCGACAACCCACCAGTTGGAAAATGGCTGGGATGGTGTCATTCAAGGTGGGCGACACCATTCTAGTCAATTCCAACCGATGGTTTGTGAGATTTTTAATTTTTTTCTTTTTCTAGATTTTTGACATCCCTGCATCAGTCGAGAAATGACTGAGATGCGGCCGCCCTTGCCGGGCGATGCCATCCTGGCCGAAAAATGGCTAGTCTTTTTTTTTTATTATTATTATTTTTAGGTTTTTGGTCACCCAAACTGACAAGTTAAAAAACCTGGTTTTTGGCAAACTCAAACCCTGGTTTTCTAGTAACCATGTCAACCAAATGACCCCTTGGTCTTGAAAGGATGTCATTTTTTGTGTAAAAAAATGCACACTAGACCCACTCATTTGGTAGGCGCAACTTGTGTATGTCACCAAAGTTGACAGAAAGTCACAAGTTCAAAACCAACGGGTGGCATCTTTTGCCGCAAGGTCTAAGCTGGGCAAGGGGACCTCAAGGGTTTTATCAACCAAAGGCCAACCGATGTGAGGTCGGTCATTTGAGGGGTGTTTTTCCCTTGGACTGTCCATGGAAAAAAAGCGCAGTAGGTCAGATTTTTGCATATGACCTAGACTGGGCTCTAACTTCTAAGTTAGTGTGACAAATATCGCCAGAAATCCAGGAAACGATAAAAACTTCATTATTTTTGCGAGATCGCGAAGTTATCTTTTGTGACTATTTATCTCCAAAATATCGCAGTATTTTTAATTTATCTCGAAATTAACTTTTGCTTTTTACTTTGTTTCATTTGTTTGGGGTTTTTTTTAACAAGACACCCAGCCCCCCCCCCCCCCCCCCCCTGCCCGACTGTACCTATTCCCTTCTCCTTTCCGTGCCTCTTAACGACGTAACCCTAGCTGCTGGCGGTGAGGTTTTCCGGTGTAGCGTGGCTGCGTGAGGCGTCGGAGGGTGGCAGCGGTGCGGTAGCTGACCGGTAAGTCCCAACTCTCTTCTCTCTATCTCTCTGTTATTACTGCCATTGTTTCGGTGAAGAACCACCAGAAACAAAGCCTTATCTCATTTAAGTTGTTGGTTACTACGAGAGTGATGGGGCCTTCGTCCTTTATGGATTTTCAGTTCATGACTAGTTTTAGTTTTGCCTAGAAGGATATGATAGGAACGAAAACATTGGTGATTTTCTTACTATTGTTAGGGGATGTTTTCTTTTCCAGAAAAAATGGGATGATTTGGGTGATAGTATTATGCAGAAAAACGATTTTTTGATGCACCTACTTGTCTACAAAAACAAGATGAGTTGTGAAAATTTGCATAACATGAAGAAGAGTTATGACAGGTTTTGGGTAAATATATGTGGCTCTTTCCATGCCAGTTTCAACCGTGGTTTGCAATTTGAAAAGACTCAACCACTTCAAAAGTTTTGTGGAAGACTTGCATGAATGGGACAGGATGTTAATCACTCTCTCTCCCTCTAGCGTAAGTGGGGCTTTCAAAATTGTGAATGGTTGCTTCCTATTTTGCTTCTAATTTGTGTGGGTTTTGGTCTAAGATTTTGGTCATTTCTTTTCATCGTTTTTCCTTTTTTTCTTGTTGAAATGATACTTCTTCATGCCATGATGTACTGCTTGTTGATCGGATTATCACCTATCTGTAATTACATTGAAACTCCTACGAAGAAGCATCTTTACCCAATGTCATTTTGTTGGCATGCTGCAAGTATACTCGCATCTTTGCCCCCTATCATTTTGATGGTTGATGGTTAATACTGGATACTTCTTAGATATGATATTGGAATTGAAAATATATTTTATTTTTTCTTTACATGTAAAATTTAATTGTGTAATCAATTTGTTTTCATTTTATTTTTTATTTTTTATTTTTTATTTTTGTTTTTTTAGAAGTTATTTATTTTCCCGAGATTTTGCTGATAAAAACTCAAATGTTTTTCCTGAAAATCTCACAAGAAATTCATAGTCGAGAAATTGCTGTTTTAAACTTTTGTCACTGTGGTTCTAACCACCAAGCGGGTCTACGTAGTAACCGTGTGGGGCCTGGTGGATCCAAAGTCCTTCGGCACCAAGACCTATCAACCAGTGAACGATCTGGGTCAAACCCATTTTGCATGAGCCATTTTGTATTCAAACTACAAGTTCTAGTGGGATCGAAAAATATGTATGGATCTGGTCTCGGATCGAACATTTAATTTGAAGTTTTAGAGGGATACGGGTAGGGGCCGGTTCATAAACCTGAATTTTGGGTCCTACCTATACCCGATGAAATATTAAATGGTAATTTCCCTAAAATTGGAGCTGAGGCAGCAACTTGGTTTACTTATAATAATTTTCGGGCTCCCCCAAAGCCCTAGCCTCAAACACCACTGCTCCTGCGCTCCCACTGTCTCCGGCGATTCCATAAGACTTCTCCCCTCATTTTAGGATGGTGTTTACTTTTTCTCATGCTGAGAGAGAGAGTTTATTCTCACCATCTACAACTCTTCCTCTTGATTTCAAGAGTAGCATTGTGCGTTGATAGTGGTTAACCTTGAGAGCTAGGCTCTTCTAGTAGATTTTGTTGGAATTTGAATTACATGACTCAATGACAATGTAGATGACACTCTACTTGCCACATTTTTAATCACTTAAACAAGTTATCTAACAATCTTTCCTTCTTCCCAAGAGAGGTCATCTCATATGTCTTGACCCTTAAAGTGTATGGTAGACAAGATGGTTGTTTGTTGTCTGAAATCATTGGCACTAGTATTTTTCATGTGAAACCTATGTAGTCAAAAGCCTCGACTAGGCACCGACTAGTCTGCCTAGTCGGTCTAGGCTCAAGTAAAATGCTTAGGTTTTGCAATTCCTAGGTGGGTACCTTAAAATGTACTAATTTTGCCGACTAGGCACCAGTTTAGTCATTTATTATTCTTATTTATATTTTGTTATTTTTTGTATACTATAATTATATATATGTCCGTGTGTTTATGTGATTTGTTATGTGAAATCATGAAAACATGCTTAGTTATTATTATTTATTTATATATGTGTGTGTACTACTTTGCTTTTGGGATTTTTTCTGTGAAACATTGAAAGCATGCACAATTAATTTTAATTGATTATGTTTATATATATATATATATATATATATATATGTGTGTGTGTGTGTGTGTGTGTGTGTGTGTGTGTGTGTGTGTTTGTGTGTGTGTTACTTTGTTTCTGATGATTTTTTCTATAAAAGCCTGAAAGCATGTTTAGTATTATGAATTATGTAATATGTTATTTATATATGTATGTGTTATTGTGCTTCTGTGAAAGGTTGAAAGCATATTTTGTTGATTATACTGAATATGGTATGAATAATTGAAATATATATATATATATATGTTTGTGTATGTATACAATTATATATATGTATATTAATATATTTTGTGAAAGCATGTGTAATTTTGTACTTGTGTAATGAAAACATCTTATTAGTAAAGAATTAAACATGTTTTTATTATATATTTTTCGTACTATTTTATATTTTAATTGGGGTACCGACTAGTCTCACCTAGTCCTCGACTAGTCTTTTTAGGGGTCTACCGACTAGGCACCGCCTAGCGCTTTTGACTGCTAGAGTGAAACAAGTACTAAAATAGTGTTCATTGGTGATGTGTGTTATAAGTTTGCCTACTTGGTCTGACCATCGTGAATACTGAGAAATAACCCAAATAATTTTGTACTAATTTCATAAAGGAATATGTTTGTAAAGTGAAATTTTGTTAGAAAACATATTTCATAAAGTCAAATATGTTTGACATAATTATTGATCATGCAACTGTAACTAAGGTTACCGATTGATTTCCTTGTTTAGTTTAGTGGTTCATAGGTTGCATCTTTACAATCATTTTTACTTCCATGCAAATGGTTTGACGAACATATGTGGTTTACATCCCTAAAGTGTGTGTTTTATGCATTATGATTGTGTATTAGGTTGATCCAGAGTTACTGAAAGCTTCTTAGATAGGTGGAAAGCCCGCTTCCCTGAAACTTGTTTTGGAAGTGCGATACTCCTCCCTTTCGAAACTTGATGAGAATCTCAATTCTCCCACATTTCTTTTATGCTTTTCACACGCTTTATCTATTCTTCTTATATGTTCTCTCACTCTATTTTTCATGTTTTTATGTGTTTCTTCTTATGCTTTTCACTCACTTCTATGTGCAGAGTCATCATTTTTAAAGTTTGTTAAAAATTTAATTCTTACACTAAAGATCATAAAACTGTTTTTATTTGTGTTCCATTTCGATTTTCATTCAATTCTTATATTGTTTTTTTATTCCTCGCTTCCCACTTCCTATACATTTTAAAATGCATCGCTTCTGGCTTCCCTTATCGTTTTCCACTTTCCGTTTCCGCTTCCTAGTTTGACAACCTTTGACCTTGTACTTATGGAAGCCGTTATACATTTGTGCAAGTCTTTTTTGTTTTTGGATAATTTTGTACAAGTCTTAATAACTGAAAATATGTTGTGTTATCTTCTCTTCTTTCATTTGATTTATTATATTAGGGCATGTCTGTTACACACCACTCCAGACAGCGGAAAAGTTGTGTCACAAAAATACCCGTACCATCATTTCACCGGTCCACTTTCACTCGTTTTGGGCTGAAACAAATATTCCCTTAAGGCATTTTCAAACACAATTTAGCTTGGAACTACATTTTCTCATTATTTTAGGCATAGTCTCAAATATCGGTCTCGGCTATATCTCGGCAAGGCAATTTCTCACGTTATTGTAGGTTTAGTTGATAAATCTTGGGAAAATTGCAGGAAAAACTTGCTGCTTAAATTTTAAAAACTATAGAAATAGTATAAATTAAGTAAGAAAAATAACATTAGATAATAAAGTACACATATAATAAAAGAAATAAGTAAAAAATGTAATGCAAGAAGAAAATTGTAGTTAAAATATAGAAAATAAGTAAAAAAGTAAAATGTAACTCATAATATCGTGATAATATTGCAATAATATTATGATATATATACATTTCTGATATTTTGCCTTTAATATTTTTTTATGAATTTACAGCTATGTTATTGCTATATTTTCAAAATGTCACCTATATCTATGACTATGATTTTAGGATAGCTTCTTCACTTGATTTTGCATATCAACATTATTTTACTTCCATTTACAGGAATAACCGGAGGTGCCAAATATTTAGAAGGATCAAATGGAGATGGAAAATCCACCAAATGATGGGGTAGAAGCCTAAAACACTTCATCTTTTGATTTGTATAGAGTCTAGTAGAAGCCTAAAACACTTCATCTTTTGATTTGTATAGAGTCTATAGACCATCATTTTTGTTTTACATCTTCCTTACATGATATGTATATGGAAGTCTGATTTTTGTTGGCTTTTTATTGTTATCTGAAGGCCAAACCTGCTGATGAGGACATTGCACACTCAATAGGAAAGTTGCATATTGGGGAGACATCATCTGCCGGAGCTGGAACTTCATCAATTAACTTCAAGAGAAAACCCGTTATTATTATAGTTATTGGGATGGCAGGTATAGTTCCTGACAGAATGTGTTCCATGATTTTTTCTTGCTTAATTGTTTTTCGTGAATATGAAGTTTTGGCAGAGATATCAATTAGCTTTCCAGATGATGGTAATACAGGCAATACTGTCTCTGTACTCATTCAGGAAGTGGAAAAACCACTCTGTTGCATCGCTTGGTTGGACATACCCATGCATCAAATATCCGGGGATATGTCTTAAATCTTGATCCAGCAGTCATGTCCCTTCCATTTGGTGCTAATATTGATATACGAGACACCGTTAAATATAAAGAAGTAATGAAGGAGTTCAATCTTGGGCCAAATGGTGGTATTCTTACCTCACTAAATCTGTTTTCCACAAAGTTTGATGAGGTATCAACTTAAATGACCTATATTTTGCTGGTTACCTGTTGTTTTCTCAGCCATGTTTATTTACATCTTTCAGATGCATATTTATGCTTTATTGGATTATGTAATAGGTGATATCAGTTATTGAGAAGCGAGCGGATCAATTGGATTATGTTCTTGTTGACACTCCTGGTCAGATTGAAATATTCACTTGGTCAGCTTCAGGGGCCATAATTACTGAAGCTTTTGCATCAACGTTTCCTACGGTGATTGCATATGTCATTGACACTCCTCGCTCAACAAATCCTGTGACTTTCATGAGCAACATGCTCTATGCTTGCAGCATTGTCTACAAAACACGTTTGCCGTTTGTGTTAACATTTAACAAAATCGATGTGGCTCGACATGAGTTTGCTTTGGAGGTACTTGTACTTCTAGTTTGGTGGCTTTTAAGATGTGCTAGGGATGCAAACAGGTCGGGTTTCGGATCCCAAAATACATTGGGGAGTCGGGTCTGTTCGGATGTGGGACAGCCAAATTTTGCAAATTCTTCTTCCTGGATCCAACCCATTTGCAACCCTAGGATGTATCATGATCTTATGTGTCCCTGTGTAGAAATTTCCTAGTTTTATTCTTCAAAGAATGCTGCAGTTTTTTGCACTTGGTAGCTTCTGGTTTTTTGAAATGGCATAACCGTGTAACGAGAGTGCTAACTTTTTTTCTTTCTTCTGACATTGTCAATGTTGTCACCATTCAGTGGATGCAAGATTTTGACGTATTTCATGCTGCACTAGAGTCCGATTCGTCTTATACATCAACTTTGAGTAGAAGCCTTTCTCTGGTGCTCGATGAGTTCTACAGAAACCTCAAGTCTGTGGGAGTGTCAGCACGAGATGGTGAAGGAGTTGACAAATTCTTCAAGGCCATAGAAGCTAGTGCAGAGGAGTACATGGAGAGCTACAAGTACAAATCTGTGATGTTTCTTCTGTCAAATTAGTGTGCCTGCATTTAGGATATCCTCTGATTGGCAAGTGATTTTCTTTTGCAGGGTTGATCTTGATAAGAGACGAGCTGAGAAGCAGCGGTTGGAGGAAGAGCGTCAACGTGCAAACATGGAGAGGTTGAGGAAGGACATGGAGAAGACAGGAGGTGAGACTGTGGTCTTAAGCACTGGTTTGAAGAAGAAAGAAGAGGAAGAGGAAGAGGAAGTTGAAGAGGAAGATGGGGAGGAAGAGGAAGATTTTGAGATTATCTCCGACATGGAAGAGGAAGATGATGGCGAAGATGAGGAGGTTGCAAGATTCTCGTTTTGAACCCCTCTCCCTTTTGTGGATAATTTTGCTTTTGACTTTCATTGATCATGTATTCTGTAGAGTGGAACTTCATAGAGTAGGAAACATGGGAAGAGAAATTAGAGAAAAACATGGATCAATATACTGTTCAAATTTGTAATCAACTTGTTTTGTCAAGTTTTCTGAAAGGTAGTGGCATGGTGACAGTGAACCCATCATTTATTGATTGTTTTTAAATGCTCAAGTAGATAGGATGCCTTTGGAGTTTGAAATATAGGCGATGACAATTCCCATAGAAGCAGTGAAAATTCAGGGGTGTTTTTACCCCATATGTTTTGAAAAATAGACTCGTGTTTTTCAGTAACTTCTTGGGACCATTTTGTTGAAATATATCTTGGGCGTTAGCTATTGTTTGATTGTGTTACCACTAATGTACAATGATGAAAACATCTTTTTCATGACAAAGGCAAAGTCAAAGTCAAAGTCATGAGGTTTTCTGTGAAAACAAGTCTATAACTGTTTATGATTCCTACATACCCACCTTTAGAAAATTTGCTTGAACTATCAAGTTTACTCTCTGACTAGTCGGATTCGGTTGCCAAATCGAAAAAGTAAAAATGCTAAAATAGCATCAACCAGTCTGATGAAAAACTCTTCTTTTTTTTATTGGCAGGCTGGTGTTAGTCTGATCCCGACCAGATTGCATGATCATTAATGTTACATATCGCTGGTGTTTGTAAACCATTCGGGATGTCTTTCCAAATTCTGTTTCCTTTCAAGAAATTTTACAATAGGTAACCCAGAAAGCGGGCTGCTAGCTAAAATGTAATTGGTCCAACACGTTATGCAGCAATAGGGTGGTCTCCACAGGCTCACCTGATGCACTTTCGCAGTGTTCAGATAGAGCTATTTCAACCAATATGCACATTTTAGAGAAGTCAAAAAATGTCCCCCAAAGGGGTTTGGCGTAGTGAGATGGGACCTAGGCCACTAGGCAGCTGGTCTAGGTTCAAATCCGGTGGGCGTCATCCCTTGCGCAAGTCGAAACGTGGCGACTCCCTGGGGTCAAGGGGTAAAGCTCACGGAGTTTTATGCTG
The DNA here is from genome assembly GCF_984573655.1 of Nuphar pumila. NCBI lineage: Eukaryota > Viridiplantae > Streptophyta > Magnoliopsida > Nymphaeales > Nymphaeaceae > Nuphar > Nuphar pumila. Next base: position 1,031,174 of record NC_143250.1, on the reverse strand, counting down.
CCAGGTCAGCGACCGTAAGTACAGCAGGCAGAGCCGGTGCAGCTAGGGCTCTGATCCTGGGGGTGGTTTCTCCGCATAAATATGTAAAATAAAAGGGTCAAAAAATGTAAATGCAGAAGATAGTGTTTTTCTCAAGCTTCATGTCAAATTGATGATACTTTTATTAATATACAACAAGCTGCCAAAATGTTGGCAATCGTACATGTATAACAACACAAGACATACATAGACAATCCTGAGAACACCGATTTTAGAAAATCAAATGCCCCAGCAATAAATACACATGGATCCATTTCATCCGTCTTGTTGAATGCAAAGGAAAATACAGGGAAAGGACCAATTCAATGCAGGCTTGATCATCACAATAAACAAATCATGAAATCCAACCCATATAAATTACGTTGCCACCTTGGCTGCTGTGTTTTTTTTTTGGAATTTTCCTGGTTATGAGGTGTGCTACATTCAAGGGCCTCTCCACGTCAAGATTGGTGTCAAACAATTTCTCTTTCTGGCTAAGCCACACAGATCACCCTTCTGCTGATGTCCAGTCAATCAAAAGAATCCATACCTAGACGGTATTGAGGGTATTATTCTTGGCCTGAAAAGGAAACAAAACTTTAAGCTAAAGCTCCACAATTGGTAAAAGAAAAGGGGAAAATGTCGCTGGGTTCACTGACCTTTTTTAGGTATGACTTGTGAAGCTTAATAGCAGTGCTGCATGCTTTTCTTGCATCTAGATTTCCGGTAAGATCATTCAAAATCTAACTCCCATATAAAGACGAACACGTGAGAGAGAGGAAGTCATCAATAAACGAAAGCAAGATAGAACACTTTTTGAAGTTCAAATTATCAATAACCTCAACAACATACAGCGGATGGCTTCACATGAATATGTACCTTTACAACATCATCCAGACCTCGCGCTTCCTGCAGAAGCTTTGCGCTATGGTCCTTTAGAATACTCGCAACAAGAAAGACTGATATAGGGGTGGGTTCCAGGTTCTTTGATCCATTTTTCATATTCTCTCGTTCAAACTTTCCAAATTGTTTTCTTGGTTTTCCTTTGGACCCCTCGGCTTTTTCATCGCCCAACCCAGGCTCTTCGTACATACTGAACAAGTTAGGATCGTACTCCAAAGCCCACATCATCTACAACAATGTTGACAGATAAGTCATAGAAGGTTCCCAGAGGAGAAACTGAAACTGAACATAGTAATCGACTCTTGACATATATAGATGCAACCATGAATCTATAGAGCCTTAGATATGAAGTTTTAACATATACATCCAAAGATGGAAACATACAACATAAATTACCCAAGCTGTATGAAACAAACATGGAGCTCACACACATAAACACGCACTAGTCCATGGACATGTACACAAATGCAACCATAAAGAGGCTCTTTATGTAGAGGCTTGCAGATGATAAATTCAGCATACATGTCCAAACATTCAAGCATACAACATAAATTATCCAACCTGTACGATATTCACATCCACACACACATAGGCATGTACTTATGTCACAGGTATGGATCCAGGAATGGTGTACGAGTCACAAAAGGTATTCTAAGAAAATTTCTAAAAGAATGGTATATGGGGATATGACTACACACACACACACACGAAAACACATAGAAAGTGCACAATTATGCTACGATTTACGAAATGCCCTACATATAAAGCTGTAAACTGTCACCACCGCGGGGTCACCCGCGTGGCCAGCAGGGTGGTTGTGAGGGTGCTGAGATGAAGGCACCGGATCAAACCCCACTGGTGCAAAGATGTGTCCTTAGCTTTGGAGGAGGGCCACGTAAGGCAGGGTGGTTGTGGAGCCCCACCCATGGTTTTCCTCGCCTTGGCAAGGGTTCTTCGTCATAAAAAAAAAATAAGAAAAAATTTACAAAAACTTTTGAACTATTTACAAAAGCATGCTTAACTTTTAAAAATTTACAAATACCTGCCTGAGTTAAGAAACTAATTCTCAAGGCATGCTCCCCTAACTGAGCTGGCTTGGCCATGGTTTGTCATAATAAAATTATTTAATTGCCCTTCTAATGTATCTCTTATTATTTTTCCCTAAACTTGAGTCAAAACCACTCTCTCTCTCAACACCTCATCTTGTGCCCTCAATCAATACACCTGAACATGGGAAGAATTGTTAAAATATGTATATATATATACATATACTTATATATATATATATACATACGTATACATATATGTATATATATACATTTTTCCTTTTCTTGAAATACCCGATAGGGGTATTTCTGTAAAACCACATGTAACCTTTTTCTTTTTATATTTTTTCTTTTCTCCTTTTTTTCTTTTTTCTTTTTCCCTTTTTCTTTTCTCTTTTTTGTAAGACCACAAGGGCCCGTTGGGGCCCCAACGGTCAGATTTATGACCGTTGGGGCTCCCAACGACTACATGGGAGCCCCTTGTAGTCCCTTCCTTTTCACTCCCTCCTCTATAAATAGAGGAGGTTTCTCCTCTTGTAAGCATGGGTTTTTCACCCTTCTCTTTCTTTCTTCAATAATATTCAACTTATGACTTTAAGTCATTTTCTACTTTTGTGAGTTTTGTGTGTACACCTTTAGTGTTTGTGTTCTTGGCTTTTGGTGTCATTCTTAAAGAGTGTTTTTGCTCTATTGGTGCTTCCGCCTCTTTTCATTACATGGTATCAGAGCTCAGTTGGTGATTGGGCTTCTCTTTGTTATCTTGGGACGTGTGCCTCTCAAGCTTTTGAAGAAAGGAAGAATATTTGGTGCCGATGGAACGTGATTCTAAAGTTGAGCTTTCTTTTAAACTCAATGGGTCCAATTATCTTATGTGGGCCTCCGTTATGGAAAATCATCTAAGAGGTAAGAAACTTTGGGGTTTTGTTATGGGAACTACTCCCGAACCCTCTCTTGTTCTCACTAAAATAAAAAATGAGGTTGAAAAAACTTTAGATGGCGATGAACGCATCAAAGCTATCAATGACCATCAATCCAAAGTTGAGGATTGAGAAAGTAACCATGCCAAAATTTTGGCATGGTTTATGAACAATGTTGACCTTAAAAATTGTGCTAATATTGCCAAATTTAGAAGGGCCAATGAGACATGGTTTTTCCTTAAGGGTATGTATACCCAAAAGGATCTTGCTCGACAATTTTTTTGTCAAGAAAAAATCCGTTCCACCAAACAAATGGATATGAGTGTCCGGGACTACTTTAGCTCTCTAACCCCTCTTTGGGATGAACTTGCTCTTCTTGAGCCTAAATGTGTGGCCCCGAAAGATATTGAGTTAAAAAGGGAACAAATTGAAAAAGAGCACTTTTTCCAATTTCTTCATGGTCTTCGACCGGATTTTGAACAAGTTAGGGCATCCCTTCTCCATAGAAGCAAAGCCTTACCCATTGAAGACGCCCTTGCCGAAATATGCCAAGAAGAAACTCGACTTGGCCTAAGCGTTAAGAGTGATGAAGTTTTGGCCGTTACTAGGCCCGAATCAAATGTAAAAGCATATAGACCTCCTCACTTTAACAAAAATAATGGGCCTAGAAAGGGAGTGATATGTCATTATTGTAATGAATCGAGATACATTAGACCGGTTTGTCCTAAACTTAAGGGAAAAGTAGCCGCGGTTGGAGAAAATTCTCCAAAGAAGGAAGAAGAAAGTGCCAAAGAGGGAGATATCAAAGAAACTCTTAATCATATCTCTGAAGTTCTCCAACATCTTCTAAAGACATCTTCTTCAATATCCGGAGCCGCCATCACCTATTCTTCATCACCTCCAGGTATGTGGATACTAGACTCCGGTGCTTCTTTTCATATGACATCTCATAAAAACTCTTTTTCAAATGTTTTTTCCGAACTCATATCCTCTTATGTCTCAACGGCCGATAGAAAATCTTTGAAAATTGAAAGTATTGGAACACTTGATTTTAAAAATTCTCAAAAGTTTTTCGTTCCTAAAGTAAGAATCGTTCCAAAAATTAATCTAAATCTTTTTTTCGTTTCCCAAATCACCGATCATGGATGCCAAGTCTCTTTCTCACCTAAAGATTGCACCGTGCAGGATCTCCAGTTAGAGAAGCTGATTGGGCAAGGCCATAGAAGGGGTGATCTCTATTTTATGGATTTTTTGACTCTTCCATCTAAGTCATCTTGCAATCTTGTAAAAGACAAAAGTATTGGAATTTGGCATGAGAGACTTGGTCATCCAAATTTTGTAAAAATGTCTCTTTTTCCTTTTTTGAATAATACTTGTAAAGACAATCACATGACTTGTAACGATTGCATTTTTGGGAAATCTAAAGCTACTCTATTTCCTCAAAGAAGTTACTTCACCACTCGGCCTTTTGAACTTGTTCATTCCGATGTATGAGGACCTTCCCCTATTTTGTCTAAAGGAGGATTTTCGTACTATGTGGTCTTTATTGATGACTTCACTCGATTTACATGGATTTACTTCCTAAGTCGCAAATCCGAAGTTTTCTCCTTCTTTAAAGAATTTCATGCAATGCTTAAAAATCAATTCTTGGGAAACTTATCTATTCTTAGGTCTGACTCGGGAGGCGAATGCATGTCCAATGATTTTCAAAGCTATTTAAAAGAAAATGAAATTTGTCATCAACGTTCTTGTCCCAACACTCCGCAACAAAATGGTCTTGCGGAAAGAAAGCATAGGCACATAATAGAAACCACAAGAACGTTATTAATTTCAAAAAATATTCCAAAATCCTTTTGGGCCGAAGCGGTTCTAACCTCAACATACCTTATCAATAAAACCCCTTCATCTTCTTTGAAAAATCTTTCTCCATTTGAAAAACTTTACAATATGTCTCCCGATTATAAAAGACTAAGAATTTTTGGATGTAAATGCTTTGTTCTAACTCACAAAAATGATAAACTTTCTCCTAGGGCTATTGAATGTATTTTCTTAGGATATGGCGAAAAACAAAATGGTTATCGATGTTTTGACATACTAAAAAACAAACTTTATATCTCAAAGGATGTCACATTCCTAGAAGAAGAAAATGGTTTTTCGCACCAACCGAATGAAAACATTGATTATTCATTTTTATTTGACTTGTTGCCTCAAGAAAACATCATAGATGATCATATTGATCCTAGTGAACCTCTCATTGAAGATCATTTTGAACATCCAAATGATGATCAAAATTTAGAAGAAAATATGTCAAGACAAATACAAGTCTACTCTAGAAGGAATGAAAGAAATCCACCTTGTGCCCTTGAAAAATTCTCTCAAAGTGAGTCGATCGAAGAAACCTCTCAAAGAAGATCAAATCGTATTTCCAAAGTACCAAATAGATTTGTTTCTTATGATTCTTTTTCTCCAAACTTTCGAGCATGTCTACTTGATCTTCACTCCTTTCATGAACCATCTCATTACAATGATGCTAAACAATATGCTCATTGGAATGAAGCTATGGAACTAGAACTTAATGCTCTTAAAAAGACACAAACTTGAGAAATCATTGATCCTCCCAATGGCAAGAAACCCATTGGATGTAGATGGGTTTTTAAAGTAAAAACTAAGTGTGATGGTTCATTGGAAAGATATAAGGCTAGGTTAGTGGCCAAGGGATATGCCCAAGAGTATGGGATAGATTATGATGAAACCTTTGCCCCTGCTGCTCGAATGACTAGTGTTCGAGCCCTTATTGCAATAGCCTATGCTAAAAAATGGCAAAATTTTCAATTAGATGTCAAAAATGCCTTTTTAAATGGAAATTTAAATGAAGAAGTTTACATGGAACCACCTCCGGGTATGAATTTAAATGGTAGAATTTTGAAATTGAAAAAGGCCTTATATGGACTTAAGCAAGCTCCTAAAGCTTGGTATGATAAGTTTAGTAGTGTATTAATCAATTTAGGATTTACTTTTTGCTATACTGACACTGCTCTTTTTGTTAAGAAAACAGGTAATCTCATCGTTATTCTTCTATTATATGTTGATGATATGATCATCACTGGGGATGACAAAAAGGGGGTAAAAGATGTGAAGTCTATGTTAAAATAAACTTTTGATATGTCTGACCATGGATTCTTGAGATATTTCTTAGGAATTGAAGTGGCATACTCCCCGCGAGGATACATTTTATCTCAGATGAAATTGACAGCAGACATTTGTACCAAATCTGGAATGTCTGATGAAAAGAAAGTTGAGACTCCCGAAGTTATCAATGCAAAACTGAGACTTGAGGATGGTGTTCTTCTTGAGGATCCAACTCCCTATCGTCAATTAATTGGATCTCTCACTTACTTATCCATCACCTGTCCAAACATAGCTCATGCAGTTCATGCTGCAAGCCAGTTTCAGCACGCACCTACTACAGTTCATATGGCGGCTGTAATGAGAATTGTGCGATACATCAAAAATACCATCTCCAAGGGACTCTTCTTATCCTCTTCCTCATCTCTTGAATTAACTGCTTTTACTGATGCTGACTGGGGAAGAAATCCCAATGATCGTATCTCAACTACTGGTCTTTGCATTTTTTTAGGTGAATCTCTCATCTCGTGGAGATGTAAAAAGCAGCAAAAGGTCTCACTATCATCCACTGAAGCTGAATATCGGGCTATGACAATGACAACAATGGAAATCGTGTGGCTCAGAAGACTCCTTGGTGACATGGGTGTTCTCATTTCCTCACCCACCAAGCTCTGCTGTGATAACAAAAGTGTGATCTACATTGCAAGCAATCATACGTTTCACGAACGGACCAAGCATATCAAGATGGATTGCCACTACGTTCGAGATGAATTCCTCAGAGGAACTATCACATTACCATACGTCACTTCAGAATATCAACTGCCTGACTTCTTCACCAAAGCGCTCCCAACTCCACGATTTATGTTTCTTCTTGGCAAACTTTCGGTCTTCTCCCCGTAAAGTTTGAAGGGGCGTGTTAAAATATGTATATATATATATATACATATACTTATATATATATACATACGTATATATATCAGTATATATATATACATATATGTATATATATACATTTTTCCTTTTCTTGAAATACCCGATAGGGGTATTTCTGTAAAACCACATGTAATCTTTTTCTTTTTATATTTTTTCTTTTCTCCTTTTTTTCTTTTTTCCTTTTTATTTTCTCTTTTTTGTAAGACCACAAGGGCCCCACACATGTAGTCGTTGGGGCCCCAACGGTCAGATTTATGACCGTTGGGGCTCCCAACGACTACATGGGAGCCTCTTGTGGTCCCTTCCTTTTCACTCCCTCCTCTATAAATAGAGGAGGTTTCTCCTCTTTAAGCATGGGTTTTTCACCCTTCTCTTTCTTTCTTCAATAATATTCAACTTATGACTTTAAGTCATTTTCTACTTTTGTGAGTTTTGTGTGTACACCTTTAGTGTTTGTGTTCTTGGCTCTTGGTGTCACTCTTAAAGAGTGCTTTTGCTCTATTGGTGCTTCCGCCTCTTTTCATTACAAGAATCACACCCAGATGGGGTCGAGGGTGCAGATCAGAGACGAAGGGGCTGGGACGGAGCTAGAGTTTTGAAAATGAGTGGGTGCCCATGGAGATTAGTCAAGCAATGGAGGGAGGAGACGAGAAGAAAAGAGATGGTGATGATGATGGGAGATGGATGATGGGCGATGATAATGATGTATCGCTCTGTCAATCAGGAAGTCTAAGATATCTTTCCCCATACAAAAAGAAAAATGGGTCAAAAGTCAGGTGTTTAAATGGTGTTAATGGCAGCTCTCTCAAACTCATTTGGCTTTGGCGAACACAATTCCGTTGTTTTTGCTCCATTCACACATTAGACATGTATGCCACACAAACTTTGGATGGCAGTGGATTCGTTCTGTTTTTGAGTGTTGAAAGGTGATGAAGTTCAAAACCTTCCTGATCGGCTGTTCCTCTTTCATGTTAGTTTACTGTTGGAGAGCTCTCACTATTTTTCCCATTCATGTTGGAATAAGGGTTTTCCCCAACAGTTTTCTTGTAATGATTTTCATTTTATTGCCTAACATTGTAGACCTTGTAGATCATTGCTAGAATGTTGATCTCTTCTTGTTTGAAAGAGAGAGAGAGTTTAATGATTGAGGGCCTTCAACTAAATGCATAATGAAAACTGGATTTTTTTAGTATATTTGCTGTTGCCATAAATGACAGCCATGGAACGTCAGAAGGTTCAACTTCAAACACCAATGTTGAGAAAAAGACAGAGGGCAGTAAAATAATTTTGCCATGCCAAAACATAGCTCAACCATAGTAAAACTATTTGAGTTAGGGGAGGCATGTCTTTGAGATTTAGTCTGTTAACTCAGGTAGGTATTTGTAATTTTTCAAAAGTTAGGCGTGATTTTGTAAATAGGTCAAAAGTCATGCGTGTTTTTGTAATTTTTTTAAAAAATAAGTTGTAGACTGTCAATTACGAGATAGATGTGTAAAGTACGTTAAGATATAAAGCTTACTAATAATTAGTAATCAACAAACATAAAGTAATGTTGACATTTTGATCCTGAGAGTTAACAGTTTGACTGGATTATAAGATGGACACAGATCAAGTCCAAACTCATTATCCTATACCTAGGAGTACCTAGTATCAATACCCATGTTGACATGGGTATGGAGCTGAGTAGAAGTACCCATGTTATATAGGTGTCATGTACTTGTGTAAAACTGCTCGTTGAAATGGGTTGTGCTCCCACAATAAACTGTGCCATTCACAGTGCAAGGGCTAGATGGGCTGATGATTATTATATAACCCATATGGCTTCTAGAACTAGCATAAAATAGATGAAGCGCACCAAAATCACCGTAATCAAATTCAACAGTTACTAGAAGCCTCAAAAAATACAATGATCATGTGAAGCAATGCAATTTTCCATACAAGGTATCTCACAAACAGATGCAGGTGAGAAGAACATATAGGAACAACATGCTTCCAGGATCAGTTTTAGGAGTCCCACTCTCAAAATTCTGCTAAATAACTGCATACCTCCCAAAGAAACAACGAGTCTCCAAATGAAAACTCTCTACGAAATAGCACCATCAGCATGCGGAATGCAAATAGGTAGTCTCCTCCACCAAGTGTTTCTGCAGTCAACGAATCATCTTCCATCATATGATGCAACTCATTATCAAACTTTTAACATACGTTGCATTTTTTTATTTTTTGAAATGCAATTATCAAAGTGCCAAAATAATGAGTTAATTCTATCTTATTCAGTTTTTCCAAAATAAACTTAATTCTCACACACTTGAAATATACCTTGCAAGGTGCACGTGAAGCTGTTCTCCTACACATGACCAAAACAAAATGAAACCACAAAGGTTGCAGATCACAATGATCATGCAAAGATATGACAGATTTTTATTCAGGAAAAAATTCATTTCACAAAAATCGAGGACCTAGAATCCGATAGATTTATCACTATTAATATGGCATCATATATGACTTCCAAAAGGATTGTAAAAATATGCATGTACAATTATGGAAATGATTTCACTGGTTCGATCATGCAATGCTTTAATTCAAAGCTAACAGTAACCAATTTGAATAGTTAAAGGTGAACCAACAACAAAAACAAACCCAGAAAGGACGAAAAAGAGTTAATTTACCTAAGTGCTGATGAAGCTTTGGATCAAGAACTTGAGTTATTGATGCTAGATTATGAAGCTGTTGCTCCACCCCCACTGAGCTCTCTGTGCATCTAAAGTTTCGTCGCTTTAAATTTCACACAAAGGAAATATGCACTGTAAGTAACTATCTCAGGGAAAAAGTACCACAAACAGGAGAGAGAGAGAGAGAGAGAGAGAGAGAGAGAGAGAGCAATTCAAATAGCACAGGAATAACATTCACCCATTGAATGAACAGTATTAAATATCACAAGCAATATCATAATGTGATAAAGGCAGCAAGTGGTTGTGGAGTTGTACTAATTAAACAGTATAGGCATTGTATTCCATGGTTGTAACAAAAATGTTCACATCAGATGGATACTAAAGGATCACTGATCACCAATAAGAAATTATACAAACTTGAGACTTGATACTAAAACTAAATACAAGCATGCAATCAATGAAAAAAAAACAAGTAATATAGAATACATCATCTATAGGATTATGGAGATCATGTGGCTAATACCATTGAGGACTAAAAAATCACACAAATGCATGTTCAAAACATAGTCACAAAAATCCTTCCAGGATATTTTTGTAATACATATTTTTCCAGGATACTTTTGTCCAGGTAATATCGGGGGATATTTTAAGAAAATCTATTCTTCTAAAAGAATCTCAGTAAATAAAAATAATGTGCAACACATCAGTACTCTAGAGAAATGTCATCAGTATCATTGTGAATTGGCCGATTCGTATCATATCAGCTAAAATTCAATATGAAACCAACCTGATTTGGCTTTTTTTTCTAATATTTTGTAAAAATGGCTTAAATTAATTTTTTAATATTTTTTGTGATGTCATTTTCTGGTTAAAAGTTGGCTGATTCAGTTTGATTCAGCTCCAAATTGGAATCGGTTGATTCCCTGAGACAATTCTTACAACATTGCTATACAGATAACTACATATGTATGATATAATATATTACTCCACACATACTAATATAGTATACATAGAATATAGCCATAATTCATAATTCATCATAGACTAATATTGTCTTATGGGATAAGGATCTGTGCTAAATATGAGACGGTGCTAAATGAAACAATTTATTGGATTTTCGGTGTTTTTTCAAAATTCTGACCGTACAGATGTGTCCAGCATGATTGATTTACCAGAAATTGACACTTGGATCATGCATTTTGGATGAAAAAATGGTATTTGGAGCATTGAAAATTTATGAAAATTGTAGGCCGTTGATTTTTTGAAACCTTATAAAAACCATCCATGCATCAGAATCAAAAGCTCCAAGAACTGATTCCTATAAAAACAAGCATATAGATCACATCTGTACGGTCAGAATTTTGAAAAAACACCAGAAATCCAATAAAATGTTTCATTTAACACCATGCCATATTTAGCACGGATCCTGTATCCTTGGAATAAGAAAATTAAATAACTATGAAGCAATATACATGCTTACTGCTTTTCAGTCCTGTATCAATGAGGAATACTCCAACCATTATAAAAAGTTTTCCCATACCTTTGACTCCCCATTATCCAAGTGTACCTTCCACATGGAATTCAGAGTAGAATGATGACTTTTGAAGTTCTGTTTTTACTTTATATTGCAAAATCTGTGGTAAGGTCCTTCTGATTGCATATGATGGCAGAAATGCACTCCATGAGTTCTGGTGAAAGTGTTACTTCTAGAGACTTCTCTTATCTACCAGCTTATGATGCTGGGGAGAAAAGGTTTAACACCCAAAATTCCCTAAAATTTGCTTGTATTTTATAAATCATGATTGTAACATGATTTTTTTCACAAAATCACAATAACCAGAGAATATAATAAATTCAACTTATCACTTTTTTCAATTTATTTAAGGGTTTCTTAATTTATTACAAAAATCACAGTAAATTGTAATTATTGGCAATACTTGTGACTATGTTTGGAGGCCCTCAAGGACCATGTGTTGCTTATCAGCAATGCAGCACACAAATGCTTGCAAAATTTCAGTGGACCAATAAACATTTCTGTGCAACAAATATATCTCAAGGATAAGTTGCAGAAGTTGTATAGTGTACCAGCCTGCACATTAGGCGCTCAAAGCACCAGAATGCATCAGCTTCATCCCCAAGGAGAACGATCATCGGAGAACAGAGATCACTCATCCCTGCATGCAATTGCACACAAAATTCTATGAACATAAATTACAATCAATATCCAATTCCAGCTAAACTTTTTAAGAGCAGTAAACTAAATAAAAACATAAAATGTGTCATCTAACAAGGGGCAATTATGTTCCTTAATTTAATGAGCAACAGGAAAGTACGGACATACCTTGGCAGTAACCGACATCCTTATCTATCCATGCATAAACAGCCAAAATATCCCACAGCTTTGACAAATTTTCTTGCTTCTCATAGAAAACTAATGTTCTATCAGTACGAACAACATCCAAACCTAGCAAAGAGATCAATCATGAGAATTTCAGCAAAAATCATAAAATATATGATATGAAGTTATGGAAAATATATTTTCATCATACTAAATCCCTCATTAACCAACCAGGCAACCACCATAGAGCCAAAAAAATATGAATAGTATATACTATTTCCGATTCCAAGTGCTATAGGGAAGCTCCAAATGACCACAAGCTTCCCATAAACGCACTGACAGGAATAAACTATAATAGAGAATATTATGGACTGGGTTAGAAAAGATTCAACATCTCTTCCCGATCACTTGTCATCTCATACAATAAAAGATTTCATTCAAGACATTCTCAATTGATAGAACAATACATGGCAAAAAGTAGAAAAAGAAGCAAAATATAACACAAAAAGAGAAATAATGAGACACACAAACAAGCATATTAAATTAAGAATATGTTACTAACTATTGTAGAGGCCATTGTAACAATGAACTAACAGTATTGAGAAGATATGTAAAAAACAGATTAAAAGAGAGCAGCAATGTCCAATGTGCTGATTGAACCACCAATATATCAGTTGGACTTAAAAGGTCAAAGAAAAGGAAGTTGAAGGAGACAAAATAACCTGAATGGTGGAAAAATAAACCATACAGTTATATGAAGAATATTTCCTTTGATGAAAGGACAATTTCAACAACCATGTTCACCATAGCGGCAAAGGATATGATATTCAAAAACATACCTTTTGGAGTTCTCAGAAATCAAAAGGATCAATTAAAGCTGTACGGCTTTTATTTCTTTCTATTGTTTAAGCAACAACAGAAGGAGAGTTTGATAATGATTATAGTAGCACAATGTAATAGCAAAAGATATAAAAAGGTCTGTGTTAGTGAAATGCTTTGATTGCAACACAACATTTAAGTTGCAAATTGAAGTATGGCAAATGCCAAACAAGATGATGGTTATTAATCATGTGAAAGGGATTAAAGGTCTCTCATAAACAAATGACCTATATCTGCTTGTTGAGATATCCTTACAAGTAAAAATGATATAAAGGCATACAATAATGAACAAATGGCAAAATACAGCCTTAAAGGTCAAAGAATTTAAATGCAGTATTATCTATATATGCTGCTATATGCAATCATATAATCAGATAAGCAGAATTATTACCACACAAGCCGCAGAAACATGATACAGACTAGAAAAAGAAAAAGAAAACAAACATCTACCTATCTGGTGCAAATTAAGCTTCCACTGAATTTCTTTCTTGTCTAATGGAGCCCTTTCAGTAGACTCCATTTTATCAAACCCAGAAGCATCAGCATTCAAACTCGATTCATCACTTACTCTACTTTCTTGTTCTTTTCCATTAGTATCATTCTCACTTTCATCACCATCACTATCATGCTTGATTGAGGATAAATCTCTGTCTGGGTTAGCTTCCAAAAGTACTATAGGATCCTGAATAGGAACACCATCTTCAGTGATTATTGGCGCGGTTATAATCCTTCCACTACCAATGACAGCATTCATCTTTTGACATTCTTCTTTCCACACAGCATATTGCTCCCTACAATCAAAGATGAAAAACTCATAAAAGTAAGCAAACATATGAATTTCCTATAGAAAAAAATCCACATAGTAAATTCACAAAAAAAAGAGCTTCAAAATTGAAAAGGAGAATTGTGGAAATAAGCTAAACGCAAGCTTTTATTCTCATAAAATCTGGCACTAGTATCCAAACTGACTAAGCTTTCTGATGAAGAGAAAAAAATGGATATCACAGGAAAGTCATCTATATAGCAGAATAGCAAGAACATAATGAAGTCCCCCAGAAGAACTATATACTTTTACAAGTTTAGAAACATCTAAATGATCTTTTCATAAAAGGTGGATCTAAAAGATATAAATATGAAAGAAACTATAAAATATTCAATAAATCACAGCTAATATATCATGAACTCATAAAATTTATGTTTGTGATAAGAACAAAAAAGCACTACGAAAGAGTCCTTTATCAATCATTTGACCACTTTACATTAACAAAAAAATAACTATGGAGGATCCCATAATTGATGATGTTACCAAATGATGAAGCTATTGAAAAGAACTGACGGAAAGAAAAAGGATAAAAGTATAAAGATGAAATAAACCCAAGAAATGTCAAGGGTAACCTAATTTCATAGAGAAATAAAAAGTGTTCTCATTAGACTATCATTACAATCATCTCATCTTGTAGGTACTTTGGAAGAGCAAAAGATGATTAAATAACACCCTATGCAAAAAAAATATAAAAAAATAAAGTCGAAGTATGAGGAGAGATAGAAATAGCACCAGCATTTGTACATACTAGTAGTATAAGATAAAGATAGAGAATCTTAAACCACTGGAGCAAACCTTCCAACAAGAACTTACTATGGATCCGATGCTTCAGTTAGACCTAAAGCTACCAAGGTAAATCAATGATGACATTCTTGAAGAGGAAAGGAAGTAGCAAGCAACCATCTTTAGCCCACAAGAGTGTCAAAGATAGTAATACAGTTTTATGTCTACATTTTCTGTATTGTGCAGATATGGTTTTGTCCTTTACCCATATTGTACAGATTAGTAGTTTTTGTCTATAAGAGTAGCTCTGTCCATGAGAAAATATATAATATAATAAGTGTATGGCATTGAGATATTGAATGATCGATGTCACAAAAGAATCGTATGACCCAACATGTGACACAAGTTCATAAAAATTTTTAAGGATAAGATACAATGGCACAAATTTTTAAAATGTTTAAACAATAAAATTTTATTTTGATATTTTAATACATAAAATATATCTTTTTATTGGACTAATATTAAAAACAATACAAATTTTATTAAAAATACTAAAATAACACAGCCATATGTGTCATTGTCTGTGTGGTCGTGTCACCAGGGACACAGCCAAAATGGCAAGTTCCTGTGACAGTGAATGATAGACATTTTTTTTCTCTTTCTCTTTCTCTCTCTCACTCGACCTTCATTCACTTCCTCTCCTATCTCTCCTACTTCCATAGGACCAATCCACACTTCGTTACACCCACTCCATTTACACCAACAGCACATTTCACCACTATCAAAATATGTGGTAGTGCATGGCTCAAGAGGACCATCTTAACCATATGTTTTGTAGCATTTCAATACCAAACTGCTAACCTAGCCAAACAAAATGAAGTCTCAAAACGTGCGTACATAGGTCCATGTTGACATACCTTATGCAAGCATTTCAATATGAAATGAGTATGTTCCCTATGCAAGCCAAACAAGCCATGAACATGATTCACACCTGCAGAAAACTAGTCCTGTAGGATGACTCAAACAAAGGGAAAATAGCAGGTATGCAAGCTAAGCACCAACAAATCAAGAGGACACCTAGCGGAATGAGATGAATGGCCTATTCTAACCCTTGAGCTTTTGTTAGGACAAACTGCACAAGTGGCTAAATCAGCATAAACACCTTGATTTGGTGATGGTTATGATACCCATGACCCAAGAAAGTCTACAGTTTGCTTTATTCTCCACTGATTCATAGTATATGGCTCAGAAGGTAGGACTTCCTTAACTAGCACAATGCAGTGTGCAACTGTTAAAATATATGTATTTCATATATATATATATACATGTTTATATATATATATATGTATTGTCTAAAATACCCAATAGGGGTATTTTAGTCATTTCACAAGTACCCGATAGGGGTACTTGTTATTTTTCATTTATTTTTGTAATTCTTTTCTTTTTATTTTTTGTTTTTATTTTTTGTTTTTTGCTCACATAAAAGGGGCCCCACCATGGAGTCGATGGGGCCCCCAACGGTCACATTTGTGACCGTTGGGGGCTCCCAACGACTCCATGGGGAGCCCCTAGGTGGCTCTTCTTTTAAGGCCATAAGGCCATCCCCCCTTTCCTTCTTTTGTGTATATATAGGGGTGAACCCCTCTTGTATTTTTCACTCTTGAGAGCTCTCTCTCTTTTTCAATAAGAGACATTTATATTTTTATGTTGTGTTGTCTCTTGTGGGTTTGGGTGTTACCTCTTTTGTTTGTTCATTAGTGGGTATTGTAAGTGCTTATCACACTCTTTGTTTTTCCGCATATTTCATTACATGGTATCAGAGCCTTGTGTATGCTCTTCTTCTTAATATAGCTAGTTGAGTAGTTATATTATTGTTTTTTGTATCTCTCTTCGTTTGTCCTCTTGTGAGTGATTAAATGGAAGGGGAACAAAAGATTGATCTCTCCTTCAAGCTCAATGGCTCCAACTACATGATGTGGGTCGCCGTCATAGAGAACAACCTCAAAGGTAAAAAACTTTGGGGATACGTTATGGGCACCATTCCGGAACCACAACTCCAACTCACTAAGATGGATGGTGATCAAGAGAAAGCTCTTGAAGGAAATGCACGCATGAAGGCCATTGAAGATCACCAATCTAAAGTAGAAGATTGAGAAAATAAGCATGCGAAGATTCTTGCTTGGTTCATGAACAATGTGGAGCTCAAGATTTGCACCAACATTGTTAAGTTTCGGATGGCTAATGAAGCATGGTTCTTTATGAAAGGTATGTTTACTCAAAAAGACCTTGCTCGTCAATTCTTTTTTCAAGAAAAAATCTGGACTATCAAGCAAGGTGAAATGAGTGTAAGAGATTACTATAGCACTCTTGGACCCTTATGGGATGAGCTATCTTTGCTAGAACCAAAGTGGGTTTCTAGTGTGGATGTGGAACTAAGAAGAGAACAAATGGAAAAAGAACACTTTTTCCAATTTTTACATGAGCTTAGGCCCGAATATGAACAAGTTAGATTTTCCCTTCTTCGTAGATCTAAGCCTCTTCCCTTGGAAGATGCCATAGCCGAAATATGCCAAGAAGAAACTCGTCTTGGCATGATTAAAGGAGGAGATGATGTTTTGGTCGTATCTAAACCCGGCAACCATGTAAAAGCCTATAAGCCTCCACACTTTGGAAGGCAAAATAATTATAATGGCAACTATAGAAAAGTCATTTGCCATCATTGCCAAGAACCAGGTCACATAAGACCTAATTGCCCTAAGTTGAATGAAGCACCTAAAAACAAGGTTGCCTCCATTGAAGAAGCTACTCAAAAGAAGGAGGAAACTATCAAAGGGAATGAGTCTTTTTCTCTTGCTCAACTATCAGAAGCACTACAAACTCTACTCAAGATTCCATCAACCTCGGGTGCCGCCATAGCTTCTTCCTCTCCTCCAGGTATGTCTTCTTGGATCCTTGATTATGGAGCTTCCTTTCATATGACCCCTCTTGAAAATGAGCTTTCCGATTTGTGTAATAACTCTAAAAACTCCTATGTTTCAACTACCGATGGTACATCTTTACAAGTAAAAAGTTTTGGAACCTTAAATTTTTCTAAAGATTTCTTTGTGCCAAACGTGAGAGTGATACCTCAACTTAATTTAAATCTCTTCTCTGTTGCTCAAATATGTGATCATGGATGTGAAATCTCCTTCTCAACTACGGATTGCTCTATACAGGATCTCTGATCCGGAAAGCAGATTGGGCAAGGCCATAGGAGGGGAGATCTCTATTACATGAGCAACTTGAAACTTCCCACTAACTCTTTTTGTAACCATGTCCAAGATAAAAATATTGAAATTTGGCATCAAAGACTTGGACATCCAAGTTTCTCGAAAATGTACTCCTTTCCATTTGGAAAGAAATTTTGTAATGAGAAACATTTTGTTTGCAAGAGTTGTATTTTTGGCAAAATGAAATCCACCCCTTTTCCAAATCGAACTTTTGTGTCCAAAAGACCTTTTGAGTTAGTCCATTCGGACGTTTGGGGTCCTTCCCCGGTCATGTCTAAAGGAGGATACTCCTATTACGTTACTTTCATTGATGACTACAATAGATATGTGTGGATCTACTTTCTCAATTTAAAATCCGAAGTCTTTGACTTCTTCAAGAAATTTCATATGATAGTCAAAAATCATTTTTCAAGTAATATCTCTACTCTTAGATCCGATTCAGGTGGAGAATATCTATCAAATGAATTTCAAAATTATTTAGAAATAAATGAAATTTTTCATCAAAGATCGTGTCCTAGGATTCCTCAACAAAATGGTTTAGCCGAAAGAAATCATAGACACATCATGGAAACCACTAGGACACTCCTTATTTCCAAAGAAATTCCAAAGAATTTTTGGGCCAAAGCGGCCTTAACCTCAACTTACTTGATAAATAGAATGATATCTTCATCCTTACAAAATGCATCTTCATATGAAAAACTATTTGAAAGAACACCCGATTTCAATAGATTAAGAATTTTTGGGTGTAAATGTTTTGTCCTGACACATAAAAGAGACAAATTATCTCCTAAAGCTATTGAATGTGTTTTCTTAGGATATGGAGAAAATCAAAAGGGTTTTAGATGTTTTGACTTGAAAAATTACAAACTCTATGTATCCAAAGATGTAACCTTTTTGGAAAATGAAAATGGTTTTATGAAAACTAAAGATATTGACGAAAGTGAATATGCTTTCTTATTTGATCTTCTCTCCCAAGAAGATGAGACTCCTCAAAAAGAGGAAATCTCTAATGAGCCATTGAATGACCTAGAGGATATTCCTCTTGACAATGTTAAAGATGAAAGTGATAGACCAATCCAAACCTATGTTAGGCGTGGTCAATAAGCTCAAATGAGCGCCTTAGAAAAATACTCTCAAGGGTCCAACATAGAAGAAACTTCTTTAAGGAGATCCAGCCGAATCTCCAATCCTCCTAATAGGTTTGTTTCCTATGAGTCTCTAACTCCAAGGTATAGAGCGTGTCTTATTGCATTACACTCATTTCATGAACCTTCACATTATAATGAGGCCAAAAACACTCCCCAATGGGTTGAAGCCATGAACTTAGAACTTAGTGCCCTTGAAAAGGCAAAAACTTGAGAAATAACTTCATTACCCACTGGAAAGAGGTCGATTGGATGTAGATGGGTCTTCAAAATTAAAACTAAAAGTGATGGTTCATTAGAACGCTATAAAGCCCGATTAGTAGCAAAAAGATATGCTCAAGAATACGGTATAGATTATGAAGAAACTTTTGCACCTGTAGCTAGGATGACCAGTGTTAGGACTCTTATCGCTGTGGCGTCAGTCAAAAAATGACCTATCTATCAACTAGATGTTAAGAATGCATTCCTAAATGGTGAATTAAATAAAAAAGTTTACATGGATCCTCCACTAGGAGTATGTATTGGTAAAGATAAAATTCTCAAACTTAAAAAGGCATTATATGGTTTGAAACAAGCCCCAAAGGCTTGGCATGATAGATTAGTAATGTAATGATAAGTTTGAATTTTTGTTCATGTTATACTGACACTGCTTTGTTTGTGAAAAGTGCAGGGTCTTCAGTAGTTATTTTACTACTTTATGTTGATGATAGGATCATCACTGGAAGTGATGAGCAAGGAATTAATGATATTAAGAAAGTTTTAAAAGAAAATTTTGACATGTCTGACCTTGGTTTCTTAAGATATTTTTTAGGGATTGAAGTAGCGTACTCTCCTCGAGGGTACATTCTCTCTCAGATGAAACTTGCTGCTGACATTTGTTCCAAATCTAGTATCTCCGATGATAAGAAGACAGAAACCCCTGAAGTCATCAATGCAAAATTAAGGTTGGAAGATGGAACACCTCTCGAGGATCCTACTCCCTACCGGCAACTTGTTGGGTCTCTAACTTACTTATCCATCACTCGGCCAGGCATAGCTCATGCCGTCCACTCTATCAGTCAGTTTCAACATGCACCTACAACCGTGCACATGAGTGTAGTCTTAAGGATCGTCAGATATATCAAAAACACCATAACTAAGGGAGTTTTTCTTTCCTCCTCCTTATCACTTGATTTAATTGCTTATACCAGTGTTGTGAAAAGCGTTGAGGCGTAGCGAGACGCTCCACCAAAATCTGAGGCGAGGCGTAAGCCTTGAGGCGTAAAGCGTAAGCCTTGAGGCGTAAAGCGTAAGCCTCAAAGTTTTTTTTTTAAACTTAAAAAATATATAAAAATTATCTAAAATTATAAATAAATAAAAAAATCTTTATTGATGAAGCAACAACCAACAGGAAATAAAAAATCTCAAAAAATAGTGAGTTCATCAAAAATAATAGTGAGTGAGTTCATCAAAAATAAAACTTTAAGCCTTAGGATTTTTCTTCATAAGCTTGAAAATACAACACACATATCTCCAATATTTAAGCCCAAACAAGAATAGTGAGTTCATCAAAAATAAAACTTTAAGCCTTAGGATTTTTCTTCATAAGCTTGAAAATACAACACACATATCTCCAATATTTTCAAACTATCACAATGTTTTAGCAGTATTTTCATGAAACATTATTAAAGTATTTTGTCATCATTTTTTCAAAATAATGAAAATTTGAAGCATGCAATGATATTATCATGAAACATTGTGATATTTCCCCTTCCTAGATTTCTGATTTAACATCTTTTTCTCAATTTCATATTATTTCTATCTATTATCTTTTTTCTATTTTCCATAGTTTGGCATGAAAGACAGCCTATTTCTATTCTATTTCCTGACTTTTCCATTTTTTCTCTCTATCCACAATTGCTAAGCTTTTCTCATGGAAAATAGGTGTGCTTGAGTTATCTCATCTAATCGACTCACTGAACATTGATAGTGATATCATGACTAGCTCAAAAATTATATCTTAGTCAGTAGGTTATGTATCCCCTTAACTTAAATGTTAAAGTTTAGCATAAACATGCTACAAGATCAACAATAGCACCTCAACCAAGGTGACTGCAGTCAATCATGTCAAAAGGCTCATCAGAAGCAGAAGAGCTGTGGCACTCCACAATCATCATCATGACTGATTGGTGACTATGCCCTTAAGTAGCAAAGGCTCTAAAATGAACAAAGTCCTTCACACTGTTAAAAGCTGATAATCCAAAAGCCATTGAAGGAAGGCAAAATGTCAGCCAGCCCTTTCTTTTTAATTTTCCTTTTTCTTATGATATGCAGGTTGGGGTTAGCCTCTCAGGTCTTGAACATGAGACTCTTTGTTGTGATCGTGCTACTTTACAATCCAGCTATCTCATTCTTTTAGGTCTGTCAACATGTCACCTAGCCCATGTCGACAGACCTAAACAGTAATTCCACAGGTTCCCATGTTGATCATCTATGTCACATAGGTGTGGGTGCGTGGTTGCGGCACTTTAAAAAAATTGGGGTGCATGGTTGCGTGAGGGTATAAATTTGCGCGATGCAGCACCTTTACTAAGGGGCGTATGGTTTTCCACATTAACTGAAAACAAAAAGAATAAATTAGAATAGTTGAATGCATTTTCTGTGCATGAACTACAGCAAAAAGAGACGTGTACGCCTCAGTCCGAGGCGCGCCTCGCCTCAAGGCGTGCGCCTCAAGGCCTATGAGGCGCACGCCTCATGGGTATTGCGCTTTATACCAGCGCTTCAAGGCACAAAGGCCCTCGCCTTGAGGCGAGGCGCGCTTTTTGCGCCTTGAGGCGCGTTTTTAATAACACTGGCTTATACTGATGCTGATTGGGGAGAAAATCTCAATGACCGAGTCTCAACTACGGGATTTTGTGTTTTCTTAGGTGACTCTATGATTTCTTGGAGGTGCAAGAAGCAACACAAAGTATCCTTGTCCTCAACGGAAGCGGAATATCGTGCTATGACCACTACAACCATGGAACTTGTATGGCTAAGAAGTCTCTTCAGTGATATGGGCATTGTCATCTCTACTCCTTTGAAGATGTGTTGTGACAACAAAAGCACAATTTATATTGCAAGCAATCACACCTTCCATGAGCGTACTAAGCATATTGAAATAGACTGTCATTACGTACGTGATGAATACCTAAGAGAAACCATAGCACTACCTTACGTCACATCTGAGTACCAGTTGACAGACTTCTTCACTAAAACCCTTGTTGCTCCTCGTTTTTTGTTTTTCCTTAACAAGCTTTCGGTTATATCCCCGTAAAGCTTGAGGGAGGGTGTTAAAATATATGTATTTCATATATATATATATACATGTTTATATATATATATATATTGTCTAAAATACCCAATAGAGGTATTTTAGTCATTTCACAAGTACCCGATAGGGGTACTTGTTATTTTTCATTTATTTTGTAATTCTTTTCTTTTTATTTTTTGTTTTTATTTTTTGTTTTTTGCTCACATAAAAGAGGCCCCACCATGGAGTCGATGGGCCCCCAACGGTCACATTTGTGACCGTTGGGGGCTCCCAACGACTCCACGGGGAGCCCCTAGGTGGCTCTTCTTTTAAAACCATAAGGCCATCCCCCCTCTCCTTCTTTTGTGTATATATAGGGGTGAACCCCTCTTGTATTTTTCACTCTTGAGAGCTCTCTCTCTTTTTCAATAAGAGACATTTATATTTTTATGTTGTGTTGTCTCTTGTGGGTTTGGGTGTTACCTCTTTTGTTTGTTCATTAGTGGGTATTGTAAGTGCTTATCGCACTCTTTGTTTTTCCGCATATTTCATTACAGCAACTAGGTAGAAGACCAAACATGAAAAATTAGTTACTTGGTTCAGCTTCATAACACTGTAATAGTTTCATAACCAATAAAAGTTGAGAGAGAAATCAACCTTTTGACAGCATGAGTTATGCCATCTAGGTTATACATACATTGTATAATAAGACTTAGATAAAATATGCAGAAATTGGACAGAAAATTCCCCAAACCACCCACATTTATCCAACCTGTGTGAAACAATCGATGAACTAGTTGATATCTTTTGAGTTTAGTCAAGTATCTCAACAACAAAGCTCCACACATGACCCCAAATTATTGCATCTAAAAGAACTCAAATCAATCTAAACACCATTAGTCAAAATCTTGAAATCCAAAGCTACCGAAGTCCAGATTATTTTAATCAAACATGGTTTATGTCTAACTAGGATACATGTGATGAAGTAGCAAATGGTTCCAAATTCAGTTCATGTTGTTGACCATGGCCTGATTTTGAGAGGGCCCAAAGGAGGGGATAACAGGAACAAGGAGTTACCCAACTGGATCGGTCAAGGACTAACATATGCACACACATGCACGTGTGTATGCACACATGCACACACATACACACACACACACACACACACACACACTCTCTCTCTCATAGGATCACACGAAAAGTCTGTGTGTGCTTGTGAGTGTTGTGTGTATGTATCAGAACAAGAAAATCTCACACCAAGAAAACATTCCCATGACCAAGGATTCTACTCCATTTGAAATGTTCTTAATGTTATTCACTTAAAATTTACTGAAGAAGAAAAAGAAAAGAGAAAATTTTAGCCAAGGATGCATGCTGATATTTCTAGGCAACTCAATCTTTATATTGGAGTCAAGAAAGTAGAATTCTACAACCTTGAAAGGATTATTATGGATACCAAGAAACTTAGGGAAGCATTTAGGAAATTTGGATACCTTCTACGTTGTCTTATTTGGGTCCTCTCTTCGTAAGTGCTATCGGGATCAAAACAACCAAGAAGAAACTCCCAAACTTCTCCTCTGATGGATGGGTGGATTCCCTAATCAGAAAAATGAGAAAGGGCATAAATCCATCAATCATGCATTGAACATGGAAAGCAAAATTAAAACTCATTAACATGAAAACCCTTCAAATATTACATTAAGAACAAGATGTAGCATGAGCAAAAGGTAAAGGTATCCATTGACCACTGAACTATATTTACTATAATCGTTTTTTGAGAAGTACATGGGTAATTGAAGGGAATAAAATATCAACTGAGGTAAGACAATTTAATCCTACCAAATAAGACTTAATTAATACAAGTGAAGCAGAAAAACACATGCATGAGATTATGAAAAATGAACAGGGAGTATTAGATATCAGGGCTGATTAAATCAGAGTCTAGTTTTTCATCCCAGACTCAATTTCTTTTAAACTAGAACTTTCTTGAGGAATAAATGCAGCTGCTAGGGAACTTTCTTCGGCCAAAGCATCCTGTCAGGTAAACAAAAATTGTGTAGATTCCCTATACATATTTTATGTCTTTTTTGTTTGATTTATGCAATTAGTATGTTAGCTGGTAATGGGTATAGAGATGGAAAATGCAACATGTTGCATGCATCTACACATATTGAGAAGTTTAGAAACTAGTCCAGTCCACCTTGTTTTAGTAGCTGTAATAAAAATAAGACTCATGTGACATATGTACAGCAGATTTAGTTATATTACCAAAAATAGTGAACATTTTCACAACATTCATCTCTAAGACATCATAAACATTGAGTCCAAAACACACTATCACTTTAGACTAGGGCATGAAAACTAACTCATGATGCCTCAGTAGTGCATTTGTTCTTTCTAAGCATGACTGACTGCAAGCTTATGCATTTGTTCTTTCTAAGCATGACTGACTGTAAGTAGGCACTACTTGATTCTTACCCATCGATGAATTCGGCCAAGTGTATCACCAATTTGGACACGGCCATCTTCTGTAAAAGCAGCACGCCATGCTCGTTCACTGAGTGTTCTTTTTCTGTTCTGCATAGAGAGAATAGTTCATTCCATCAATCATTAGTCAATGGCCATCCTTTTTTATATGCTTGCATGTGAGTGCATGCCTGTGTATTGTGTGCATTTTGAACCCTTCGTATAAAATTGAAAATAAGATAGACTGGAGCAATTTTATGAAAAAATTCAGATCTAAACAAGCTTCCACCATTTGAGAGAGACATATTCAGGCTTTCCATTTGATAATATGAAGGTTAGCAACCCTAAGTCTTTTTGCATATGAAAGGAAATAAGGCATGGAACTGGAAATGTTTGGAAAGAAAGCTTTCTTGACACACTTGTGAGTGAAGTTCTCATGATACATTTCCTTGTGAGTGCTAGGTGAAAGCACCAACCAGACTTCAATAAAAGATATAGTTGAGGGCATGTCAATCATCATAATCTATTCTTGGAGAATATAGTTCAAACTGTAGAATGTGTTGTAATCAAATCTTAATCCCTATGGCAACAACCTTGTTTCTTTCGAAAAAGGTCAAACTTAGCAAAACTGCAGGATCCAGATCTTCAGATAGAAACCTTGTTTCTCCAGTGTCTATGCACCTATCTCTTCCTCACAGTATATAAGTCATATTCAAATATAAGAAGGTAGAAGCTCGTGTCATCAAAACATATCTGGATGAATGAATGACTTTTACGGAATAGACCAGCCTGAAGATCTGAGCCTTGTTCCTTTAAGTACTATGTCATCTGGGTATGCGTGCGGGTGCGGGTACAGAGGGTACGACACAACAATTCCAAAAAATGTGGGTATGGGGACATGGCTATATACATATATCACATAAATACAAAATAAACTGAATATAATCTAAATATATATGCTATATCCAAAAAATATATTATATACTGAAAATATAAAGTTATAAACTAAAAATATAATTATAAATTATAAATTATAAATTTAATACAAACTTGTATGTACGGAGTGTAAAATGTGTGTCCAGGTGTGGACGTGTGTTGACACGGGGACACGTGTGTTGACACGGGTGCAGAAGGCAAAATGGAGTGTCCATGTGACATAGTTTAAGTGAAGTCTGTTTATAACTTGACATGCTCTGGATAAGTCAACTTTGATGTTCAAATAGGTTTTTGGTGAAAAACACAAAATCAATGACCCAAATGACAGCAATATAGCATGGTCAGACATCGTGCTGATTTCACTTGATTTGAAGCATGCTTTGTATTAAATAGACCATGCCATGCAACATGTGGGATCCAGTCAAATTTAATATCATGTGGATCTATCCTGCACAAAGATTGATGTTCCAGGAGATTCATGGTTGCATAGCATAAGCTTTCTTATTCACAGAGAAAACTGATATTGTCTTATATTCCAAATTCTAAGATACATGTTATTCATTAAAGAAAAAGGGAAATCACTCCAACAACTTGATCCAACCTGAAAAAGTTGCAAAATTCCACAATATCTTAAGACTCAGGGGCTCTCAAGTTTAATGAGAATATTCAAAGTACTGCAATACAACTAGCTAACAGCAAAGCAATACAACAACAACAACAACTACGCCTTCATCCCAAAACAATTGGGGTCGGCGATATGAACCAAAAAAGAAAATCATTCTGGGTCTTCCACATGAATCCTTCTCCTCCAATCATTTCTATCCAATGCCATGTCCTCGGTGAGGTTCAAAGCATTCATATCCTTTCCTATCACCTCCATCCATGTCTTCCTAGGCCTACCCTGACCTCTTTTAACTAATATATTTTCCCATTTCTCCATCCTTCTAACTGGAGCATCATTAGGCCTTCGCCGAATATGTCCAAACCACCGTAAACGATTCTCTCTCATCTTATTTTCAATGGGTGCAACGCCTACCTTCTTACGTATCTCAATTTTATATGCTTATTGCTAACAGCAAAGCAATAAGCATATGAAATTCCAGTTAACAACCACGCTCAAGTAGGAGAACAAATCCTGAAGTGGCAGACTCCCAAAAACAATTCCTCAATTTTGAGATTATAAATTGATATTAAGAGAGATCTATCAATACCTAAGGAAATTAAACATTCAAGTCATATATCAGCTGTGTGGGAGGTTGAAAGTCCACTGGAAGTGTAAAACACAAGTTTACCAAAAAGATGGTGATGCCTACTGCAAAATAATAGACGATATTGGCAATGGTGGTTGCAATATTATAACATGAATTGCTAGCTCACAACACACAAGAATGAAAGCCCAACATTCAAGCATTCACCAATCATACTAGTCATCACCCACCAATAGAAATCATTGACAATTACAGTAACAAGCAACTTTCTAACATATCTGAAATCTCAAATGCACGCAGCACTCAGATCATGAAGAATGGAATTCAGTTTGAGAGCAATCACCAAACCAATGCAGGAAAATATCAATTTATAGCAACAACAAGGATAGCTATTACATTCAACATAATCCTACTGAAGGGAGGAGTCTTGATATCCTGTTCAAGGGTTCCTGATAACACCAAAAGGGCAGCAAAATGATGCATGGTAGATGACACTCAACGTTTAATTGCCTTTATTTGGCCTTTGTTCAACGATTGTTTGTTCACATTTCGACTTTGAACTTTGCCTCACATTCGCCCCTACTTTACTGTCTAGATTCACCTGCATTTCCAGCCACTTAAACAAATTTTTTACTTCTCGATGCTCGCAAGAATCATGCCAACAATAATGAACGTAATCCGCCATCTCCTTTCTATTTTCCATTTTATCCTTCTATTGATTGACCCAGTAGCAATCTTCCTAGCTAATCCCAGCAATAGCAACGAAAATCAGAACTTGGGGAAAAAATAAATAAATTCGATTCATCAGGATCGAACCAAAACACTATAAAAATAGAATTTTTTTTCTTTTTATACCTTTATCCTGAATTGAGTCTTGGGTACTTCGCATCCCGGCCGAATCTCATAGTACGAATCGGCGTCCTCGCTACTCTTCCACATTCCGACGACTCGAAATAACGAAAATTGCAACAATTACAAGAAAAAATCGACCGAAAATATCCAAAAAATGAGGAGAGTAATACAAAATCGATCCAATGAACGAAATTCGACCTCAAAAAATCGAGGAAAATGGGAAAAATAGCAAAAAATGAAGAATTCGTTTGATTCTTCGCTAGCAATCACGAGCTGGATCCCCAGAGAGATGGACGGAAGAGAAGGCGATCGGAGGGATCCAGGTCGATCGCTAGCGAGGGGAGATAAGGGACGAGTAGGAGGGAGGAGATCAGGGTTTGGGAGATCTCTATTAGGAGATAATGATGGGTTTGGGAAGGAGAAGCTCCCTTCGATTAGAAAGAGTTAATCGATGGATTATTGAGTTTAATTAAGTGATTAAGAAGGGCCCTCCGCTAAATCCTCTCGCTCTCTTACAACCAGGCAGCCGTTATGGCGTTAACAAAAGCGTTTATATACCTCTCCTCCCACCCGCCCGCGTAGCTCCCTTCGTACTCCGGACACGTTTACCCAGAAAATTACGAAATATGCCACTCCTCCGAAGCTTGGTCTTTCCCCTCCTTGTTTCCCTAGTATGGTTCTGTTGGGTTCGGTTTGGTTTGGTTTTAATGTTTGGCATTACCGAATCCAATGTAATGGGATTTAGTCTATTGGGACTCGAGCTTGGATTCCAATGCAGGTGAGAAAAACTATTATCGAGTTTGGATCCTATTGGCTTAAAAATTTGAATATGAATATTAATTGGATGTGGTTTCTATCGCGAAATCTGACTATATGGATTTTTGATGTCCAACTCGAACCTGAATTGGATGATGTCCTTATTTGTGTCAGAGAGGTTTATAACATGCACCTGGATTTGGTTGACTCGATCTGGCTTAGTCAAGGTTGGCCCAACAATGCTAAATAACTTTATTCTCCTTTTGGGAGCTTTGAATCGGAGGTGCATTGCAGTTTCTCTAATGTTTTCTGCTGTTTGAGAGCAGTGGTGTCGAGGGAAGGCTGAATTGAGAATGGAGTTGGCAGTTCCCATGCTGCATTTCAACATCATTCAATAGGTGATGTTTTTGACAACTCTATTATCCTTAACACTATGTTTTGACAAAACCATGTTTTGGAAATACATGGAAATGGTATTTCCAGCTCAATGTAACGCCTTCTTGTTGTATGCAACATGTACTTCAATCGTATGGGTTTAGGGTTGAGCAATCATGCAAAAGGATAGTTTTGTAGTTTCTTGACATTGTAGGGGTTTTGCATCGCAAGGAAGGAACCAGCCAACAAACGCGCACACGTGCGGCTTGGTAGAGGGGAGAAATTTGCCGCGACTTCTCCTCCAGCGTGGTGGACCCCAAAATCGCATGACTGTAAGAACTTTGTCTTCGGAACATCTTTCGCCCTTCATGTTATCAGAAATAACAACATTGTCACCAGTGCGAGGCAAATGGTTACCGGTTCGGCTTGTGCATTTTCAGATTGACTTGACCAAGTCCCTTTGGAAGACTCACACCTACACCGGACCGAGTCACAATGAGCCCTATCGATCCTCTCTGTCCACTTCGTGGTCCTCACCAATAACAAACCAACATTTACTAGAATAGGAATACAGTGAATATGATGCGCTGTCATAGGGTGCGAACGGGTAAGACAAGGTTTGTATTATGATAGATCCCAGTCTGAATCTGAATTTTATGCATTAAGTCAGTGTCTAAGTTAGGCCCGATGCAGTGGGATCAGATCCTCATTCGAGTTTCATCGTGTCTCCTCGATGCAGTAAGTTTTAAACGTAAATATTGCAAATGGATCGGATTATAACTAGGATTTGATAACACAAAATATTGATCCGAGTTTGAATATTGAAGTGTGTTCACGTAAGTTCAAATGTAGCCTAAAGATCTTAATTTAACCTGATGTACGTGTTACAACCGTAAGATTTCGACCATGCAAGTGACGTGGGGGTGCCCCGGGTGACTAGGTCCAACTTTAGATGAGGTTTTATGGCCATGAAAGTTGATGCTTGCATCCACTCAAAACTATTACAAGGGCACGCCCAATGTTATAGGAGCTGGTTTTTTAGGTTTTTGATAATGGATATCACATTCAGTTACATTTGCCAAAAACACACATTTAAAAATGACAGGACCTTACAACAGTTGTACTTACTCTCTTCTTGCACTTGGGCGCGCACACACACACACACATATATATATATATATATATATATATATATATATATATATATATATATATATATATATATATATATAGAGAGAGAGAGAGAGAGAGAGAGAGAGAGTTCAACCAAAAAATGTTCAAAATCTACAACCATAACGATCAGATAGCTCCCCTTCTCCAATGTTTAAGCATTTCATCTTTGTGATCATATATGTTTGTTCTTTGTAAAAATCCAATATGTAAAGTCCAATGGATAAAAAAAACTTAATCATTAAAAAAGAAAAGCATTGATGTAGATTTTAGACCTTCATTTGGTTGGACGATCTCTTTTCCCTATATATAAGAAAATCCGTATCTTCAAACAGGTTTTTCTGTTTTCCTTTGAACACGTTCGAACATTTTTTTTAAAGGACATTTGGCAATGGTTTTGAACTGCCGCTAAATGTCAATTTTTTGCCCAGAAATTTAGCAACAATAAGACTGCCACTAAATCTTTGAAGCACAAAAAAAAATGACAAATCATCACTGTTTGATCGCACACAATCAATGGCGACTGTTCATCCAACTTATGCGTTTGAAGATATGGCTTATATATATATGGGTACTTCTATAATGGTATTGTACCTTAGGGTGATACAAGCTTGATTTAAGCTCCAAAAGGAAAATCTAACCACTAGATCATGCTTAGCATATTCTAATTATTATTTTCATAACCTTTTAATATAATAAATCAATCATGTTAAGCATATGTATGGTTAGGTTTAGTGGCTAGATCTATGCAAACAAGATTGTACCACCGTAAGGTAAGGTATCATGATAATAAACCACCATATATATATATATATATATATACACTGTCGGTCCCAAGCCCGGATAAAGGAGGAGGGTTGCGGTAGGCCTGTGACAGCCAGCATAAAAACTTTGTCATACCCTATGAAAATGAACCAATATGAGAATTTCGTTGGGGCGTTCCTTACTGAGCGACGCGCTGTACTCTCTAGGCCCGGAGGCAGTGATAAATGGGCAAGGGTTGCTAGGTCGTCGCCCAGAAGCGACGCGTCACATCGGCGTCCGGGTGTGGTGTCAAATAGGCAAGGGTTCCCTCACTTTGTTGGACGGGTGGGGGTAAAGAAGTTAGTCCAAGACCATAAAATTAGGTTAGCCACTTGGAACATAGGGTCTTTAACTGGTAAGTTGGTAGAATTAGTAGATGTTATGTGTAGGAGAAAGATTGATATTTTATGTCTTCAAGAGACCAAATGGGTAGGTGAGAAAGCAAAAGTGATAGAACCTTGGGGATATAAGATTTGGTATACAGGAATAAATAGGAATAGGAATGGAGTAGGGATTGTTATGAGTCGTCAGTTTATAGATTATGTAGTTGAGGTCCGTAGGATGGGTGATAGAATTTTACTTATTAAATTAGTATTAGGTACGTATATTATTAATATTATTAGTGTTTATGCACCTCAAGTAGGTTTAGATGATTCCATTAAGCATCAATTTTGGGAAGATTAAGATGAAGTAGTACAAGGGATATCTTATGGAGAAAAGCTTTTCATCGGCGGTGACCTTAATGGACATGTAGGCATTAGTAGGGATGGATTTGAGAGTATCCATGGAGGCTATGGTATAGGAGAAAGAAATGAAAGTGGAGAAAGGATTTTAGATTTTTGTTTGTCCTATGATATGATCTTAGCTAACACTTGGTTTAGGAAGAGAGAGTCTCACCTAGTAACATTTAAAAGTGGGGTTAATACGAGTCAGATAGATTTTTTCCTACTTAGAAAGAGAGATAGGGGTTGTTGCATCGATTGTAAGGTTATACCAGGAGAAAGTGTAGCTACACAACATAGAGTCTTAATTTTAGATCTTAGAATTAGACAATGCCGCAAAAGGGATAGACATAGGATAAATCCTAGAATTAAGTGGTGGGCACTGAAAGGAGCTAAAAAAGGAATGTTTGTAGAGCAGGTAGTTAAGGAAGCTGATTGGTGTCTCGAGGAGGATTCAGAATCAATGTGGAATAAGATAGCGGTGTGGCTAAGGAGGTATTGGGTGAGTCTAAAGGCGGTGCACCACTAGGTAAGGATACATCATGGTGGAACGAGGATGTCAAATTAGCTATTAAGGTTAAAAGAGAGTGTTATAGAAATCTAAGTAAGAGTCGTGATAATGAGAATTTGGAGAAGTATATGTTAGCAAAGAAGGAAGCTAAAAAAGTTGTTCGAAACGCGAGGGCTAAGGTATATAAGGAGGTTTATGACAAGTTGGATACCAAAGAAGGCGAGAAGGATATTTATAGGCTTGCAAAGATGGGAGATAGGAAATCGAAGGATTTGGGTATGGTTAGATGTATCAAAGATGAAGCACAAAGAGTTTTAGTCAAATATGAGGAGATTAAAGAGAGATGGAAAGATTATTTTGATAAGCTATTTAATGATAGTCATGCTCAAGATCTTGGAGACTTCTCTATTCCTTTTCATGAGATAAATCGTGACTTCATGCGCAAGATTCAAAAGAAAGAAATTGCAGAGGCTTTGAAGAAAATGAAATCAAGAAGGGCAGTTGGCCCAGATGGTATACCTATCGAGGCTTGGAAATGCTTGGGAGAGAAAGGTTTAGAATGGTTGACAAATCTTTTTAACTTGATTTGGCGAACAAATAAGATGCCTAATGAGTGGAGGAAGAGTACTTTGGTGCCTTTATATAAGAATAAGGGTGATATACAAGATTGCACAAACTATCGTGGTATAAAACTCATGAGTCATACTATGAAACTGTGGGAGAGGGTGATTGAGTCTAGATTGAGGAAGGTTGTCATGATATCGGAGAATCAATTTGGTTTTATGCCTGGAAGATCAACTATGGAAGCTATACATCTTCTTAGACAACTTATTGAAAGATATAGAGAGAGGAACAAAAATTTGCATATGGTTTGTATTGATTTAGAGAAGGCATACGATAGAGTACCTAGGGACGTTCTCTGGTGGACAATGATGAAGAAAGATGTTTCTCTCAAGTACATTAGTATAATTAAATATATGTATGAAGGAGTAGTAACCAATGTCCGCACTTGTGGAGGAGTGACAACCAATTTTCCGATAACGGTTGGGTTACATCAAGGATCTGCTCTAAGCCCTTTCCTATTTGCGATAGTGATGGATGAGCTTACGAGATCAATTCAAGAAAATGTACCGTGGTGTATGTTGTTTGCTGATGATATTGTTTTGATTGATGAGTCTAGAGCTGGGGTTAATGCTAAGTTAGAATTATGGAGACAGACATTGGAAGCTAGAGGTTTTAAGTTGAGTAAGATTAAGACTGAATATATGGAATGTCGGTTTAGTAAGCAACGAAGTAGTGATGGGAGTGTAGTGAAGCTTGGTGAGCAAGAAATACCGGTGAATGATTATTTCAAATATTTGGGATCCATCATTCATAAGTATGGAGAAATTGATGGTGATGTAAATCATAGGATAAAGGTTAGGTGGATGAAATGAAAAAGTGCAACTGAAGTGTTGTGTGATCGTAGAATGCCATTGCGGTTGAAGGGAAAGTTTTATAGGACGACTATTAGACCCGCTTTACTATATGGTACGGAATGTTGGGCTGCCAAGAGACATCATATTCAAAAAATGAGTGTAGCTGAGATGCGGATGCTTAGATGGATGTGTGGAAATACAATAAAAGATAAGATTCGGAACGAGGAGATACGTAAGAAGGTAGGTGTTGCACCCATTGAAAATAAGATGCGAGAGAATCGTTTACGGTGGTTTGGACATATTCGGCGAAGGCCTAATGATGCTCCAGTTAGAAGGTTGGAGAAATGGGAAAATATATTAGTTAAAAGAGGTCGGGGTAGGCCTAGAAAGACTTGGATGGAGATGATAGGAAAGGATATGAATGCTTTGAACCTCACCGAGGACATGGCATTGGATAGAAATGATTGGAGGAAAAGGATTCATGTGGAAGACCCAAAATGAATTTCTTTTTTGGTTCATATCGCTGACCCCAATTGTTTTGGGATGAAGGCGTAGTTGTTGTTGTTGTTGTATTGCAGGATTTCAAAAGCCTAATATTTTCAAAATGAAATTACAATATTTAACACAACATGAACATATGTCTTTTATATTGTTTACACTAATATTCTTGTATGCTTTTGAAATTCATGCCAATATTTTCTTCAAATATCCTCAAAAAGAGTTTCTCACACCAAGAAAATCACAATAACACAATTTTGTGACATCGGGGTAGCATTAACATCAAAGAGAAAAGGAAAACAACGAGGCAACTTACTGAAAACCACACAATTTATTACGACCTGGCCACCAAATCAGGCAATCATTTACCCAGTTTTTTTTGTTTACATGGCTATAAGCTCAAGGATAACCCATGGTGATTCGAGCATAAAGACCTGTCTCCTGTCGGTTAAAAGAGAGTGATCCTTAATTGGTTAACCCTTTATGGGAACGAGTTTATACGGAGGATGCTAGATCACGGATCACCAATAAAAACAAAGAACCAAAACCTTTGGCCGAGCACTAAAATAGCTTCTAAGAGGTGTCCATTTTCTGAATCATGCAACAAGTAGCAAGTCAAATATCCTTCAAAAAAGAAAAGAAAACAAGTAGCAAGGGCAGATTAACCATTCGGAAAGAGATTGAGCTTGATGGCCCTTGAAAATAGATTCATCGAATCAAGATCAGGTGTGCTGCTGCACCTGATCACCCACCATCTGATGTTGGGCCCCACAGCTGAAAGGCAGTATCTGAAAGATGGTAGGCAATTAGGTGCATCAGCATACAAAAAGTGTGCAACCACATTGCACCTGATCCTCCCTCAGATCCACCGGAGTTGACGTGGGCTGGGCTCAAGTTGGACCTTCAAAGAGCTCGCCGGGCCTGGGGTGAAGCCCAAGCCCCTTCCAGGCTCAGTTCTGAGCCCACTTATTATTGGATCCCCAAAATCTGGTATAATTTGACCAATTACATACCCAGCTGGGAACATAGATAGCCTCTGTGTGTGTGTGTGTGTGAGAGAGAGAGAGAGAGAGAGAGAGAGAGAGAGACTGTCCTTATGTCCTACACTCAACGAGCAAAATCTAAATATTCAGGCCCTCCATCAAAAGAGCATAATACACTGATCCACGAAGATAAAGTACTAGTGTTATGGAAAGCAAAAATCTGAAGTAAAAAAACAATAAACAAGACAATAAGAGAGCGGGAGTCAATCGTTCAGCAGATGCATCCATGATGGTAAAATCACAAGACATAAACCTCGTCCTGCTTAAGTGTTTGAAGATTGCTTTCACCTGGAAGCAGACCCCTTCTAAGACACCAGAGTGTTGGCGGTGGCAGCTTCACTGTAAAACCAGAAAGATTGCATGTCTCATTCTAAGCAAGTCCGGTAGAAAAAGAATCGCTTCTAATATGTAAAAGCAACACAGGCAGGACAAAACTGAAACAAAGCAGCACATAACATCCATCAAGTCCTCCAAACAGAGGTTGCTAATGAAGAGAAAAAACTATGCAGAAATGAAATCTAAGTTTGTATATAACAGACGTTGCTACATAAAATCAAATTACAAACTCGTAAACAAAATAAATTTCACAGTTAACATCCTTATTAGTACCAGCATATTCAACAACCAGAAGGTAAGAGATGCATGTTATGACGATCCACAGACATTCGACTTGTACTGTTTGAGACAGGAAAATAAATAGCAAGAACATAGTTTTTCAAGCTTGAATGAAGAAAAAAAAATCTCACATACAGTTAGCAATTATGGGGTCTAGAAGCCAGCTGATAATAATACCAAGTATAGCAGGCATACACTCATAAACACTAAGCTAGACATGATCGAAGTCAAGTATTTTTCCATTGGTTTCTTTGATTAACTTCACCACATTCACCAAGTTATGTCAAGAAATATTATGTTCTCAAAAATTTCAACACCCATGTCCAATAACAAAAGAAGCTTCTACATTAGGATAATAAATATCCATTGACAGGCAGGAGATGTGTACTGAATCAGGTAATGTTACAGAACCTTCCTAGAGGCACTTCCAAGGAAGATCCCAACACCGTGGGTAATAATGAATCTTAAAGGAGACATCAATAGTAGAAAATTGCACAATTTTCAAGTGAAAGCAAGTTGACCCATATGCAAGGATTTGGATAGAATCCACCAGTAATGAATATTTGCAGGATGGTAGAAAGACAAGTTGAAATGGCAATTATAGACACATCAAACTAGGTGCGCTTTCAAGAAAGAACAATTAACCAACATTATATTCCAAAAACGAGAGAGAGTTACCCGGTTTAAATCAATAACTTTCATTTAGCATCTCTCAAAAAATATTGACTTTAGAACGAACTCATACAGCTCATAAAGAAGATGGTATCAAATTCTTTTTCAGGAGTTTAAATAAATGGGTGCAAGGAAACCATTGTCTGTAGAATTTTAGAGGAATGAATTTTAAACAGGAACAGCATATACATCACTTCAGTGATGGGGCCAAAAAACATAATAAACTTTTATCACATGAGCTAATTGCAAGCATACAACGTAAAAAGTCCTGAAAACTATTTCAAGGGCAGAACATAAACTTATTGATCATGGTGTGATGCCTGTTTCATACCACTATAATAGCATCAATTACTAAAGACAAACTTCACATTCAATGTTTGCGACCGGACACGGTATCCCAAAAGAAGTTCTTATTACATTTGAACTTGGAAAAGAAATTAATTCTTAATGAAGGTGGCCACACAAACAAACAACAACAACGCCTTCATCCCAAACAATTGGGGTCAGCGATATGAACCAAAAAGAAAATCATTTTGGCCACAGATTTTCTTATTCAATTCTTTCAGGATAGTTGCTCAATGCTCATCATGTAAAGAGATCGGACGATGAAAGTGATCAAACTTCTTATCTGCGCCTCTGTTTATTAAATGAATGACATATAAGTTACAGCAAAGTAGTCAAATTCTCCCAGTACATATGAAACATACTGTTAGTGTTAAAATCTAGAAATGTCTGTACTGCAATTGCTTATACAAACATTCAGTGGACAACTGCATATGGTACAAGAACACAGATAAACATATATAGTTAACTAGCTGTGCTTTTAAAACTGATTAACTCAAGCATGGAAGCTTCGAAAATCTGAATGTACCCCTCCTACTTTATAATGAAAGCATAGCCAATAAAGTGTAAGTTCACATTTATTTAGGAAACCCTGATAATTGAAGTAGTCAGCCAACAGAGCATGACGCCACAGTTATCTTGAAAACACAAGCATATGAAACAATACACACTTCATGAACTAACTAGCTGAAAAATCAGTTACTCACTATTTCCAGATGGGGGCAAGTTTCTTCGTCCTCTTGTAGTATCGAGCCAAACGATGAATCCGGCTCTCAACCAAGATCAATCTGAATTTTGAATCCTTATCCTTGCGGTTTCTCTCAAGGTGTTTCCTAACAGCAACGGCCTTCTTGATAAGATGGTACAAATCCTCAGGGATTTCAGGTGCAAGGGCTGCATCATAATGTATGCCAAGAAATATTTTAAAAATCCTCAAAATAAGATCCCCAAACACAATATACACTAGGGAGGTAAAAGTTCATTGGATGTGGCCAATACCATATTCAACTAATAGGATGTTGGCTAAACTGATTCGAACTTGAATTTGGATTCGGATGGTTAAAAGTTCATATCAAATCTGCTTTTTTAAATGTAAACGGATTTGTATATCCATCAAATTCGGATATTTGTTGGATTTAGTAGCAAAAAATCAAAACCATATTCGTGTCCGATTATAATCGGACATGGTTTTGGCTTACCAAATGAAAATAAACAGAATGAACAGTGGGATAAAATCTGATTCATTGGCATCCCTAATATACATTCAAGAGAATAGCAATAACATACCATGAGCTTTAAGAATCCGAAGGATCTTACTCCCAGTCACACTCTTGACCTGTGCGATACCATGGGAATCACGAAGAATGACACCAATCTGGGATGGAGTTAAACCCTTCTTAGCGAACTTACATATATTCTCCTCAACCTGCATAGCAAACGAACAACCCAAAGAATGTCAGACAAAGAATAAATTCAGATGTTGTTCTTTGTCAAAACAATGCCGAGCAATGATAGCCAAAAAGGGAAAACCCATACAATATATGAAAACTGAAACCATTAAGGAGATTTTTTTTCACTATTATGCATATGTTTTGTGATTACCATATAGACATCCTTAGAACAAGAAATAAAGCAGACCCTTTTAATTAAAGAAAAAAACAATGTAAGCAGAACAGCGTCATCTTAGCAGAGCTAATATTGCAATAAAATTGGGATCGTGAATGCAAACAATAACCATGACCAAACTGAATACCAAATAAAATAACTTCTATTGATCTAGCGCCGACAAGGGGGTGTTTGGATGTCCCCACTTATTCAGAAAAGTGAGATAAGCTGGGAAATTAGCATTGTCGTTTAAAAATCAAAATTTCCAACTTATCCAACCTTTCAAGATAAATGGATGCATCAAAACACCCCATAAACAAAATAAGATAACAAAATGCAGCCACTTTTGCAACACGCGCTAAAATGCTCAAGGACGTGAAAGGAGAAAAAGAGAAACTGTACGCCCACTTCATATCATTGGAAACGCTCGTTTCGAAGAATTCAGAAGAGGACGATGAATCTATCGCTCAAGGCATTAAGATTAAAAAAAACATTTTGATCTAAAGGCAAAAGACCATCTTACATCCTGAGAGGAGATCTTGAGCCAGCTGGGAGGCGTCCTCTTGTAGGGCAAAGCAGAGGAAGAGATACCCTTTCTGTTGCAGACAAGAAGAGACAGAATAAGAACCACAATCAAGAGAGAGAGAGAGAGAGAGATGGGCTTACCCGCGACTGTGCATACGACCCATGGTGGCAGAGAATTGCTGGGAATCGAACCAGAGTAGATTGCTCTAGTGCGCAGCAGCAACCGCCCCTCTCTCTCTCTCTATGTCTCTCTCGGCTACGCGAAAGCTAAAAACCCTAGCGACGAGCGCCTCATGGAGTCATGGGCATTATAGGTAAATTACTTTCTCCCCCTTTCACTCATTTCGGGTCTGGATTGGATTTGGAGGAGTTCAAACCAGATCTCTTCTCAAATCCAATTGTTAGCATGCAGCCAATGTGTCGGGTACCAAATAACAAAGTGTCGAATCAGATCTCTCTCTCTCGTCGGGTCGTTCTCCTCCCCGTGGAGCGCAGACCCATGCATGACGCTGGTGTTCATCCTACTGATTGATTGATGATTCTCACTCCCATGGGGAGTCTTCCAGTTCTTGGGCTCACGTACGGAGCCATGGGGCTCACTTGGTGTTGGAAACTGATGAAGGAGTTACTATTGAGGAGCGCTTGTCCCTGGTTATTTCGGACATTGTCTATTGTTCCATGATGTCTATGTTGGGAGGGCTATCTGGTGAACTTCAATCTAAACGGCTGGAATACAGTTTCAACGTTGAATCCCTTTGGCCGTCTATGAAGGGGTTGAAGTTTTCTATGGCCCCTGATGGGTTGTTCATGATCAGGGTTACCTATGCATATTGTCCTGCAACCTGGTGCGTGGCGTGTTGCTGGTAGCACCTTGGCGGCCTGGCATGC
This sequence comes from Nuphar pumila, assembly GCF_984573655.1. NCBI lineage: Eukaryota > Viridiplantae > Streptophyta > Magnoliopsida > Nymphaeales > Nymphaeaceae > Nuphar > Nuphar pumila. The sequence goes on along the minus strand of NC_143250.1, from coordinate 991,702 downwards.
CGTTTAAACTCGAAGCCTCCAATTTGGTCCCTCTCTGTCTCTGGATTAGGCTTTCTGTCCGCTGAGCTATGGAATATGAAGTTTTTCAAGGGAGCCGCTAAATACTTAAAAGGGTTATCTTCGTGCAGTGGATCAGTGCGCTCATCATTAGGATCGTCTTCAGTTTGCCTGCATCTGCCTTGACGTTCCTCGTCCAAGCATCGACGTCACTATTGTGAAACGCCGGCCAATTGAATATGAAGCCAAGCCAGTGTCAAATATTGTCCACGCTGTGGATCCGTCAATCACTCTCAGAACCATTGTCTGTTATGAACTCCTTCAACGTTGGAGTCTACTCATGTCGTGGATTTCAAAGAGGGGTGCTCGCAAGGCTCAGAAAATACATTCTCGATCGAATTCCAATAGATTCTCAGCATTGAAGAGGATAGTGTTGAGCCTGATGCAGAGACTGTCTCAAATCCTGCTCCTGTAGCTATGGACGTGCAACCTTTGACTCCTATTAATCTTGATTCTGATCAGATCACCTGCCGACCCTACCAGAATTAGTCAATCGGCAGTTATGAGTTTAGTTACGTAGGGATAGTAGGATCGGGGTGGATTGAAGGACTCGAGGAGAAGGAAGATTTAGAAAAGAGATTAACGGCCTGCATCGGGGGGGGGGGGATTATTGAACCTTTTTGAGATAGTTTTGCAGAGGCAGGGAGCGGGAGAATTTAACCTTCCTTGGGTAGCCGTTATTCAGCCTAACTGTCTCATTGGATTCTCAAATATGTTGAGAATCCAATGTAGACTGGGCCCCACCATTATCCTGGTGGTGTATATCTCAATGACCCATCAGGTGGTCATTGGATTATATGTGAGACTCATTTGGTCACACTGGATCTATATCAGGATCCAACATCTCTCACTTGACCATATGGGGCGAACACCCATATTTATCATAACCAGTGCATTATGTATTGCACTCATAACATTATAAGGTTTACATACGCTAGTTGATTTTTTTTTTCATGATATATCCCTATCATGAGGTTATTTACAAACTAGGTTATTTTTTCATCATGTCATAACTTTCAAGTATTCACAATTCATTGCATATTAAGTTATGCAGTTCACGAATATATCATAATGTGGGTCTCACATAGTCATGGGGTTCTTTTGCTCTTCCATGACCTTACCATAGACTTGCACTCTAGTGGAGTACTATGAAAAAATCATAAATTCATGATTTGCCAAATATAGCAAATACTCCTACTTTCTATGTGTATTAATACATATGTTAATCACTACCTGATTATTTTAGATCAGTATATCCGGATCCAAATAGTCATAAGAGTAACTCACCAATACCATTTAACATTTTATGCATGAAAAATAAAATATCCCTTCATGCATTTATTCAAACATAATATAGGGAGCATTATGATTATTTATCATTATTACAGATAAATATCCTCACATGCATGTGCAAAATTATAATTTCACTCCGACTTTTTCATGCATTGCATTTTAAGCAATATTTGCATTAAGTCATGACATCATGTGGTTTTTCATACACTAGTTGGATTTTTCCTTCATGATATATCCCTATCATGAGGTTATTCACAAACTAGGTTATTTTTCATCATGAAGTAAATCATAAATCTCATACCCAAATCCAATTTGGATATGCACCAGATTCATCTCCAATGAGAGTTATCTCATTATCATTTGGATATGTCATAATATGATAAGTCAATTATCCAGTTTTAATCAAACCATAAGTTTGAACATTTAAGTTCAATACCATTACCGAATATATATATATATATATATATATATTCAATTTTATTAGATTTGTAGGATTCCATATCCAAATCCGACTTGAGATGTTATCTATCAAGTCCAACACGATTCATATTAAAATGGATTTCCATACGAGTTTAACTAAAACCATGGATCTTACAGGATTTGACTATAATCCAAATCCATATATTTCTAATGCCAATGGACCCATATTACACATCTAGTATTCTACTTATCTGGATTTAACCATGTAAATCCTGGATCCATACAAAAATATATCATAATTAGATCCAAATATCTGGCCTTATACTATCCAGATCCAATATAAAACTTGGATTAAATCTAGATCCATACAAAATATCTGACATAATATATATATATATATATATATATATATATATATACACTCAACCAGATCTAATTTAGATCAAACTAGATCTATATCCTGCATTCGGGTATCCGAACCCAACACTAGATCCGCTCAAGTTCAACAAAAACCAATAACAATGCCTGGATCTAAAACTAAATCATCTAGATCTATACCCAATAAATTTAAACTATCTAGATCCATCCAATATTGCTATATTGGATCCAACTACATCTATATCACCTTACTGGATCCAAATATCTGATCTAATACTGATCAGATCCAATCTTGACCCAAACAATTATATTTAATAGATCCTTCAAGTAAACTTGATCTAAAAAATTGGATCAATCTTATTGGATTCAGATATTAACATGAAAAGAATATCAATGCATATAATAAAACAATATGCAAATACAATATTTCTGGATCCAAAAATATCAGAGTAGAGATATAAACCAAATAATAACTGGGTCTAGAAAGTTTTACCATATCCAACCAAGGTCTGTAAGAAGCTACCTGAACAGCTTGACCCAATCCAGATTTAAACCTGTTTGAGGTATTTCGCTAACCAGAATTACTTTTCTACAAAATCAGAAAAGTCAGAAACATTTCTGGGTAAAATCAACAATCCAGAACACCAAAACATAATTTTCTGAGTTAAACAAAAAATTATAGCTGCTTTTCTATAATTTCAAAAAACTTTGGGGTTGTTTTGAACAGACCAGAAAAAAAGACCCTGCCTCGGATATAAACCAGAGGACAGGCATGTTTATGAAAAATTTCAGAAACAGAGCCTCTGTTTTGAAAAATAGAAACCTCGAGTGATTTTCTATAATATCAGAAAATATGTTCTTATCTTGGGTATTAACGAGAAGACATGTATTTTTTGGAATTTTCAAAAATTGGAGCTTCTATTCTAAAATAATAGAGCTACCAAAAAGTAATATCATAAAAAAATGGATTGAATATGAAAAATAATAAAAAGAATGAAATAAAGGGTTCTCAAGATTTCGAGAAACCCTAACCCTTGTATTCCATTTTTTTCTGTAGGTTACTCTGTGGTTGACACAGCAGCCGAGATTTCTGATGAGAGCCCGAAGGAGATAACATGGCTGGAAGATCCGGCAACCGCCGACCATGGTAGCCGACAGTCGTCTAGCTATCAGGCACTCTGTAACCACCACTCGGTGGTTTTAGCATAACTGCCCGACAGAGGATCTCCACCACCCTTCAACAGCCTGCTGCCAGAGACCAACAGGGATCACAACCACCACCGTCACCGCTGCTTTCGCCGAAAGATCCGGCATCACTACCTCTTACACCGGCAACAAGGAGGCGTCTGGCTCCAGAACAACCACTACCATGGATTTCGGCAACCATCGGTCTTTGGTACTGGGGGTATTTCACACCCTTTGGCAGCGTCGCCGCCCTTCGGATGTTGTCGACCAACGGAGGAATTTCATCATGCTGAAGTCATATTGCTCGATCATCATCTACAACCTCATCACACGAAAGATCAGGACTTCAACATCCTTTCTGGCGGGATGGATGAGATTGTCATCTCGCCCCCCTTTTGAGCTCGATCGAAGATGTGTACAAAAACGCCTGGGTCCTAACCCTCATCACGGAGGTGGCGCACTGCAGGTTCATTGATTGCCTCAGCTTTTCACATTTTCCTTTTTTTTTATTGGGTTACTCTATTTGTAAAAGGGGAAACTCTTAGGGTTTCCCCTTTTTACGAAAGGGAAAACACGACAGATGAGGGCGACAGTCGTTGCCCTCGCCAGAAGATCTGACAACCTTCTGGTCTCCTGGGGGATATCCTCCACCCTACGGCAGTGTCGTCGTTGTTGTTGTTCACACGCCTCTTCTTCGAGAGGCCAACGGAGCTCAGCCCCTCATTGCTTTCCTTCACGATCGTCTCGGTGTTGCCGTTGTACGACTCAGACAGAGACGTTGGAACTCCAGCCATTCTCTCATCCAACGGCCGGTTGGCGATCGGATCTGGCGCCCTGGCTTCGGCATCGTTGGCTCTCTCTGGCTTTTGAGTCCTCGTGTTCTCCTCGATCGAGTTTGACTCAATGAAGGATCAGTTCTCATGATCTGATTCCTTAATTTTCCTATCTGTTTGGTCTCCGGGTTGGTTCCTTTTTTTTCGTTAAACTCAGTCGACCGAAGGGGGACTCCTCTAGTATTGACATCGTCACTGCTACAAGGTTTTTTTTTGCTTTGCCCCATTTTTTCTTTATCCTCTGCAAACCCTTTGCCGCTAGTAGTAGGGCCATTAGGCTTAGATGAGTGTCAGGACTCATCCTGCGAGGCGATCTATGAGACGATCTGTCCACGAGGACTCGATCCACCCTAAGTTGCTGCTCAGTTGGATCAGATCCCATCGCTATCTCTCACTGGAGGCACAAGGCTCTGTCGCTCTACTGGATTGACTCTCTGCATTTGCTTAGAGATGAGCCCCTCCTTCTGTGCACACCGACAACCGAGCTCTGCTATCACTGTAGGGATAGTAGGATCGGGGTGTGCATTGAAGGACTCGAGGAGAAGGAGGATTTAGAGAAGAGATTAACAGCCTGCATCAGGGGGGATTATTGAACCTTTTGGGGATAGTTCTGCAGAGGCAGGGGGCTGGAGAATTTAACCTCCCCTGGGTAGCCGTTATTCGGCCTAACTGTCTCATTGGATTCTCAAATATGCTGGAAATCCAATATAGACTGGGTCCCACTATTATCCTGGTGGTGTATATCTCAATGACCCATCAGGTGGTCATTGGATTCTATGTGAGACCCATTTGGTCACACAAGATCCATATCAAGATCCAACAAGTTACCGGTGATCGAGGTGCCCCCATGCAACCTAATCAATCCTCCCCCCGGATTCCACAATGTTGAAATATAGATTGGATCCTTATGTGACCCGATTTGACATGAGCACATCATGTGACTCGATTTACAATGCAGTTATTGCACACGCAGACCACCCACTAAAGCTTCACACTACCAAACTCTCTCAAAAGTCTATAAGACAAGGCTTGATTGTTTGATGACAACAACTAAGGGGTGTCCTCTTTCTCTCAATTGGGTTTAGGGTCCTGCTCACCTTCAACATGATGGCCCATTGTGGGCGTCAATAAGTTGAGGAGAACGTTGAGTATCCACGCACGTTGGTTTCATCCATTGCATCTACCGGTATGTATTTTGGCTTTTACATTCCGGTTTTATTTTGAAGAACACCAACAATGGGTTATGGGCTCACTACGCTTTACATTTTCTTTCGTCGACCCTGATGGGGAGGACTCGCCAGCGGCATACTCTCATGTGGGGTGGCTTTCGCTGGTAAAACCATCGGTGTCGGTGGCTGCCTGAAGTTCGGCGTGTCATGGGGCATCTAAGCCTTTCAGTTTCTGCGGTTTCTCAAAAACCGAAAGGCATTCAAACCCGACCCGACGAGTGGCCTTATCCAAACCCGATCAGAACCCAGAATTATTATAGACCAGGTGGATCGGGTCTAGATCTGGTGTATGGTTAGACCCTTACTTGGAGAATCGCATCCAACCCGAACCTATTTGTGGTTCTAGGTCTGGGTTTGATTCAAACCCAGATCCATTTGGGGTTTCAGGTCTGGGTCAGACCCGTACAGACCAGAGTCAGGATCTGAATATGACCCAGATCCATTACGGATCATGTTTGAATCTGGATCGGGTTGAGGACCAGACCCGACCCGGATACTGTTTGGATCAGTTTGAGGATCTGAATCCAACCCGGACCATTTGTGGTTTCGGGTCTGATCTGGACAGACCGGACCTAGCATTTGGATATGACCTGATTCTTTATGGATCTGGATCAAGTTTGGATCGTTGGATCCAACTCGAGACTCAAACATTATGGGTCTAGATCTAAACCAGAGGGATCTGACCCGGGATCCATTAGAATTAAATCTAGATCCGAATTAAATCGAATCAAATCCGAAATAAGGTTCATGCATTATTTACACCTGAACTGGTTTTGTGGCCGATACAGAGCATTTTGGGACTGGTTCAGAGCCCTTTTTGACTGGTTCCTATCAGTTTTTCATTGGTTTTTGAATGTAGATATCCTATTTTCATGAATCAGTGAAGAAACACATATTTTTTTCATTCAATTTTAAGGGTTTATAGGCTTTGTATATATTTTAAACTGCTTCAATAGTTTCAAGACCGGTTCAGGCCCTTAGTTGATCAGTTTGGGGCTGTTTCAGACTGGTTTAAAGCATTTTTAGACTTGTTCCAGCATGAGGACCTTGGGTTTTACCCAAAATATCATATTTTTATTACCTTTTCATGCTTTATAAGTATTTATTATTATGAAAGCATGACTTTTTACATGCACTTGATGATTATTTAAAGTTATACATGATATTTAAGCATGAATTATGACTAAATTCATGACATTTGTATGTGTTTTCATCAAAATTTATTTATGCATATAAGTTGAAGCATGAACCTGTATTTTTTATGATATAATACATATTTTGTCATGAATATACATATATTATCATGTGTGCATGGGTATGCTCCATAATACAAATATGTTTGTGGTAAAAGATCTCGATCAATTGACTCATGTAATTACCAAAGTGATCTGAGTTGTGTTAATTAAGAATTCTTTAGACCATGTTAAGATTCAGTATTATGATTGTATGTGACTTTATGAAACAATGATTCTACTCAAAGCTAGGTCATTGTGTTTCAAATTCATACAAGGCGTAATAGTAGATGTGTATATCAGCCCATGAAGCATGTTTGTACCCAAAGGTATAGTGTTGAATTATTTCTGGTTACATGATCTGTTAGTTTCACTAATTGAAGTTAATTCTTTGTTAATTGAGGAGACGTGAGTATTATCATTTTCACCAAAGTGGAACGATAATGACTCAATTATATTTGTCTTAGAAAAGGTAAATAATAAGGAGTCTCATATTTACCTTTTCAATATGAGACTTGTATAGAGCGATTAATCTCTCACTCATACAGAGAATAGAATAGCCGCTCTGAAGGTTGTCTATGAGAAATGAGAGCGCTTAGAAAAATGTCTATGAGAAGAGGGAGTGCTTAAATAATCTTAGCTTATTGCTTTTGCAATTGCGAATGACTAAGAATATTCGAGGTGTCATCTCTCACTATAGGACACTGAAGAAATTTCTCAAAGCCATTAGGACAAAAATTATTGATCTATACAAGAATTTATCTTAGATCATATGGATTAGAATCTTCATTATGGATCTTGGTATAATAGACTCTATTGGAATACCACTAAAGATCTTATGTGATAATGAAGTTGTCGTATCTTTCATGAATAACAACAAGAGCTCAACCTTGTATCGACATATGGAGTTAAAGTACTTTATTGTTAAAGAAATGGATGAGATCATTAAGTATGTATTGATATAATTGGTGTGAAGGAAATTATTGTGGTTTCCTTTACTAACTGACTAGCAGAGGGATTATATTTTCAATATGTAAAGGAGATGAGTTTATTTAATTCCTTCTGATGTATGACAATACATTATGGTTATATCTGATCACATTTATGAAACTAAATTGATTATCTATGGCTTTATGTATTATTGATTTTGCATAAAGGATCTCCCATTTGGTTAGAGAGAATAACATAATAACAATATTAAAAGACCAATAGAATGGGTTAGAGATCAACCTATTAATAAATGTAATCTTAATATGCTAAAACACTGAAAATGAACTATATTATATTGCATGAAAATATGGCATTTCATAAAGAAGTATCCATCTTCATGATTCGTAACATTTATTCTTATGATAAAGGATAGCATGTGAACCCACATGAAAATTAAATCAAGATAACAGTAAAACCTTTATGAAGTCTTTTTTTCAATGTCAATGGGTCAAGTGAGAGAATGTTGAAATATGAATCAGATCCAACCTGATGTGACCCGATTTGGCATGGGCACATGATGGGATGTCATAACTCATGGAAGTTACAAGGCAATTATTCTAACTACTTAGGATAATTACTAATAGTGTTAACCACCCACTAAAGCCTTCCATTAGATGCCTCTCTCAGAAGTCTATAAAAGGAGGGCTTTGTTACTTGATGAGAATAACCAAGGGGTGTCCTCTTTCTCTCAATTGGATCCAGGGTCCTGCTCACCATCAACATGATGGTCTGAGCTCATCGTGGGCGTTGATAGGTTGAGGAGAACGCCGAGCACTCATGCACACTCATTTCATACATGGCATCTACCAGTATGTATTCTTGCTTTTACATTCTAGTTATGTTTTGAATAACGCCAACACATGAGCTTTATTGTTCCACCTGGGTTCGAATTTGGTGTGGTGCCTAAATCGTCTGGCTCAACAATGCATACACCACCCCCTCCTCATATTTTCTCTCGTTAATGCACCAAGTGAGAACCCAATCACATGGTTGTCTATAGTCGTTCGAAGCCAAGTCAGATCTCGCAGGAGCTTCGAAGCAGGTTATATGCCCCCCCCCCCCAAAGATGCACTATAGCAAATGTTTCATGTTTAGGGGTCCAAATGAGCGCCACGTATATAAGCACATGAGGCGCATATCCCTGTGTGTGTTGGCAACACTTAGCATGTGAGTTTGGTGTGGTTGCAAAGACTTAAGTACCATTTCTTGCCATTCCTGCCATGAAACGGTGGTTCAAGAAAAGGACAAAAATGTCCTCCATCTAGAAAAGTGAACCGACGGTTCGAGATCCTCCATCTAGAAAAGTGAAACGCCAGATCCAGAAAAGGATAAAAATGTCCTCCATGCAAAAAAAAGAGAAGGATGTTAACTCTTTAAAGTCTAAACATTCCATTTTTTGCCCTAAGCAGTAAATGTTTGCACCATCTGTTGTAACAGAAGCTCCCTCTGATGTCGCACTCTTTATCGTTGTCTGCTGCCGCCGGAGCACCCTTTGCCATCATCTGCTGCCGCCGAAGCACCCTTTGTCTTCGTCTGCTGCTGCCGGAGCACCCTTTGTCGTTGTCTACTATCATTAGAGCATCCTTTATCGTCGTCTGCGTAGTGGGAGCATCGTTGCCACCATCGGCTATATTTACCTTCTGGGTGTTTTTCCTCCATTGTCGGATTACCAAAACTCATGGCATTTTGGTGAGTTTTGTTTAAGGTTTCGTTATGTAAACAAATCAATTTGTAAATCTAAATGTTAAATCTTATAACTGGTTACACTATTCATGCTAAATAACACCTATTTTTATACTGAAACAAATTGATTTGTACTTATCCACTTTCTGGGCATCAAAAAATAGTTAGCACGAATTGTTCTTATGAAGGTCAAACATGATAATAATATGTACTTATGAAGGCTAAATTTCTACAACGATTTGTATGTTGGAATGCAACAATGATTTATATATTTAATGCAGTAGCGATTTGTACATTCGATACAACAATGATTTATACGTGTGAAGCAGTAGCGATGCATATTTATGATTTATGAAGTTACCATGATTTGTACTTAAGTTTGCTAAATCGTACAACAATGTTTACTTATGAAGCCCAAACGTTACAACGATATGTACTTATGAAGGTTGTGATTTCTATAACGATTTGTAAGTTTGAAGCAACAACGATTTATACATTTAAAGCAGTAGCGATGTGTATTTATGAAGTTACCTCAATTTGTACTTAAGTTTGCTAAATCTTACAATGATGTTTACTTATGAAGCCAAATATTGCAATGATTTGTAATGTTGGTGATTGTTTAACAAATGAGATAATTTATAATATTATATACTTGGGGAGGCGGTTGTAACATATAATGATGCGGTTAAATTTATGTGTTATGCAAGTTAGCAATGAGTAAAGCTCGTAAGACAAGAAAGCCCCTGTCGTTCAATGGGATAACTATTAGAGAAATTATCCGCCAGTCCCATATATGAGTGTTATGAAAGATACCAAAATATAATGAAGATTGAGAATGATAAAGACAAGGACAAAGCATTGGAATTGTATAATATGAAGCATTATCCATAAGATATTAAGGCTGAAGACCAAAGGAAGAAGGATGAGAAAGAACTAAATATGAAGAATAAGAAGAAGAATGACGAAAAGAAGGAAAAGCAAAGGAAGAAGGAGGAGGAGAATAAAAAACAAAGAAAGAAAAGGCAAATGAAGAAGAAGGAGGAGGAGGAGAGGGAAAGGCAAAGAAAGAATAAGGAGAAGGAGAAAGAGAAGAAAAGGCAATTAAAGAAGAAGAAGAAGGAGGAGAGGGAAAGACAAAAAAAATAAGAGAAGGAAGAGAAGGAAAGGCAATTGAAGAATAAGAAAGAGAAGGAGGAAGAGAAGAAAAGGCAAATGATGAAGATGGAAGAGGAAAGGCAAAGGAAGAAGCATCAGGATGAGGAAGAGAAAAAAAGACAAAGGAAGGAGAAGGAGGATGAGAAAGAGAATAAAAGGCAAATAAAAGAGAAAGAGGATGCCGAAAATAAGAAAAGACAAATGAAGGAGAAGAAGGACGAGAAAGATAAGGAAAGAGAAAGGAAGAAGTATGAGGAGGAGGAGGAAGAGAAGGAAAGGGAAAGAAAAAATTAGGAGAAAGAAAAGGAAAGAGAAAGGAAGGAAGAAGTAGAAAAGCAGATGAGGGAGGCAAATGAGCGAAGGAAGGAAGAAGTAGAAAAGCAGAGGAGGGAGGCGGCAAAGCGAAGGAGCAACAAGAAAGGCAGAGGAGGAGAGAATGAATGAGAAACAAGAAAGGCAGAGGAGGATGAGCGAATGATGAAGCAACAAGAAAGGCAGAGGATGAAAGAAGGGGATAAAAGGAGAAAAGTGTGACCAAGGTAAGTAAATTGCTCCTGTATGTCATAATTTACTCTTATAGGTATTATTATGTATAGTGATTACTGTAATAGCAATTAGCGTTGTATAGCGATTAATGTGATAGTGATTAATGTGATATTGATTATTATGAATGATTTACTGTGATAAGTATTATTATGTAAAGTGATTATTGTAATAGTGATTATTATATATAGCGATTATTATGATAGTGATTATTGTGAACGATTCACTATGATAGGTATTATTATGTATAGTGATTATTGTGATAGTGATTACTATGTATAACGATTACTATGATAGCGAGTGTGCAACAATTATTATATATAGCGATTACTATGTACATCGATATGTAGAAGTACAAATGAGACTAATTTTGATTTGATAAAAATAATATTTTATTTTATGTTACAGGGAGGTCAGAAGAGAAGTATAGCACCAGGTGAAAAGCTCAGAGGGTGGTGTCAGTGGCCTATAGTTCTGTCATGGTATATACAATTGAGTGAATATCAGAAGAATCAATTACAAAATATGCACTTTGGCGGCCTTTTGGATAAGCATTATTTTGAAACGTGCTGGAACACCATGACCCACCTGGTAAATAAGTGGAATCATAAGACGAACATATTTCAGTTTGATTCTTTTGAAATCATCATGACCCTAAAAGATGTGGCGCAAATTATGGGTCTTAAGTGCCATGGAAGTGTTGTCCTATTACAAAATTCAAACTATAACGTAAGGGACAAGTGCATGGCCCTTCTTGGAATGTCGATGGAGGACTAGGGTCAATGTATTTCTGGTGAAAGAAATTCTACATCGATGAAAGTTTCTTCTTTCCGTAATAAATGAGAAGGTTGGTTTGCTATATGTGCATCTGAAAGAGCTGACCAAGAGTTGTGCGACTTCCTTGTTTATTTTTTTGAACTTACTTTATTTTTGAATTTGTCTGATTTGAGGTTAAGTTACCTGTGGTTGCAGTTCTTGGAAGACTTAGATGAAGTCAATAACTATGCATGGGGTGCTGCTATGCTCGCATATTTATACAATCAACTTTACCGTGCGAGTAAGGGTACAAAAACCGTCGGAGGGTTTTGGCCATTTATCCAGGTAATTGTTTATTACATATTTGGTAGTTGTAGACTAAGATCATTGAAAGTTATAGTCGTACTAATATATTGATTTTGTAGGCCTGGGCATGGGAGCATATTGTCGTCTTGCGTCCTTAGTGTGGCCTTGCGATTTATGATTTTTTCAAGATCAACCAGTGGGCTAGAATAAATGTCAAGGAGGATAATGCTAAGTTCAATTTACATGGTCTGTAATTAAATGAGGTAAATGGTTTAAAATCATTTACAATCATTTCAATATTTATCATTCATTAGTCTAAATCGTTAAAATGTTTAGCATTCTTAAGTAATCATCGATGTAGGATTTTGTCTTCGTTAGTACAAATTGTTATCGTATTAGCATTCAGTAGTATAAATCATTCTAATGTTTAACATTCTTAAGTAATGAGCATTGCAGGATTTTATATTCCTTAGTACAAATCATTATCGCTTTAGCATTTAGCTTTCATTAGTGTAAATCATTGTAATCTTTAGCATTCTTAAGTAATGATCATTGTAGGATTTTTTCTTTGTTAGTATAAAGCGTTATCATTTTAGCATTTAGCATTCATTATTGTAAATCATTGTAATATGTAGCATTCATTAGTGTAAATCATTTTAATATAAATCACTCATTAGTAACCGTCATTGTAATATATTTAGCACTTATTATTATAAATTATTTTAATATTTAGCATTCATTAGCATGAATAATTATGTCTATACCTAAACAATAATCTCTAATGTACAGGTTGTATGGAGACTGTATGAAGATGGGGAGGACAAGGACCAAGAGGTTGTTGTTGAGGCTACGAGACAGTTTGACTGCGATATTTGGCTGTTTAGCAAATCTGAAGCCGAGTTGCAACATGGTAGTCGAGTTCTTCTACAAGCTAGCTTGAGACAGTCTACCTCAAAGCAGTCTGTGGAAGTGAGAAGGAAGATGAATAGTGGTGAAGCCCAAAAACGTGAATTGGCATGAACGCTTCAGAGAACAATTGGATAGCTGGTATAAAGGAGGTGTTTGTGCCATAGCATATGATTATAAAGAACGACAATATGACCCCAACTATTTCAAAAAATATTGAGAACCCATGCGTCGAAATCTGGAGATTGAGAAGAAGCAACGTGGAAATATTGGGAACCCATGTATCTCTCTTGTCCCCCATCATGTCATCTTTTAGCATAGAAAAAACGTCAATTGTTTCCCTCCGGCTATAGCAACGATTTTTTCAATTACAGTACACGATCAGAAGCGAACACTTCTCACAAAAAAGAAAGTAGTCTCTGCCACAAGATTAGAGATGTTGGAGAGAGAGAATAAGGAGTTAGGAAAGCAAGTGAGAAATTTGGAGAGATAAATATGGTCACAATATGGTACATTGGTAGAGATGATTACCAGTGGTTTTAATAAGATCGAGGGAACCAAGAGGCCATCGAGGAAAGAGAGTCCAGCAAGAAAAAAAAGAAACGATTTGTATGTCATAGTTCATCTGAGTCGTCAAGTGCAACTGAATAAACATTATGTGATTTTTTTATCTTGATAATTATTTGTTGTAATTCTATAAATCTTTTTTGTAACGTGATACTCTATAAATGTATAATCATTTTTTTTAATAAGTGTAACACACAAGTGCCACTGAACAAATCATTGTAATGTTCATCCTTCATAAAAAAATTGAAGAAGCGTTTAGCATTGTGTACTGCAGAAATTATAATTTGCTTTTACGAGCTATCTTCCTATCACGATTTACATAATGATTGATAAAAGGCTGAAATGATTTGTACATATGAAGGCTACGTGCTATCGCAATTTTCTTGATATGGATTGGCTTGCAACTAGTTATAATTCTTTGTTGTAACGTAACATTCAATAATTATATAGTTCTTTTTATAAGAGAACACGACTTTTTCTTATAGAAGTATTCTATCACAATCTGTAAAGCCACAAACATAAAGCAAACAATTTGTCCTATCATGATTTGAGTTTACAAGCTTTGTCTATGTGAACGATATGTTCTATCACGATAGGTTTAGACTTACTAAAGTAAAAATCAATTTCATTGTTTCATTCATAATTAGATTTACATCTTGAGACCGATTTAAGTTATAGTTGCAAATCGATTTCACTATTTTGTTTACAATATTTTAGTAATAATTGCAAACCGATATGAGTAAATTGCGATATTACATATCGATATTGTTTACAAATATAAACAAAGACATATAGTTATTGCAGTAACTTCATAAATACAAATTGATGTCTCAATAATTATTTTTTTATAATTCTATAATTCTTTGTTGTAATTCTATAATTCTTTTGCGTAATGTGACCTTCTATAAGTGTATAAATCCTTTGTTGTCCTATCACGATTTACTTTTATGAGCTTTGTCTATAAAAATAATATATTGTATCGTGATTTACACATTGACTGATTCATAAAAAGCAGAAAAAAAGAATAAACAAATCGACACGATGTTTAGACTTAGTAAACTATAAATCGAGGTAACTTTATAAATATAAATCGAGGTAACTTCATAAATACAAATCAACATCGTTCACAAAGATAAACAAAAACATATCGTTGTCACAATAACTTCATAACTACCGGTGGTTTTAATAAGATTGAGAAAACCAAGAGGCCACCGAGGAAAGAGAGTCCACCAAAGAAAAAAAATCAACGATTTGTATGTCATAATCCATCTGAGTCGTCAAGTGTCACTGAATAAACATTATATAATTTTTGTATCCTGATAATTATTTATTGTAATTCTATAATTAAAAATTGATTTAAGTAACAGTTGCAAATCGATATCACTGTTTCGTTCACAATATTTTAGTAATAGTTGCAAGCCTATATGAGTAAATCACGATATTACATATCGATATCGTTTACAAAGACAAACAAAGACATATCATTGTCGTAGTAACTTTATAAATACAAATCGATTTATAGTTATAAAGTTACCATGACAATGACATGTCTTTGTTTGTCTTTGTGAATGAAATTGATTTGTATTTAAGAGGTTAACTCAATTTGTATAATTGAAGTTACCTCGATTTGTACTTTACTAATTCTAAATAGGATGTCGATTTGTACCGTTGAATCAATCACTGTGTAAATCATGACAAGACATATCGTTCACATAAACAAAGCTCATAAAAGCAAATCACGATAGGACAAATCTTTTTCGCTTTATGTCTGTGGCTGATAAGGAGACCATGACTGTGGCGTATTTGTCGTGAAGTATATCGAGGTTTATGCAAAAAATAACAATGACAAATATGCTACATTAGTGCAGTTTCATCTTCTCTGCCTGTAGAAACGTATCGATGATGATGAGATCTCGTACATTCTATATCTTTGTAAGCTCTGCCTTGAAGCCTTCTGTACTAGCAAGTTGGATTTCATGCACACTTGGATTGCATTCGAAGCACATCGCTATTTGGACGTGGGAGTGATGCTCATGATGATGTATGTTTTCCTTGATGATAATGGTCATGTATTGTATCTAAGCCAAACCATTGGTCATGATATATTCTAACTAAATACTCATATTTTTTTATAAATGAATGTGGTTGTAAATCACATTGATTTATAGTTTTGAAGTTACCGCGACAACGATATGTCTTTGTTAGTCTTTGTGAACGAAATCAATTTATATTTATGAAGTTACCTCAATTTGTATCGTTGAATTATTCTCAATTTGTACTTTATTAAGTCTAAACAATGTGTCAATTTGTTTATTGTTTTTCTTTTCCGCCTTTTATGAATCAATCATTGTGTAAATTGTTTCATGGCCGAACCATTGGTCATGATGTATTGTAACTAGATACTCATATTTTTAATAAATGAATATGGTTATAGATCACGTCGATTTATATTTAAGAAGCTATTGCGACAACGATATATCTTTGTTTGTCTTTGTGAACGATATCGATATGTAATATCGTAATTTACTCATATCAATTTATAATTGTTACTAAAATATTATATCTGTATAAACCATAAATCGGTATCATGCTGTAAATTGATTTGTATCATTGAATTTACCTTGATTTTTATCGTTGAATTTTACGTCGATTTGTATTTATGGGTTTAGGTAGAGGAGTGATTGGATTGGGTTGGTTGTGAGAGCCATTTAGCTCTCATCAAATCCAAACCCAGTCTACACTATTATATATATATATATAGAGAGAGAGACACATATTCACATATATATTTTAATTAAATTTATTTGGTAATTTTAATAGTATTTATTTACAAAACAACTTTTGTGCAATGATTCAACTATAGTATATGTACAACGATGTGTATATATGAAGGCTAAATGAGACAATGATTTGTACTTAAACTTTTACCATGATTTGTACTTATGCACAATACGATTTTTATCTAGTTATGGTCGACATAGATGTCATTGTATAAATCGCGATAGGACACTACATATTATAACGATTTATATACCAAATAAACCACCATAGAGGCGATTTACTAATGGTATAAAAATTAAGCTACAGTGATTTAACAACGATCATGTACATGTAGTAAATTTAACAACTTTTTACTTTTAAGGCAGTTTATTTACAGAATAACTTTTTGCGCAATGATTCAACTACAGTATATGTATAACGATTTGTATATGTAAAAGCTAAATGAGACAATGATTTTTACTAATGATATAAGTACTAAACAACGACGATTTACCCATGGTATCAAAATTGTAGCCCTGCAGGCTAGATAAGACAATGATTTATACATGTGAAGGATACATATTACAAGGATTTATACATGTGAAGGATACATTATTAAACAGAATTCACATGTGATTCTTGTGTTGCATTACTCGCTTTTGAATTGAACTAAGTCTGTCATGAAACAAAACAATATAAGATACTACATTAAGTTTTACAAGAAATGAAAACATCCTCCCAACATTGATTACATACCAAAAGACTTATAAAACTAATGCTATCGTTCCACTCAAACTGGTCGAGAGGATTGAAGGTTCCAACGTTGTAGTGCACGTCTGTAGGGTATTACTGTATATTGAAAATTACACAAGTTAGATATTGATAAGCTGCACGTAATGTAATTTATATGGGAAACAATATAATGTATTACATACCTGTTCATACGAAGGGCTTGGTTGCTTTTGCTTAGGAGTTGGTTGTTTCTTAGACATTTTCTTATCAACCAATTCTATTGCACCTTTTGTCCTTTGATGACTGCGATCATAGACAAGTTTTCTTTTGATACCCTTCGCTAGGTAAAATTTTCTATCATAATCTACAACGTTGACTCTTGACTTGTTAAAGATGATGTTTACGCTTTGGTGCAACTTCTCATGTACGTCAAGAGAAGCATAATTTTTACCTTCGTTGTTCGCTCTCATTTTTTTGGACTGGTCTTCATAAGCTGCAACAGACTAATGGTAAATTAACTGCACATTTTCAAGTAACTCCTTTGACACTTTTCTCATGCATATATAGGCTTCTTCACTTTTCGATGCCAAATCCGCAACATGCATAAGTGACCTACATAGTTGTTGGTAACGAGAGGCTACGTGGCACTTCTTATCAACACCAGATGGACTAATATTATCTATATTCAGCAGTTCAATCTTTGTGTGTCTCGTTCATCTTCACATTAAATATGACTCAGGTATTTCTTGTATCTTCTCTTGATTAAGTGCCTTTAATGCATGAATTTATATATTTTGCATGTACATTCAACTGTTCTGTTGTCAACATTATATGTAACATGTGCTTCTTGCCTTTTTGGATGCTCTTCTCCCTCCCATATAATATGGTATTTGTGCATATTCTTGGTTTGCATACATCTTTCTATGTTGCAATTCATGACTGTATAACCTTCTTCTTAATCCATTAAAAAACAGTTAGTGTATACAGATCTACAAGTCGCATCAATATTTTCATGTCCAAAGTTACAGGGTGTGTATTAAAGCATTTCACATCTTGTTCAAGCTCATTTTGTCTATGACCGTCTACAAATAATTCACATTATTCTATGAAGCGAAACATTGTTAAACATGAATACAAGGTTTTCTTCAGTGTAGCATACATAGATTCAACTCTTTGTGTGCTTATCATACCTGCACAAAAGTATTGTCTTCCATATGCCAATGCCCACTTCTCTTTGTCTGTATATAAATTTTGTAACCACACACAATCTTCAAGGTCATACATCTGAATCATTTCCTCCCAATCAAATATAAAGGTGATCTCGTCTACGCTCTTAAGTACACACCTTGTAAACTTTTTATCAAACCCTGTCTTCTGATTAAATATGTGTCCTATGTTTTTTGTTTTATTTTGAAAGATATGCCACAAACATAGGCGATGATGTGCATATGACCATACATGAGACACTGCAGACGCGATTGTGTGATCATCATCTGTAAGTACAGCTTCAGGTTGCTTTCCATTCATTGCCTGTATAAATATTCTGAACAACCACTCAAAGCTTTTCTTGGTTTGGTCATACAAAAAAGTGTCACCTAATATACAACTCTATGAGTGATGGTCCACTCCGACAAACTGCGCAAATGGTCACTATTTAGTATTAATTTTTATTGTCATATAGAAAATAAGCATATTATTGAAGCATTCATAATCTACTCTTGTCTTTGAATCTGCCCAAAACATATTCACAATATATCCATCTTCATCCAGTTGCATTGCACTAAAGAAACCAGGGTCATTGCTTGATTTCTTCTATAAGTAATCAACCAAAGAACATATTTTTTCATTCTTCATGTTATCTATCATCTTTCTTCTCAAGTGGTTTCTTAGATGAATGACACATTTTTTCGACCACCATATATGTGCGCGTACAAATTGTATGTCTTCCTTAGTGCAATGCTGACTCTATCAGCTATTTCAGCAATTACAACATACACTTCAGTTACTTTATGATGTGACATTAACGTAAGAGTCATAAATGAAGCTACTAATTCATGGTTATGATCACTGATTAAAGTACAAACTATATATTTCTCATTCAAAAATTTTCTTAACACCATTCTTGTTGGACATCCACATCTTGAATCTGGCTTGCTCCTTGTTGAATTTTCACATGACTCCTTCCAACCTTCCTTAGAACAAACATATGTCTTTCTCACCATGACACCCTGTGTATTTTTTTACTAAGAATACCTTATAACATTGAAGACAAGTTTTAAGGTATAATCATTGTAAAATTTATATGTAGCTTTCTCATTATTAAATTACATTCCTTTTACGGGAACAGATTCAAGTGTATTATCATGTACATTCCCAGTGCCTGCACCTTTATCAAGTGTATTGTCATGATCGTCTACCTCATTATCGAATTACATTTTTTCTGTTGGAACATTCAAGTCAATAGTGAATCCAATGCCTGCACCTTTCTTATCATATGCATCATTAGTGCACATGTTCACTGCTTCAGGTGTGTCATTAGTACAGATGTTCACTTCTCTATAACTTTCCAATGATTGAGATATATCTTCTTCACTGCAACCAGATGATAAGCTCACAACTGTCATAAGCAAGATATCAATTTACGTTAGCCAGCATATACATTTACTATGATTTATTCAAGATGCATATAATAATGAATACCGATTAGTTAAGCAAATCAAAGAAATGATTGAATGAATCACAGTATAAAAGCAACATCGATTTGTTATTTGCTTATACTATGCATCGAGTTGTTATTTATCATGCCAATAAAAGAAATGATTTATCATATATGTGTGTTGACGATAGCGATTCATGTGACAACAATTTAATTATATCTATGACCCTGTGAAGCGATTTTAATAGAAATCACTAAATGAGCAGTGATTTGAATACACAAATCGCCACCGCAAGCGCGCAATAATGTATTTTCACACATACACGTTTTAAAATCATACTACAAATATCTTACAAATCAATACTGAAAAACACATAATATTTTACAAATCGATATACATATCGCATAATATATTACAAATTGATATGGCAATTCGGCATAATAGCTTACAAATCGATACTATAAAACACATAATATCTTACAAATCGCTATACATATCACATAATATATTACAAATAGATACAGAAATTTAACATAATAGCTTACAAATCGATATTAACAAACAAAACAATATCTCACAAATCGATAGTATGTTACTATAACCGTGATTTGCGTTACATTGCATATACTGAGTGAATGGACGATACCGGATGGGGTAGAGGCCCTTTCTCACATTTGTAAACAAGCATTCTTGTCAACAGGTCCCAGCGTCTTACAAATATCTTTAATTTTCCAACCATCGAAAAGACAACATTCATATATAATAACAAAACAACGCCTTAATGACACTCACGATGACATACGTTCTTCAACAATAGCATGATGACATGGAAATGTACTCATGATGCCTTAATGACACTTGTTGTAATGTTTGTGTGTCATTGTTTTTTTTCATATTGCCTAACAAAAATGAAGAAGAAGAGAAGACTGCAAAAAGAGATGGCCGACAAATGCCCCTATGACGCCCACCAATGATCAAACCAATCGATCATTTTATAGTTATCTCCACGAGGTAAGAACGAACCCGGAAATGTTTTGTAATACAAGGCAGGAACGAGAAGCCAACAATATGTTGTAACACAAGCTAAAAACCAAGGTGGGAACCTGGACTTGAGACGACGACAAAGGGTGCTCCGGTGGCAGCAGACGACGGTAAATGGTGCATCATCAAAGGGTGCTCCTGTTACAGTAGATGGTGCGTCGTCAAAGTAGATGGTGTGTCGTAAAAGGGTGATTCGCTGGCAGCATAGGAGTTTACTGCTTAGGGCAAAAATATAATGTTTGAAATTTTTGAAGAGTTAAGATCATCCTCCCTTTTTTGGATGGAGGATATTTTTATCCTTTTCTTAAATCATTATTTCATGGCGAGAGTTAAGTCTTTGCAACCGCACCGGACTTCGATGCTAAGTGATGTCAACACATACACAGATACGAGCCCCACGTGCTTATATATGTGGTGCTCATTCGGACCCCGAACATGCACTGTAGCAAACCCCTCATCTTCGGGGGAGAACACACAACACCCTTGATATATACGCGCCCCACGTTCTTCCATGCGAGCACGTCAACTTGGTTCCAAGTGACAGATTTTGGGAGATATTTCAAACTCTCTCAATGCTGGTACTCTTCCACCTATACCTCTTGATATATCTTTGTCTCCATCTGCACACTCTATGGTGGTAATTTGCTCGTCTCGGGTTAAAACTTCTTTACTTCCTTGTGACTCCACCCATATTGAAAATCCCTTACATGTTTTGCAATCTGGACGTCTCTCTAGACTGTCATCTTAATATCCTGCAATCTCCATGAAAAATCCTTTCATGGAACATTTGAGGATTTGCATGATCTCCAGCTCAACGTTGATATGTGTGACGCTATTCCTGCTCATTCGATGTTTATCATCTTTATTCTCGATGCTATGCTTCAGCCTGCTAGTGTTACCCAGTTTATGAGGTGCCTTCCCAGTTATGAGTTGTTTGCAAGTCTACTTACCGATGAAGGGTGGAGCAGGGTATTGTGCTTGTGGGATCCTTTGCATGTAGCCATTTCCGACTACATTATCCATCCATTTTGGATCCAAGAGAATGTTTCGGATGTCGACACTCAACAAAAAAATTTGTAGTGGGGGTTTACTTGGATTCTGATAGGTGGCTTCGATGTGCGGTATTTTGGCTTTTTTAACTACCACAAAGATTTTACAACGCTCGTTATGGAGTCATTTCATGTTTGCTAACTACCTGAAAATGAAGAGCATTTGGGTGTTTGGGCCTGGAGGGGAATACTTTGGGGTTCCCTTATATCTTGGCAAGCGAGTAATGGGCAGTTCGTGAAGTTTTGGTCTGACCAGTGGTGTGGTGTTCCTCTGATCCAGGCATTTACAACTGGAGAGATATTTATAGTAGTATCGTCTTGCTTAAATCATACGTTCCCTCAGGTGCTTCACAATGATCAGTTCTTGCATCTTGCTGCCTCCCAATGCTGTCATATCCCGAAACATGTTGACTTCCAGCCCAGACCGTTTGATTTGGAAGAATTCTCCTTCTTCCAAAATCACACGATTTTCCATTTGTGAAGCTATTCGCTAGAAGTTTTCGATCATCCCTTGAAGTAAGCAGCTTTAGAGTTCGCTTGACCACCCTCCTTCAATTTGGACAGTTTACCTTGCCCTTGCTCATCGACTTCCTATGCTAGATCGACTGCAACTCATGGGCATTCAGTTGTTCAATAGGTGTGTTATATGTGGACGAGCGGAGCAGACGATTCAGACTGCACGTTCAGTGCAAATCTTTGGCACATGATCTCTTCGTTTTAAGTCTTTTGTATTAAGCGATATCCGCATAGCCTTCTCTGTGAGGAATTCCAGTGGTGGCAGAGTAAAAAGTTTACTTTGCCTTGGTTGCAAAAGTGCTGATTGGCCACCTTCCATCTGCTGCTCTGTCGGGTTTGGACGATCCGTAACGTTGTTATTCACCATAGCCCACCTTACTCCTTCAACCGGTTCAAGCATGAGGTCTGGTCCTATCGCAGATCTATGTTCAATCGCTTTGCAATGGATGCCCACTCCACACGCATGATTTCCATTTGGAGCAAATATCATGTCGTCCCTAGTTCTCACTTGCCAGTATTGGATAGGGATTTGCATCTACAAATGCTCTCATCTCGATCACAGAATATAATTAGGATGGGTTTCTGTGTTTGGTACCGATCAGGGACCTTTGTGCTCGCTGGTGCAATGGAGTGTGACTTCTTACTTCCTAAGACTTGGTACCTGGAGGTTATTCTCCCTCAATTTTCTTTGCATAACCTTCAGTTGTCCATTTCATCAAATAACCGACATTGGATAAGTTGGCTTTCTTCTATTGTGGAAGGCAGACATCATTTGGGCGATAACTTCCCTTGCTTAGCTGCTATTAGTTCGATAATTCATACTAGCTCAACAAGGCATTGCGAAAATGTTTGCCTTCTCCTTTCTTGTGTTGAGAATGTTGGGAATAGTATTGTTTGGAAGGATCACCCTTACTGTTGGTTTCTGTGATGTATATTTCCCTGTATATTCCTAGTAAACTCATGTGAATATTACCATCAATAATAAGGTGGATGTAACACCACGATCTGGGACCTCAGGAATCTGAGTTTGGTTGGTATTATTTTTTAGAGGAAAATAGTTCAAAGTTCACACAGAAAATGTGGTTTAATTTTTTTCATTTTATTCTCATAATCAACTTTTTTTTTACAATGTTCATCGTTCATAACAAAAGAAAAACAATTACATCTTTATTCAATGACAAGGAAATAGAATATACCAAGTACTTTGCTGAAGAGGAAGAAGTTGCTCACGTCCTGTTTGTGCTAATGTACCTGAAACCTATAGTTGTAATTAAACATGATAGTAAGTATACGACTCAGTAAAAAATAATTATAAGCAAATAAATATTTAAATTTATAACTGTAGTGGGCTCTAAGCTCCTAGTCTTACTTTAGTTTTCGACATACAACACAAGTTTTTATATTTTAATTACCCCCAATAACTTTCTCAAACACTCTCTTACAACAACTATCATTAAGTCGGCTATACCGGTCATAGTCGTCTATGGGCGTAGCAACATCTCAATTCTACAATGTTGGCTAGACAATGAATCATACACTTTCAGTGATCTCTAGACCTCCAAGCACTGCAATGAAACCACCACGGAGACCCCACCGGTAGCTAGCCGGGAGGTCAGACTCTCAATCTCAGTATGGTTCATGCTACATCCTAACCATAATGGTTATTAACCATTCATGGTCTTGCAGAGTCTAAACCCAGTGTGAGTGTAACCCTAAGTCATAACTAAGTTCAACACATTGAACCACATTCTCAAAACTCATACTTCACTCATTCTATCATGAGTGATATCGTAAACCGATCACAACGGATCTCACTCTTTAATCTCATGATAACATTAAGACTCACACGATCTCTCACTAAGCATGCAATGATGTAATGTCTTTATATCGTTAAATCACCGGTGACTCACTCTCCATGGTGGTTGCACTCTAGCCGCGAACCAGGTAGCCCTTGCCACAGGTCGCCACTTTCGAGATTTAAGGGGTTATGCGTGCTGATCTCAATATATTCATTAATATTACACCATGAATAGAATAAATGAGGCTCCAATCTAAATATAATCTCATCACAATACATTTTATTAATAATCACACAGACATGCGATCATAAAATAATTTCTTTCTAACATGCATGACATACCATAATTCTAATACGCATATCATAACTAACATGTATATGAAATTAATTCATAATGTCAAGTATAAAAATTTTATGCATGTCATGGTCTCACTAAAAAATCATCATGTTAATCACATTCATTTACAATATTACAATAACATGCAACGTAAAAATATTTATTTATATCTAAAAATTGCTCATAATATCCCTTACCTCAAATACGAATATTGTGCTCTAGATGCAATCAAGTCTCAAGGTGCTCTGACAGTAGAATCTGGTCATTACATAAATATATTCACATTAATGCACAAAACTTCTTATAAAATTACCAAAATACCCCTCCTAAATTGACTCATAAACCTTTGATTTTTGTATCACTAATTTAATTAAAACCAATGAATCAATGGATTCCTCTCTATAATACGAGTCCAACGCACCAAGCCTCACTCAATTCTGAGTTTGGGGTGCAAAGTTATACCCATTTTACCAAAATAGATTTAGGGTACCCAAAAGAGTACTTTGGTTATTTCTAAAAATTTGAAAATAATCCAAACCCGAATCAGGTTTATGAACACCCCAAATTTTTTTAAAAAATTATAAAATTTCTCTTTTTGCCCCATCTTCTAAATAATTTGGGTCAATTTCTGATCAAATTTCATTTATTTCTCGGATTCACTAAAATCCAAATCCATTTTTCATATCTGACCCAATTTCAGATCCGGATCTGACATCGAAAATCCAATTATGAGCCTTATTATCTATTTTTCAAATCAAAATTATAAAAATACAAAAATAATTTTCTAAATGGCTCAGGTAGTTCATCTGATATCCATTTGGATCCACTGCTCTGTATTCCTCGATTTGAGGTCCAAAACTCTAATATCTTCTCAAAACTCTGGATCCAGACCCATTTTCTAAAGAAATTCTAAAAGATTAACCCTGTATTCTCAGAAAACCCCTCCTTTATAAAATTTTCAAGTTTTTTTACAAAATATTTCAAAAACCCTTATTTCCTCCATAGTTTTATAAAGTTTTCTTTCAAAAATACAAAAAAAATAGAAAACCTGAAGAAAAGAACAAAAAAATAGAAAAAGAAAGAAAATTCAAAAAAAGGAAGTAGATTAATCCTCCTTTGAAAACATTTTCGTAATTAGAACCCTTTTTTAAGAAAAAGCTTTGTAAAAGACATTCATGTTGAAAAATTACAAAAAATAGAGGAACTCAATTTGAAACTTCCCTAACGGTCTCTCGTTATAAAAGAGACCGCGGGGGAAGCCTCTCTTCATCGCCTCTTCACCTCCCCATTTCACGCATCTCTTCCTTTCCTCTCCTCTGGTTCCCCTCCATCCTTCTACGCATCTGCCATTCACCCTTCCATCTCGATTCCTCTTTCATGCATCTCCCTCTGATCTCTTCCCCTCTGAGTTACTGAAGAAAATTCTCCTCCCTCCTTCAAAATCTCTGCCAGCAAGGTAAGAACTCCTCCCTTTCAACATTTATCCATGAGTTTCTTTGATTTTCATAGATTTTTAACGCATGTTTATAGTTCAAATTTTTCTATTTTCGCCTCCATCGTCTATTTATATATAAACTCCTCATCTACATTTTAATTTTCTGTGTTTATTTCTATTTCAAATTCACAGTGGATTCCCTGTTTCGTTTAATACATTTCCTTACATGCTGGTAACCGGCGATGCCTCGCAATGGCATCGCCGATTCATCTGGACTTTGATTTTCAATTTATATCTGAGTTTTATTTCACTTTTCCCCTTTTCAGTTTTTTTTTTATTTCCCTTATGATGTTCAATTCCCCGTTTCATCTCTATAACTTCTGGTTTTTCCTGCCTTCTTTTTAATTTTCCTATTTTCAAGCACCCTTGTAATGTCAGTTTGCTTATAGCAAAATCGACTTATACAATGCAAGATTAAAGGAATGATCTCATTCCAGCACATTTTCTCCCTTCTCATGTTCTGTTATGTTTTGCTATTTCGTTCAATATTACATTCCAGTCTATGGTTTATGTTACCTTTAATTTTTCTCCACTTGTAATTTTTGGTTCACATCTAATTTTTGTTTTTTGTGGATAATCGGCCGACACTTATGATTTTCCTTTCTCTGTATGTATTGTGATTCGACTTCCTACTAATTTTTGGTTATTTTCTTTCAATCGGGTTTTGATTTGCAATGATCTTCAATTAGTCTTATATCTTACCAATTATTTTTCACTTTGTTAGCTACCTTTTGAATTTCCTTAATACAACGCACTCTATCCTTGTTTGGTTTCCTGTTCGCCCAACTGGAAAGAGAGGTTAATTTTTTTATTATCTGCACCTTTGTGGTCTCTGGGTAACCTTGCTTCTGAAAGAATTGTATGCCCATGCATGTATGCCCCTCATCTTGTTGCTTCTAAGTAACTTGGTTTTGCTGAACTTTGTCCCCTGAGCACTCACTGTTTTAATCAGATCGATTGATGCCCTCACTCGCTGAAACTGCATCAGAATGAGAGGGTCCTTTGGTGCACTTCTCAATTCTAACGAGCATAGGCATCAACAAACAGGGTACTGGGATGTAGTGATGGCACGAAAAAAAATTCAGAGGATTAAGGATTTTAAGGACATTAACAAGTCCAGTCCTGGTTCCATACAAGACAGGAGTCCAAATTGCAAGTTTCTTTCTCTAAAAATTGTTCTTGTCTGTATCATATTCTGTACTTTTATATCCATGCTCTACTCTCCAGCTGCAAATTATTATGATAATCCAACGAAACCCACCTCCAGATCAAGATTTGTCAATGTTGGGTGGTGATGGGAAAGGGCATTCATGGATATACGGCATACATCAAATTTAGATATTAACTGGATCCAGATTTCAAAAGTCTTGAAGAAAACAATCAAGTTAGATGAGCATCAGGTGGCTGGGTTGTTGAACTTTAAACAATAGAGAGGTTAATCAGTGGCAAAAACTGGCGGCATCTCAGGTAGGCAAAGTAGTTCATGTGCTATTTGTAACAGGTTGTTGGCCTGTACCAGACCTCTTTATGTGCAAGGAACTTATCGTTGATGATGGTAACATATGGGTATACAAGCCTGACTTGAGCATTTTACAGAAAAAGCTCCAGCATCCTGTTGGGTCCTGTGAACTTTCAATACTCCTTTTCTTGTCATAATTTTGATCCCTGTTGGTTTTACTTTTTGTCATTACTGCACTGCATCGAGAGATTGATAATGCCTGCCCTTTTAAATTTCCACTTCATTTGCACCTAGTACACATATATCCCATTCACCTTGCCATCTTATGCATGTTATCTGTCTCCGCCACACTTTGTTGAACTCACAGCACCCTCTCATACCAATCACCCAGCACAACCTCATCTACCACTGCTGAATTCATAGCACCCTCACACACACTCTGTACCTGCCTTCACCACCTATCACCTCATTGCTATAGTACCATTTGCAGTAGCATATGCACCCTGTTAAGGCATTGTTGTGTCATACTTCACCTTCAAATTAATCACACCACCTGTAGTGCCACACTATCTTCGCCTTCCCTGTCCAACCCCAACTACACTCCCAATTCATCACCTCTTCAACCTGTTGTAGCGCCTATAGCTACCTTCTGCAACTGTCAATATTCACCTAACACCTTCAACCACATCTACTTCCAACACCATTAGTTACCACCTTTTCAGCTTCATCAGCTACAACTCCATACCATTTCATACATCAATAGCATTTTTCCCCAGCACGACATTCATTGATGTTTCAGCACTTTCACACCCCTCTAATGCACACCATCACCCACTTGTCACAACCATTTACTCACACCCACTTGCACAACACCTGCTGTAACTTCCTACAAGCATACAACAATGTCAAGGCACTGTTGTGTCTTATCTCTCCTGACATTTGCATCAGTGCTTAGGCACTGCTGTGATTTCCTTAGGGGCATTTGTAGAGGCGCTAATCACCTCCAGCATATTGTAGTATCCGGCACCTGTACCTTGCACTTCCTTATTCCCTGCATTCCCATTTGCCTCCAATATACCCCATATATCTTCAATCCTCTGTAGCATCAACACCTTCGCAACATCTAATTGAACCACTGTGTGTTGTCATAACAGTCCATGTGCATTATTTAGTACCAGCCCAGCCTTTGGGCAGATTTCATGCTACATCTTTCCATTAATCATAACTTTGTATGAGCATAAATTACATTCATTCCCTCATCAAATGTGAGCATTGCATTTCCATTTAGATGATATATCACATATATGTCCTAAATAGCTTAGGATATCATTTACATGTTTCAACATCTATTTTTCATCATCATCTTAGGATATTACATCTATATTCTGACATTTACTCCTCATTAGCTTAAAAATATCATTCCAATGTATATTTTGCCATTTACATTATATTTTCATTAGTGCAAAATATATGCATGAGTATTTCAATAGTTATACTCTACGTTCAATATGATATCTTGCAATATGCATCAGTTATCTTTTGCTAACTCTCTTTTGCAGGAAAGATGTAAATTGTCAAATTCCTTTTCCAGATTAGGAATTTGTAATTTTAAATTCTATTCAAGATTTTAATAATTAGATGTTAATAGGAATTTTCATTTTCTTGCAGTAAATTAGAATGCATGGGCATGCATTTTTTATAGGATTATTTATTTCATCTTATTTTTGCCTTTATTTAAAAAAAAATCCACAATGGTGAAACACAAATGGCACGTGCAACATTCTAATAAAAAGTAATTAAATCCTAAGTAAATGATTTGCATTTATGGCCATAGTCAAAATGTGAACAATACTTAGGATTTTTATCTTTTATGGAATAACATTGGATCCACACTGGGGTCTTTTTCAAAAATCACCATATTTTCTAAGATTTTCTACCTTTATCAGTGTTTGATTTGTAAATTAACTTAAAACATGCATTCATGGCCATAGTCAAGATATATTGAAGGTTAATTTAATTTCAAACCCTATAAAGACACAAAAAATGTATTTTATTCTTTATCTGAATTTAAATACAGATTATTTTATAATACATTTATGACCATAGTCATGAATGTATCATATCTTCAATCTTATTTCAATTCTCCTAAAGAATGAAATATGTTTTTCAAATTCAATCTTCAAATTTTTTTAACTCATTCATCATTTAGGATAGAATTGCATTTTATTTTCAAATTATTTCAAATTATCTTCAAAAATCCAAGTGATTTTGAGATAAAATTTTCAAATATACTTTTCAGATCATTTTCAACTTTTACTTCTCAATTCAAATTCATCTTCTATTTTCAAATTCTATCTTAAATTATCATTTCTGAAATTCATGTTTCAAATTCCAATTTTTCATTCAAAATTCTTTTCTATCTTTTCAAAATCCATACCAATCTTGAATTTTCAATCAAATCAAGATTTTGAAAATTCTGTTAAAATTCAAAATCAATTTTGAGATTTATCTTGAAATTCAATCCAAACATTCTAAATTATCTTCTGATTTCAAAATTCAAGTTTGAATTCAAGTTTCATTCTATACTTTCACTTCAAATTCCCAAATCCTTAAGTTCTTTTCTGAAATTTTCTGAGTTTGATCTTCAAAATGCAATTCACTTTGAAATTAAAAATCAAAGTTCTAAGATTAGTTCTAAATTCGATTTTCACTAAATTCAAGATCAATTTCAAATCAAATTCAGGATTTCCAAAATCTAATTCTATTTTCAAATCCCATCTGGATTTCTCAAATTCACTTCCATTTTCAAATTCCATCTGGATTTCTCAAATCCAATTCCATTTTCAAAATCCATCTGGATTTCTCAAATCCAATTCCATTTCCAAGCTCCATCTTGATTTCCAGTTCCATTTTTCAAATCCCATCTTGATTTTCAATTCTAAATTTAAATCCCAACTCTATTTCCAAAGTTCATTCTTTTGAGATTTCAATTTCCAGAATTCCTTCTTTGAATTACCATTTCAAATTCAATTCTAGATTCTAAATTAAATCTCAATTTCAAGATTCATTTCCAAATTCGATTTCAAAGCCAACTCAATATTTCAAATTCAAAAAGTTCAATTCAAACTTTGAAATTCCATTCTATTTTAAATATTATTTCTAATTCCAGTTTCCAAAGTTATTTTAAAGTTTAAACCTCAGTTTCAATGTCAACTCCAAATTCCATTCTCATCTTCATTTTTCAATATTGAATCTTCCTTCTTCAAATCAAGTTTACTTCCATTTCAAATCTTTGATCT
Organism: Nuphar pumila; assembly: GCF_984573655.1. Classification (NCBI taxonomy): domain Eukaryota; kingdom Viridiplantae; phylum Streptophyta; class Magnoliopsida; order Nymphaeales; family Nymphaeaceae; genus Nuphar; species Nuphar pumila. The sequence goes on along the minus strand of NC_143250.1, from coordinate 961,026 downwards.
CAGATATGATTTCAACTTCAGAATTTCGAGTTGTCTTTCTCAAATCTCAAATTTATTCTAGACTTTGAGTTTAAATCCAAAATTTAATTTTTCCAAGTCAAGTTCAACTTTGTAAGACCATTTCTTTAAATATTTTCAAACTTATTTCAAAATCACTTGGAAAATCCTAAAATTTCTGAATTATTTATCTCAAAATCATATATCTTTGCATTTGCATTTGCATTGCACAAACATGCTTCAATATGCATTGTAGACTTAGAATAATCTCTTAGACATTATTTAAGCAAAGCAAAAGGCATAAAATTCGATCCCTGGTTCAATTACCCCTGGTAAAGGCACCAGGAACGGTTGAACCTCTGTAAACACCCCAAATTTTCCTCACTCATTCTCAAACAATCCTCCTCAGGCAATGCCAACCCTGTCAGGTCAGTGTAGGAGTCAAACCCCGAGTCAGTTTCAGAAAATCACCATTTTACCCATTTTTATTAGGAAAATTACCATTTTACCCCTAGGTCATCCCGAACCCCAGTCAGTCGGAGTCAACCAAGCTCATTGGTCAGTTCAAGACAGTTAGAATATCAGTCATCTCAAGCTCATCTGAGCTCACAATGAACAGACCATTTTCATTTCTGACCATTCCTGCCAAAATGGGATCATTTCTTCAAAAATGAGCTCATTTCTCACTTGAATCCAAGTCAATTGTCTCTAAGTCAGTCATTCTCAGTCAGTCATGTTCCCCAGAGTCTAACTTGAGCTCACCAGGAGTTCAAGTGCTCCAGTTTCAGTTCAAGTGTCTAGGAGCCCATTTTAGTCCATTTTAGCTCTTTCAGCTGAAATTGAGCTGAGTTCAGTCAATTGAGCTAGTGTTCAAGCTTTGATTTTAGTTCATATCAGTATTACTGACCTTTGTTCTAGCTCAAACCCAGTTCAGGTTCGTAATTCACTTCACTCTAGTGATCGTTCCGTATCATTTCTCTAAAAATGGCAGCTTTTCTTGAAAATTCAGTCAGAAAGGTCAGTTGAGTCAGTGCCTGGTCTGTTCATTTGAGTTCTAAAACTCTAAAACCCAGCTCAATCCAGTTCATTTCAGTTTAATCTAGCTCAAACCCTAATTTCTAGTGTCACTCTAGCTTGGCAGAGCTCGAAAATCATTTCTTCAACCATTTTTGCAAATTTTGTCAATTTTAACACTTTTTGAACTGATACAAGTGTCAATCGGGGTCTGACATCCAAAATTCTTCATTCAGAGTTAGCATTTCGCATAGCATTTCATGTCATTTCTCATCATTTCATATCATTTCTCAGCATTTCATAACATTTCATCACATTTCATTCCATTTTCGAAGTCCAGAACTCCAGTTTTATAAATTTCAATCCAGATTGAGTTTTAAAAACTTTCAGAAATCAATTTCAAACCCTGGGTTTCCAAAATTGACATTTTTACCCCCAGGAGTCTAAATTTGGAAATATTTTCTAAAGAAAAATAATCTGGATTTATTTCAAACTCAAATTTTTTGAATTCTACACTGGATTTGCTTCGCAATGGGGTATTGAACTTCAAAATCCGAGCTTGTTTCAAAAACTGCCAAAAATAGCTCGTTTCGGTTGGAAGCATTTTCTCGAGAAAAACAATATGGATTTCTTTCAAAATTACATTTTTAAATTCTACTCTGGATTTGCTTCGCAACGGGGTATTGAACTTCAAAATCCGAGCTCGTTTCAAAAACTGCCAAAAATAGCTCGTTTCGTCTAGAAACTTTCTAAAAAGACTATTTTACCCCTCTAATCGTCAAAATGAATTTCAAATGTGGAATTTGGACCCGCTCTGAGATGGCCCATTCATTTACTTTTCTATTTTATATAAAAAAAATGCTTCTTTTTATTTGTTTATTTTTGTTTTTATTGATTTTTATTTATTTTTTTATTTTTATTTTTTTAGAGAGGAGGTGGGACCCACAAGGTGGTCACCCAAGCCTCCAGCCCCACTTTCCATTTTCTCATTTTTTTCTTTCCCTTTTCCTTTTTCCCTCCTTTACTTTCTTTCCTTTCTTTTTCCCTTTTCTTTCTTTTTCTTCTTCTTCCCTTTCTTTTCTTCTTCCCTTCCCTTCCTTCCTTTCCCTTCTCCAGCCCATTCACGTACACTCTTTCCCTCTCTTTTCATTAACCCCTAAAAACCCTAAGTTGAGGCTGATTAAAGACCTAAGTTGGGTTTGGTTAAAAGGGAAAGAGAAAAGGAAGCCACTTACGGCTCCTCTCACATCTCACGCCTCTCTCCTATTCTCTCTCATATTCTCTCTCTTTACCTCCCTTCTTCTCTCCTTAGCTGCTACAGCCACAGCAGCCTTCCAACCTCTCTACAGCCACCTCTTTGGATGCCCAGCCATCGAACAAAAGCTGCAGCCACCACTAGAACGGTTCAGCCATCTTCTTCCTTGCAGCCAGCAGCACCTCTTTGAAGCTCCATGCCCAGCACCTCCGGTCATCTCCAGCTGCAGCACCATTATCACTCCAGCAACACCTCCAGCCACGCCTCCTTGTAGCAAGGCACCATTATCACTCCAGCAACACCACCTTCAACTCCTTCTAGCCGGCGCCCTTTTGAGCTTTCATCCTTCAATCAACCTAGGCGGCATCTCGAGTCCAACTTGCAACCATCTCCGGTTGAGTCCAGCAGCAACCATCTTGGAGTAATCTCGTTGGTCGACCAACACATACTCACTCCAGCACCTACCTTGCACCCCTTTCAAGTTCAGCTCCACTACCTTCCACCGGCGCTGTCTCAATTTCATTCGTAGTAGTCGAACCCTCCAAGGTGAGCCCATCGTCCCCTTATTTCATATCTCCTTGTTCTTAGTGAAACCCCTATACACTTCATCTTTGTCGTCCATTGATTTGAAGCTTTATTTTATTTTATTTTTTTATGGATGCTATGGAATCAAATTAAAAAAAAAATTGAATTGGTGGTGTGTGAATGCTTTTCCATAATTCTTAAATTGAGAAACATGATAGTAGTTTCATCTCACGTATTTAGGCTAAGTAAAACGATAAGATTCATCTATCTATTGGATGGATTCTCTCGTTTTGAGAGCCAACATCAAAATAGGTCAAGCCCCCTCATGATGATTTTAATTTTTATTTCTATGCTTTATACAATTTTAAATTAAAAAAAAAATTTGCATTTAGCTAAATTTCATCATGTATTTATTCATTTTACAGTCTTATTAATAGATTGATTTAGAATCTGTAGAGTTTCAAGTTTGTGCAAAGTCCATGCATCATTTTACGTGAGTTTCTGCATTTAAAAATTTTGTAAATTTTAGAGTAACCAGGTTTACATGTCTTTGTTTTACTGTCGAAAATTTGATTCAATTTGGGTTTTGGGACCCTCTCAAACCAATCAAATCCCAAACTGGGATTTCCCATTTCCAGAACTTCTAATTTCTGCTTTAGCAGACAAGAACCTCCGGCACCACCCTCATGGAAAATTCAAATCGTCCTCAAAAAATCACAGTAGATTCATGATTGAATCTACTAATGATCTGGAAATTTTGAGGTTTTTCCAGTCAGTTTTGACCTCTGTAAAAAATCGGATTTCTCAGACCCCTGGGAAAATCTCGATTTTCTTTTGTCAGGATATAGACAGATCTTAATGCACCGACTCATCCGAATCTGTAGTTTGTCTGCAAAAACTTTCAACATGAAAGTTGTTCCTAACATGATTTTCTGTCATTTCCCAAAATTTGGGAATTTTTGGATCTGTTTCATTATTTTTCCTGGATTTTCTCTTTCTGTCTAACAGATTCCAATGTCCAGAAATTCCAGAGATTTAGGTCTCTGATAATAGTGTGGTCTTTTCCAAACCGTAACCCGAATCCCAATAGTGTCAAAAGATAAAATCTTTCTATGTTTGTCAGAGACATTTTCCCACAATTTCAGCCATTTTACCATCTGTCTGCCATTTTTACCACATTTTCTACCGAAACCTGTCTGTTTCCTTCATTTACTAGAGTCGCCGGATTCCGATCCGATTTGCCGGAGTGGTACAGCTCCGACCATAGGTCAAAAACAGAAAGTGTAAAAGGAAAAAATCCTTGCCTTACTGTCCTCTGTCATCCCATAAAATTTGGGAAATTTTTATGGAAGTTTGATATCCTAAATCTCCTTTAGAATCAATATTTTAGGCAAAAATCATAAAATTTAGGGTTTTTATTTGAATTTTCATATTTAAAAGTACAAAAAAATTAGATTTTCGAGCTCCATTCTGTTTTTAGGGTTATTTTAGGTGTTCATGCCAAATTTGGTTTAATTCCAAGTTCATTTGCTCCATGTGTTAGTTTATCTTTAAATTCAGAAGCGAAAATCAGGCGAAAATCAGGTTAAATTTGATATTTTATGATATTTTCGCCATTTTAGGGTTTGTATCATGTACATAAGCATGTAGAATCATATTAGGGTTAATTTTAATCTCATTTGCATTTCATATTTTTCAATTTTGCAAAATTTATTTCAGAAAACCCTGGTTTCAAGGCCATAGTCTTGTTATCAGGGGTATTTTGGTCATTTTGACCTAAATTTCGAAATTTCAATTTCTAATTCTCCAAAATTTCATGCATATCATCATATTTTATCATATTATGTTTGATTTATTTCATTTGATTTTCAAAATTCCAAAATTTACAAAAATTCTTTCATAAAACCCTGATTTCAAGGTCATCAGGGGTATTTTGGTCATTTTGAACCCCAATTTCGAATTTTCAAGTTTATTTTCCAAATTTATTCATTATTTATTATGTTTATATCAAAGGGGGGTATGAATTTGGGTTTATATCTGAATAATATCCGATAATTTCTCATATTTTCGGATAAATTCAGAATAACCTACATTTTTGTGCTAACCTTGTTTTCTAGTTTTGCAGGAACATTCAAGAAGAAGACTTAGATTTTTTTTTATTTCAATTCAATGTAATCTCAAATGTAATAATTTGGAATAAGAGTTACTTTTCTGCTTAGAATAGGGCTGCATTGCATATAGTTTAATTTATGCAAATTTCGATATTTAATGTATGATTCATGTGCATTTATTTCAAATCCACTATGGTTTACACGAATGGCACGTGCACAAGCTTTTATGGAGTTTATAAACTCGGTGGGATTCGTATTTATGGCCATAGTCAGAATACGAAGAAAACCAAGATTTATGATCTTCGTATTAGCCACATTCAGCCTACACACTTAGGCTAACTTCAAAATGCACTGCATTTTTTAAAGTTTTAAAAGGATTTTCCAATTCCTCAATTGAAATTCTCTTTTAAACTCATATTCATTCATTCATATCATTCAAATTGCATTATTTTCAAATTCATTTTCCAATTTCAATTTTAGATAAATCAGTTTTCCCAAAAATTTCCAAGTTTCTCAGGATTGGATTTTCTCAGAATTCCAAATTTTCAAATGAGATTTCAAGGCATTTCCCAAGTTCAAATCAAGATTTTCCTATGTTTTCAAATTCTCAAATTTCAAAATCCCAAGTTTTCAGAAATCGATTTTCTCATATTTTCCAGTTTTCCTGAGAATTTATTTTCCATTTCAAAAGTCATTTTCCAATGAATTTCTTAGATTTTCTTAGAATTCTCAAATCCATTTTCTCAGAAAAGCAATTCCAAATTTCAAAATCGATTTTCCAAAGTTCAAGTTTTCCTGAGAAATCACTTTCCAATGCAAATTTCTGATTTTCAATGAACTTCAATGATTTTCCCAAGAATCCCAATTTCAAGTACTTTTCCAATCATTTTTCCAGCATATTTCAATTTTCCAAAGCAAACATCATATTTTTTTCAAACTTGCATTTTTTTAAAATTCCATAGCACAAGCCTGATTCTTTGTGCATTCTAGGAAAAATAGAGCATCATTTAGATATTTGAGTCAAGTTAAAGCACATAATTGATCCTTGGTTCAATTACCCCTGGTAAAGGCGCCAGGAACGGTTGAACCTCGTACCGACAGGCGGATCCCATTCTACGGAATTTTCCCGCAAATTTTCAAAACGGAGGCGAGTAATTTTTAAAACCAATTTCAAAACTTTGGTCGAGTTTGACTCGCGAAATTCGTTTCTCTCTCGCAAGGGAGGGGAAAAATTTTTGCGATGATAACAACCTCGTACCGACGAGTGAATCCTGTCTCTCCATTTTTTCAGCAAATTTTCAAAAACGGAGGTGAGTAATTTCAAAATATTTTCAAATAAAGGTCAAGTGAGACATTTGCAAAAGAGTTCCTCTCTTCTTTCTTTTCTTTTCTATCTTTTTATTCCTCTTTAAAAAGGGAATTGAGGCTAAAGAGAAAAAGAGAAGGAGAAGAGGAAAAGAGAACAAGAGGAAAAAATTTGCAATGATCACAAGGTCAAATACTGATTTAGATCCAAAGATGTTTGACTGGATTCAAACTCAGTTCTGATTTGGATCTAGAACTGATCCAATCAGATCCAATTCTGATCTGGATCCAGAACTGATATGAACCAGATCCAGTTCTATTCTGGATCCAAAGTAGCCAGTCTGGCTCCAGATTCAGATCCCTTTGGATCCGGTTAAACTTGGTTCTAGAGTTGGTCTGGTACAGATTCAATTAAAATGGATCTGAGACTATGTTAGACTGAATCAGTTCGGTCTGACACGGTTTGATCCAAACCGGTTTGGTTCGTACTGGTTTGGTCTGAACCGACTCAACTTGAACCGGTTTGGACAGAACCAGTTTGACCATTTTTTTCCTAACTTAATCTGACCCAACCTCGAGTTCAGTCTGGGTGTGACCCAGACTGACTCGGTCTGGTCTGGTTCGCACCCAGACTGACCCGATATATATATATTATTGGCTCAGTCTGAGCATGACCCAGACTAGCGGGTTCGGTCTGCGTCACACCCGAACCGATCCATACCCCCCCCCCCCCCCCGTCGATAAAGTCCTAAGAGGGGGGGGGGGCTTCCATCTCCCCTTCATCTATGTCAAAGAGGGGCCGACTGTTAGAGCCGACCCTCTCTCTCCCTTTTTGCGGCAGAGGGGGCAGCCACCGGCATCGATCGACCCCCCCCCCTCTCTCCCATAACCTCTATTTTTTTCCTCGGTGAATTGCCGACAGTCATGGCTGCCAACCCTCAACCCACAAAAAAAATAAGAAAGAAGAAGATGATGAAGAAGGAGAAGAGGAGGGAGGAGTATCTCAGCCGATGCCGGTAAGTCCCTCTCTCTCTCTCTCTATCGTTCGCTCGTTGCATCGTGGAGGGAGAGGGTCTGTGTGAGGGCTTTTATAGCCCTAACGCAGGGTGAGGGATGAGGATAACCCTCACCCCCTCCCGCAGATTTTGGGGGTGAGGTTTATCCTCACCCCTTTAGGGTTTACCAAAGACGGATTCCTCAAATGGGGAACAACCTTTTTTTTTGCTTATCCCATCCAACGAAATTGTCGAAAGGAGTTACAATTCTACCCCCCCTTAAAAGAAAATTTATCCTGAATCTTACCTATAAACAAATGTGAAAATTACTCGCAGATGTTTGATTCACACTCCCATGTAGCCTCCTTATTGTTGTGATGACTTCATCTAACTAACACTATAATTAGCTATTTATTTCTTAGTTTTTGAACTTTCATATTCAGAATCTCTATAGGCTTCTCACTCATGCTTAAGTCATCTTGAATTTTTAGCACTGACTCAACAATATCCAGTATGTGGGAGGGATCAGGCATATACTTTCACAACATAAATACGTGAAACATGTGAATTTGACACAAGGAAGGTGACAAAGTCAGTCTGTATGCCGTCTGACCAACTCTCCCGAGTATCTCAAAGGGTCCAATATATCTTAGATTCAATTTTCCTCTTCGGTCAAAACACATCACTCCCTTAAAATGAGATATCTTCAAAAATACATGATTACCTTGCTCAAATTCTAACTCGCGATGTCTTTGGTCTGCATAACTTTTCTGTCGACTTTGAGCTGCCAAAATACATTCTTGAATAAATCTCATATGGTCTGCCATCCGCTGCACCAAATCAGGCCTTAACAATCTTCTTTCTTTGACCTCATTCCAACACGAGGGTGTTCGGCACCATTGACCGTATAGTGCCTCAAACGAAGCCATACCTATACTTGCTTAGAAACTATTATTGTAGGCAAAGTCCATCAAAGGTAGAATATTATTCCACGAGTCACTATAATCTAAGGTATATGTTTGTAGCATGTCTTACAGGGTCTGAATGGTTCGTTCCAATTGTCCGTCAGACTGGGGGTGAAATGTCATGCGCATCTTTATTGTGTCCCCAAGGCTTCTTGAAAACTCTATCAGAATCGCAATGTGAACTTCTAGTCTCTATCCGAAACAATTGAATCTGGTACTTTATGAAGTCTGACAATATCTTTGATGAATAATTGGGCCAATTGGTCACAAGTGTAAGTTGTCTTACAGACCAAAAAGTGAGCTGACTTAGTTAGCATGTCTACAATAACCCATACAGAATCCATCTCATTCTTGGTTCTTTGAAGTCTTGAAACGAAATCCATAGTGATATCTGCCCATTTTTATTCAGGTATGGAGAGTGGTTGCAGTAGTCTACTAGGTCGTTGGTGCTTAATCTTTACTTACTAGCACACCAGACACTTGCTTACAAATTCTGCAATGTCTCTCTTCATAGCGCTCCACCAAAATGTCTCTTTTATGTCTCGATATAATTTGCTGTTGCCAGGGTGGATGTCATATCTTGAGTGGTGTACATCATCCAATAATTGTTGTCTAAGCTAATTATCCTTTGGAATGCACATCTTATTACGAAATTTGAGAAGTCCTTGATTATCAACTTTGAAGTCTGACTCCTTATTTTTCAAAATCTTTTGTCTTACTTGGGCCAACTCAGGGTCTAATGGTTGATTTTCCTTAATTTGCTCTCACAATTTTGACCTCAATGTAGTTTGCACAAATAATAATCGACCTGATAAGTATTGGGCTTCTGCTTTCTGATGCGCGATCGAGAAAAATAAATTTCAATCTGCGAGTCTCGCTAATGATCTTGACTTTTTGCTAAGAGCATCAACGACCACATTCGCTTTTCTTGGATAATACTTCAGCTCAAGGTCATAATCTTTTAAAAATTCCAGTCATCTTCTCTACCTCAAGTTCAAGTCTCTTTATGAAAATAAATATTTAAGGCTTTGATGGTCAGTAAAAACTTCAAATTGTTCACCATATAAGTAGTGTCTTTATATCTTGAGGGCAAAAACAATTGTTGCAAGCTCTAAGTCATGCGTCAGATAGTTGACTTCATGCATTTTGACTTTGCAAGAAGCGTAAGCTATCACCTTACCATGCTGCATTGGAACGCAACCCAATACTTTGTGAGAGGCATCACTGTAAATAGTAAAACCTTCGGATCTAGAAGGTAAGATCAGTACTGAAGCAATAGTCAAACACTTTTTCATCTCCTGAAAACTCCACTCACACTTGTCATTCTATTCAAATTTTATGTCTTTTTTAGTGAGCTTTGTCATTAGAATTGCCAACAGAGAAAACCCTTTCACAAATCGCCAGTAGTATCCAGCCAATCCCAAAAAACTACGAATCTTGATAGGATTCTTAGGTCTAGTTCAATTAGTGACTGCTTCAATCTTTACAGGGTCTACCATAATTTCATCTTTAGAAATAATATGTCCAAGGAAGGACACTTGTTCCAACCAAAAGGCACACTTAGAGAATTTGGTGTAGAGTTGATGTTCTCTTAGTGTCTGTAGAACTATTCTCATGTATTCTTCGTGTTGCTCCCTCATGGTGGAATAGATGAGGATGTCATCAACAAATACCACCATGAATTTATCCAAATATGATATAAAAACTCTATTCATTATATCCATGAAGGTTGCTGGTGCATTAGTCAGACCAAATAGCATGACCAAGAATTCATAATGGTCATATCTTGATCTGAATGCCATCTTAGCTATATCTTTTTTCTTAATTTCCAATTGATGATAACCCAATCTCAGATCTAACTTCAAGAAACATGTAGCTCCTTGAAGTTGATCGAACAAGTCATCAATCTGTGGCAATGGATATTTATTCTTAATGGTCACTGCATTTAGCTACCAATAATCTATGCACATTCGAAGTGATTCATCATTCTTCTTGATGAACAGAATTAGAGCACCCCAAGGAGATACAAACAGTCAAATAAAACCTTTCTCCAGTAACTCTTGCAGTTGCTCTTTAAGTTCCTTAAGTTTGTGGGTCCCATCCGATAAGAAGCTTTCAAAATGAGAGTTGTTCCTAGGATAAGGTCTATCTAGAATTCAATTTCTCGATTGGGAGAGAGACCTGAAAGATCTTTCAAAAAAATATCAGCATATTCTTGAATTATGTCCATGTCAGATATGGTGAGATATTCTCTCTCTGGTCTTCATGTAGGTCAGAAAGCTCATGCATCCTTCTTGAATGTATCTGTTGTCCTTCAGGCGAGATATGATCATTGATTTCGATAGTTTTCTAACACCCTGATATGTGAAAGTTGGAGTCTGGGGGTTTTAAAAACTGATACTCTTCTTTCTATAGTCAACGATGGCATGATGGTTCGACAACCAGTCTATGCCGACAACAATATCTATATCCTTGAAATTAAGTTGCAATAAGTTTACATGCAACTCATAATTTTTTATTTTCACTATATAATTGTTATATACCGTGCCCACAATGATGGGCTTTCCTAGAGATGTTTCTATCAGGTAAGAAATATTCAACCGAGAAGGTGCCACTGACAACCGTCTCCCAAAGGCTAAAATAGTGAAACTATGTGTGGCCCAGAGTCAAACAACACATGTGCTAGAATATCAGAAATAGAGAGTGTACCTTTACCCACTTTTGGACTAGTAAGAGCTTCTTGTAGAGAAGCCACATAAGCGCGACCGGGTAACACTGGCTTCTGCTTCAGGGGTACACTGCTCCTCCGATCCGTTTGAGGGTAGTCGTTGGCATAGTGACCCATCTGCTGGCAGTTGAAGCACTTGACATTCCTTAGATCATATTTGCCCTCGTGCCTCTGAAGACCATAAGTCCTGCATGCATTGTCCAACTGGGCTGGCTTCTGAATCCTCTGCCTCTTTGCTTGTTGACCTCTCACATTTTTTATTTGCTTACCCTAGTTTTGACCAGGGGTTTGACCTCTATACTGTCTCTTATTTTTTCGCTGAAATCTTCCTCTATACTGAAACTTCCTTCAAGAGGACTCTGCCACCTTGCTACCATTGTGTTGGGTCTTGTCTTTCGTCTTGGGCTTTTTCTTTTCTTGGGGATTTTCTTTGGTCCTCATCTTCCAGAACTCATATCTGGAGGCGTAGTTCATGAGCCGACTATATTTCTTTATCTGCTGTGGGCCGACCAATCTAAGAATTTTGGGTCTCAAGCCCCTCTCAAAATGTCTGCACTTCTTTTTCTCATTTGCCACCAATGACTTGGCAAAATGAGAAAGAGAGTTGAAATGAGCTGGATATTGGGCTACAATCATATCGCCCTGCTTCAGCTTCTTGAATTCCTCTTCTTTTTCCACTCTCTGGCACTTCGAAAAGAATTGCCTGTAGAATATTCTCACGAAGGTAGACCAAGGAAAATATGTTTCCTACTTCAAGGTATCTCTAATGGATCTCCACCAGTGCTCTGCATTGTCAGTCAAATTTGACACAGCTATCCACACTCTCTAATCTTCTGGACACTGTATGACATCTAAGGCCTTTTCCACTTGCATTAGCCAATTTTTCGCTGCAACACCATCAAGAATGTCATCGAAAAGTGGAGGTTGCATGTTCTTGAACCTTTCAGCCCAAGAGGTGATGCCAAAAATAACCATTTGAAGCTGACTCTAATGAGCTTGAGTCGCTTGCAAGAGTTCGTATAAGATTTGATTCATGGTGTACTCAGTATGTATCTTCATTCTCTCTCCTATTGAGCTTCTTGCTAGCTATTCCTGTGGGATCTCCATACTATGCTCTTCATCCACACGAGGAGCTTAACTTTCAGGAGCACCAATAGACGAAGGTGCTCGATGATCTTGAGCATCCTCCATCGTGAGCGGTGATGAAGGCGCCCTTCAGGATGGTCCACCAAGGTGCTCCCTATCCCCAACTGCTGCATCTAGCTGCCCTCTCTCTCGTTTGACAGCTACTGTGTCCTTGGATAGATAGGACATTCTCCTACGAGTGGCCATATATGTTGCGTTGAAATCATCGCATAACGGGGTTATCATTATTTGGTTCATTTATACTCATATGAAATTTCATTACATGCAAACAATTATGACACTCATTGACCAAAAATCTCTTATTTTATTTCATTAATCAATTCAATGCATGTAAGAAATATTACTAGCAAGCAAGAAGAAAAATAATGCAAGACAAAAAGTAGAACTAAACTAAATAAACTAACTGTTTCTAGTGTTCTTCCACATCACTCTTTAATCCACCCGAAGCTTGGTCCTTTCCCTGAACTCCTTCGTGTTTGATGAGGGTGATTCGCAGGAAGGACATTCAGGTCATACTGGGGCAAAGTAGGGGTATATGTAGGTGTGGAAGAACTGTGGGTAGGGGAGGCAGGAGTATAGGTAGGTGAGGCAGGATCATCAGTGGGGTCTTTATCCTCGCCTCCCTCCAAACTCTCCAAGGTTGCCTGTCTATGCCTTAATCCTGGTCTGCTTTTGCTTGTTTCAGCAGCTTGCCATGCTGCTTCAGCGACCTGAATTGCCGCCCTCCTAGTTTCTTCAAAAAGAAACTCTCCTGGTTGTGACACTCCTTGAATGACTGTACTCATTGCAACCACATAACTAACTCAGGACATATGTCATCCCCGTACATTGGTCATACAAGAACCTCCTCGAGACACAAAGTAGGCGCTAGGGGATGCTCTCCTTGAGACTCCTTCTCGAGTCTCCGTCCAATCTATCCTTATCCGGCCATGTACTGATCGAGCTCTCTGACGGTAGGACTGATGAATCTCTCGCCTGTAGGATTATCTGTTGCCTCCGAGTAGTGTCGGGGTAGCCCTATCGGTAAGTGTCTCTTTCTTCGACAATGATACAAATTGATGGGGTCGTGATGTAAGATCTCTAACTATTTTAGTCATGCTTGTCATGACTCTAATTGCCATCACTATTGCAACAACAAACTCCTTTCTTCCTATGATAGGTGGCTCTGAATGATTTTGTACTCTAAGGTCTTCGTAATTGTTGTGTTCACTAGCTATTTTCTAATCACAAATAATCGAATTACTAACGTGTTCTTATTGAGCAGAGACTTATATCACATTTTATGTCATTTAACTTGTTATATATGATGAACTTCTTTGTGTGAACCTGGATCTGATACCACTTTGTAACACCTCGATCTGAGACCTTAGAAGTTCGAGTTCGGTTGCTATTACTTTTCAAAGGACAATAGTTCAAAGTTTACATAGAGAAAATATGGTTGTTTTTTTTTATTCCCATAATCAGCTTTTTCTTTACAATGTTCATCATTCATAACAAAAGAAAAGCAATTATATCTTTATTCAATGACAAGAAAATGGAATCTACCAAGTACTCTGTTGAAGACGAAGAAGCTACTCACATTTTGTTTGTGCTAATGTACCAGGAACCTATAATTGTAATTAAACATAAGGGTGAGTCTACAATCCAGTAAGAAATAATTATAAGCAAATAAACATTTAAACTTACAACTCTAGTGGGCTCTAAGCCCCTAGTCTTAGTTTAGTTTTTGACATACCACACAAGTTTGTATATTTTAATTATCCCAATTAACTTTTTCAAACACTCTCTCACAACAACCATCACTAAGTCGACTATACCGGTCATAGCTGTCTATGAACGTAGCAACCCACGTAGAACACCCAAATTTTATAATGTTGGTCAGATAATGAATCATACACTCTCAGTGGTCTCTGGACCACCAGGCACTACAGTGAAACCACCACGGAGACTCCACTGATAGCTAGCCGGGAGGTCAGGTTCTCAATTTCGGTATGGTTCATGTTATATCCTAATTATGATGGTTATCAACCATCCATGGTCCTCCATAGTCCCAACCTAGTATGAGTGTAACCCTAAATCATAACTAAGTTCAACACATTGAACCACATTCTCAAAAATTATACTTCACACGTTCCCTCATGAGTGATATCGTAAACTGATCACGACTGATCTCACTCTTTAATCTCATGATGACATTAGGACTCACATGATCTCTAACTAAGCATGCAACGATGTAGTGTCTCTACATCGTTAAATCACCGATGGCCCACTCTCCATGATGGCTACACTCTAACCACGAACTAGGTAGCCCTTGCCATAGGTCGACACTTTCGGGATGTAAGGGGTTATGCATGTTGATCTCAATATATCCATTCACACACCCTAAATAGAATAAATGAGACTTCAATCTAAACATAATCTCATCATAATGCATGTTATTAATAATCACATAAACATGTGATCACAAAATGATCTCTTTTTAACATGTATGACATACCATAACTAACACGTATATCATAACTAACATGTATATGAAATCAACTCATAATGTCAAGCATGAAAATTTTATGCATGTCATGGTCTCACTCAAAAAATATCATGCTAATCATATTCATTTACAACATTACAATACCATGCAACGTAAAAATGTTTATTTACTTCTAAAAATTACTCATAATATCCCTTACCTCAAATGTGAATACTATACTCTAGATGCAATCAAGTCTCAAGACGCTCTCACAATAGAATCTGATCATTACATAGACATATTTACATTAATACACAAAACTTCTTATAGAATTACCAAAATATCCTTCCTGAATTGACTCATGAAACCTCAATTTTTGTATCACTAATTTAACCAAAACCAATAGACCAGTGGATTCTCCTCTACGATATGATCGAACGCACTAAACCTCACTCAATTCTGAGTTTAGGGTGCAAAGTTATGCCTATTTTACCAAAATAGATCTCAGGTACCCAAAAGGGTACTTTGGTTATTTTTAAAAATTCAAAAATAATCCAAACCCAATTCAGGTCAAATACTGATCTGGATCCAAAGCTGTCTGACTGGATTTAAATCGAGTTCTACTCTGGATCTAGAACTGATCCAATCAGATCCAATTCTGATCTAGACCCAGAACTGATCTGAACCAGATTCAGTTCTGTTTTGGATCTAGAGCAATCGGTCTAGATTCAAACTCAGATCCCTTTGGATCTGGTTCAATTTGGATCTATCTAGATTGACTAAATCAAACTAGATCTAGAGTTGGTCTGGTACATATCCAATCAAAATCAATCTGAGACTATGTCAGACTGAACCAGTTCGGTTTGACACAGTTTGATCCAAACTGGTTTGATTCAGTCGGGTTCGGTCTGAACCGACTCTACCTGAACTGACCAATTTTTTTTTATTTTTTATTTATTTATTTATTTTTTATTTTTTATTTTTTTTTCCTAACTTAATTTGACCCAGCCTCTGGTTCGGTCTAGGCGCAACCCAAACCGACCTGGTCTCACTATATATATATATTGGCTTGGTCTAGGCGTGACCCAGACCAGAGGGTTCGGTCTGGGTCGTGCCCAGACCAACCCAGTTCGGTCTGGGTCGCACCCGAACCGACTCGGTTCTTCCGATAAAACCCTAACAGGGGAGGAAAAAAGGGCATCACCCCCTTCTGTCTCCCCTTCATCTCTATCAAAGAGGGGCCGGCCGTCGGAGCCGACCCTCTCTCTCCCTTTTTGCGGCAGAGGGGGCGGCCACCGGGGTCGGTCGGCCGACCCTCCCCACTCTCTCTCCCATAACCTTCATTTTTTTTCCTCTATCGAAAAAAAACAAAAAAGAAGAAGACGATAAAGAAGGAGAAGAGGAGGGAGGAGTACCTCATCGCCGGTAAGTCTCCAATCTCACTTTTTTTTCCTCTCTCTCTCTCTCTCTCTCTCTCTCTCTCTCTCTTCCGCTCTTTCTCTCTCTTTCTGTTGTTCGCTCGCTGCGTGGTGGAGAGAGAGGGACTGCGTGAGGGCTTTTATAGCCTTCACGCAGGGTGAGGGATGAGGATAACCCTCACCCCCCCTCCTGCGGATTTTGGGGGTGAGGTTTATCCTCACCCCTTTAGGGTTTACTGAAGACGGTTTTCCCAAATGGGGAACCGCCTCTTCTTTTTTTTGCTTATCTCATCCCTTAAAATTGCTGGAGGGAGTTACAGTGGAGGCCTATCCTCCCGCGTTCTTATCAAAAAAAAAAGCTCCACGCATCTGGTTAGTTGGGTCGGCTCAAGGCATTCAAATTGAAGGATGCCATAAGTACGATACTCAGGCTGCCACAAAATGGAAGCAAATAGAAATCATCTCTAGTTGGCTGGGGAGAGTATCCATAGAGTACTAGACTATAGCAGATCCAGTGTTTGGGCCCCGGTACTTTACAAAGTACTTGGGCCATGTCTTTTATGTTTTAGACAGAAAATATCTGCATGCGTAGCGATTTTCTGTATTTGTAATTTACACAAAAATTCACTACATGCGTTAGGGATTTCTCCAGCCGCAAGCTATTTCACCCTAGCCTGTTGCTTCCATCTAATTTCCTCTTTGACCCTCCAGTTTTTCAAAAGCATTGATAACTCAATGGATCTGACCTGCAAACTCTGTAGGTGCAAATCATATAGAGACTCCGGGGAATACATAGTTTGATACAACGCCAAAATCTCTTGCTCTCAAGCAACCATTTGCTAAAATTTAACCACATCTCGATTATAGAGTCAAGCATTGATATTCTTAGCGAGACGAGACAGTTTCTCATGACACCGGATAGCCGTTCACTGCTCATTTGAGGGCTTGTTCCAAGAGTTAGAGATAATTGTGTGAAAGTCTGGCTCCTGGAGCCACCATTGTTCAATATTCTGCTCTATCATGGATCAATATTTTTTTGGGCTTACATATATATACTTTGGGTCTTTCCTGTGTTGGATTTTTTTTACTCGATCAGATCCTTAATACCACGTTTCTGCAAATTCGTAGATGCAAGCCTATGCAGATTTTGTTCACGTGTTACAGATTTTTTTCAGCATGACCAGATTGACGTGTTAAGCATGATCAGACTATCGTTTTTGCACAACTTGAGGTTAACGAAAAGTTTGGTCATTTAAATCTGTGTTTTGAGGTTTTAATAGCATGAACCAGTTTTGTTTATTTGAGTAAGATCTGACATTGCTTAGAGCGTGAGCAAATTTATGCATACTTTGATTTTTTTTCCCATGCATTGATTTTATTTAGTTCATGTACCTTGCACAGACTTTGATGCATTGTTACTTTGAAATCTGATTTTCCTTGACTTAAAGTCCAATATTTTTAATATCATGTGAAATTAATATCATGTTCAGATTAGTGGTATGTTCAGTGTTAAATAAGTATGCTTAAGTTGACCGCATAGTTCATCTCTTGAATCTGACGTGTTTATGCATTGAGATGGGTAAGTGTTTATACTGTTTAGATTTTGGGTTGCTCCCACGAATCTGTCCAAACCCCAATTTTCTTAAGGTTTGAACTGATAAAAAAAAGTTTTGGGACAGATGTTCACATTGAGTTGAGTTCAATCAGAATCTGTTTATATATGATTTATAGTAGATGATGTTTGTCTTTTTTTTTATAAATTGTGCACAGTATGTGGTTGGTTCCCTTTATTATTTTGTTGTGCATAATTTGGTTTATGTTGTGTATATCAACATACTATTTGTCCATTTTTATAGCATAGGCATTTGTACTGTTACTGTAAATTCGGCATATGTTGAAACTGGGATTCGCGCATATTTGCAATTTAATCTGGAATTTTGTTTCATTATGTAAGTATGTTTTATGTATGCTGATTTTCCTTGTTTCACTAATGTTAGATTATTTAGGTTGAATTTGATTTGAGCATGTTAATTTTGACTTATGTATGTTAGTTTTAATTTATTTAAATTTGGATTTAGTTCTGCAAAGCCTTATTTAAGCTTAGGTAAATCTGGATCTTTGTATGTTAAATCTGGCTTAGGATTTAACTATATAAACCTGAGTTTTATTCAATTGTAATTTAACTCGGGACCCAAGTAAATGAACGTGAGTTTTCATTTAAATGTGATTTGAGTCTGAATTTAATTAAAACAATCTGAGTTTTTATTAAACAAGTAAATATGGGATTTTATTAAACAAAATCTGAGTTTTTGTTTGATAGCTAAATCTGGCTTTAGATTAAATAAAATTTGAGTCTTATGTAACTAGTCAGATCTATTTTTTTTGGTGGTAGATAAAATTTGGTTCTTTCTTTACTATTATGAAACTAACTTCTTGGTTGGTCTAAAAAAATTTAAAAGTGGGCTTAAATCTAGGATTTATTACTTCAATATGGATTTCTAAGTTAATTGTTTAAATCTGGAATATATTATTTAAAATCTGAATTTCTGACCAAACTGTCAAAACCTGGGTTTGGCTAGGGATGCAAATATATACTTCATTCTCGGATATTTGATGTGAATATATTTTGTATATTTTATTTGTGAGAATCAGATGTTAGTGTGAAACTGTGCTTTATTCAAGAGGCACATATTTCGTAATGGTTGTGATTGAGCTATTTAAGGGCCTTTTGAGATTATGTGTAATGGTTGTGATTGAGCTATTTGAGGGCCGGGTAGTTATAAAATCATGAAAGATGCTTATGATTTAAATTCCCATGTGGCATGAATATTACCTAAAGGCCAAATCGAATAATGCATGTTGTTTTTTTATGAAGAATCTTTAATAATTAAAGAAATGTATAAGAGACCAAGCAATGTAATTATCTTTTTATTCCTTGATCGCTTTCTGAAATGGTGAGATTCTTGAACGGCGATCATGAAGGACCGTGATGATACTGATCGCTGTGTGCACTGTTTACTTCAAAAACCCAATAGGTGGTTCGTGTTTCTAGCTACAGTTGTAAAAACTCTCACCACTTTGCTAGGGTGGTGTCTGACTGAGTTGCAGTTATTGGTATATCAAGAAAAGTGGCGTGATGTCTTTGTTGTCTATATGCTTCTTTTCTTATTGTTGGTTTGTGAGAGGGTCTCGTATGGTTCTTACCTCAATTTTAAAAACCTTTTGGAGTTGCTGAGGCTCAGTCTTAGCTGAGCAATGTGATGGCAGGACCGGTTTCTTGGAGATGGTGACAATTTATGATTTGGTGGCCATAGTTGTTGATTGTTTTTGAAACTTATTAAATTTTAAATTGGGTTATCAAGTTGAATGCATTCAATTTAAATTTATGAATTGAATAAATTTATGTTTTTAAATGAATGTTGGTTTGGTGGATATGAAATTTGTAATCTGCCCCATATCCATAAGTTGTCTTTTGCAATGATTTAAAAACATGTGTTTGATTAAAAAAAAACTGCAAATTTTTAGGGGTGAGTTTGGGGTCATTACACCTATACCTGTACTCAAAGCCTGTTTGCAAAATCAAAACAATAGAGAACAAGGACAAGAGACTAATTCTAATGCTCAACCGAGCCATGGTTCTCATATTGTGGAGATGTGTAGCAGTCCTATTTTGAGTCCTGCCAATTCGATTTTCAGCTCGCGTGAGAGTCATGATGAGCAACAGGTTCAGGTCTAACCTGTTCGGACTCATCATATGGTCACGCGGCCCCAAGATGGCACTTGGAAACCCAAAGTGTTTTCAACATCTAAGTATCCTATACCTTGAGACTCTTGGTTACTTTGTTGCAAGATAAAGATAACATAATTTTTAAAGAGACTATCAAGGAATCCAAGTGGTGTAATGCAATGAAAGTTGAATTCAAAGCTCCTATAAAAAATCGAACATGGGGAGCTTGTTCCACGTCAATAAGCGAGTCATAAGTGGATCTATAAAATAAAAAGGACAGATGGATCCTTAGAATGATACAAGACCTGCTTAGTGGCCAAAGGGTATAACTAACAATAGGGTTTGGTTATTTTGAAATATTTAGTCCGATTATAAAGGCCATAAGTATTCAGTGGTTACTGCTATCCATAATGTATGGAAAATCAAACAACTTGATGTCCATAATCCATTTCTGCATGAAAATTTGTCTGAAAAAAGTTTATATGCTTTCAAGATCCAAAAATTTCTCATTATGTATGTAAGTTAAAGAAAGCCTTGTATGGCGAGCCTAGTTCTCAAGATTGAGTTCTTTTCTCCAAACTATGGGATTCAGGGAGGCAAAAATGGATACATCACTGTTTATTCTTAGAAATGGTTAGAATGTATGCACTCATATATGTGGATGACATTATAATTATTGAAAAGGCCACAAAATATGTTCAATAACTCATCAAGAGGCTAGGGGCAGAATTTGCACTTTAAGATCTTGGATCGCTGTATTTCTTTTTGGGTATACAAGCTCAGTTTTCAAAAAGTGGTTTGGTTATGATCCAGAAAAAAATATATCTTGGACCTCCTTATGCAAACATCGATGACTGAAGCAAAACCCGTCGCTACCATCATAGCTTTGGTGCCACCATTGTTTGTCATTTCTAGACCCAGTTTTAAAGATCCAACTCTTTATTGAAGTGTGGTTGGTGCATTGCAGCATGCCACCATGACTAGACCAGATACTTCTTTCGGAATAAATAGAGTATGTCAATATATGCATTCTCCAGGTGGGGCAGCTATAAAGTGTACATTAAGATACTTTAAAGGAACCATTGAGTACGATCTTGTTTTCAAAAGTTCTGATTTGTCCTTGAGTGCCAACTCAGAACATGCTGGATTGGATGGTCAGATGATAGAAAATCCACAGGTGGCTATTGTGTGCTTTGTGGTCCAAATCTCATATCCTAGAGCTCATGCAAGCAAACCCATTGTATCCAGATCCAGTACAGAGTTTGAATACCATGCTCTTGCAAATGCCACTGCAGAGATAACTTGGTTGCGATATTTGATGCACGAATTAGGGATTTTATTATCTAAAATTTCAGTTTTATGGTTTGAGAATGTGGGAGCATCTTACTTATCTGCACATACTATGTACCACAACAGAAGCAAGCACATAGAGATAGACATTCACTTTGTTTGGGATAAACTAGCTAAGAAAGCTATTATTGTTCAGTATACATGATCTAAAGATATCAGGTTGCAGACGTTCTCACAAAACCCTTACAATCTCAGTGGTTCCAAATTCTATGCAGCACGCTCAACGTGTTTCCAACTCTGTTAAGCTTGATGGGGGCTGTTAAGAATAGAAGAGATATGTAATCAGCTCAAAATAAGGTAAGAGTAAGGTCGGTAACTTGGATGAATAGGCAAGCCAAAAGGAAGCTATCAAATAAAGAATGGTAAGGAATTATCATATTCTGATATGGCAAGAAGAGAAAAAGTTTCTAATGGAGAGTGTAAAGATTAGCTCATTACATGTCTCCATTGCTCAAGGGACATCATGGCAGAAATTCTTCCTTAATTGCAGAAAGACAATTGTCTTGGACACTCCCAACAGGGAGATAAAATCTTGTATCTCATGAATAATATATAATGAGAAACACCTCTCTCAATGACGGTTGAGTGAGAGAGGATACCGTGGACGTAGGATCTTGAATCCAAACCACGTTAAAGTCTTGAGTATTGTGTAGATTGCACTACAACTAAATCCTCTAAACATGTAATCTTGTTAAAGCTGTTCATAAATACAGCATAAAGGGGTGAATACAGGCATAGAACCCAGCTCTCTAGCCTGATTAAGTACCCTTCAAAGGTCCGCAGTTTACTACTTGGGCCTGTGAACTAACAGGGAGACTAACAAACCGAGCTTCTTTACTGATCTAGAATAGGAATTTGCCAACACATACCACACAGGATGTAGGAAAAGGAGGGTGCAAATGGTCGGATAATAATATACAGAATCTGATTCCAGACATTATGCAACAGATCTGAGTTCAGATCCAAATCTAAACTCGATCCCATGCAGCAAAGTTGAGTCCAAATTGAATTTGATATGAGTCTACTGGATCCAACAAGAAAACATTAAAAAACAAAGCTTTTCCATGTAAAAAGTGCAAAAGAATTGGATATAATCCGGATCTGAATGCAGAAGATGCTTACCCAAATTCGAAAAGACCAATGTAAATCTAAATCCAGTCTTGGTTTGCATTCAGACCTTATTTTAAGATCCAAATCCTAAAATAGTGCTGGATTTGGATCAGAGATCCAACCTAATCCGATCCATATGCACGACTGAGCCAAGTCAGTCTCATTTTTAGGAATCTGTTCATTAGCTCCTACAAGGCAACGGCTAGCATGGATTGGCAAGGCAATGTCTTAAATCTTTTGTTTTCTCAAACCAGCACAAATCAGGCCTTTGACTAACTGGGACTGTGAGCCAAGTATATGTAACAAACAGACCAAACCACTTTGTTGATCTGGCACAGGAATGAACCAAATCGAACTACAGCTTGTAGGATAAGTCAGCCTGAAGCTTGTGAACCTGTCCTAATCCTAGTGAATCAGACCAGGCTTAGCATCACTTGGCAAGATAATGTCCCAGAGACAGACCATATTAGTCGGTTAGTCCTCTGCTTGTTTGCAGTCCTACTCGAAGCAAGACAAGCTGATCCTCAGCCTATTCAGGTTCTGTTGACAGGCAAAAATTATTAGAGATCCAACAAAAAGGTACTGATTTGAATTGGAATCTGAATCCAGAAAAGTTCCGATCATGTAAGCAATGAAACATATTTCAGATGAATTGCATTGAATTTGTACAGATCAAGCTAGAACATGTTGGCACACAATTGTTTTAAAATTACAATAATGGAATCCATCTAACTTTGCTCTTCGATTTGATCGAACTAATCAAAGTACAATTTATCATGTAAACCTCACATCATTTTCTAAGAAATCCTAATATAGGAACTGAAATACAATGAGCCTTCTGTTGGCAACTGTTAATGGGCTACAGTTACATGGGAAAGGGAACACAGAAAGAAACTAATAAAATTTACATAGCACCAAAAAATCAGAGGCCTATTAAGGTGTAATGGGGCAAATTTTCAGCACCTCTGATAGAAGCAACTTCGCCTGCTGCTATATGTGTTTGCCTAATTCTACTTTCTTCATCAATCGCATTGTGCTGTGAAGTACTGAATCCAATATCCCAGCAACCTGGAATTATATTGACAGCATTAAGGAAAAAGAATAAAAAACCTGCAAAGTTTAACCTAATTTACAATAAAAGAAGAAAAGATAGTTTCATGTTCGATCCTTTATTAAAAATTTTGTCATGCATTATCGCTTCCAATTTTTCATTACTATTGTGGTCACAGATGCTCTCTTATAACAAGCCTTTGTATTGATAATAGAGGTCAGGAGATCTTTTTGTATTCTTGGAAAGCACTCATTAGGAGATGGCCTCTCTCTCTCTCTCTCTCTCTCTCTCTCTCTCTCTCTCTCTCTCTCTCACACACACACACACACAAAAACACCAACATCAAGCAAGTGATACAAGACAACTGACCGTGAAAACACCACCGATGATGGCACAAACATTTGTAATGAAGTGAGAAAAGGATTTGGATACTTCTGTCACCAGTACCTAAACCAAAACAAACAGATTACAGGGGTTTTGAAATGTTAAAAGCTGTGCAAGGAAAAGCATAAATAAGCCAACCTGCATAGGAGAGAGCTCAAAGTGGAACTTAGCAACAGGAATGTCCTGACTCTGCACCAAACTGCTGTGCGTAGTATACTCATACTCCTCGAGCAATTTAAATTCCTGGCTAGCCTTTCTTGATACAACCTCAGTCTTCACTATCTGAAGGTAGTGTTCAATCTGCATAAGCAAAAATACTTGACATATCAAGATTTCACAATCTAATCCCCAAATACTGAGATCTGTACAATGTAGTGATCTACATATGTCCAACTTTTCAAGCTGCTGGAGGTGGACTTTCTAAATCAGCCACTAAAAGCATCCAAGGCCAGTACTACTTTTACAAAAAAAAATCACAAACTTAAATACCCAAAAATTCAAGACCACGTTAATTCTAACCAAAGGCAAGTTTTTATTCTGACGCCAATCGATAAAATAACCAGTCAAAGGGATTCATAGACTCACAGTAACATTAGCATTTGCATCTCCTTGTTTGGTTATGTAAGCAGTTCCAGCTAAACACATCTATGAAGTTAGATTGTGTCAAAACAACTCGCAAAGTGAGATTCAAACTAGATTACAGGTACAATCTTTTGTACCAAATCTTAACCCATTAATGAATAAAGGTTGTCACTGCAACAATTATTTTGTTTTTTTCAATTAATTATTAACTTAAAAAATGTAAATGACCTTGCTCAGGGTACAAGTGGCACCGATAAACAAACCAAGTTCATGAAACTGGTAGAGACAATGAATACGGCCGTCATTCATTCGATGCCAAATGTTACCTAAGAGAATGCAGGTTGGTTTGGTTTTAAGAGTAGTTCAATAAAGGTAAAATGGATCATGTTCGAGCATGAAAGCAAGAAATCTAGTAGCCATCCAATAACGTCCATTCCTTTATCTTTTAGAATAGTGGAGGATCAATCCATATCAATAAGCATTCAGTAGCATCCAGATGTTTTCCTTTAGGAAAAATAGGGAATCAACATCCACATCAATGTGCTTAAAGGCAGATTCATGGTCAGTCTGTTCATAACCCAACAACCATTCACAACTACCTATGGATAATCCTAGATAGGTTCTAGGCAGAAGATTGTAATGAACTGATTGTAGATTGTAGATTGAAATAGAAAGCACTACCTTGACCTTACTGGGATCCAACCAAGTTAATGTCCTAGTCTATTTGTATCAAGTAAGATACTAGCCATCTCCAATATGCTTCTGATCATCCCTCCAGAGCTATAAACAAGTGTTCTTTCATCTGTAACTTGGAGTTCAAGAAATAAGCAAACCGATTTTCTTTGCAGAAAAGCAAGCCCCCCAATTTCTGTTATTCTTTGCAAAGGAATGAGATGAAGAAGAATCTCTTTAAAAGGTTTAACTAATAAAAAAAATCATCATCTTATGATATCTTATCATCCCCATCATCAGAACAGTTCATCAAAACCAAAGAATGAAGGCACCCATATTCTTCTCGTGGTGTAAAGCAAGGTTTGTAAGTTGTAACAATGGTAGGATGTATTCCAAAAGCAGATGCTAAAGCACATGCCCCAAGGGAGGTTGGCGGGGCCTTGACTGTTAGACGGGCGGTCAAGGTTCAAGGTCTGATTCCCATGGGTGTTGCCCCCTCTGCGCAAGTCAACACGTAGCATAAGCCAGGTTTTTGTGCCGGGTGCGATTTCTTTGGGTTATAAATCAAAAAACAGAAAAGTTGCTAAAGCACACGGCGACAGCAATAAAGTAATAAAGTGATCTTATGCTTGGTTGGCACTAAGAGCTAAGGCATTCTCATTTTGCCCAAAGAAAGAGCAATGATTACAGCGTCAATGTAAAACTTCACAAGACTGTAAAGGCTATAAGAAGGCGGTCTAGAAAGGCCATAACTCAGATCCCAACCAACAGCCGCAGTCCCTTAAGCTTCTACCAACTTTCCTCCTGAAACCGTGGCCATTTTGCCATTGTTGTCAGTCCTATTCTTCTTCTCTTTAACTATTAGACAATGGCATGGACAACTAAGATAGCAAGCCATGCAATGCTTGTTCTTGGTGTATTGGTTTGCTTGAATGAAGCTGCCACAGTCTTCCAGGTTGGGGACTCCCAAGGATGGACTGTGCCTAAGGATCCTACCACGAACCCGTACAACCAATGGGCTGGGAAGAATAGATTTCAGATTGGAGATTCTCTATGTAAGATGAGATTTCTATTAAACTTCCTTCTGATCACATCATAATCCATTGGTGGCGGTTTAAATTTTGATTTAAATATCATTGCTGACTTACCCATGTTGCATGGGCTGGCTCAAGCAATGAGGATGTCAAGCTTATGTAGGCATACCAGCATTGGCCTCTCTGGTGTACTGTCTATAGGATTTGTATAACTGATTTACAGTGACTACCAAATACCACTTTAATACAAAAGCCAGATTTTTTGTGCTGCCACAACACCAGGGGGCGTTTTAGGAATTGAAAAAAGGTAAAAGGGATTTGGATAATAACTAACTTTTACACCTGCATGGCTGTATAAGACAGTTTGTAGGAATAATTTTCAGTGTAAGTATAGATATCATGTGTTATCTCTAGAATTCCAAGTTAGAGAAACATTGATATGAGAAACTCATAGAAGTTGCTCTATATGCAGTGTTTGTTTACCAAGCAGGCAGCGATTCGGTGCTTCAAGTAAGCCAGGATGATCACACCAAATGCAATACAACAGCACCAATTGCCACCTTCAACGACGGTCGCACTACCTTCAAATTCCAACAATCAGGCCCTTACTATTTCATCAGTGGGGTTGAGAACAACTGCAAGAACAATGAGAAGCTTGTGGTTATAGTGATGGCTGATAGAACCAATCAATCCTCCACTCCTGCCACCAATGGTGTCTCGTCTTCCAAACAGAGAAAATTTGTTGCCATTTTTGGAGCCCTTTTAGGCCCCTGCATTCTCGTTCTGTGATTTTGATTTTGTGTTAGATTGTGGTTAAGACCTGCGTTTGTGCCATTCTTGTGCCCTTCACTGTTGTTCATGTATCGAGTTGTTGGTATTTTTATCCTTTGATTGGATTGTCAATGTATTATGGTGGTTTTACCGATCAAGTGTCTTTGTATTACTTAATAAAATATCAAATGCAGTTCGCTCGTAGCACCTTCCTCCCAAGAAATATCTAGATACAAAACAAAAATTTTGAACCAAAGGTTACTTATGTTATTAACCAAAAAAAACAAAGGTTGTTGTAGCATTTGTTGAAAAATATTTCACTCCATGAGTAAGGCAACTGAGCTTGAACCAGGTGCGCTCGAAGGCACACGTTACACACATTGTCTTTCAAGCGATAGTTGTCCTACTTAGAATCAAGTCCTTGATGCAATGGGTATACATGCAACTTCGCTCCCAAGTTATAACCACGCTTTCACTTTCTTGCAAAGATCAATAAACTTCTTGCATTGGGTGAGACCGAGCAACTCAACACAGACCACCTTTTGAATATACTCTTGACTAGGTTAGGTTGACCTATGATAGATTAAATCCTAGGCTCAACATAGGCAGAGACCCTAGGCTTAATTTAGGCAAAGCCTTGACTAAGTGAAAGTCTAAATGCACTATAGTGAAAAATAGGAAAAGCATTAGGGAAAGAGAAATCTTTAGTGAGCTAGGGGATTCTAGAGAGAGAGATCGTGGGAGGAGAGGAAAGATGAGTGATGGAGAGAATGGGAGAGGGCTGAGGTATATATAGGCTCAATCTAATAACTCAAAATTAATGCCCACAAAAGTATATTTAGTGGATCCAAACAGCCCGCAATAAATTGCTAGGGTTGGTTAAATGGCTAGGAAAAACAAAGGGTAAAATGTCTTAGTCAATAGGACAAACAAGGCCTTACTGATGTGCGTCAATGACCAGCAATTTGATGCATGATCAACATTCAAAGGGCTTGAGCAGCACAGGAACTTCAGAGTATTCATTGGCCATGCATAAATGTTTGGTCAAGGACAAGGATTAGTTCCAACATGTAATAAGTATGGGTCAAGGTTCCTAAATAGGTTAGTCAATGATCGATCTTAGACTTGAGGATTAAAATCATTCCAAGTACTAAAAAGAATGCTTAAAGATCAAATGAAACTAAATCAAGCCAGATCGGATCCAAGTCTACATCTAAGATCCAAAGCTAAATCCAAATCCAAACTCCAAGGTCCAAGTCCAAAGTCAAAGATAAATCCAAAGTCCAAGGTCCAAGTTCAAGTCTAAGTCCAAATTAAGCAAAATGCAAATCCAAAGCCCAAAGTTTAAGGTTTAAATTAATATGCCTTCAATGGGCCTTGCCTATAAAGGAAACATCACACTAAATAAAACCAAGTTCTCACACTCTTCTATGTGAGAGAACTTGTAGGAATAAATGAACAACCACTAACTTAGGTAAATATAGGATGAAGAGTAGAAAAAACCTAGATAGTTTTGAGCCAAAACCCAAACATCATTTAGCCAATCTTGTACAGTGATTCCCAAACAAGAAAGTAACAATGAGATCTATGGGTGTATAAACAATTGAAAACATAATTATGTTGATTGTGTTAAGAATGAAAGAGATATGAAATCAGATCAAGATAAGGCAAGAGGATCAAATGATAAGGTTGGTAACTTGGGTGAATCGGCAAGCCAAAAGGAAATTGTCAAAGAAAGAATGATAAGGAATTACCATATTATGATAAGGCAAGAAGGAAAAATGTTTCTAATGAAGATAGAGGAAAGATTGGCTAGTTACTTCTCTCCATTGCTTAAGGGATAGCATCACAGAAACTCCTCCTTAATTGTAGAAAGACAATTGTCTTGGACACTCCCAAATAGGGAGATAAAATCTTGTATCTCATGAATAATATATGATGAGGAACAACTCTCTCAATGTTAGTTGAGTGAGCGGGCATTGTGGATGTAGGATTTTGAATCCGAACCACGTTAAAAGACTTGAGTTTTGTGTGTTCTTTTATTTCTATGGTATCAAAGCCCCAGTTAACTGTGGCCAAAAGCTCGAGTTCTTTATCCAGTTTATCATCCTCAAGCATTTCATTTGGTATGTCGAGTTTGTTTTTATTTTTTCAAGTCCTAAGTAATCTACATCACTTTCTCACCATTAAACTTATGACTAAAAACTACCTCCTTTGAGAGTCGCGGTTCAAGTCGATTCTATTCACATGTGACATGATCGGCTATATTGATAGGAGAAAACTTGCTCCACCCATTACTCACAGTGATCCAACTAGTCTGAACCTTGAGTGGAGAAGGCATGATTAGATATTACTTAATTGGATCTATGCCTCTTTGTGTGAACTCATTCTTAGCCAAGTGATTTGGCTTAACACTTCTTATAAGGTTTGGAACTTGTTGAAGGTGTCCTATGTTTTACACTCGTGGTCAAGAATCATGCAGATAAAATCTCAATTCTAAGATCCCAGAAATGGTTCAAAGAGCATCGATGAATACATCCAGAGGACCAAGTCTATTGCACATCAGTTGGTTGTTGTCTCAAAACCCATAGCATATATCATCATGCAAGTCTTTAGAGGTTTATCCAACTAGTATCTCACATTCAAAACCACGATTGAGACTAGATTCAATCCTTTAACTTTGAATGAGCTTCATGGTATGTTGTTGATTCAAGAAGCTCATCTTAGTGAGTTAGGAGAGCATGATTCAGTTTGTTTCACTCTTTCCATGAATTTGTAAGTAGGCAGTCATATCATCAACAAAATCATGAAAGTGAATATGGTTATGGGGGGAAACTATCATGGTAATGGAAAAAATTGAAGAGGTAGACAACATAACCCATCCAATGGTGGTCAAGGTAACAAGGGTCCAAAAGTCTACTATTTGAAAGGGTGTGAACAATTACCCAATGTTCCTCAAACACGCCAAACAAAAAAAATGATAAGAAACAAAACAAAACAAAACTTTTAATGTGGTTCAACAAAAGCCTACGTTCACAGTACTCCTCTCAACGATTTCATGAGAGAGAGGTTCCCTTACAAAATGAACTCTTTACAAGATCAAAGGAGATCTATCTTGAAGATTAGATCTCTAGATATCAGGCCACATTTTCAACTAATAGGCATTACAAGTAGAATCAATTTTCTAGGTCTCTCTAACCTTCTCAACTGCCTTATCTTCTTTATCCTTATCCTTTTCAATAATGTATACTTGCCTTATAGTTGATCCTATCCTTTTGCACAACCTTGTATCATTAGGACTCTTTGATGTTGGTTCATTTGGACTCTTTAATAGAACTAGAACATCTACAACCCGACTTGGATCATCATATGGAGTCAGACCTGTATCATCTTTAACATGTCCCTTCAAGCTAATCTCTCAAAGATTAAGCTTGTCTCTCAAATAACTAAATTTTGTATCACTTAACAGTTTTGTGAAGGAACAAACTTGACATCAATTTCTTACGTTGCCACATTTTCTCTAACAAAATGAAAATTCACTTCTATGTGTTTGGTCCTGGCATGAAAAACAAGATTGTTAGATAGATAAGTTGCTTCAAGATTGTCACACCATATGACCAGAGATTTTGATTCTTGAATACCACGTTCACACATTAATTGTTGTAACCAAAGAAGTTCTGATGCTTTATACTCTGCTTCGGTACTAGACTTAGCGACAATTTGTTGCTTAGAGGACTTTCAGGACAACATATTCGAGCCAAGATATGACAAATAACTGTTAGTGGACTTCGATCATCTGGGCATCCAGCCTAATCGGCATAAGTGTAGGCAGACAACATACAACTATTTGATTTGGAGATTTGAAGACCCAAAGTAATGGTACCCTTGAGATATCTCAGAATATGCTTCACAAGCAACCAATGGATATCTGCAGGATCATGCATTTATTGACAAGCCTTATTTACAACATATGACAAGTCTAGTCTAATGAAGGTCATATATTAAAGAGCCCTTATAATACTGTGATATTGAGTTGGGTCTTTAAGTTTCTCACCTTTGTATCTGGATACTTGAACATTTGCTACTGCAGGAGTCAAGAGAGGCTTGCAATTTTCTATTCCTGTTCTGATAAAAAGATCATATATATTCTTTGGGTAAGAAGAAATTCTGCGTCATTCATAACAACTTATATAGCCAAGAAAAATATAAGGCACATAAATCTTTATAGAAAGTTATGCACCAAACTCCTTGATGAGTTGTTGGACCATATCTTGAGAACGACCTCTTATTATTATGTCATCGACATAAACTAACACATATAGAGTCACTCCATGTGAAATTTTAATAAATAGATTAAAGTCAACCTTAGAACCAGTAAAACCCAATTTCTCAAAGTATTGTGAGTCTCTCAAACCATGCTCTTGGGGCTTGCTTCAACTCATAAAGAGCACAATTTAATTTGCAAATAAAATGAGGAACTTGTTTATTTTCAAAAGTAGGGGTTGAGACATGTATATCTCTTCTTTTAAAAATTCTTGAAGAAAAGCATTGTTTACATCAAGTTGATGTACAACCCAACCACGACTCATAGAAATATAGAGTACCATGTGAATAGTTGCAGGTCTAACCACTGGAATGTAGGTCTCAAAATAACCTATCCCTTCATGTTGGCTATAACCCTTAGATACAAGGCGAGCTTTATACCTGGCTATGGTTTCATATGCATGTTTCTTGAGTTTGAAGACCCACTTGCATCCAACAATATTAAACGTTTTCTTAGGAGAAACAAGAATCCAAGTATTGTTACTGATAAGAGCATCATACTCCTTTTCAATAGCTTGATGCCATTTTGGTTTCTTATAAGTTTGATGAAAATCAATAGGTTCACTCTCTTGAACCAACTAGCTAACCAAACTAACACAAAAAATATAAGGAGACAAACTAGTAAATCTTGGTCTTAGAGTACAATCTTGTGACCAAGTCACCATTGGATGAGTTTGATCCTGAACGTGTGGATCAAACACCTCATTATCATCAATACTATTATCATTAAGCAACTCAGCAATCTGTTCATTATTTTCTAAACCTTGATTTTTCTCATTAGAAATATTGCGAATAGACTCATTGTGAGAAAACTGGGCATCAAGTCTAGGTGGGAGCAAAAAGATTGGTCGATCATCATGACTGGTCTTAACCTTAGAGTCATCAACTTTAATCAACCCTTGGAGATGCCCCAAACTATGATCAGACCTAAGTTGAGACTCATTTCTCAACCATCTTGACACTTTCTCACTGGTCACCAGAGTTTGAGTTCCAGCATACATGAAATCTATTTATCAAACATCACATGTTCGGAAATATAAGTTCTTTTAGAAACCAGGTCAAAGCATGGAAAACCCTTGTATGAAGTACCAACACCAATAAAAATGCATGCCTTAGACTTTAGTTTCATCTTTGAATTGTTATAGGGAACAAGATAAGGAGAGCATCTGCTTCCAAAAGTTTTCAAGAGATCATAGTTGAGACGTTTTCCAAGTAACAGTTCATAGCATGTCGTTCCCTTCGTATTAGAAGTTGGTAGATGATTAATCAAATAAACAACATATCTAAAGGCATCCACCTAAAAATCAAATTTCAACGAAGCATAAAAGATCATACATAATCCACTTTCAGTTACATGCCTATGCTTCCTTTTCACCACACCATTCTGTTGCAATGTGTGTGGGCAGAATAACCTTCTTCTAATTTCACAGTGATTTAAAAACCCATCAAAAGCTCCATAGACAAATTCACCTCCTCCATCACTTTGAAAGATTTTGATAGAGTGCCTTACTTTCTTTTCAACTATATTTTTGAAGTTTTGAAAATAGCTTAAAGAAAATAACCAAGAAAATCTTAAAAAATCATCAACCATTAGAAAATAATAAGTATACCCTTGTCTTGATGGAATCAGAGCCGACCTCCAAAGATCAGTATGTATGATCTCTAGCGGAGCACTAGAGACATGTTCAAACTTATCAAAAGGAATCTTATGCATTTTCCCAATCATACATGTAGAACATAAACTATCATTATTATCATCAATAAAATTCAAATAATTGTTTTGCTTCAAAAAAAAAGTTTTGTATTCAAGGTGGCCATGTTACGACATACCCAAGGCCTTTGCAGCTATGGCCATGAATAATACAACATATCTGAATTGGTGCCCTAATAATAGAGCATTGCATCATATGACTGTCGATGATGCCAACTTGACCAACAAGAAAGATTATCATGGCACAGATGGTATAATGGTAGCCAATGGCAACAACTTACCCATATCAGGTAAGAAAAATCTGATCTCAGTTTTTAAGTTTGCTACATATCATAGATGCTTTTTTGAGTTATATTCTCATGATTTCTATGTGAAAGATTGTCAAAAAGGAAGAATAATTCAAAGCGAGCTGATTAAGGTTGTGATGTATGTATGGCCAACACAAAAGAACAACTCTCATTTGATGAACACAGCATATGTGGCAGAAAAACTCTCCTCTTCAAAAGTCTTTTACAAAAATGGCAAATGATTTGAGACTCACCACGATTTCCGCCATTAGTTGTATCTTGTTGACTACCATCATTTTGATAAAAGTTTTGATTTCCTCGACCAAAATTCCTATTTCTACCACAACCGCGACCATAATAGAAATTATCATGACCTCTTCCTCGTTGCATGAAAAAAGTTGTGTTGAAATTTTGGTCATTAACAGGAGGCTTAGGGGTTAGGATTTGAAGTCTCTTTTCTTGATTCAATAGCATTTCATAAATATCAACAAAACACGAAAGATGAGTCATAGTGGTGACCGTAGTCACAAAACTCTCATAATCATATGACAACCCATTAAGAGTATAGCTAAGAAGATCATTGTCAGACACTTGTTCACCAACAACTCACAATAAGTTTGCCAGGAACTTAATCTCATTCAGATAATCAGCCATGGGTTTGTCATTTTTCTTAATGTTTTGTAAATCTTGCTTGAGTTGCAATATGCATAGGCCTGAGTGGGACACATATGAGCATTCCAAGGCAATCCATGCCTTACGAGCATATGGCATGCGAATAATTTGAGAGAGCATAGATTCACATGATGTGGCTTTGATCTAACTCAAAGCAAGTTGATCTTCTCTCTTTCATATAACATATTCTGATTAGGATTTTGAGAGGAGTCAAAACCTTGAACGAATTGAGCAGGGGCCTAAGACATCCCATCCATATACTTTATCAGATCTGGAGAGTATATGACAAACTTGATCTGAGTTTTCCACAAGCAATAGTTGTTGTGTTCAAGTTTGATGGAGACTAAACTTGAGAAAGTGTTACATTGAATGGCCTGATTTGAAACTAATGATCTTGAGATCATTGAGGAAGAAGATGTCATTAGCTCTGATACCATGAAAGAGTGTCAACAATCACCCAATATTCCTCAAACAAGCCGAACATAGAAAAATGATAAGAAACAAAATAGAAAAAAAAATAGTGTGGTTCAACTAAAGCCTATATCCACATTACTCCTTTTTCAACGATTTCATGAGAGAGAGGTTCCCTTATAAAATGAACCCTTTCTAGGATCAATGGAGATCTATCTTGAAGATTAGATCTCCAGATATTAGGCCACATTTTTAGTTGATAGGCATTATAGGTAGAATCAGTTTTCCAGGTCTCTCTAACCTTCTCAACTACCTTAACTTCTTTATCCTTATCCTTTTCAACAATGTATACTTGCCTCATAGTTGATCCTATCTTTTTGCACAACTTTATATCATTAGGACTCTTTGATGTTGGTTCATTTGGACTCTTCGATAGAACTAGAACATCTAGAACCAGACCTGGATCGTTATATGAAGCTGAACCTATATCATCTTTCACACTATTAGCTGTGTGAGAAGTCAAGGCATTCTGCTAAAAAATGCTATCAACTTTTTCTTGTGCAAGGTAAAAACACGACACCACAAGCTTTTTATGTTTCACTATCATCATCCAATGTGAGCTCTGTGGGTTATGAGAATTGGTACCCGAATTTGGGTACCACCCACCACATTACCAACGACCTTAATAACCTCTCCACACATCTAATATTAAGGTCTGGATGCATTAAAGATCAGAGATGGTTCAGGTTTGATCATATGTTTCTTCATCTTATAAGCATAACCCATAACTAAATGTTATTCTTTATGTGCCAGACATATCTAAAAACTTGCTTTCGGTACAACAACTTTCTAGAGAAAATAATGTGTTTTTTGAGTTTTACCCTTACTGTTATTATGTGAAAGATCTCTTAACAGGAAAAACTCTGTTGTGCAAAACAAGTAAGGATGGGCTATACAACTTGAGGTTGGAGGCTTAAAAAGAGGACAAAGCAACTTACATAGGAGAAAAGGCCACTATATATAGATGTGTGACACTAACGAATGGGGCGCCCAGCCTTGAGCATAGTCTCTCAAGTTATAAATAAGTTTGGACTCCCTTTTGATAATCTTAAGGGCAAGAGTCATAGATTTCCCTTCAAGAGTTCTATTAATGGTCCCCTAGACTTGATTTTCTCTTATGTCAGGGACCAACCCCAGTTGAGATTGAGGATGGCTTCGTATATTATGTCAATTTTTGTTGACTCATTTTCTAAGTATGCTTGAATTTATTTGATGAACTTAAAATCTAAAGTTTTGATGTCTTCAAAATTTTCAAGACCCATATAGAAAATGCTACCAGTCCAAAAGGTTAAATTTCTAGATTCTGATTGGGGTGGTGAGTACCAACCAATTTTCAGTTACCTAAGAGAGTATGGTACATGGCATCAGATCTCATGCCCTCACACACCAAAATAAAATGGTGTTGATGAACGCAAACATTGTCATGTCATTAAAACCAGTTTGTCTATGATGGCCCAAGCCCACATGCCATCCAAGTTTTGGTCTTACGCTTTCAACTCTGCCATGTTCTTGATTAAGCTCATGCCAACCATCATTTTTAAAGGAAAAACACCTTTAGAAGTCATGCTTAAAATCCAACCAAATTAAGGCTTTTTTAAAAAATTGAATGCTTGTGCTTTCCTTGTCTTCGAGACTATAGAAGACATAAATTAGAATATAAATATGACATATGTGTGTTTCTGGTAAGGGTGTCAACGGGTTGGGTTTAGTTCGGACCCAGGTGAAAGCAGACTTGGACCAAATTTTTGGGTATGGTATCGGGTCGCAACCAGGTTTAATCAGGTCTACTATAAGAGAAACCATATTGGAACCTGATAAGAACTACATGAACCAAACCTGGATGATACATAGTAAAATAATATTTTTCATTTTTACATTAAAAAATTATGGGTCTTAATTAGAACTCAGGTCAGACCTGAGTCTGGTATAAAATTTCATAAACTATGCCCGAATCCATGTATTAATCGAACCTTTGGGTCCAGACCAAAGACGTAATTGGGTCTTCTTATTTGTCACCATACTTGGACCCTATAGGGTTTGGTTCGGGTTGGGTCAGGGTAAACCCAACGCGTTCACACCCATAGTTTCTGGGCTGTCCCTCAATACTATGGCTACTACTACTTAAATTTGGCTTTAGGCAGGATATTTATTTCAAGGCATGCCTTTTTTTACGAGAAGAAATTTTCTTTTGAAAAGAGTAAAAGTTTGTGAGCAAAATCAAAAGATATCAAATCTTGTTGTTTTGATTGCTCTTGTTGTAATTTGATGAGAAGAAATTTTCTTTTGAAAAGAGTAAAAGTTTGTGAGCAAAATCAAAAGATATCAAATCTTGTTGTTTTGATTGTTCTTGTTGTAATATCTCATAATTTTCTGGAATTTTAAAAAAATTATTTATGCAATTTTGATGTAAAATAATAATATAATATTATTTAATTATGTATAAAAGGTTGGCACAGGTTTTGGATCCTAATTGAATCGTGGATCTTATGGATAAGATCCATGGTCTAAGGTTTCTAATTGGCTTTATTTTTTTAGTTTAAAAAGTTAATTAGATTAGGTATTCAATTAGTTAAAAAATAATAATATTAGCATGATATTTAAAGATAAGGAAAGATTATCTTTAAATATCATGGCTTAACAAAGAGGGATGTCTCCTCTCCAAGAAGAAAGGGGATTTCTCCCTTTTATAAACAGACATGAGACCTCTCTCTCTCAAAATCGTGTTTTGAGAGAGAGGGCAGCGAGCAAGCAAGAAAGAGAGAGAGAGAGAGAGAGAGAGAGTAAAAAGAAGATCAATATTACCACTCATGAAGATCAACAAAATGTTGAACCCATGAACCGAACAAGATAGAAAATAGAAATAAAACTATAGAAAGATAAGAAGCTAAAGAAAAAGAAACTACAGACAGATAACAACAAACAACAAAGCCAAGCTCAACCCGGATCCGCTGGACTAGAAGGCACCACCGATGAGTAAACGTTGATAAAAAAGAAGGGGAGGTCTCTAAGACGCATACGTAGAATCACATATACATCAACCAGGATTTTATGGACAAGATTATTAAGGATGACCAGAATTTGATGAAAATTAGCATCATTGCTTGCCATCCAAACAAACCACTAAGTAGTAAGCAACCATGTCTTTCAAATCAGCCTCCACCGTTTGCATCATCTAATTCCAACAAGACCCAAAAGCAGATCAAGCGCAAAAGACTACTTTTTGACAATTACGTCCTGAGATCTCCATGCCCTATTAAAAAGGGCCACAAAGATTGGGCAGGACCAGAATAAATGAAAGGTAGTTTCTTCAGCAGCTTGACAAAGCACACACCAGCTAGGAAACTGAAAACCCAACTTCTTTAAATAACTGTGAGTTTAAACCCTATCATTTAAAATTAACCAAACCAAGACCCGAGATCTTGGAGAAGGGCCCTTAGCCCATAACACGCACTCAGAGAACCAATCGACCCCCGGGGGTAGCAATGATCTATACACTTTGTGGGTGTGGAACACACCATTTGGCGCAATCGCCCATTACAATCACTGGTCATAATTTTTTGCATCCCCAATTTGATCTCTGAAGAATGATAAGGCTCCCAGCCACATGTTTCGCAAGTGCGAGATCGCCAACCCCCGGGTTCCATGACGAAGAAGAGATTAATCAGGAGCACCATATTTAGCATGAAGCAAACAAGCAGATGGAGAAATCGGTTGATGGGCCATCCAACATTGCTTGGCCACAAGAGCAATACTCCTCTGTGTAGGAGCAAAAACACCTAAGCCAATCATACGCCTAGGTAACACCATCGTTCGTCAACCAACCAAATGACGCTTACCCTGGAGTTGACACCTAGACCAGAGAAAATTCATCATTAAATGACAAATCTGCTTCTCCACACCCACAGACATCACGAACATAGACATGAAAAATTCAGGGATAGAGGAAAGAACATGTCTTATTAAAGTTAGATGGCCAGCGATGAAGAGTTAAGATGTCTGCCACGAAAAAAGCTTGTTTTTTACTTTTTGAATAGTTGGAGCCCAAGCAGCGAAAGAGAGAAGCTTCACTTATAATGACAGACTCAAATACGTTATCGGCAACTCAAAGATCATGCAATTAAAAATTCGTTGACCCGTTGCAAGCATAGAAGACTCAACATTGAACATAGTAAGAGAGAATTTGTTATCATTTAGAGAAAGCCCAAAAAGAAAGAGAAAGAACTGAAGAATAAGTTTGAATCCAAGTATTTGTTGCACGTTTGCTCACCAAAAAATAATCATATCATCAACATAAATAAGAATATGGTCCGGGAAATCTGAAACATCTAAAGGATCTATCAGACGCTTCTCCGCAGCACGCTTAAGCAACACCACAAGACCCTCAACAATGGCATTGAACAACAAAGGCGAGAGAGGGCAACTTTGTCGTAATCTACACTCCAACTTGATTTGGCCACCTCTAATGCCGTTAATCTTAATCATGGTCTGAGCAATAGAGACCAATTTTCTCACCCACCCAAAAAAATGATGACCAATGGCAAAATTGGATAAGATTTCAAATAAAAAGGGCCAATGCACAAAATCAAAGGCTTTATGAAAATCTAATTTAAGAGAAAAATTAGGTTGACCACTAAGATGTAAGGAGTGAATGACTTCAGAGGCCAAGATGAAAGAATGGTGAATCCTCTTATTGTGGATAAAAGTGAACTGAGAGTTCGAAAATATTTGGTGAGTCACGGCCTTCAACCCATTAGCCAATACCTTGGCGATCATTCGATAGAGGCCACTCATAACAGAAATTGAGCGAAACCTGGAGATATAAGTGGCATCATCATCTTTCAAAATTAAAGATATAATTACCAAGTGGGTTTGAATAGGCAATCTGGAGTTGCAATAGAACTCATCAAACATGTTCATAACATCAGGCTTGACACAAGAGCAAAAAATTTTGAAGAAATCTACATGAAACCCATCAGAACCTGAAGATTTTCACCCTGACAAACCTTTGATGGCCCTAAAAATCTTGTTTTCAAAGAACTTCATTTGCATAGATCTGGCTTGATCTTGTTGAATCGACCCAACAGAAACAGAACCAATGACACCCTTTGTGGTAAGCAAAACAGAGTATAAATCTTTAAAATATTGAGTGACAGCTGAAATAACGTGTTGATTAAAGTACTAAACACTCCCAATGGTGATTGATTGAACGACATTCCTCCTATGAAGATGAGAAGCATATGAGTGAAAAATTTTGGTATTATTGTCTTCAGCCGCAAGCTATTTCACCTTAGCTCGCTGCTTCCATCTAATTTCCTCTTTGACCCTCCAGTTTTTCAAAAGCATTGATAACTCAATGGATCTGGCCTGCAAACTCTGTAGGTGCAAATCATATAGAGACTCCGGGGAATACATAGTTTGATACAACGCCAAAATCTCTTGCTCTCAAGCAACCATTTGCTAAAATTTAACCACATCTCGATTATAGAGTCAAGCATTGATATTCTTAGCGAGACGAGACAGCTTCTCATGACACCGGATAGCCGTCCACTGCTCATTTGAGGGCTTGTTCCAAGTGTTAGAGATAATTGTGTGAAAGTCTGGCTCCTGGAGCCACCATTGTTCAATATTCTGCTCTATCATGGATCAATATTTTTTTGGGCTTACATATATATACTTTGGGTCTTTCCTGTGTTGGATTTTTTTTACTCGATCAGATCCTTAATACCACGTTTCTGCAAATTCGTAGATGCAAGCCTATGCAGATTTTGTTCACGTGTTACAGATTTTTTTTAGCATGACCAGATTGACGTGTTAAGCATGATCAGACTATCGTTTTTGCACAACTTGAGGTTAACGAAAAGTTTGGTCATTTAAATCTGTGTTTTGAGGTTTTAATAGCATGAACCAGTTTTGTTTATTTGAGTAAGATCTGACATTGCTTAGAGCGTGAGCAAATTTATGCATACTTTGATTTTTTTTTCCCATGCATTGATTTTATTTAGTTCATGTACCTTGCACAGACTTTGATGCATTGTGTTACTTTGAAATCTGATTTTCCTTGACTTAAAGTCCAATATTTTTAATATCGTGTGAAATTAATATCATGTTCAGATTAGTGGTATGTTCAGTGTTAAATAAGTATGCTTAAGTTGACCGCATAGTTCATCTCTTGAATCTGACGTGTTTATGCATTGAGATGGGTAAGTGTTTATACTGTTTAGATTTTGGGTTGCTCCCACGAATCTGTCCAAACCCCAATTTTCTTAAGGTTTGAACTGATAAAAAAAAGTTTTGGGACAGATGTTCACATTGAGTTGAGTTCAATCAGAATCTGTTTATATATGATTTATAGTAGATGATGTTTGTCTTTTTTTTTATAAATTGTGCACAGTATGTGGTTGGTTCCCTTTATTATTTTGTTGTGCATAATTTGGTTTATGTTGTGTATATCAACATACTATTTGTCCATTTTTATAGCATAGGCATTTGTACTGTTACTGTAAATTCGGCATATGTTGAAACTGGGATTCACGCATATTTGCAATTTAATCTGGAATTTTGTTTCATTATGTAAGTATGTTTTATGTATGCTGATTTTCCTTGTTTCACTAATGTTAGATTATTTAGGTTGAATTTGATTTGAGCATGTTAATTTTGACTTATGTATGTTAGTTTTAATTTATTTAAATTTGGATTTAGTTCTGAAAAGCCTTATTTAAGCTTAGGTAAATCTGGATCTTTGTATGTTAAATCTGGCTTAGGATTTAACTATATAAACCTGAGTTTTATTCAATTGTAATTTAACTCGGGACCCAAGTAAATGAACGTGAGTTTTCATTTAAATGTGATTTGAGTCTGAATTTAATTAAAACAATCTGAGTTTTTATTAAACAAGTAAATATGGGATTTTATTAAACAAAATCTGAGTTTTTGTTTGATAGCTAAATCTGGCTTTAGATTAAATAAAATTTGAGTCTTATGTAACTAGTCAGATCTATTTTTTTTGGTGGTAGATAAAATTTGGTTCTTTCTTTACTATTATGAAACTAACTTCTTGGTTGGTCTAAAAAAATTTAAAAGTGGGCTTAAATCTAGGATTTATTACTTCAATATGGATTTCTAAGTTAATGGTTTAAATCTGGAATATATTATTTAAAATCTGAATTTCTGACCAAACTGTCAAAACCTGGGTTTGGCTAGGGATGCAAATATATACTTCATTCTCGGATATTTGATGTGAATATATTTTGTATATTTTATTTGTGAGAATCAGATGTTAGTGTGAAACTGTGCTTTATTCAAGAGGCACATATTTCGTAATGGTTGTGATTGAGCTATTTAAGGGCCTTTTGAGATGATGTGTAATGGTTGTGATTGAGCTATTTGAGGGCCGGGTAGTTATAAAATCATGAAAGATGCTTATGATTTAAATTCCCATGTGTCATGAATATTACCTAAAGGCCAAATCGAATAATGCATGTTTTTTTATGAAGAATCTTTAATAATTAAAGAAATGTATAAGAGACCAAACAATGTAATTATCTTTTTATTCCTTGATCGCTTTCTGAAATGGTGAGATTCTTGAACGGCGATCATGAAGGACCGTGATGATACTGATCGCTGTGTGCACTGTTTACTTCAAAAACCCAATAGGTGGTTCGTGTTTCTAGCTACAGTTGTAAAAACTCTCACCACTTTGCTAGGGTGGTGTCTGACTGAGTTGCAGTTATTGGTATATCAAGAAAAGTGGCGTGATGTCTTTGTTGTCTATATGCTTCTTTTCTTATTGTTGGTTTGTGAGAGGGTCTCGTATGGTTCTTACCTCAATTTTAAAAACCTTTTGGAGTTGCTGAGGCTCAGTCTTAGCTGAGCAATGTGATGGCAGGACCGGTTTCTTGGAGATGGTGACAATTTATGATTTGGTGGCCATAGTTGTTGATTGTTTTTGAAACTTATTAAATTTTAAATTGGGTTATCAAGTTGAATGCATTCAATTTAAATTTATGAATTGAATAAATTTATGTTTTGTAACATTGGTGCAATTTTGAATTATACTGAAAACATGGGAGCAATTTGAAAAATTAGCCTTTAGTTTTTTCATCGAGTTCTCACTACAATTTGATGTTCAAGCTTCAAAAACAAGGTTCGGAGTGCACTTATAATTTTTCTCCCTTTTTTTTAGGGGAAGACGCTAGTTTAAAAAAATATATCATCAATGCTTCTTTTTCACTTTATTTCATCGTATTTCATCATTAGATATATCATCAACAATTTAGTTGTTTTTTGCATTGCATAAGTGTTTGTGTTTCCCTAATTAGCTTCAATATTCATTTTAACACAGTGTTTTTTGCAGATTTCTCAACGGAACCAACTCGTGCTCGGCCACCTGTGGTAAGTAAATGACAAAAACAATGCAAATCGGGTAAATACCCATGGTGAGTAAGTGATGCAAATGTATCACATGTTATTTAATTTATTGAATGCAGCACTTTATTGTTCACACACTCACTTAGTTGTTGATATCTAAGACTGCTTTGTTGGAGTTCGGAGATCATGCTGAGCATGATTTTAATGTAGAAATATGGAAGTGTTCTTATTTTTGGAGTACGGAGTCCATGCTAAGCATGGTAGTAGTTAGTGAGATATTGAAGTCTGTTTGCTGCAGGTACATGTTTGTCATTTATTTGATATGAATGATTATGATGTATTGCAATGTTTGATGTAATTGTATCCATGCTTGCATGTAGTTACTTTCAATTTGATTTTGACTTCCATGTGAAATTTTATAATAAAAGCATGCTTCAAATGATTGTATCGTGTCATTAATAGTTTGCACATGAAAATATTAAGTTATCAATGCATGCATCAAAATTCTTGTTATTGTTTGACATAGTATATTGCATGATAAATTTGATATTTTCTTCATCGTAGCATTCTGATTGTTTTTTTCTTAATTCGTTAGGATACTATTCGTAACATCATACGACAGAATGACTGCAAACCGTGAATGGATGTACCGTAGGATAGTGGACAATGAGTTATCGCATGAATATATGGATGGTGTCGATAGTTTTATTGAATTTGCAACGGCGAGTGTCAGTACGCTAGATCCCACAGGTCGGATTAGGTGTCCCTGCAAGATTTATAAGAATAATCGATTTGTAGAATCTCATGGCGTTAGACATCACCTATACAGGAAGGGTTTTGTGAGTGATTATCAGAACTGGATGTTTCATGGAGAAGAATTTAGAAACGATTTTGATGCACGGGTGAATGTTGTGCACGATAATCCATATACGAATTTGATATTTGATGCTGCAGGAACAGAACTGGGTTCTGCTATGAGTTCTAGTGATGTAAGAACTGCCGTAGATGAAGAATCACCAAACGATGCAGCTAGTAGATTTTATGATTTACTTAAAGATGCTGATGAGCCACTTTGGAACGGTTGTGAGAGTCACACTATCTTGTCTGCAGTTCTTCAACTAATGAATTTGAAGTCCGAGTATAATTTGAGTCAATCATGTTTTGACCGTTTGTGCATGATTGTGAAGAGTATGTTGCCTAAAGATGAGAAATTGTCACAAAATTTCTATCGTGCGAAAGTTATGGTCAACGCTCTAGGTATGAGTTACAAAAAGATTGATGCTTGTCCAAATCACTGCATGTTGTATTTCAAGGAGCAGGAAAACGACATATCATGCCCGTCATGTGGGCATCCTCGGTTCAAGCCAAAGACAAGAGGCAATGGTAGCACGAGATCAAAGGAAGTTTCATATAAGTCGCTCCGCTACTTTCCTATCACTCCTAGATTGCAGCGATTGTATATGTCTTCAAAGACAGCTAAACACATGAGATGGCATG
The DNA here is from genome assembly GCF_984573655.1 of Nuphar pumila. Taxonomy (NCBI): domain Eukaryota; kingdom Viridiplantae; phylum Streptophyta; class Magnoliopsida; order Nymphaeales; family Nymphaeaceae; genus Nuphar; species Nuphar pumila. The sequence continues at coordinate 917,091 of NC_143250.1, read as the reverse complement.
CAAATAAAGTTCGACACGATGAAAACAAGATCACGCATCCTGTTGACGCTGAAGCTTGGAAGCACTTTGATCGTACTCATCAGAACTTCGCAATGGAAGTGCGAAATGTTAGACTCGGTCTATGTACAGATGGATTTAATCCATTTGGGGGTAGATCAACTCCATACTCATGCTGGCCAGTATTTGTAACTCCATACAACCTTCCACCAAGCTTGTGTATGAAACGTCCAAATCTTTTCTTGTCTCTGTTGATCCCTGGTCCGACCTCACCTGGCCAAAATCTTAATGTATATCTAAGGCCATTGATTGATGAATTAAAAGTATTGTGGGATGACAGTGTTACCACGTATGATGCCCACAAAAAACAAAATTTCAACATGAAGGTCGCTGTTCTATGGACAATCAGTGACTTCCCTGCATATGGTATGTTATCTGGTTGGAGCACACATGGGAGGTTGGCTTGTCCGTACTGCATGGAGGATTCCAAAGCTTTTAGATTGAGGCATGGAAGGAAGCCTTGCTGGTTTGATTGCCATCGTCGATTTCTACCCAGCGATCATCCGTTCCGACGTCAAAAGAATGCATTTACAGCAGGCACAACTGAAACGGAAGGTCCATCCTCAAGATTGTCTGGCATAGAGATTTTAAGAAGATTGCGATACTTTCCAGATGTATTAACAGATGCCCGCAGTCCTACACCCTTCCGTGGATTTGGGAAGGAACACAATTGGACGAAAAAATCTATTTTTTGGGAACTACCGTATTGGCCGACCCTATTGATACGACATAATTTGGATGTGATGCATGTAGAGAAAAATGTGTTTGATAATGTGTTCAATACAGTAATGAATATTAAAGGAAAAACGAAGGATAATCCGAAGGCCCGTATGGATTTAAAATTAATATGTAAAAGACCAGAATTGGAACTCAAAGAGTATAATGGCAAAGTACTGAAACCAAAGGCGAAGTACGTGCTCGGACCTGATCAAATAAAACATGTATGTCAATGGTTGAGACAACTGAGATTTCCAGATGGATATGTCTCTAACATTGCTCGGGCTGTGAAGATTGACGATGGACAGTTATATGGGTTGAAGAGCCATGATTGTCATATCTTTATACAACGATTGATACCCCTAGCATTCCATGATATGTTAGACAAACCTATATGGGGGGTATTGTCTGAGTTGAGCGGATTTTTCAGAACATTGTGCGCATCGGAGGTCATTGTATCAGATGTAAAGAATCTCGAGGACTCTGTCATCACCACTGTTTGTCTGTTAGAAAAGATATTTCCGCCAGCATTTTTCGATGTTATGGAACATTTGATCATACATCTGCCATATGAACTAAGGGTTGGTGGCCCTGTGCAATATCGATGGATGTACCCATTTGAAAGGTATATGTTTTTTTATATTTGTCTCTTTAATGACAGATATTTAAAATTTGAAATGTATATTCTTGTCAGATGCATGTTCGACCTAAAAAAAAGGTTCGTAATAAAGCAAGAGTAGAAGGGTCTATTTGTGAGGCGTACGCTTTAGAAGAGATTTCAAATTTCTCATCTATGTACTTCGAACCTCATATTCTAACACGTTACACATGCCCGCCCCGTAACGATGATGGAGAACAAGTAACTGTAGCTGACAAGCTGTCGATATTTCAACCACTTGGGCATGCATTTGGTAGTTGCCGATCAAGGCTATTGACAGATCGAGAGCAAAATACAGCACACATCTATATTCTTTTTAATTGCTCAGCGATCGACCCATACATCGAGTAAGTATATGTATATGCAACTCAATTATAAATCCTTTTATATTCTATATGTGGATACATGACTCGGTAATATAAGTATTTGTGGTTTGCAGACGATTTGATCTGGAGTTGCGAAATGAAGTTTCACATCTCACTGATGCAGAAGTACAAAAAGAACGTGAAACTAAGTTTGTGGAGTGGTTGAAACAGTTGGTAAAGAAGCTAACATAAATTTTGTACTTATAAACAACACTAAGTTACTTAATTGATCGTGATCACAATCATTGTTTATGTTTGTGCGTAGGTTCGCAATGGTGATGTTAAAGATCAAGGAATATGTGATTTAAAAAATGATCCGACCAAAGTTGTGCAATGCTACAACGGGTATATCGTAAATGGTTATCGATTCCATACAAAAGACTACGGTATAAACAAATCAACGATAAATAGTGGCGTGTGTGTCAAGGGTAGCAGCTACGGTGAAAATGAACATGATTACTACGGTGTTATAGAGGAAATAATGGAGTTGACTTACTTAGGCATGAATAACAGGGTTACGATATTCAAGTGTCATTGGTTTGATCCAACTGCAACAAGACTCGACAAAGCTTCAGGCATTGTGGAGGTGAATCATAAATCCAGGTTTGGAACATATGAACCATTCATATTAGCCTCGCAAGCTCAACAAGTTTATTATACTTCATATCCGAGTATAAAAAAGTCAGATAGAAATGAATGGTGGGCAGTTTGCAAGGTGAAATCCAAACTATACTCCGAGTATGATCAGTTACAGGAAGATGAGTTAGCTGAAGACAGTGATTACTATCAATCAGATGATGTCTGTGTCTTCGCTTATGGTCACGATGTTGCGCATGATATGCATGTCATATCTCCATTGGCTGATGAAACATTCATAGAGGAATGTGATCCAAATGATGTACCAAGTGGATGGGCAAACAATGAAGAAGAAGAAGAAGAAGAAGAAGAAAGTCAAACTAGTGACGAGGAAGAATTCTCAAGCTAGTGAGCAAAATCTTATACTACAAACCTCTATTTAAATGCATTGTAATACTTGATGTGAGTTGTATTGCAATACTTGGTGTGAATGATTAAAACTTTTATTTGAATGTATTATAATACTTGATACGAATGATTCGAATGCATTGTAATACTTGATGTGAAATGATTTCAATTATCTGAATGTATTATAATTTATGCAATTAACGAATGATTTGAATTAGTGCAATACTTGATGTCAATGATTTGAATTATTTGAATGCATTGCAATGCTTGATGTGAATGACTTGAATGCATTGTAATACTTGATGTGAATTATTTGAATGTATTGTATGACATATGTTATTTGTTAGAATATGGTTCGTGGAGGTTATAGTGGTCGCTCATCCAGTAGTAGCCAGGCTCAACCTTCATCTTCACGGGCTCCTGTGATAGGTATATCATATAACTAATTAGATGCTTGATTAGTTCAAATGCACATTCTGAGAATTTCTAATATATTTTTTTACAGATGATGTTGCGCCTGTACATGACCCACCTACAACAGTTGATCGCACAAGTCAACAGCCAACACAGGAAACAGGGTCTTCTCAGGCTGGCACAAGAAGACTCATTCGAATAGTGTATATCGATAATCGACCGTAAGTATTTTGTTTTCAATTATTGCATATCTTTTAAATATTTTATATTGATATTTACTGTGTAACAATTCATGTGCAGCACGAGGTTTGAGTCACAAGAAATAGTACGGGAGATTAGGAATTCACTTCTTCAACATCTACCAGGACCAGTTGCTCAATGGAAAGAGTACCCAAAGGAGGTGCTAGACAGATTGTGGTCCTCATTCATGGTATACAGTTGTTCCTCATAGTTAATGTGTTTCATATTTAATTTATTTAAGCAATGTCTACTAACTTTCTGAAAATATTTATAGGCTTCGAATCGCTTTGCAACTACGGTGGAAGAAAATGATGTAAGGAAGGTGTGGCAGAAGGTGGCTGCCAATCGATTTGTAGACATGCTGCACACTATGAAGACTGCAGCAAAAAAGCATCTGGCGTAGTAGATGATCCATTACTGTGGAAGGGCCATGGTCCTATTACTATCAAGAGAGATTACTGGGATGAAATGTGCGATAAGTGGGCGGGAGATGCATTTAAAAATCGCTCTGCGAAGGCTTCACAAAATCGATCGAAGATGCCCGAAGCCCATCTACACACAGGTGGATCTAAGACATTTGGGAGCCACCTAAAGAAAATGGTAACTCATCAATATATAATATTAATTTTATAAGTATTGTTGCAAACTTGTGTACTAAATCTTTTGTCATTTAACTTCACATGAAGCAGAAAAAGGAGGCAGTGTACCATATAAGGATGTGTTTGTAGAAACACATAAACGGAAGACCACGGGAGTCTTCGTATCAGAGAAGGTGAGAACGACAACGGTATGTATTAATTCTATTACATTGCAATATATATGCAAGTTATCATAATGTTATCATTAATTATTAATGAATACTTTAAACATTATTTTGTAGGAGGCATATGAGCAACAGATGGTAGAGCGATATGGCGAAGACGCTACTCAGCATCCATCATTTGATCCTACAGCATGGGTGACTGCAGCAGGTGAACCCAAAAAAGGTCGCGTGTTCGGGTTTGGGAGTAATATGAACACTTCACCAGTTATTGGTTCTTCCAGTTACGGCTCACCGACTTCTTGCGCCGACATAAGCTCCAAGCAGCCGACTATTCTTTCCGGTGATGATGTACGCGAGATCATTAATGAATCACTGAATAACTACTTCCAATACACCGTCGCCCCCCTTTCTCCGAAATGAGATCAAGGCCGCTGTTCAGGATAGGGGATCTTCGATTCCAGGTCCCTCTCAGGTATAATCACATATATAGTTTTTTTGACTGTCTTAAAGCACATCTGAGCATGGTAGAATCACATATAGAGTTTTTCTAGATGCCTTAGAACACATATGAACATGCTATAATCACATATTCAATTTTTTTACTGCCTTAGCACACATATGAGCATGATAGAATCACATATAAAGTTGTTTTACCTGCCTTAGAGCACATATGAGCATGCTATATTCACATATTCAATTTTTTTACTGCCTTAGCACACATACGAGCATGATCGAATCACATATATAGTTTTTTGCCTGCCTTAAAGCACATCTGAGCATGGTAGAATCACATATAGAGTTTTTTTATATGCCTTAGAACACATATGAACATGCTATAATCACATATTCAATTTTTTTACTGCCTTAGCACACATATGAGCATGATAGAATCATATATATATATATATATATATATATATATATATATATATATATATATATATATATATATATATATATATATATATATATATATATATATATATATTTAACTTTTTGTCTGCCTTAGAGCACATATGAGCATGATAGAATCACATATAAAGTTTTTTTGACTGCATTAGAACACATATGAGCATGCTATAATCACATATTCAGTTTTTTGACTGCCTAAGAACACATATGAGTATATTATAATCACATATTCTGTTTTTTGACTGCCTTAGCACACATATGAGCATGCTATAATAACATATAGAGTTTTTTAACTGCCTTAGAACACATATGAACATGTTATATATCATTTATGATAGAATCACATATAAAATTTTTGGCTTTGCCTGCCTTAGAGCACATATGAGCATGCTATATTCACATATTCAATTTTTTTACTGCCTTAGCACACATACGAGCATGATCGAATCACATATATAGTTTTTTGCCTGCCTTAAAGCACATCTGAGCATGGTAGAATCACATATAGAGTTTTTTTAGATGCCTTAGAACACATATGAACATGCTATAATCACATATTCAATTTTTTGACTGCCTTAGCACACATATGAGCATGATAGAATCACATATAGAGTTTTTTTATTGCCTTAGATCACACATGAGCACATGATAGAATCACATATAGTGTGTAATTTATTTCATTATATTTTGTTTATCAATACTGACTGTTCTTTTCTTGTGTAGGCTGCTAGCGATAATCAGGATAGTGGAGCTGAAGGGACAGATAAAGACAATGAACAAGAAGACGCACAAAATCTTGGCGATGATTAGAGGACTGTGTTGAAGAAGTTCTATTTTTTTTATTTTTCCTAAATGTAATTGTTGAATTGTAAATAATTAAACTTCTTAATTTTAAGGTGGAACGATTAATTATTGTAGATACTTGTTATATGAATTTTTTTGTGTGGTTTGTTTTTTATTTACAGGAAATATAAATTGTACAGGAAATAGAAATTGTACAGGAAATATAAATTTTTAAATAATTTTTTTTTGATTTTTTTTCGTGTTTGCAACGGATTAGCGACGGATGATTCTGTCGCTATACATATTAATCTAGCGAGGGCTTCGCGACGGAATTAAATCTGTCGCCAAGCCGTGGTCGCCGTTTAGTACCGGCGGATTGGCAACGGAATATAGCGCTCGTTATTCCTTCGCAATTAGCGACGGACCTGGCGACGGAATAATTTCGTCGCCAGTTAGCGTCGAAATATTCGCGACGTAAGCATATTGTCGCCTCGTTGTCGCTAATCCGTCGCTAACCATGTTAGCGACGGATTAGCGACGGAATATGGTCGTCGCTAATCTACTGCTTTGTTGTAGTGTTTGCAAAATCAAAACAATAGAGAACAAGGACAAGAGACTAATTCTAATGCTCAACCGAGCCATGGTTCTCATATTGTGGAGATGTGTAGCAGTCCTATTTTGAGTCCTGCCAATTCGATTTTCAGCTCGCGTGAGAGTCATGATGAGCAACAGGTTCAGGTCTAACCTGTTCGGACTCATCATATGGTCACGCGGCTCCAAGATGGCACTTGGAAACCCAAAGTGTTTTCAACATCTAAGTATCCTATACCTTGAGACTCTTGGTTACTTTGTTGCAAGATAAAGATAACATAATTTTTAAAGAGACTATCAAGGAATCCAAGTGGCGTAATGCAATGAAAGTTGAATTCAAAGCTCCTATAAAAAATCAAACATGGGGGGAGGGTGGTGTATGTTCGCCCCCTGATTCACTGAATCCCACGTCTGTGTTCGGGGGTCCCAAAAAGCACCACGTATATAAGCACATGGGGTTCGTATTCTCGTGTATGTTGACATCACTCAGCATTGAAGTCTGATGTTGTTACAAAGACTTTAAGTACCCTTTCTTGCTATTCTTGGCATAAAACGACGGTTTGAGAAAATAACAAAAATGTCCTTCATTCAAAAAGGAAAACAAACGGTTCAAAAAAAGGACAAACATGTCCATCCAGAAAGTCGAGAATGATGTTGATTGTTCAAAGTCTACACTGCGAAACGAACCTTAGCCGACGATCCGATAGTGATCCGGCGAAACGATGGTGAGTCGACGATCCGATGGTCATCCGACGAAACGAACTTGATCCATCAAAAATGTATGTTTGAACTTTTCATTATCATCTCCTTCTTCTTCCTTCTCCGTAAAACATTGCAAAACCTTCTCTCTCTAGAGAAGAAATCAAGAGAGGCAAAGAGTTTCCCCTGGAGAAGGCCATGAACATCAACCCTCTCACTCTCTCTCCTTCTCTTTCTACTTCTGTGCACATCCAGCAGACGATCCTACATTGCTCTATCAAACACCGACTGACCTGCACACTGACTGTAGCATCGTCCAACTTGATGAGTTGTGGAGCCTGATTCATAGTTTTTGCCCTTACAGGAGGGGATTTGGGGGCTCTTCCCAACGTGGGTAGCATCGTTCAACTTGATGAGTTGTGGAGCCTGATTTAGAGTTTTTGCCCTTACAGAAGAGGGGTTCGGAGGCTCTCCCCCGGCGCGGGTCCCGGACAACACTACAAATTGCTGTAGGAAGGCTCGATAATACTAAAAATCGTTGTTAAAAGATCGGACAACACTATAAATCGTTGTGGGGCTCGATGGAGACCCCAAAACACTACAAATCACTATAGTGATTTGCGGAAGACACTACAAATCGTTGTTGGTTGATCGGATAACACTATAAATCGTTGTGCGGCTCGTTGGAGACCCAAAAATACTACAAATCGTTGTAGGAAAGCCCGACAATACTACAAATCGTTGTTGGAAGGCCGGATAACACTATAAATCATTGTGGGCAGCTATAAAGTGTATCTTAAGATACTTTAAAGGAACCATTGAGTACAATCTTGTTTTCAAAAGTTCTGATTTGTCCTTGAGTGCCTACTCAGAGCATGCTGGATTGGATGGTCAGATGATAGAAAATCTACAGGTGGCTATTGTGTGTTTTGTGGTCCAAATCTCATATCCTATAGCTCATGCAAGCAAACCCATTGTATCCAGATCCAGTACAGAGTTTGAATACCATGCTCTTGCAAATGCCACTGCAGAGATAACTTGGTTGCGATATTTGATGCACGAATTACGGATTTTATTATCTAAAATTTCAGTTTTGTGGTTTGAGAATGTGGGAGCATCTTACTTATCTGCATATACTATGTACCACAACAGAAGCAAGCACATAGAGATAGACATTCACTTTGTTTGGGATAAGCTAGCTAAGAAAGAGATTATTGTTCAGTATACATGATCTAAAGATATCAGGTTGCAGACGTTCTCACAAAACCCTTACAATCTCAGTGGTTCCAAATTCTATGCAGCACGCTCAACGTGTTTCCAACTCTGTTAAGCTTGATGGGGGCTGTTAAGAATAGAAGAGATATGTAATCAGCTCAAAATAAGGTAAGAGTAAGGTTGGTAAATTGGATGAATAGGCAAGCCAAAAGGAAGTTATCAAAGAAAGAATGGTAAGGAATTATCATATTCTGATATGGCAAGAAGAGAAAAAGTTTCTAATGGAGAGAGTAAAGATTGGCTCATTACATGGCTCCATTGCTCAAGGGATATCATGGCAGAAATTCCTCCTTAATTGCAGAAAGACAATTGTCTTGGACACTCCCAACAGGGAGATAAAATCTTGTATCTCATGAATAATATATAATGAGAAACACCTCTCTCAATGACGGTTGAGTGAGAGAGGGTACCGTGGATGTAGGATCTTGAATCCAAACCACGTTAAAGTCTTGAGCAAGGTTGTTAAATGCGCTGAGGCGAAGCGAGGCGTTGAGCATGTTACGAAGCGAGGCGTAAGCCTCGAGGCGTTGGAGCATACGCTTCATGATCAATCGGGTCCAATCGAACCCGATCCATTTTCACCCTTCGAGACCCGGACCCCTAGGGCATCCTCATCTCTCTCTCTCTCTCTCTCTCTCTCTCTCTCTCTCTCTCTCTCTCTCTCTCTCTCTCTCTCTCTCTCTCTCTCTCTCTCTCGAGGTCTTCGGCACCGTCTGCTCCCTCGCCCAGTTCTGCCTCACCGGCTCCCAGAAGGACCGCAACTGATTCTCCGGCCCGGTACCCTCGGAGATCAGCTCGTTGCAGGGGCTATCTATCCTGAATCTGAGCCACAACGAACTCAATGGCGGCATCCCAAAGTCGCTCGCCTCCCTGTCGTCCCTAAACAGTCTGGACCTCTCGGAGAACAACCTCTCCGGCGAGATACCGCCGGAGCTCGGCAGACTGAAGCCGACCTTCCGCAACTTCTCCAACAACGCCCTCACCGGAAAGATCCCCAGCGCCTTCGACACCGCGGCGTTCGACCAAAGCTTCCTCCAGAACCCCCAACTTTGCGCGTCCGACCCTTCCCTAACCCGAACACTCCGATGGTGCTCCTCCGACGGCGCAAGTGCAAGGGAGGTTTCCCCGGCAGTTCTCATCGTGATCCTTGTCGTCGTCGGGATCCTTGCCCTCTTCGCCATCGGCTTCGCGGCACCAACCTGCTTGTCAATGTCCCCAACGGCGGAATTTGGGAGGAAAGGGGCGGTTTGTAGGGACTACACAAATGTGTACGCTTTAGAAGCGAAGCGCGTTTCGACTTGAGGCGTGCGCTTCACATGAGTGAAGCATGTGTTTCAAGCCTGAAACGCCTCAATACCTTGAGCGTGCGCTTCGCCTATGAGACGTACGCTTCAGGTATTGAGGCGTACGCCTCTCACAACACTGGTCTTGAGTATTGTGTGTAGATTGCACTACAACTAAATCCTCTAAACATGTAATCTTGTTAAAGCTGTTCATAAATACAGCATAAAGGGGTGAATACAGGCATAGAACCCAGCTCTCTAGCCTGATTAAGTACACCCTTCAAAGGTCCGCAGTTTACTACTTGGGACTGTGAACTAACAGGGAGACTAACAAACCGAGCTTCTTTACTGATCTAGAATAGGAATTTGCCAACACATACCACACAGGATGTAGGAAAAGGAGGGTGCAAATGGTCGGATAATAATATACAGAATCTGAATCCAAACATTATGCAACAGATCTGAGTTCAGATCCAAATCTAAACTAGATCCCATGCAGCAAAGTTGAGTCCAAATTGAATTTGATATGAGTCTACTGGATCCAACAAGAAAACATTAAAAAACAAAGCTTTTCCATGTAAAAAGTGCAAAAGAATTGGATATAATCTGGATCTGAATGCAGAAGATGCTTACCCAAATTCGAAAAGACCAATGTAAATCTAAATCCAGTCTTGGTTTGCATTCAGACCTTATTTTAAGATCCAAATCCTAAAATAGTGCTGGATTTGGATCAGAGATCCAACCTAATCCGATCCATATGCACGACTGAGCCAAGTCAGTCTCATTTTTAGGAATCTGTTCATTAGCTCCTACAAGGCAACGGCTAGCATGGATTGGCAAGGCAATGTCTTAAATCTTTTGTTTTCTCAAACCAGCACAAATCAGGCCTTTGACTAACTGGGACTGTGAGCCAAGTATATGTAACAAACAGACCAAACCACTTTGTTGATCTGGCACAGGAATGAACCAAATCGAACTACAGCTTGTAGGATAAGTCAGCCTGAAGCTTGTGAACCTGTCCTAATCCTAGTGAATCAGACCAGGCTTAGCATCACTTGGCAAGATAATGTCCCAGAGACAGACCATATTAGTCGGTTAGTCCTCTGCTTGTTTGCAGTCCTACTCGAAGCAAGACAAGCTGATCCTCAGCCTATTCAGGTTCTGTTGACAGGCAAAAATTATTAGAGATCCAACAAAAAGGTACTGATTTGAATTGGAATCTGAATCCAGAAAAGTTCCGATCATGTAAGCAATGAAACATATTTCAGATGAATTGCATTGAATTTGTACAGATCAAGCTAGAACATGTTGGCACACAATTGTTTTAAAATTACAATAATGGAATCCATCTAACTTTGCTCTTCGATTTGATCGAACTAATCAAAGTACAATTTATCATGTAAACCTCACATCATTTTCTAAGAAATCCTAATATAGGAACTGAAATACAATGAGCCTTCTGTTGGCAACTGTTAATGGGCTACAGTTACATGGGAAAGGGAACACAGAAAGAAACTAATAAAATTTACATAGCACCAAAAAATCAGAGGCCTATTAAGGTGTAATGGGGCAAATTTTCAGCACCTCTGATAGAAGCAACTTCGCCTGCTGCTATATGTGTTTGCCTAATTCTACTTTCTTCATCAATCGCATTGTGCTGTGAAGTACTGAATCCAATATCCCAGCAACCTGGAATTATATTGACAGCATTAAGGAAAAAGAATAAAAAACCTGCAAAGTTTAACCTAATTTACAATAAAAGAAGAAAAGATAGTTTCATGTTCGATCCTTTATTAAAAATTTTGTCATGCATTATCGCTTCCAATTTTTCATTACTATTGTGGTCACAGATGCTCTCTTATAACAAGCCTTTGTATTGATAATAGAGGTCAGGAGATCTTTTTGTATTCTTGGAAAGCACTCATTAGGAGATGGCCTCTCTCTCTCTCTCTCTCTCTCTCTCTCTCTCTCTCTCTCTCTCTCTCTCTCTCTCTCTCTCTCTCACACACACACACACACACACACACACAAAAACACCAACATCAAGCAAGTGATACAAGACAACTGACCGTGAAAACACCACCGATGATGGCACAAACATTTGTAATGAAGTGAGAAAAGGATTTGGATACTTCTGTCACCAGTACCTAAACCAAAACAAACAGATTACAGGGGTTTTGAAATGTTAAAAGCTGTGCAAGGAAAAGCATAAATAAGCCAACCTGCATAGGAGAGAGCTCAAAGTGGAACTTAGCAACAGGAATGTCCTGACTCTGCACCAAACTGCTGTGTGTAGTATACTCGTACTCCTCGAGCAATTTAAATTCCTGGCTAGCCTTTCTCGATACAACCTCAGTCTTCACTATCTGAAGGTAGTGTTCAATCTGCATAAGCAAAAATACTTGACATATCAAGATTTCACAATCTAATCCCCAAATACTGAGATCTGTACAATGTAGTGATCTACATATGTCCAACTTTTCAAGCTGCTGGAGGTGGACTTTCTAAATCAGCCACTAAAAGCATCCAAGGCAGTACTACTTTTACAAGAAAAAATCACAAACTTAAATACCCAAAAATTCAAGACCATGTTAATTCTAACCAAAGGCAAGTTTTTATTCTGACGCCAATCGATAAAATAACCAGTCAAAGGGATTCATAGACTCACAGTAACATTAGCATTTGCATCTCCTTGTTTGGTTATGTAAGCAGTTCCAGTTAAACGGTCAGAGCTTGCACCAAGATAAGGCATAAGACGCTTCACTTCATTCAGCATTCTTGGGGAAAGTCTCTTTCCAAATGAGAAATAGGAGATCACATGAGACACATTCATCAGAGAAGCATCAAAGGAGTGTGCTCCTGAACGAGCTGATATGACAAGGCTGCCTGGAACCTGCACATCAGAAATGACCATCGAGCTAAGGAAATATTGTACTTAGGAAGTCTAAAGATATGGAAGGAATGATGCATAACGCAAGCCGGAAGTTCTGTCTATATCATGCATTCTGAATCCTTCACAACACTTCTGCCAGTAGCACCACATGTGCACACACATGCAAACATGTGCATACACACGTGTACTAATGAAATTAACAGTTTCAGCAGCCTTTCTGTGATACTGTTCACACAAAAATGCAATAACTTTCTGGTGAAATAGACACCCATCTTATTCCAAGGTTGGATGCATAAAAAGGAAATGTAAAATAATGCCTTGTCCTCAGATACATGTAAATGAGCCAAATGCAAAAAGTTTATGAAGCTATGGATTCAGCAGAGGCAATTAAAAAAGTTAGAAGATGATATAGAAATTATGACTGAAATAAATGTCAGATGGAATAGCAACTTTATTAGCCTGACATGCAGTATATGCAGCTGGGTCTACATGTCAACAAAGAAGAGACTAAGGTAACCCAAACAAAATGATTGCTTGGTAGTGACTCTTGGCTTCCTACTAGTTTCACTTGTCTAGGTCAGCAGCATCAGCCACAGGTTCATGCAGTAGACATGGCCTTCCTGAGAGTAAGTTGCACAAAGTTGCCACTAGACGTGTGTAATGAAATGGATCAAACACAAAGAGATGCCACTTATGGACTTGCAAGAACACACTCAATCAAGAGAAACAATTGATTGATTAAGCCACGCTACCCACACAAAGGTAAAAAAATTATTTTTGTTATTGCATAGAAAATACTCTCTAGGAGAGTAGGCAAAATGGCTTGATGTGTCCCGGTTCATAGCAATGGTAGCATACGATTTTGCCATCATTTTTGTATTCATGATCACTTCTTTTATCGCTTTGACTTCTTCCATAGTCATTGAAATTTCTTTCATTCTCATTTTTCACAAAGGAGGTTTATAACTCCTAGTCTGGTTTCCGGACTTTAACATAGCAAGCACGAATTCTTCATCCTTTGAGGCGGATGGTTTCTTTAACCTATTTTTTTCTATAGTTAACTCTTCAAGAGTTTCAACTATGGTAGGTACACCTCCTCTGTGAAGGAGAGCCGACTTGGTCCCTTCAAATTCGGGTCTAAGCCTATGAACGAATTGGTAGAAATGCTTCGTTCTAATTTGTTTTTCACGGAGTTCTACATCTTGAGAACAATGTCATTTTGGCTCTAGAAGAGCTAATTCATCCCAAAGAAGAGAGAATGCATTGTAATATTCTCTAATATTCATCTCTCCTTGAGTTATAGTTCTTACTTTATTTTGCACATTGCATATGTGAGCAATATCCTTGAGACTACACATATCTTTAAGATATTTTCATGCATCACTAGCGAAATTAAATTTTATTAAGCTAGATCACTTGTGGATGTCCACACTATTGATGAGCCATCCAATTATCTTGGAATGGCCCATCCTCAACTCTTTTCATTTTTTTTCATAATCGAAGACAGATTTAGACATTTCTTGTTCTTGAAAAGTGACTTCCTTTCCATTCTCAATTTTGGTAAGAATGAGTTTAGGCTCTCTTTTGATACCATCAACCAAACCCCATAGACCCTTTTTCCATATTTTGTACTTCACTATGGATGCCCACATCATATAGTTCGTATCATTGAGTCGCACGGAAATAGAGACGATTACTTCTCTTTTATTCTCCATGTTTTACCATAAAGAGATGAGAGAGAGAGAACGGAAGATAATACAAGATTTGTTAAGAAGCTCTTTGATAGAGCGCTTCCCGATGCAACGATCAACAATCCGATGCTCCACCAAGCTCACGATCCTCCTCTTGTTATTATCCGAATGAATAATACTTCAAGAGCACCAAAACTTTGATACCACGTAATGAAATTGATCAAACATAAAGAGACGTCACTTATGGACTTGTAAGAACACACTCAATCAAGAGAAACAATTGAATGATTAAGTCACAACACCTACACAAGGGTCAAAAATATTCTTGTTATTGCATAGAAAATAATCTCTAGGAGAGTTGAAATTACAAGGGCCTTAGAGGCCTATTTAAAATGTAAGGGGCCACAAGGGAGCATCCCAACTGCTAGTTGGGCTTGTGACCGTTGGGAGCAGCTGCCCCATCATTTCACAAAAAGAAAAATAAACAAAGGTACACAAAAAATAAAATAAACAAAAGGTAGTCAGCCCCTAATGGGCTGATGCCTATTACAGCTTAAATGACCGAAATACCCCTGTTGGGTATTTCGGTATATATATATATATATATATATATATATATATATATATATATATATAGCACAAGAAGTGACAGAAACTGGAGCATATGGAGAAGGTAAATACATATTTCATCTGTATAATTCCAATCTTCATTCTTTGAATGTTTCATATCTATCACAGGTCAATAATGCATGACTAGCAGTTGATATTCCGTGTAGTTGAATGACCTTGTATTCAGTTAATAAACAATTTCCTCTCCAATGAATATGATTGTACCTGAAAGAGATGAATGTAATGAATGGCTCATCTCAAAGCCAAAAAGTTGATAAAAGTTCATGAGAGTTAAGATTTTAGACGAAAAGATGGATGAGGTCTTTCTAAGAATGTGGATTCTGTGACAGGAACCGAGCTCATGAAAAAATAAAAGGAAAGACTATTCATAGAGAAGAATATGAACAGGCCAACTCTAAACAATAGGAGAATTAAAGTTGGAGAAGATGATCAAGGCCTTACATATGTGGGAAAAATTTTATATATATATACACGAACAGAACTTATCATTTTTGCTTTTAAAGTAACATTAGAGTTCTAAGTTCTAACTAATGTCGGAAGTATCGTACGATATGATACGTATCGTTACTATGGGCAATAGCGATATGAGTGAATATTGTATCCGTATCATATGTATCGTACAATATGGAGTGTATCGTAGGATACACCTTTTCTACACTTTAAAAGGAGCCGAAACCTGTTTTTTATTTTTTGGGTTTTAAAGACCTCTTGAAAGCCGACTTCCTTATTTGTGTAGAGGCCATTAGAGAGATATCCATGCACCCTAAGAGTCGTAAGAGCGATTTGGGGGCTGATCCGTAAGCAAGGGAGAGGGCTTTGACAGTTAGATCAAGAGTGTATTTCCACCATTTTTTCACTCAAAGAAGTAGATTAAAGTAAAAAAGTCTCTATTATGAGTAAAATTACAAAACTACCTTCCAAAGATGGCATCAAATGATCCGACATGGCAATGGGACACTCAATTAATGAGTGAAAACCGATTGAAAATAGAGTGCAACTATTGCCATAATATTTTTGTTTATTTAATATGAAAATATGAGTCTTGTGACATGTTCTTAATTGCAAGATATTTAATATTTTGCATTGTGTTCGTAAGATAGTTGATGTCTTATGCAGCTCATAGAGACATAAATGCTTCATATCCAAGGTTGGGATCCCTGCCATAGGGCCTACGCTACGTGTTGGCTCCCTCTCTCACTTGATTAGGGTTTTTGAATTAGTGCTTTTCGAAATAGAGTTTGATTGATTAGGGTTTTTTATTAGGGCTTTTGAATTAGGGCTTTCTAAATTAGGGTTTAAAATTAGAGCTTTTTGAATTAGGGTTTAATGTGATTAGGGATTTTTATATTTAAATTTTTTATATCAAAAAATATGATTTCCTATTTTTTCTTTAAATTACATAAATTTTATATTTTTTTGGTATTTGGATCCAATTTGAGATCTATATCTGGGGCTAAAATCCATAATAAACATGTTCAAACACTCGGATTGGTTGTACAATCCAAAAACGAAGTTAACCCATATCTTTTTAGAATTTTTTTCTGATTTTTCATTTTTTTTAGAATTTTAGAAATTTTTTTATTAAAAATTTATGATTTTTTTTACGATACGATATGCTATGTATCTTATTTTGGGCTCGACCAATACGTGTAACAATACGATACTTACAACCTTGGTTCTAACACTGTCTGGTTCTAACATTGACTTTTCAGCAGCATAAAGTTACAACTCTATCCATAGATCCATCTTTTAAATGCACTGCACCTTTTGCCATCTCATTCAAGCACATTTTTCCTTTCCAAATGTAACTTGGATAAATGTTTTATAATTATTTGTAAAATGATTAGGTCAGCTAGCTAATCTCCTTCAAGGTGGCATGAAAAAGCACAGGAAATTGCAGGGACTACTCAATATATTTTCCATAACCAATTTAACAGTTTTGCAAAATGTTTATTGTTGGAATCATTATGGAAAATAAAAAGCCGAAATTATTAATCAATTTCTGCTCTAGCTCTTCACATTCCAGGGAATGGTAACATTACAATGACAACAGAATGACCACTAATAGATAAAGTCTAACTGTACCTTCTTAACACGCACAAAACCCTCTATTCTGCAACCTCCAGCCAATGGTGCAGGCCGCTTTGCAGTCTTTGTGGTATCATTGGACTTATCCTCCAATGCAAGCTTGTGAGATTCCATTGGGATTGGTGCAACTAATGCCTCCATTGCCTGCAAATGACAAATCCAGTAAACCACCTAGAGAAGAGGAATACAGGGCCTATTTGAGAATTTAACTTCTCAGGACACATTCAGCTAGCACCTTGCATCTAAAGCAATACACAAACACTCTAAGGTCGATCCATACCTTTACTAGACTATCTGTGTCACGATCACCGTAATAAGATTCATGATCATGGTGCCCATGATCTTCTCTGTATCAGAAACCATAGCAAGATAAATTAATTATATGTGCACTTCAATATCTACTCATAACTAGAACTTCAAGAAATGTTAAACACAGTGTTGTGAAAAGCATTGAGGCGTAGCGAGGCGCTCCACCAAAATCTGAGGTGAGACGTAAGCCTCAATTTTTTTCTTAAACTTAAAAAAACTATAAAAAATATCTAAAATTATAAATAAATAAAAAATGCTTTATTGATAAAGCAACAACCAACAAAAAATAAAAAATCTCAAATAAATACTGAAAAACTCACTTGTACTAACATAACATGAGGAGCTTGTACACAAGCTATTAACATCAAACAATTCCACACAACTAACGCAGCTTGTACTAACATAACATGAGGAGAAACTCACTTTTTTCTTCACGAAAACTTGCAATACAACTGAAATAATCTATGTCACATGGGTGCGGGTGCGGGTGCGGGTGCGGGTGAGGGTGCGGGTGCGGGTGCGGGTGCGGGGATTCGGCACTTCCAAAAAACCCGGGTGCGGGGGTGCGGCAGGGGAAAAAATGTATATATATATATATATAAGGGGGGTCCGGGGGTTTCCCCTGCAGGTCCAGACCAAAAATGTGATCTTTGGACATGGGATGCCCATAATACGACATGCCAGTCCCAAATCCAACAAAACTAGAGTACGGGTTTGGTGTCAGCGTGCTCAGAAAAATGGATCGGGGCAAGAACTTATGGATAAAATCCAACCCAAACTTGTCACTGCACCATGCCCATTATATTCCCGCGTTCCAAAAAGGTAGCGTCAGATTGCGCCAACACGTCACAAGATGAACGGTGAAGAATGCACAAATGATGGCCCTGCCACCATCCCTCGTCGAACGCGAGACTGTCACGATCCCCACCACGTCGAAAAGATGGATGGTTCTCATTACGCAAGAAAAAGGTGTGGCTCACCCCATCATGAAAAAGCACAGCGCTCAAGCAATTATGACCTTACACTGTCCATCCAGGAATCATGTGTTGCAGCCGTACAAGTCGTTTCACAAGCATTCCCTGTACAGGAACAATGCTCTCCGTGAAAAATTAGCCAATATAAAAGCGCCATCAGAGATAAACTTTCTCTGTCTCTCTCCGGCTCTATCGCTTGTTCGTTCTAGCGAGAGATGGTCGAGAGTCGCGACGAACAAGTAATCTCTCTCTCTCTCTCTCTCCATATATTTGGGACTTCACAAATATGGAAGCAAGAAAATGCTCAATATTTCTCTCTTTGTATATCTTTGTTCGTGCATTTCTAGTGATTTTCTTGTATATTACTTCGATCAACAAATTTATTTGTTTTATTTTTTGAGGTACTTGGTCTGTGCTATCTTTTTTAAATTTTACAGCCCATTTCATAGGGCAATTTTTTTAAATAAAAAAAAATCCAAAAAAATGGACCGAAATGACCCTGGGTGCGGTCAACGCACCCAGGGTCGTGTTGACCGCACCCGGTGCCGCACCTGCACCCTCACCCGCGTCGAGTCGCGTCGACGCGGGTGCGGCACCCTGCTAGCCGAATCCCTGTGACATAGGAAATAATAGATCTAATACATGAATGCAAAGAAAACGATACCACAAATTTCAACCAACATCAACTGTCGAACTTTGGAATGGAAGACAAAGATTGAACTACTTGTCACCGGATCTATTCCAGCCGCAACAAAAGTTTCAAGAGTTTGCAATCTACACATGATTAGGCTCATTGATTTGAATAAACAGAAAAGAGACTCGGAAATCCGATGAGCCATCCATCGGGACAATAAGCAGAAACAATTCCGTCCACAGAACCAACGATTTATAAATGGGAGAAAACAGAAGGAAAAAACAACAGATTCTCAATCAGAAGACCCTTCCAGCTATCCAGAAAATCAAACAAAAAAATGCTTCGTCTGTGAAATTAGCTATGAATAACAGAAATTAGTGAGGACGTAACCATCATAGGCGATATCTAACCACATCCCGCAATACATCAAGCGATAGCGATCACATTATAAAGAAATAGATGAATACTAAGAGTTCTGCATGGACATCAAAGCCAGATCAACAAATCAACAAAAGAAAGAAAAGAAATCACATAATCGACAACAGAAAAGAGAGAATAGAGGGGAAGAAATCGACCTCTGAGATGCAAAAAATCCTAGCCAAGTGATGGGAACACACCCGCCTCTCTCTCTCTCTCTTAAAGGGGTGAGAAAAAAACGAGAATCAAAACATAAAGAGCCCTGACCCTTTATGTTTAAGCCCTAATTGTTGGTCAAATGAGGGTTTTGACCCTCATTTGACCAAATGCATCGAGGCGTATACGCCTCATCTTGAGGCACGCCTCGCCTCGAGGTGTGCGCCTTAAGGCCTATGAGGCGCACGCCTCGGGGCTTTTGAGCTTTACACATGCGCCTCAAGGCATAAAGCCCCTCGCCTTGAGGCGAGGCGTGTTTTTTGCGCCTTGAAGCGCGTTTTTAATAACACTGGTTAAACATTTCTGGTCCCACATTAAAAACTGCTGTTTTTCAATGATGCATTCTATGTCAGCTGAAAACATTAAACAACAGAAAACGTGAAAAAGTGACTCCAAAAGGAAAAGTTATTTCAACAAAACCATAACTTCCATGAATATATATACACATACATACATCTAACCTCATTAAAGTTGATGCAGGGGTAGCCTAGCGCAAATTTGATTTGCTTGATAAGAAAGTTAATAATGTGGCAATTTTCAAATGCCCTCAAACGTTCATAACGGCTGTAAAAGCTGCATGTTAAAAGACAAATCTACCCTTATAAACATAACTAAAGCTCACTTTAACTTCGGCTCTTGGCTTTACTCACTTTTCTCCAACAAAAAAACCATCAACTAGCAGAAACATCACCTTACAATACTAGCCTCATAATTTCAGAGGCAATAATAATTATTCATTGAGAATGTGGGAAGAGTGTTGTGTATGCATTTCTAGGACAGTAATATAGTGTTTTTAATCCTGTAATCAAATACCAATTTAAGGTTAAGGGTGGTAAACAATTAAGGTTATTTGGTTAAAATGACAAAAGTTTGGGGGCCTTTGAAAAGCATAAAAACTATGATGGGCTCATTGGTATCTGGAAATTACCCAAAAATGATATGTTAACCTTATCTGATTATCCAAAAGAAATAAATTAAAGGTGTCTCAGGGCTTTATAAAAATGTAATGCACATGAGAGAGAGTCCATTAGCTTTTATCCTAAAAGGAGTAGGATTTATTTTATATTTTTGTTTCAATTTTCACTATAGATCAGCACCTTTCTTGCAGAAACTCAAATTAACGCTGGTTTACCTAAATCTACTACAAACTTAAACAATTGTTTTATTTCCTAAATTTTAAAAATGCCATCTAATCACCTTCATTCTTTATTTTTCACCCTCCATTGGGACGGATGGTTTGTGTGTGTAAATTACCCAAAAATGTAATGTTAACCTTCTCTGGTTATCCAAAAAAAAAAATTAAAGATATCTCAGTGTTTTATAGGAATGTAATGCCATGAGAGAGAGAGAGAGAGGGAGTCCATTAGCTTTTATCCTAAAAGGAGTAGGATTTCTTTTATATTTTTGTTTCAATTTTTTCACTATAGATCAAAACCTTTCTTGGAGAAATTCAAATTGACACTGCTTTACTAAATCTATCACAAACATAAATAATATTTTTATTTCCTAAATTTTAAAAATGCTAACTAATCACCTTAATTCTTTATTTTACACCCTCCATTGGGATGGACCGTTCATGTGTGTGCTGTGAAAAATCCTTGCATACAATCAAGTTTTCAAATAACTTGATACTTCAAGTGATAGCATTCAAATGCTTTACACCACAAAAGAAAAGAAGTGCAGCACTATTTTTATAAATGTAAGGAGACAAAACTCCTCGCTGTATTACACTGAATACAATGTGCTCATACAGCCCTTATTTATAAGGCTCATTAACTCTAAAAGAGTCGTTGGGCTATTACCAACAGCTCTAATTAGAGACGTTGGGAGTCAACCCAACGACTCTTTATTTCAAACTGTGTACAGCAGTCAGTGGAAGAAATAATACAGAAAAATAAATGAAAAATTACAAAAATAAGAAAAATTTTAAAAAGAAAGAACTACAATCATATTCAAAAACATGAATATGTGTAAAATGATTAAACTACCCCTACAGCTAATACAAGAAAGAAATATATATTTTATATATATATAAGTAGATGGATACATGTACATATATATGAAATATATATATATATATATATATATATGTATATGTATCTTCTTTTATATATAGAAAATACATTGTCTTATAAATTACAATTTAACACCCCCCTACTCAAACTTAGGGCATAATGACCGAAAGTTTGCCAAGAAGGAAGTTGAATCGCGAAGAGCACAACGATTTGGTGAAGAAATCTGTCAGCTGATATTCTGAAGTTACATATGAAAGATCTATAACTCCTTTCATATATGCTTCTCGGACATAGTGGCAGTCCATCTCGATGTGTTTGGTCTGCTTATGAAATGTGTGTTTTTGGCAATATAAATTGCACTCTTGTTATCACAGCATAGCTTGGTGGGCCCATATACATTAATCCTCATATCTTCTAGTAGCTGATGAATTCATACAATTTTCATGGTAGTAGTTGTTATGGCTTGGTATTCAGCTTCGGTAGAGGATAATGATACCTTTTGTTGTTTCTTACATCTCCATGAGATTAGTGAGTCTCCTAAAAACACACAAAAGCCAATGATGGAGTGACGGTTATTTGGATCATCTCCCCAATCAGAGTCAGTATAAGCTATTAAATTTAATTTAGAAGAAGAGGATAAAAATACTCCCTTATTCATAAATTCATTTATGTATCTGATGATTCGCAGAATTACACTCATACGAACGAATGTTGGTGCACGTTGAAATTGACTGGCAGTATGAACTGCATGTGAAATATCTAGTCTAGTAATACTCAAATACATCAAGAAGCCTACAAGTTGTTTGTAGGGAGGGGTCTTTGAGAAGAATTCCATCATCAATTTTTATTTTGGTTTCAACTATAACAGAAGTTTTAACAAATTTTATCATCTAGAATACTTGACCTGTCAAGAATCTCAGAAGCAAGTTTAGTTTGAGATAGAAAGCAACCTCTATGTGAATATGCAACTTCAATTCCCAAAAAGTAGGTCAGAAATCCTAAGTCAGACATTTCAAATTTATCTTTTAAAATAGATTTTATGCGCTTAATTCCTTTAGAATCGCTTCAAGTTATTAGCATATCATCGATATATAAAAGCAATATTACTATTCCTACATTGGATTTTCTGACGAACTAAGTCACAGGGACTCGGCAAAAACAGGTGCCGCACCCGCGTCGATGCGACGCGACGCGGGTGCGCGTGCGGGTGCGGGTGCGGCACTGGGTGCAGTCAACACAACCCTGGGTGCAGTCAATGCACCCAGGGTCATTTTTATCCACTTTCTAGCGTTAAAAAAAAAATCCCCGATGAAAAGGAGGATTAGGGCAAAAAAAAATCCCCTAATCTCTCCTCTCCTCTCCCCCTAATCTCGAGCTCTCTCCTACCGACGCCCCAGCTCCACCTCACAGGCTCTTCCTCTCCTTTCGCAGGTACGTACCATCTCTCGCTCTCTTCTTGTGTCGGCAGGAGAGGGGCCGAGCCCCCCCTGCACCCTCTCGCTCTCTTGTTGGGTCAGCAGGGGAGGGGCCGAGCCCCCCCTCTCGTTCCCTCTGTTTTCAACAGGTGAGGGGCATCTCTGCCACCGCCCTCATCGACCTCGGCCAGCCCCTCAAGATCCCCCTCCACCTTGCCTGCTTCAACTCCTCCGATAACGGCCTCCCCACCGTCTACCTGTCCTACGTCGTCCAGCCTCCCGACACCCTCCTGGCCATCGCTGCCAGGTACAGCACCACCCTCTCTGACCTCATGGCCGTCAATGCCATGGGCTCCCCCGCCATCGTTTCGTTTTCCTCGATTTCTTTCTCGTTTTTCCTGAGAGAGTAGTCCTTTATGTGTATTCTCTCGGTGAAAAATTTGGGGTTTGGATTGAATGTAGCTTGTACTTCTGGGTTTCCGAGATACGCTTCCGATGCCGAATTGATCGTCGCGAATGGGAGCTACGCCATTACTGCTAGCCATTGCGTTCAATGCAGTTGCGAACCTGCCACTATGAAGTAAAAACTCATCCCCTTCCCTCCCCCCTCCTCCTCTTTTCGTATGTTCTTTCTTTGATTGTTTAATATTCAAGCTTTATGCTTAGCTCTTTTATGAATGTGGGGTGCATGTGGTGATTTGCTGGTTATATTATGGGATGTTGAATTTGTTTAGAGTTTTGACAGCTTTGTTTATTTGTTCCATTGAGCTATTTTTGGTAATCGGCTTATAGTAATGTGTTTATTTGTTGCATTGAGAACTATATCTGGCATTCGACTTATAGGATATGTTTATTTGTTCCATTGAGTTATATTTGGTATTCGCTTTATGGGGTCTGTTTATTTGTTCCATTGAAGCTATATTTGGTATTCGGCTTGCAGGATCAACGTGAGCAAAAAATGAGGAAAATAGAGGTGGGAGCATTTACTTATTTGATTGATAATTTGATATTTAGGTTGATATACTGCATGCATGATGAATGATATTATGACAATGTTAACTGTTAAATGTTAAACTGTTAAAATTTCAAAATTATATATATATATATATATTTACATTTTTGCCCCTGCCGCACCCGGGTTTTTTGGAAGTGTCGCATCCCCGCACCCGCACCCGCACCCACACCCGCACCCATGTGACATAGCTGACAAATAAAGCGATGTCAGTAAAAAAAGAGGAGAAACCATTTTTTAACATTACAGAGTTAAATCTATCATATCAAGCCTTGGCAGCTTATTTTAGTCCATAAAGTGCTTTCTGGAGGAGCATTCATAATCACTTTTTCATTAAGATGTTATTTAAAAAGGCATTTTTAATATCCATTTGGTAAATGTTTCATTTTTAATAGAAGCGATAATAATAAGGCAGCTGACAGTAATCATTCGTGCAACAGGGGCAAATGTTTCTTCATAGTCAATCTTGTATTCTGGACTATATCCTCTACTAGACAAGCTTTATATCTTTCTAGAGATCTATCGCTCTTGGTTTTGACCTTAAACACCCATCTACACCCTATGGTTTTCTTACCCTTAAGAAGATCTTGAAATTCCCAGGTCTTCACTTTTCTGAGAGTTTTAAGTTCATTATTTATAACTTTTATCCATTCAATACTTTTTTTGGCTTCTTCAAAGTTTTGGGGTTTTACATACGAGTAAATGGCACTAAGGCAAACTCTATGTTTAGGTATAAATAAATCATAAGAAATGAACCTAAAAGGGACTTTTCTATTTCTCTCAGTTCTTCGTGGATTTTCCTCATTTGAAGAGGTAGTTCCACTAGATTCATTATATTTTTCTATTGCACTTCTAAAATTATTTTTATCTCTATGGGAATATATGATAGGATCTCTAGATGTTTCTTCATTAATATGTTGATAGGTAGATGAGTGTAGTAAAGAGTTATTTTCCTCAACTTCATTTTCACTAGAGTCATTATGTGGGAACTCATTATCAGTAGCATCATCATTTATAGATAATAACTCAAATAAAAAAAATAATCCATATTTTCTTCATGAGGTTCATATTTTTCAAAACCACTAATATTTTTCAGAAAACTCACACTTCTGGACACATATAATTTGTCATTTTTAGTATCATAACAACGAAACCCCTTTTGAGTTTCGGAGTAACCAAGAAAAGCACGTGATAGCTTTTGAGAAAAGCTTGTCATTCTTATGTATAATAACAAAACATTTGCATCCAAAACTTTTTAACCTATTATAATCGGGTTCTTTTGTATACAACATTTCAAAAGACGAAAATGAGAAGGGTTCGAGTAGTTTCAATGATATGTCAATATTTTCTTTTGGCTAATCCATTTTGTTGAGGTGTTTTTGGAGAAGATTTTTTATAGAGAATACCATCACTCTCAAGATATCTTTTGAATTCATTTGATAGGTATTCTCCTTCAGAGTCAGTTCTAAGAATTTTCAAGTCGCCATTAAATTGGTTTTTGATTGTCATATGATATGTTTTGAATATCGTAAAAACCTCATGTTTGTGCTTAAGAAAAAATATCCAACAATATCTAATGTAATCGTCAACAAAAATCACATAATACGAAAACCCCCCTTTTAATAAAACAAGTATCGGTCCCCATACGTCCGAATGGACAATTTCAAATGGTCTTGTTGTAAACATAGATCTTTGATTAAAAGATAAACTTCTCATATTTCCAAGAGTACAATCATTACAAGTGAAATCACTTTTACAAAGATGTTTAACAAAAGGTAAATAAGAAATTTTAACATTATTAGGATGTCCAAGCCTTTTATGTCGTACATTAATATCTTTATGTTGGACAACATTACAAAAAGGGTTTTTTGGAATTTGAAGAAAGTCGACATAGTATAGATCTCCCTTCCTAGAGCATTCCCCAATCAACCTCCCGGACTGACGATCTTGTATCCAGCATTTATCAGATGAGAATTTTATATCACATCCATGGTCCGAGAGTTGAGAGACCGAAAGCAAATTTAAGTTTAATTTGGGTATAAATCTAATTTTGGGGATAAAAAAATATTATTTTTCAAAATTGCCAATTCTTTTGATTTCAAGAGAAGTTTCATCCGCGGTTGAAACAAAGGATGGAGAGGAATTTTTTGAATATTCGAAAAATGAACAAATACTTGAAGACATATGAAAGGAGACACTCAAATCTAAAAGCCAATAAGTCTTACCGGGAGGAGAGAAAGTTGACATGGCGGCTCCAAAAATTGCCTCCTTGAGAAGAGGTTGAAGTGCTTTCACAATTTGATGCAAAGAAAGGGCTCCATTGAAAAAAGATGAACTTTTTTTCCTTTTGGGGTTGGGATATGGTAGCCATGGCTAGTAACTTCTTCCATTTTGGACAAACCGGTTTGATGTGCCCTGGTTCCTTACAAAAGTGGCACACAACTTTGCTATAATCTCTTTTGCCGCCTTGCCCACTATTTTCCCTTGCTCTTTGATTTTGATTTTTGAAGTGGGAAGGTTTGTAAGTTCTCAAATTGTTTCCCGGTCTTGAAACGGCATTAACACCTTCACCTTATTCTTGGTTGGAAGGTGTTATAAGAACACTTGGGTTATTTTTGCTTATACGCATACGAGTCTCTTCCCTACTTAATTTAGTAATTACATCCTCAAGACAAGGGGAAGTAAAGGCAGATAGAAGAGAGGATTGTATTTGTTCAAATTTGGATCTAAGCTCATTTAAAAAGTTGAAAAAGAGATCCTCTTCTAATTGTTTATGCCTAAGCTCAATGGCTTCGCCACTCCATTTGGGATCAAGCATGGCAAGCTCATCCCAAACAGAGGACAACTTCGTGAAATACTCTCTAATAGTCATTTCGCCTTGTTGGAGTGTCAAGGCCCTTTTTTGAAGACAGTACTTGTGGAACAAGTATCTTGAAGTGTACATTTTTTCAAGATATTGCCATGAGAGGCCTTTTTGAATTTTATAATGTTGGCATTGATTCTTGTTTCAACGGATGAGAATATCCATGATAGGATTTTAAAATTTCTCATCTCTCATTCCTCATGTTTCTTACAATAGTCTTCAAGCGCTTTGATTCTCTCTTCACCTTCAAAAATCTTTATTTCTCCTCTTTCTACCAAGGTAATCATTGGTTTCGGTTTCGGTTCCGGTTCCGGTATTGAGCCTTGGAAATATCCCCAAAGCCCTCTACCCTTGATATGGGCTTCCATATTACTGGCTCAAACATGATAATTTGAGCCATTGAGTTTGAAACCCAAGAGAGAAGTGAGTCTTTTTTCACCATTTTGAGAAGAAAAAAATATAGAGTGAAAAGCATCTTACCACAAGCTAGTCTTTAGAGCTTACTTGATGTGGTATGATTCTTTCGATATATATTGCAAGGAGTCTCCAAGTCGAGGATCAAGAGAAATGTAGGTGCACGCCTTTCGAGGCACACGATCTTCTTCAGCAATCACCTTTCTTCTTCAATAATTCCCAGCGGCTCTGATACCATGTTAAAAATCCGTGCAAACAATCAAGTTTTCAAATAACTTGATACTTCAAATGATAGTATAAAATAGCATTCAAATGCTTTCCACCACAAAAGAAAAGAAGTGCAGTAAATGCACTGTTTTTATAAATGTGAGACAAAACTCCTCTCAGTAATACACTGCATACAATGGGCTCACACAACCCTTATTTATAAGGCTCATTAACTCTAAAAGAGTCGTTGGGCTATTCCCAACGGCTCTAATTAGAGCTGTTGGGAGTCAGCCCAACGATTCTTTATTTCAAACTGAAAAATTACAAAAAATAAGAAATTGTACAGAAAAATAAATGAAAAATTACAAAAAAATAAGAAAAATTTAAAAAAGAAAGAATTACAATCATATTCAAAAACATGAATATGCATAAAATGACTAAACTACCCCTACAGCTAATACAAGAAAGAAATATATATTTTATATATATAAGTAGATGGATACATGTACACATATATGAAATATATATGTATATGTATCTTCTTTTATATATAGAAAATACATTGTCTTATGAATTACAATTTAACATGTGCATGTGGGCATGTGTGCATGGGTGTGTAACCGATTCCTGGTCTAGCTAACTCCAGAAGATTCATTAAAATGTCAACCTTGCTAAAAATTTGAGCCATCAGTGTCCACTTAACATGAAAAGAATGCAGTTAACATACAATCATAATAAAAAGACACCTAGGAAACAAGTAGAAATACAGAAGTAACAAACCAGAGATTGTGATTTTATTCTGCACCAAACACTTTGGACAGAATATCTTTGCAATTACTAGCAAAAAGTGAATGTCCACAAGAAGCAGATATTAGTAGATTCAATCAGCAAATTTATCACACATAAAGTCAATGCACTCCAAAATCAAGTAGCTTTTTGCAAAAGTGTTGTAATTGTTGGACAAATGAAATACAAATGCAATATAGAAAATAAGAAACCAAAGGAACCTCAAGAAAGCAGCATTGCGGCTGCATAACTTGAAATTTAAAAAAAATCAGTATTTTTATTGACTTATAGCCAGCAACAACCATCCATAGGTTAATAGCTAAAAAAATAACAAAATCAGCATCCCAATGGTTTTTGCTATACAATCATCCATATGTTACTAGAAACAAAACAAGACCCCAATGTTTTTTGCTATATTTATAAACATAGTGTGACTAGAAATACGTACTTGACATCAGTTCCTTTACGAAAGATCCTGATGGACGGATAGCCTTGTATATGATGCCTGCAGCAAAACAAATAGAAAAATGCAACTGAAAACTTTGAAAACTTTGGGTTGGCTTTCATAAAGAGGCAACTTAATAATAGTAAACCCATTACTAAATTTGATGAATAAGATTAATATGAAAACAAGCTCAACTTCAAATAGAGTACCATTTAATTTTCATAATATTGCTGGAACAGACAATTCCAGGAAAAATAGCCTAGAGTAAGGGCATGTTTGGAAGTAAGAAAAATTCTCATAGGAAAAAAAAATTGCCTGAGAAGTTTTGACATAACTTTTCCAAATGAAAAATTCTCACTTATTTGTGTAGCATGAGAAAAATGGATTAGAAAAATGTGAGAAAAAATGGGGGAGAGAGAGAGGGTCGATCAGCCTGGTTCAACCAGACCAGAGAGAGAGAGAGAGGTGGTCAACCACACCAGAGAGAGAGAGAGAGAGACCTGAAAAGGGTGGTGGGTGGGAGAAAGCTTTCCTTGTGGCAGCCCATGGAATGAAGATGTGTTGTGGGTGAATGGTTGGCCTAATGAAAAAAGAATTTTTTATAGGAAAAATTCCTCCACCCCTCTAGGTGGAGGAATTTTTTCTATAAAAGATAAGACTTTTAAAAAAAATTCCTTTCAAAAATTTTCCCTCGTTTGGAACGGTTGGAAAAGTTATAATTTTTTCTTTCCTACTTTCACTTTTCTTACTATTTTATCACTTCCAAGCATGCCCTAAAAGCAATGCTTGATACTGGAAAATCTCAAAAAGAAAAGCAAAATCACATTGGCTAGTTACTAACACTTTGGTCCAGCCTAGAAGTATAACCCGAATATTAAAGTCAAAAGGAGTTTTTTTTTTAAAAAATCAAACGATTTCAAAAGGAAATACATGACTGTGAATATTACTTTTTCTCAAAAGAAATGGTATTATGGAGACAAAAGGACGACTGATACTAAGTATCACTTTCTGTTTCCAATCTTCCATGGTTCCAATCAGCTCAAGGAGGGAAGATATGAACCTTGTTTGTATCAATGACATCACCATTATTATCTCTGAAAAGTTGATGTTTGAAAATTTTCAGTAAGCAATACCTTCTGCACAAATCCACTTCTACTGTGCAATCAACCTTTGCCAAGAGGATCCTCCCATCCATTTCAGGGTCATATCTGAAGAAGATGAATTGAATAGACTCAAAAAACAGAATGCAAGACAAGAGGAGAAAAGACCGCTCTAACAGCAAAGAGAAAGAGATGAAACATAGGTGCATAAAAAACCACAAGAGAGTACCTTTCTCTCATTATTTTGGATGCTTTCTCCCATGATGGTTTCTGTCACAAACAAACAGCAACACGGCCATGTCAAAGCAGAACTGAAATTTGATGGTTAATTGCATTGCTAAAACCTTAAAAATATCAAGTTATATTTCTTCTTCAATGGAACAGTTCATTCATTCTCAGTTAAATTGTAACGCTAAGGAGGTGATGAGCAACCACCAGTTCGAAAAACACAATATCCAACTTGTAACCCTAAAACCTGTTCAAATTTACAACACTCCTGCAACAGAAAAATCCATTTAGATTCTGATTCAACAAAATGACTAGTTCCAAGCTATGTCACATAGGTGACATAGGTGCGGATGCAACACTTTAAAAAAACTCGGGTGCGGGGAGGGTACATATAATTTTTACCAGTTTTAACACTAATGAAATAAAAGCAGTTAACATATAAACAATTATTATATCATCCACACCCGCACCTGGATTCAGCAGCAGGCTTGGGTTCGGCCCTTGCGCCAATGAGGGAAGGAAGAAGAAGAAAGAGAGGAGGAGGCGGTGGAGGGAGGAGGTGAAGGAAGAAGAAAGACAGAGGTACCTATTTCTCTGTGGTATTTGTCATCGTCGCAGTCATCGGAAGAGGAGGGGAGGGAGAGGAGGAGCAGTCGGGTGGGAGCAGTAGTGCCCTAATACCACCACCACCACCTGCTTTTCAATTTTTTATTTTGGACCAAAATGGACTCGGTCAAAATTGACCAAGTCCATTTTGGACAAACATAACCTTGGGAGTGGGTTGACCGCACCGGGTGTCGCACCCCCACCTGCGTCGCGTCAACGAGGGTGCGGCGGCCACTTAGGTGAGTCCCTGTGATATAGGTTCCAAGTGCTCCAAAAAGATAGTGAAGGCTCCAAGTGTTGCTTGTTATCTCATTAAATAGGAAAATAGAAACTTATAAAGAAATGCATGCTTGCTACTACATAAGGGTTGGTAATTGATGATGAATTGAATGTTCAATTGAAAGGTTTTTCACGAGCATGAGCTAAGAAGTAGTTTGTGGACGTGCATTTCTAATTGCAAAGAGAACCTTTTCCATATGTGAACTCAATATAGTATGTAAATATATATAACATTTATTCTGCAGTGGATAACATGTGGTATATACAGAAGCAACACACACCAGCACTCAAGAATACGTTCATGTTACATATATCCTATAAATTCTTGTGCTTGACTCATAAAGTGACCTTAAGCATGCAACGTTCTGCTTGAAGACAGCCTAGGAGGAGAAGGTGGAAATTTTACTTGGGTTCGCTTCTCATTCAATGATGAGTAAAGATGCCCATCGCAAAGCAACAAAAACTGAGATTTATACTTCATGTGAGTCCCCACATAATGCATGATTGTGGTCTCCATTAAGAGAGATTTACAATCTGCATGATGATAACTCGGTTTCATGTTGGCCCATGTTAGAGACTGCAATCTAACATCTACATTTTATCGCTGCTAATTAATGCTTTGCACTTTCATCTTCCATGGTCAACAACATGGGTCTTGACAATATCTTATGAGGCAATGTATTGGGATATTTTCTTTTTTTTTCTTAGAATGAATATGTTGGGATATTTTGTTCCTTTTTATATGAACTCTACATGAAAGACTTGGCAAAACAGAAAGATAAAAATCAAGATAAAAGTTCTTTTTAATTGAAAGTAAAGAATTATCCATAACACAGGCACTCTGACCCGAGTAGCATGGGGCACGTGGAATCCGTGTGAATAAGCAAGGACCACCTGGAACAATAAGTAAACAACAAAAAAGATTTGCAAATTTTGACAAAAAATTTAAAAAAGAAAGATTATGATATTCTCCCAATATTTTCGTGAATTTTTTAAATATTTTCCACCACATTCCCAACATCTGCTTGATATTTTTGCAATATTTTCAAAAATCATAAAAATCTATATTATCTTGCAAAATATCATAATATTTTCACGACATCCTAATATTTTTTACTATGCTTAACATACATGTCAGAGAAAACATATTGTGAAGGATAAGATGCCAATATCCATAAAGGAAATAGGAAATTGTTTATGACAAGGCAATATAGAAGATACAATAATCACCATCTTCTCAATGGCACTCCACCATACTTACAATCTATGTCACAGGGACTCTCCAACTAGGTGCCATACCCGCGTCGCACCCGCACCCGATGCGGTCAACCTGACTCTGGGTGCAGACCCAAGGTCATTTATGTCCAACTTTTGGACTTTATATATATATATATATATATATATATATATATATATATATATATATATATATATATATATATATATATATATATATATAATTTTTTATATTTTTGCCGCACCCCCGCACCCAAGTTTTTTGAAAGTGCCGCACCCATGCACCCGCACCCATGTGACATAGGTCACAGGGACTCTCCAACTAGGTGTCGCACCCGCGTCGCACCCGTAACCGATGCGGTCAACCTGACCCTAGGTGCAGTCAACGCACCCAGGGTCATTTATGTTCAACTTTTGGACTTTATATATATATATATATATATATAATTTTTTATATTTTTGCCGCACCCCCGCACCCAAGTTTTTTGAAAGTGCCGCACCCGCACCTGCACCCATGCGACATAGATTTTAACATTAATAAGCTCTAGAACGTATCCTAATGGAAAAAGGAAGGAAACAAAAATGTTTGTTTACGTGAGCTGAGACAGATGTTCAGACTCAAGAACATATCCTAATGAAAACAGAAAAGAAAAAAAAAAGAAAATATGAGATTATTACTCTCTTTTTTCTTTAATGTATGATCGTGTGGTTATATGACATGGTTGCCAAAGAATGAGGAGAGAGAAAAAAAAGTGAGAAAGCTTCAAGGAAAGCATTGAAGTTAAGATTTTAGGGATTTGGGAACAGGAACCCGTAAGGGAGTGAGGGAGGATTTTTTCAGGGAAGAGGTGAGGGGTGGAGGGATGAAAAACAAAAAGCCGTAATGAATGGAAAGCATTAACATGTAAACAGGCTCTGTAATTGTCCAAACTCCAGAGGCTTTAGTACATGCAAGAAATTCTAGTTATTTTTTGCCCCTAAACATATTTTAAATGATATAGTTGGACCCATATCTTAGCGGTCACTCTCAGGGCTGATTTACTGATTTTTTGTGAAAAGAAAAAGGTACTTTTTCGGTTGTAGCTTAAGAATTAAAGCTCCTAATTAATGTCAAGAACCACCATGGTATTTCAAAACATGTCAAGGCATTTTATCAACTAGTTAATGTGTGCTAAAATGCCATGAATGCTAACAGCAAGCCGGCACCTTAAATTATGTAAATCAATATAACATACTATTCCAAAAAATAAATAAATATACCTTTATATGGAATTTCTGTAAACAACAACAAATAACATGTTCCAAATGTTGGGAACCATGCTTCTATTTCATGGAAAGATGATTCCAGCTAGATGAATTCATGATGGACCACTGGATGGCGTCATGTTCCCTTAGAGCTTCACAACTTAGGGAAGCATTTTGGCTCCTGCATTCTAGTCAACCTTTGCAGATTGACCTAAAGCTTCCAGTAATGATGTTTACACAAATGTGACTTTGAATTAAAGTAGCAGAAATCTGAACTGTTATCCTCTTTGTGGGACTGCATAGCATGCTTCCTGATATTTGCATATTAATGTAGTCAAATGTCAAATGAATGGCTGGACATGAAACCTATGGGTTAACACTAACATCTTTTGGGAGTGACTGTGTAGAAATCTGGATACAACGTTACTTCAAAAGAAGACTGAACTCCCATACATTTTTTTCCCCAAGCTAGAGCTTGCAAAAAAAGTGTGCTTCTATTTGGTAAAGGAGTAAAAGATTTACGTTTTGTGGAAGCCTGGTCCTGTCTGGATAGGCAAAACTGTTGCTTAATTGACTAGTTTTGCTTAGGCAAGAATATGCTGCTGGAACCAAGACCCAAATATAAGTGTGCTTCCACAATTCACAGGCCATACTTTTACATTTCCACCATTGATTAACCAATTCATATAATTTGATAAACACTCGACATTTTGAGAATGATATGTATCTGAACCATCCAACTTTTGTTCAACTTTTTCAACATATAAAGTATTATGTGAACCCAAGTGCTCCATCAAGGTTTTTCTCCATTTTGACTCCCGTTATGTATCCCAGTTACAATACATAGTTACTGAACTACTTAATGACCCAAAAGATGTTTTTGTCAAAGAAGGCAAAAGTCATACTAGCAATGACCCAAAAGATGCTTTTGTCAAAGAAGGCAAAAGCCATACTAGCAATGACCCAAAAGATGCTTTTGTCAAGGAAGGCAAAAGCCATACTAGCAAGAGTTTGCAATAGAGGATAAAAGACCAAGGGTCAAATTTCCATCTGAGCAAAAAACAATTATGCATGGGTCAAGACCAATCAGAGAAAACACTGGTATAGATTTTAAAATCCAATACATCAAAAATTTTAATGAAGCAACAATGTAAAGAAAAGATAGCAAAATTACCAAGCGGTTACTCCAATAGCACCAAGGGGCAAAGAAGTTAACAGCCAAAATCGGGTACCTACAAACAACGGTTCCTTGTTCAAAATAAGCACAACTGAAATATGCAATTATGCAGACAGACATATAGTAATATACACATGCCGAAACAGGGTGTTTCATGCACCTCCCTCTTCTACTTGCATAAAAAGTGAAAGCAAGTGATAGACATGATAATTTCACCAACAGATTACATGTGAAAATGACACCTCTCAGCCCGTATGGGAACATCCAAACCATTAAAGTGGTTTCCCCATGTTACATAAGAAAAAAACATGTGAAAATTCAACTTACTGATGCACAAATCTATCAAAAACAAGTGAGTTCATGTCAGGAGATCCTTCACCAAAGTCTTCCTCAACTTCATCACCATGGTTCAGAATAGCTGGGATGGGGCCAGAATGGAACTCGGAGCCTGTTGGCTTCAAGTTACGGTCAATTGAAAATTTACGAACAGTTTTTGTGATGTTCAGCCTGTTCTGCAGAGTAGAATAATTGTTAGAATCTGTCTAGAACTGCTATATTACATACATAAAAATTATGAGAACAGTTAATGTTTCTTTACACAAGAAGAAACAAATATAAGAAAGAAATGATTACATGCTCTAATGAAAAACAAAAAACAATTGAAATCAAGTTTTTTTCAGAAACAATAGCATGCATCTAAGGCCAGATGTTACTAGTACACAATCTAAATAAACTCAAATGTTACATGTACAGATAGAATCACAAGAAGAGCTCCTAGTGATATTTATGACAAAAAAAATCATCACCTAAAACTGCTAAACTGTTCAGAAAATGAAAAGTACCAATTGAAATTTTACCTGTCACCGACAAAAAATACAATTCAAGTTCTATGAAATCATCTTAAGCTAACATGAGACCACATTGGAGAACATAAAATTTGATTTTACCAAAGTCTAGGCCAACATGCCTGACTTAGGCGAACATAATGCTTGAAGATAATTCCATTCAATCATCAGATCAAGTCCATTTGCAATTAGCACAGTCATGAAGACAGATTAGTTGTTAAAGCATACAATAGTTCAACAGTTGGAAACTAAAATAGATACAAAGCCAGCATAATTGAAGTGTTTTCCTGTGTGCGTATCTGTCACATAGGTAATGTTGTAGATGAAGGGATACAAATATTCTTATGAAGTGTTTGAGCATCCGTTCCCCTTGGACTGCTATATATAGGTGCTGATGATCAGGCTCCTATGTAGGTGTTGACGGTCAGGTAGAGTAGCCACTAACCATTATCTATTCTCTCAAAATTGCTTTTATGTATGAGATTTTATGGCTAATAGATAGAGCATTCTCACTAGAATTATTTTTTAGGCTTTAGCCCTTTCTTCACATAACAACAGCCGTTTCCACATCATCTCTGACTTTCTCCCTAGATCTCTACTTCTCTATTTTGTTTTAATCAGCGAATCAGTAATCTGCAATATTTCCACATTTTGATAGATTAGAATTATGAGAATGCAAAAACAAATTTTGCAATCACTGAGCTTTTATGGCTAATAGATAGAGCATTCTCACTAGCCATTATCTAGGTGCTGATGATCAGGCTGCTATGTAGGTGTTGGCGATCAGGTAGAGTAGCCACTAGCCATTATCTATTCTCTCAAAATTGCTTTTATGGCTAATAGATAGAGCATATTCTCTCTAGAATCATTTTTTAGGCTTTAGCCTTTTCTTTACATAACAACAGCCGTTTCCACATCATCTCTGACTTTCTCCCCAGATCTCTACTTTTCTATTTTGTTTTAATCAGCCAATCAGTAATCTGCAATATTTCCACATTTTGATAAATTAGAATTATGAGAGTGCATCACACAAATTTTGTAATCACTGATTTTGAAATATAGTTGTTTTCTTTCCTTTCATTTCAAGTCAAAACATGTGGGAAAATGTACAAGGAACCATCCGTTCCACAAATAATAATATTAGAATCCGCATCTTCAGTCAGATTATAATTCAAAAAAATTTTAAATCACAATGACTAATATCATACCTTAGTTACAATACAAAAGCATTGGAGATCTCCATTGTCTTGTTCATGAGAAAAAATTTCCTTGCCCAAACAAGAATTTTGTGTTTCTTGAATTTAAGAATTGAAAGGTTATGGCCAAATCAGAGTTGTCAATCCAGGAAGTGGGAGCGGAAAGCGATTCAGGAAGTGGAAGCGGGGCACTTATAAAATTTTAGGAAGCGGAAAGTGAGGGACGACTTAGAAGCGAATCAGGATTCGTCTCGGAAGCGAGAAGAGAAGCAAACCAGAAGTTAAGAGGAAATGAAGAGGGAAGTGACCTAGGATTCGAGTGGTAAACGAATAGGAATTGAGTTTTCTTGATATTGGGCAAAAAAAATTGTTAAAAGCTCCAAGCCGCCCAAAAAAAAAAAGAAAACCCACGTCCTGATATTGGGAAGTGAGCTTACTTTCATGCACAGTCCAAGTGTACTAAAGGACCCTGGGCCAAACCCTACTTTCATGCACAGTCCAAGTGTACTAAAGGACCAAAGGTTCTCAATGGAAGTGCTAAGATTGTAGATAGAAAACTAATCATACTCTTTATTTTTATTATTATTATTTGTTTACTTCTATGTTTCTATAGGTATTCTTTTTATCATTGAAGAGTATTTGCTTCTTGCCTTAAGGTTATGCAATCACACATGCATATGGATAGTAAAACTCCATTCATTAGTGAAATGTTATTGCTTTATCTTCACCTCTGAATATTTTCCCTTAGATGAGTATACAAAATGCTAACCTTGTCTGCTAGACCTCCTGGTATTATGAATCCTTTTGCATTGGATTAATCATATAGGGTACTACTCTTTCCTCTCTTTTTTTTGTCATATTAGAAAAAGTTATTCCCTTATCCATTTCATAGACCTAAAATATATTGAATCATTGGATCACAAATTTAATAGGCATACATGTCAAACAAGAGATGTTGACTTTAACCTATGAGTCCAAAAGATAACAACTCTGGGATTGAAACATCGATACAATCAAAGAAAGCTTGTCTGATGAGCGTTGGAGGCTCCCCAACGACTCTTTGGGGAGCCTCCCTATGTGGCGCAAAAACCAAAGATGAAAAAAGAAAAAGAAAAAAAAGAAAAGAAGAGAGAAAAGAAAAAAAAAATTACAATCATATTCCAAGGGGAATATGCGTAAAATAAAAATTTACAGAAATACCCTTTTCGGGTAAAAAGAAACAAAAAAGGAAATAAGTAAATATATTCATATATATATATATATATATTGAGATACATATACATATATACATAGTACATATGTATATGTATTTCAATATATATATATATGAATATATATACGAGATTACAATTGATACATAATTTAACACCCCCCCTCAAACTTAGGGCATGATGACCGAAAGTTTGCCAAGAAGAAAGTTGAATCGTGGTGTACATAAAGCTCTGGTGAAGAAATCTGTCAACTGATATTCTGAAGTAACATAAGGTAGATCAATGATTCCTTTTAGATAGGCTTCACAAACATAATGGAAGTCAATTTCAATGTGCTTAGTCCGCTCGTGGAAAGTATGATTTTTGGTAATATAAATTGCACTCTTGTTATCACAACATAGCTTAGTGGGCCCTTCAATAGTGATCCTCATGTCTTCAAGCAGCTAATAGATCCATACAATTTCATGGTAGTAGTTGTCATGGCACGATATTCAGCTTCAGTTGAAGAGAGAGAAACTTTTTGTTGCTTCTTACATCTCCACGAGATCAGTGAATCACCTAAGAACACACAAAAACAAGTGATGGAGTGACGGTTATTTGGGTCACCTCCCCAATCAGAGTTAGTATAAGCAATTAATTTTAAATCATAAGAAGATGACAGAAAAACTCCCTTATTTAGAGTACCCTTTAGGTATCTTACGACTCGTAAGACGGCACTCATGTGAACAAAAGTTGGTGCGTGCTGAAACTGACTTGTCGTATGAACTGCATGTGAGATATCTGATCTGGTAATACTTAGGTACATCAACGATCATACAAGTTGTTTGTAGGGAGTAGGATCGGAGAGAAGAACATCATCATCAATCTTCATTTTAGCTCCTACTATAGCAGGAGTTTCACAAACCTTATCATCTGTAATATTTGACCTCTCAATAATCTCAGATGCAAGCTTAGTTTGAGACAAAAAATACCCTCTATGAGAGTATTCTACTTCAATACCCAAAAAATAAGGTAGAAATCCCAAGTCAGACATTTCAAACCTATCCTTTAAAATTGATTTTATGCTTTTAATCCATTTAGAATCGCTTCTGGTTATAAGCATGTCATCCACATATAGAAGTAAAATAACAATCCCTGCATTGGATTTTCTAGCAAACAAAGCAGTATCAGTAAAACAGGATGAAAAACCATTTTATATCATTACAGAATTAAACCTATCATACCAAGCCTTGAGGGCTTGTTTCAAACCATAAAGTGTTTTTCGAAGGCGAAGCACGTTTCCTTTAAGAGACTTCATTCCAGAAGGAGCATCCATATACACTTCTTCATTTAGATCATCATTTAGAAATGCATTCTTAACATCCATTTGATAGATGTTCCACTTGTTGATTAAGGCAACGGTTATAAGACATCGGACAGTGACCATT
Organism: Nuphar pumila; assembly: GCF_984573655.1. Lineage (NCBI taxonomy): Eukaryota > Viridiplantae > Streptophyta > Magnoliopsida > Nymphaeales > Nymphaeaceae > Nuphar > Nuphar pumila. The sequence goes on along the minus strand of NC_143250.1, from coordinate 877,791 downwards.
CGAGCTACCGGGGCAAAGGTCTCTTCATAATCAATCTTATATTCTTGACTATATCCTTTTGCAACCAAACGGGCCTTGTATCTCTCGAGGGACCCATCACTCTTAGTCTTAACCTTAAATACTCATTTACACCCTATTGCTTTCATAACTTTAGGAAGGTCTTGAAATTCTCATGTCTCGGCTCTTCTCAGAGCTTTGAGTTCATTATCCATTGCGGCTATCCATTCAGGACATTTTCGTGCTTTCTCGAAGTTTCTAGGTTTTATGTAAGAATGAATGGCGCTTAGTCAGGCTTTATGTTTAGGTGAAAAAGACTCATATGAGATGAACCTAGAAGGATTTTTCTATGTCTTTCGGTCCTACTAAGATTCTCCTCACTTTGAGGAGCAGTCCCACCAGCATCATCATATCTTTCAAGGGCACTCCTGAAAGTATTTTTATCTCTATGAGTATAGGTTATGAGATCTCTATATGGTTCCTCATTGACATGTTGATGAAATGAAGAGGACACAGGACTGGTTTCATTATCACTTGAGTCATTCTGATTTGACTCATCATCACTAGTTTCATCACCTTCCGTTAAAAGATCAAATAGAAAATAATAGTCTATATTCTCGTCATTAGGTTCAAGTTTTTCGAAACCACTGAGGTTTTCCAAAAAACTTATATTTCTGGAGACATATAGTTTATCATTTTTAATATCATAACACCGAAAACCCTTTTGAGTTTCGAAATAACCAAGAAAGGCACAAGGAATGGCCTTGGGGGAGAGTTTGTCATTTTTATCAGTAAGGGCAAAACATTTACATCCAAAAACCCTTAACCCGCTATAATCAGGTTCTTTTTCATACAATCGTTCAAATGAAGAAACTTTGCTCAAATTTTTTGATGGGAGTCTATTTATGAGATAGACCGATGTAAGGGTTGTCTCAACCCAGAGTCTTTTTGGAATATTATGTGAAATGAGCAAGATTCTAGTTGTTTTAATGATATGCCTATGTTTTCGTTCAGCCAACTCATTTTGTTATGAGATTTTTTGACAAGATTTTTTATAGAGAATACCATAACTTTCAAGATAACTTTTGAATTCATTTGAAAGATATTCGCCACTGGAGTCGGTTCTAAGTATTTTTAAACTTCCATTGAATTAATTTAAAATCATCATATGAAATGTTTTAAAAATTAAAAAAACTTCATGTTTATGTTTAAGAAAATATATCCAACAAAATCTAGTGTAATCGTCCACAAAAATAACATAGTATGAGAAACTTCCTTTAGATATCACAAGAGCCAGACCCCATACATCGGAGTGAACAATTTCAAAAGATTTTGTTGTAAACTTGGATCTTTGAGTAAACGGTAGACTTTTTATTTTCCCAATAATACATTTATTACATACAAAATTCTCATTACAAATATGCTTAATAAAAGGCAAATAAGAGATTTTAACAATGTTGGGATGCCCCAGTCTCTTATGCCATACATGAATATCTTTGTTTTGAGCAACATTACAACACTGGTTCTTGGGAATTTGGAGAAAATCAACATAGTAGAGGTCTCCTCTCCTAGAGCCTTCCCCAATCAACTTCTCGGACTAACGATCATGTATCCAACATTTATTAGAAGAAAATTTTATATCGCAACCATAGTCCAAGAGTTGAGAGACCGAAAGTAAATTTAAGTTTAATTTTGGTATAAGACGAATTTTTGGAATAAAAAAGTCTTGTTTTTCAAAATTGTCTATTCCTTTAATTTCAAGAGGTGTTTCACCCGCCGTTGAGACAAAAGATGGAAGAGAATTTTTAGAAAAATCAGAAAGAGAACAAGCACTTGGAGTCATGTGAAAAGATGCACCGGAATCTAGGAGCCAAGATGTCTTACCGGGAGGCGAGGAAGATGACATAGCGGCTCCGAAAATGCCTCCCTTGAGAAGAGGTTGTAGAGCATCCACAATTTGTTGAAGGGAAAGAGGCTCATTTGATGAAGATGGTTGTTCCTCTGGTTGGGATGCCATAGCCGCAGCAAGTATTTTCTTCCATTTGGGGCAAATGGGTTTGATATGCTGGGGTTCTTTGCAAAAAAGGCAAGTTAATTTGCTATAGTCTCTTTTGCCATATCGATCATTTCCTCCTTGACCTTGATTTTTGAAATGAGGAGGTTTGTAGGCCTTCATATTATTCCCGAGTCTTGACACGGCATTAACCCCTTCACAATCATCTTGAGAAGAAGATGTAGCAAGGATGCTAGGATTATTTTTACTAATCCCCATACGGGTTTCTTCACCACTAAGCTTAGTGATTACATCTTCAATAGAGGGAGATGTGAAGGCGGATAAAAAAGAGGACCGAAGTTGTTCAAATTCGAGTCTAAGTCCATTTAGAAAATTGAAGAATCGAACTTCCTCTAGTTGTTTGTGTCTTAACTCAATTGCTTCTCCACTCCATTTTGGTTCGAGCATAGCTAGCTCGTCCCAAATAAACGATAGTTCGGCAAAATATTCTCGAATAGACAAATCGTTTTGTTGAAGGGTCAATGTCTTCTTTTGGAGGTAATACTTGTGTGATAAATCCCTTGAAGTATACATCTTTTCAAGGTACAACCAAGCTTTGGAAGCCTTTATGAACTTAATGATGTTGGCGTTGATCTTGGTTTCTACGGATGAAAAAATCCAAGACAAGATCTTGAAGTTTTTTATCTCCCACTCATCATGCTTTTTTGAATAATCTTCTAGGGCTTTTTGTCTATCTTCCCTTTCAAGAATCTTAATATCCCCTTTTTCAATGATGGTAAGTTTGGGTTCGGGTTCCGATATTGAACCTTAAACATACTCCCAAAAGCCCTTTCCTTTGATATGGGCTTCCATATTGCAGGCCCAAACATGATAGTTCGAACCACTAAATTTAAAACCGAGGGAGAAGTGGGAGTCTTTTTCACCCATTAGAGAGGGTAGAAGATAAAAAATAACACGTACCTCAAAAGATTTTCAAGTCTTTCTTGACAAAAGAGACTTCTAAAATATTGCACGAAGAAGATGATCCACTTCAAACTCCAATAGCTTGAAGACACGTTTTTCGAGACACTTAAAAAATGAAGAGATACACGATCCTCCTTCAGTGAGGCTCTGATACAATGTAAAAGTATCTCTAACAAGATACTAAGATCAAGACCTTAATATTCTTGATAACAAACTAAGCACATATGCACGATAAGAACACTTGTACACAAAAGCACAACTCACAAAATCTCACAAATGCAAAGGCATAAAAAATATTAGAATCACTTTATTGAGCACTTGGGCTTTGACCCAAAGCCATGAAAAATACAAAGGGGTGAAACCCCTATTTATAATCACACAAAGGAGCCACAAAAAGAGGCTCCCAAGAGAGTCGTTGGGAGCCCCCAATGGTCACATATGTGACCGTTGGAGGCTCCCCAATGACTCTTTGGGGAGCCTCCCTATGTGGCGCAAAAACCAAAGATGAAAAAAGAAAAAGAAAAAAAAGAAAAGAAAGAGAGAAAAGAAAAAGGAAAAAGAAAAAAAAGAATTACAATCATATTCCAAGGGGAATATGCGTAAAATAGGAATTTACAGAAATACCCTTTTTGGGTAAAAAGAAACAAAAAAGGAAATAAGTATATATATATATATATATATATATATATATATATTGAGATACATATACATATATACACAGTACATATGTATATGTATTTCAATATATATATATGAATATTTACAAGATTACAATTGATACATAATTTAACAATGTTCACAAGGTTCATGGTCATGACATACACATGCGTACATTCCATAATAGTGGAACACAATAACCATATTTTTTTATGCTACATACACTTTCATAAAATCTCATACATGATGCAATCATCATCATAAGCATTTCATATGACATACATATGAACATCATAAAGAAACATTGCCTACACATACATAGGTATTTCTTTATCATAAATCAAGGGTATATTCATACCATCAAATATGCATATACATGACTTAAATGGGGAAACAATATAAATCATTGAGTTCGAGCACATTTCTCAGATATAATTCATGTTAGGTGTATATTTCACATGATTGAGGAACTTACTGTGCCCAACACATCGCTTACATCAACAGATGCAAACTCACAAGACAAAGCGGGAAAGCTGCAAGATGGAGAAAACAAGTTAGAATGACATTAATTCGCTTTTATTTTACTTTTTTTTCTCCCATTTCCAGGATCATTAACATGAATCAGTTAATATTTCAATTGCCAAACAAAACATAACTATGATCTAAAGAATGAACCAATCCAAGCTAGCAGCCAATTTGAGAAAGGCTCTAGAAATTCAACTACCTTATGTTGAAGTCAATGCGTAAGAAATCCCCATCCATGCTCCTATCAACAACGACAGTCGTAGTTGTGCTTACTGCCAAATAATTGCTCAGTTCCTGCAATTTGATGTATGCATAATATAATAATATAACCAAGAGACAGATAGTAAAAAGGACAAAAGAATACATTGCAAAGCCATGTCTACAAGACAAGCTTATGCATTTTAAAAAGTTGATACTTTCTTATCAGGATAAGCTTCATAATCTAGAAAAAGTGAAGACAATGAAACACAGTTAAATATGAACACCCAGACAAAAAATTCAAGTCATCAAATCAAAATCTCATACATACATGTACACAAGAACAATTATATTATTCACATCCATACCATTCCAAACAAAAAAACCATGGAGAGTGCTGCTATAATGGATAGTCCTGCACCTGACAATGATGCCTCTGTCAGATCTCTAGGAATTTTCCTGTAGTTAATTGTTAAAATCCAAAAATCTAGAGTCAGTTAATGCGTAATGTACTACAACTTGGACAAGAGAAAAGTAAGAACAGACTTAAACAGTAACACATTATTCATGATGGTTCTTGGTAAACAGCTATGTTTGCTTTCCATTGAAACTGAGTCTACAAGAAAAACAAAGTATAAGCATTCACATATGTTAAAGATAGAGAAAACCACTCTAAATCTAAACACTGATATTAGAAATAAGCCAAATCACTGGCTGATAAGAAAATGAAAAAACATTTGTATGGCTGCTTCATGTGATCCTTACCACTAATATGAACTTGAATACTTGTCAAGCATATGGAGTATCCTACAAGCAGTGCATCATATGGGCATGATCATCAAAATCGCCAAAGACATGTCCAACCTATACTGTGTTGGCCTTATGCACATTGTTTCTCCGGTCATTTTAAAGCTATATCCTAAATAACTCTATTTTCCTTCATGTCACCTTGCACCACATCCCTCCAATTCTTAGCCATCTTCTCCGTCATCCAGGTCCTCCAACCTGTGAACGGATTTCAAGGTATCATTCTTGTCTAAGCCTCCTCATTCATGAATAGTTTCTATTCTGCAGCATTGCTATGTGGGTCTACAGAAAATGAATCACATAAGAATGGGAATGAACTTGTTCACTTTCATTTTACTATCATTAAGGAGATTTTGAAGAAAAAAACACTATAAATCTAGACCAATTTCATGAAAAATCAAAGATAATGAGAATACACAATGTCCATTGACTGCAGTTTCCTTTCCTTTTACTAACTTCTTCCAAACTTCAGTTTCTCATGTGCAGTCATAGCCAACTTCCTGCAGAAACCTTTGAGTGTGCAACAGGGACTTGTAGCATTTTCAATCTGACAAGCAACACAGGAAATCTCTTAAAGTTCCAAAATCAAAGATTGGCTCCAAAGAGACTGGATTCAACCTATCACATTTGGTCCAACAAATAGCAGTCAGCCACTCACTCTGACGAAATGTTTCCAGATATAGTTCAAAGATTATTGTCGTAAAGGTGGCATAAAATTGTATTATCACCATCAACTACATGACATCAATAAATTACACTTGACTAAACATTAAATGGTTTTCCCAGCTTCATTATCATCATCCAATGTGCGAGAATGAAGGCATAGCAGACAAAGATTTCTTATGTTTAAGAATATGTTTTTTCCTCATTTTTGTAGAATGGTAGCATAATGAATCTCATGCAATTCCCAAAAGTACACCTCTACAGGATGGGCATCCATTTGACGAATCAAGCATGCTGACAGAAACTTCAATCTTTCATTGATTGAGAAATCATATTTTGTCAATTACAGAGTGACAAACACCAATCTTCTTTCCACTATGGTATTCCGAGTGCCAGCATGCCAATAATTCCAACCAAGCAGAAGTCAAGTCTCACCATAAATGTCACTAAGCACACACTTTCTCAATTCTTTACAATCCCTCATTTTTCTCGTGAACATAAAAAATCAACCAATACAAAGAAATAAGGTACGGTCTGGACCATCTTCATAAAAGGCTTTCTCTGGCATCACTCATTTTTTGTTGACGATGTGTTGTTCTTTCTTCGTGATGACAGGCACTCACTTAGGCATTTCCTCAGGATCATGGAGGCCATTGAAGCAGTGTCAGGCCTATCGATAAGCAAGGATAAATCCATCTTTGTTGCATGAAACCTTCCCAGCAGCATAGTTGACACTATATCCCGTTGGCGCAGTTGGCAATGGAAAAACCTTCCCTTCACATATTTGGGACTTCCGATGTTCAAAGGTAGACTCACAAAGGCATTATGTGAAAATCATAATCGGAAAATTCCGGTCCAGATTGGCCTAATGGAGTGGCCACCTTCTATCCACGGCAGCGATGACAGTGTTAATTAGGTTTGTACTTTTATCTTCTCCTATCTGTTGGATGGGCTCCTTTCACCTGCCTATGAATGTTATCACTAGCCTTGAAACCATCATATGCAAGTTCCTTTGGAACGACACGGAAATTCAAAAGCACCCGCATTTATTGAGTTGGGACAAAATCTACAAACCACTAAAGGAGGCGGGACAGGGCGTGCGTAGCCTCAAGGAAATGAATGTAGCATGTTTGAAGAAACTAGCATGGAAGGTGGTCAATCACCAAGCCTCACTGTGGGCTCAATTGATTAAATGCAAATACCTTGGGGAGGAATCATTGTGGATCCCGAGGCACCAACAGAGGGGGTCATATGGAATCTGGATGGTGTGGGGTCAAGTATAGAGCAGCAACCATCCTAAATCATGTGAGGTGGGTGATAGGGTAAGGATCGAAAATAGACTTTTGGTTTGACCCTTGGAGCTCACGTGGGCCAATGCTCCCACCTACTTGCTCCGAGCACGAGTGAGGTGATGTATCACATTTTGAGACCGTCAAAGTTTAATGAGTGTATTGATAGAGACCAATTTCCGCAATGTTGCTATGTGGAATCCATCTTCAGGGTACCAAAAGAGGTGAAAAGATTAGTTCTCATGCAAACATGGGACCCCAGTGCCCCGGACCAACTCACTTGGTTGCCATCGCACTCGTTCTCTTCAAAAGAGGTATGGGAGGCTATAAGAGAGAAGGGTCTTAAGCAAAAAACTTTCACCATGATTTGGACAAAGAAGGCCTTTCCTGAAGCTGCAATCACGCTTACATGGGCGGTTGAGGACTGTCTTCTCGCACAAGTGCGGCTACAAAAATTGGGCTTCCATCTCCCAAGCTGATGCCCGTTATGTGAAGGTGAGTCAGAAGATGCGGACAATTTATTCCTCCTTTGCCTGGTTTCAGCATACCTATGGAGAAGGGTATCAAATTTATATGGTGTGCAATGGAGGCCTTCCAGCAAGTTGGTAAGAGACCTTCACTCGTGGTTCTCCATCACTTTCGAGAACATACCCGGTGGAGTTGGGAGACATCCTTTCAAATCCTTATTTGGACAATTTGGAAATTGCGAAATCAACAACTTTTTGAAGGAGCAAAGAAAACCCCAACTCAGCTTCAGAAAGAAGGCCTTCATGCTATAGGAGAACACACCTTATGTATCCTTTACAACTCGGTAGATGCCATAGCTATCCCATGGAAGAGCCTACGTTATTGGACACCCCACCCACCACCAGGTTGGACCCAAATCAGTGTGTGGCATTTTCTACATGAACTGGCATTTCGGTTTCACAATCCAAAGCCACTCCGGAGTCTTCACTGAGGCCGGTTGTTTCACAATGATCGGCAACCTAGAGAGGAAGGAGTGGTGCGGGTGGCATCGCATACTCAGTCGGGTAGATTCCAGCTCATGGGTGGTTTTAGAAAGTGGAAGGTCAGACTTGGTAGCAAACATCAAACCGATCCTCCAAGGTAAGTACCAGTCCCTTGCTTTCCCAGTGGAGCTCATCCCAGCCATGTATAGTTTTGACATACAGCATGTTCATTTTAACTCTTAACATTATATGAAACATCTGGTCAAATTGGCCAAAGTGGGGTTGCACAAGTCCTGGAAGGACGACCCCCCGGACTGGTCCCCATTGAGGGATTGCACATAGTCATTTGTAAGGTTTCTTTTTTTTAGTTCAATAAATTCTGGTAGGGATCTGCCTAACCCCAGCTTGCCTTTCAAAAAAAAAGGTACGATCTGACCCTCAACCCTTATTTCATCTACACATGTGTTTCCTGCTTTCCAGATTTTACATTTTCAAGCTATAAACAGCCAAAAAATGTCACTATATCATCAAATTCCGCTCTCAAATCCCAGTTCGAAATCGAGAAACCAAACAGCAATCAACAAAAGTCAATGTACAAAGATAAGCTCCGATCTTACCCTACGATACCAATTGAATCAGCATCTAAAGCAAAACCAAACCGAATCAACGACTTCCATTTCAGAAACGTAAAAACGAAACGAAAAATCCACCAGATCTAACAAAAACAAAACTCCCCCAGTTTCTCGCGACAAGGATAATGAAACTAAAGGGGGATTGGGTTGATCTAGTCGCAGAATAAGAAAAAGACGAAGAAGAAGGAGAGAGAGAGAGAGAGAGATGCGCTACCGATAGAAATCGACGGATTTGAGCTTGCCGGAGGAGATCATGGTGGAAAAGCACGAGCGATCTCCGGAATTCCCCCTTCTCTTCTTCTTCTTTTTCTTCTTCTTCTTCGTGTCTCTAGGGTTTTAGGGGTCGTAACGCGGGAGCGGATTGCTAGAGCTGATCCAATTGTTGCACAGAGCAGCAGCATTTACGTTTCTTACCTTTTTAGGTGGTGTTTGTTTCATGCTCTTTCTCATGAAAGTGGTTCTCTTTCATAGAAAATAGGCCATCTTTCTTAAGAAAAGTGAAACAAACATGCTCACGAAAAGTACGTGGTAAGATTCATATGATAAATACAAAAAGGGACACTAGACGGTGAGTAAGGTTGAATGTGTCGAGCCCTTGGCAAGGGATAAAAGTCAATGGACAACACTAGACGGTGAGTAAGGTTGGACTTACACTTTCAAACGCCCCACCCCGTCCCGATCCTCATTAGTAAAATAACTAAAATACCTTTAAGGATGGTAGTGGATGGGAGAGAAATGAGGTCTCGCACCGCCTCGCCCCATTTGGACAAGGGATGGAAGACATGAAACGGGGATGGATGCAGAGTTGGAAGTTAAAATTAAAACCTGTGCGAGAATGAAGGCAGAATTTTGAGACTTTTTCAGGGTGGAGACCTTGTCTCCCGCCTCCACTCCCATCACTACTCCTGAGTGAGAGTGCAACAAATGCCCCTTTAACATTTCCTATTTAATCCTTTTGAATTTCATATTCAAAGTTGTGATCGGATCTATTCATTAAAAAAAAACTATTGGATCAATCTATATTGATTGATTGCCTCGAGATCCAAACTCATTTTTTCTGATCCATCGATTAAAAAGATTCATTCACTTCATAAAAAAAATACAAGGTAGAACCAATAAAGAGTTCTTTTTATATTCATCCTTGAAGTTGAATACCTCATTCAAAAAAAAAAATTTATCCAACCCATTAGAAACTATAGAAAAGGCAAATCGCTCAGGCTCTGTTATTGATAGAGTGAATAGATGTTATGGTAGAAAGAGGAATTGGGACAATGGATGAAAGGGGAGGTTGTGGGCCCACATCTGACAATTTGGATCACCCGGTTGCCAAATCAATGGTGGAAAGCGTATGAAAGCCAGCGATGGACGAACATGGCACGTGCTGATTGTTGGATGCGGTGTCTTTCTTTAAATACCGGATGCCCGGGGATTTGAAAGGGATAGTGATTAGTGGACCCTTTCTTTAGCAGCGTAGGATGGCGGTTCATCTATTTTCTTTGTTGGAGTTGGAGTAGAGGGTTGACACGACACGATCCGACTCGATGGAAAGTCAGTTGGAGTTAATTACATAGTTGCATATATGGCCATATTATGAAAGTTATCCTAATCTTATCATGATACTTTCAATAACTGATAACGTCCCAAAGGAATCATAGCGTTTTGGAAATATCATCCATATTTCAGATTCTTGTGATTTTATCATGATATCAACACAGTTTTATCTGTATGATTTAAAATTTTATTGTATTTTTTTATATTTTTGGAAACTTCATCGCAGGTTTGTCGTGATATGGTGCAGGGTAATTTCTTGGTCCCTCTTTTATCTGCGTCACGGTTCTTGATATGTCTTTGAAAACATTCCAAAAATGCTGTGATATTTTGCAAAATAATAGAGATTATAAATATGTAGATATTATAGCAAACATAAATATATTGTGACCTTATTATGATAGGACCATTTTTATCAGCAAAATCTTTTGTAAAACCTCTTGTTAAGATTATTTTCTTTTTATTGTTTTTAGGCTTTGTTGCAAACTTTCCTTTTTATGACAAGGAACCTTTGTAGAGACATGGGTCACTTAATGGGCCGGACCTATCGAAGAAAAAAAAAACATTGGGAAGAAAGGACGTTTTACTTACTTCCCATGCTTCATTGGCAAAACTCAAAAAGGATATTTTTGTTAGTGTAAAACTTAAGGACTACCTTCACTTTTTAGACATGATCCTTCTTTAAGAAACTCATTCCTTTCCAATTCATGTGAAAACATTTCAAAGTTTTATTTCCTTTTTTTATGAAGGATGGGAAAACCACCATCGGGATCAGAGACTTAGTCGCACCGGCTAAGTCTTTTATACTTAACCCATGGCGCACCCCTAGCAACAGGGAGTCACCTTGCTTCCAACTGAGCAAGGGCTTATCCTTGCCCTTATTAATGCAAGGGGCATGACACTAATGGGAATGAAACACTAATCACCCGTCTAGTTGCCAAGGCCCCCTCCACTACACCAAACGCTTCGTGGCTAAGCTTTATTTATTTACTTGGCTAAATAAGAATCATAGGAAGGGCCCACCAATATCATGGTATTACATATATCTGACATATATAGTTTTTAACAATAATTCAACCACAGATATTTCATTAGATGTGCCTAATGAAGATTTTGATAGAATTTTGCTTGCTTAGCTAAAAAGGGCCCCAAAACTGATTTGGCATCTAATAAGGAGATGCATTGGTTTAACAAGGTTCCTAAGGAGATGGATTCTTTTAATGAAAGAATCAAATTGTTCTCTTGTGACTTACATTGTAAAGTTGTGTTTAGAGTCTGATTTGATTTCGTTGAGTCTGATGTAAGCTACTCGGTTCAGGTTAATCAATACCCCAAAGGGGTAGCTCTTATACTTGGACTGTAAGAGACCTACGGGATAAATTGTGAATGAATTAAATGCATTCAGCTTTCTTTTGTTCACCCTCATTGTAATTGCTTCTTGTGATTGCAATTTTTTTCCCTCTATTCTCTCTTGCCCTCTTGCACCCTAATTACAAGCTTCTGCGAGTGGCAAGTGAGCGATAAGAAGGCTTATGGTGGTAAGGAAGGATCATTGTGCCGCACTGGCCTATTGAAAGAAATAAGTCTGTGACAAGTGGTACCAGAGTCCATTCTCGTGCTAGGGAAGGGGCTCTGGAGTCGGTGTCGACAAACGCACCGATAAGCTATGATTTGTGAGTAAGACATCATGGCGTCCTATCAAAACTTGCGTAACACCAAAGGCAAGACAGTTACCGAAGTTGAGAAGATGGGTTCACCTTGGAGCCAAGAGCAGATGACTGCAACTGTCAACAAGCTGATGGAAGATGTGACTTCGCACGAAGAAGCGATTTCACGTGCAGTTGAATTATTCGGTAGACTGAATGATGTAGTGGTGAGCCTACAAGAGCAGGTGCTCTTACTGATGGGATGGGTCACTTCGTTGACGACAATAGTGGTCAACTTGCAGACTGAAGTAGGAGAGCTTCAGTTAAAGAACCACACATTACAGCGGACAGTAACCCTAAATGGAGAAAATGGTGAGAGGTCATCAAGGATTGATGTGCCAAGACCAGCAAAGTTTAATGGTTCTCGCGACAGCAAGGCCATTGAGAATTTTTTGTTTCAAGTAAAAGACTACTTGAATATTCAAAACGTGACGGTTAAAGATCTTAGGATTAAGGCTACAATAGCTCTACTGGATGAAGATCACATCGCTTGGTGGAGGCGAAAGCGTAGTGACATGGAGAGGGGTCAATGTGTGATAAGCATCTTTGATGACTTCAAAATGAAATTGTGCAACTACTTTATATCGAAGAATGCACAAAGACAGGCTTACAGGATGGTATCAGATTTTAAATATACTGGTTTGTTGCAAGACTATGTCAGAACGTTCCAAAAGCTTATGCTTGAGGTGCCTAACATGCTAGATGAGGACAATCTCAACTAGTTCATTGTGAGACTTTAGCCATAGGCATAATCCAAAGTAAAAAGAGCAACCTCAGTATTTTGGAAGATGTATATGTGACGACTGAGCGCTTAGTTGACACTCAATGCAAGCCCTTTACCCCATCAACCAAGGTTAGGAAGAAGTCTGACCACAGAGGCAAGAAGGATGAGCGACATGACAACAAAGGTGAGGCATTGACATCTCACCAATTTGATAAGAATCTGAACTTCAAAAAGTATAACAACAGCAACAAAGGAGCAGTTGTTACTTATTGGTTCTATGGGGATAGGCATATCGTCAAGCAGTGCTCGAAGCGTCTTGTAAAGGATGATGGGCAAGCTAATATGGTGCAGGCAAAATGTAGTGATACTGAGACCATACAACCAAGGATGAAGGTTATGTAATTGATTAACGCAGTTGAAAACATACAGGTCAATAAGGAACTCATGTATCTAAAAATCATTACGAATAGAAAGTCTACTTCAACAATGGTAGACTCCGGAGCCACACACAATTTTTTCTCGTCGGAAGAGGCGGAGTGGTTAGGCATGAAGCCTAGGCCAAAGTAGAGGACCATCAAGACAGTGAGCTTTGAGGTCAAACCCATCCTTAGTGAAGCAAGAGATGTGGTTATCCAAATTGGGAGTTGGGTCGGCAAGGCCAACTTCTCTGCGGTGCCCTGAACGATTTTAAAATGATTTTTGGTGTGGAGTTTCTACACAACCAAAATATGATGATGCTGCCAAAGTTTAACTCATTGACGATTATAGGGTCAAACTTGTCACACACAGTTCAATGCCTTACTTAGAATGGCAAGACTACAATGTTATCAATAATGCAATTGAAGAAGGGTGTCAAGCATGGAGAGCAAATATTTTTAGTTGTCGTGCACGCAGAATAAGGGAAGGTACATATAGCAGTATTGCTAGCCCTAGCCCCACTATTGGCGAAGTTTTGGGGAGTGATGCCTTAAGAATTATCAAAGTGTCTACCACCAATATGCGAGGTTGACCATAAGATTGAGTTGACCCGAGAAGCAAAGCCTCCTTCAATGGTTTCATACCGCATGGGGCCAATTGAGCTAAAGAAGTTGCACAGGCAGCTAGACAAGATATTGGATACAGGCATCGTTTGTTTATCAAAAGTACCATTTGGTGCCCCAGTCCTATTTTAGATGAAACATGATGGCTCCAAGCGGTTATATATAGGGGTAGCAAAATTTGACATGACCTACCAACCCCCTTCTTAGCCGGGTTCGGGTTTGGCTTAAACGGGTTCGTGTCGTAAACGGGTCGACTCGCCTAACCCGTTTATTAAATGGGTCGGGTTCATGTTAGGGGTATGCCAACCCGCCAACCCGGCTGACTCGTTTAATAAATGGGTTAGGCGGGCGGGTCAACCCGTTTACCCGAACACGACCCGCCAACCTGTTTACCCGAACCTGCCCCACCAACCTGTTTACCCGACCCGACCCATTTATTGAATGGGTTAAACGTGTCGTGTCGGGTTACCCGTTTAATAAATAGGTCAGGTTCGTGTTTGCCACAGCCGACCCGTTTAATAAACAGGTCAGGTTCGTGTTGAGGCATGCTGACCCGCCAACCCGACCCGATTGCCACCCCTAGTTATATGTGGACTACCATGCGCTAAACAAGGACACGGTAAAGAACAAATACCCATTGCCACTAATAGCGAACTTGTTCGATCAGTTGGGCAGTGTCTGAGTCTTTTCAAAGCTAGACTTGAGATCGAGTTACTAGCAGATAAAGATTGCAGATGGTAATGAGTCGAAGATAACTTGCATCACCCGCTATGGTGCTTACAAATTCTTAGTAATGTCATTCGAGTTGACAAATGCTCTAGCCATATTCACGACCCTAATGAATCAGATTTTTTATCCTTAGACAAGTTTGTGGTAGTCTACTTGGATGACATCATGATCTATAGCAACAACATGAAGAAACATGTTGTGTACTTGCGAACAGTGTTTTAGGTACTAAAAGTGAATGACCTCTGTGTTAAATGAGAGGATTGTCTCTTCGATCAGGAGAAGATCAACTTCATTGGCCACGTTGTGGGGCATGGTATGCTACACATGGATGGGCAAAAGATAAGAGCCATCCAAGAATGAGTTTTGCCAAGCAAAGTGTCAGAGTTATGGTTATTCCTTGGTTTGGCGAATTACTATCGGCGATTCATTGAAGGTTATTCTCTCATTGTTGCGCCCCTCACTGACTTGTTAAAGAAGAATCATGTTTGTCTCTAGATAGGAGCATGTCAAGATGTCTTCGACGACTTGAAGAAAGCCTTAATAAGGGTGTCACTGTTGTGACTGCCTGATCACTCGAAACCCTTTGAGGTCCACACAGACGCCTCAGACTTTGCCATCTGTGGAGTTATTATGCAGGATGGTCATCCAATCGCATATAAGAGTCGTAAGCTAAAGGATGTAGAGAGGTGTTACACGGTGCATGAATGTGATATAACAGTCATCGTGTATGGCCTCAGAACCTGGCGACACTATCTTTTTGGTGCCCAATGCATCGTCAAGATGAACAATGTTGCCATGAACTATTTTCAGACACAGAAGAAGCTGATGCGAAAACAAGCTTGGTGGTAAATGTTTTTGGCTAAGTTCGACTTTGCCTTAAAGTACAAGGTTGGGAAGACCAATATAGTTGTAGACGCCTTGAGCCGCAGGGTTGAACTGGTTGTTGTGCGTGCAGAGCCTTTCGAAGTACATTTGGAGGGCGCTTTGCTGAGCTACATCCATGAAGGTACGCAGCAGAATCCAATGATGCAACACCTTGTTTCTCTGGCACAAGCAGGGAAGACTCAGTGATTTTGGCTATAGGATAACCTCCTCGTGACAAAAGAGGGACGCGTCTTCATGCCGCGGTAGGAAAGCCTCCATCGAGAATTGCTTAAGGAGTGCCATGATACATTATGGACCGACCATCATGGTCAGGAGCGAACCTTAACACTCCTTGAGCGCAGCTACTATTGGTTGCAGATGAGAGACAACATGGAGGAGTATGTGCGAATATGCCTCGTCTGCCAGCAAAAAAAGGGGACCAACCAGAAGATAGACTGTTTCCTTGAGCCTCTACCAATTCTAGAACGTTCTTAGAAAAGCATCTTCATAGACTTCATTGTTAGTTTGCCGAAGGTAGATGGCACCAACTCTATCCTAGCGGTGGTTCATCGTTTCTCAAAATATGCCACATTCATTCCAACTTTTAAGGAGTGCCTTGTAGAGTTGTTTGTAAAGCATGTGATGAAGCACTGGGGAATACCAAACAACCTTGTGAGTGATCGTGATGCTCGCTTCACGGGCAAGTTCTAGCATGCAGTATTTTGGTTACCTGGCTCTAATTTACTATTTTCAATAAGCTTTCATCCGCAGATCAATGGGCAAACATAGCACATCAACGGGATATTTGAGCAATACCTTAGGTACTTTATTAGTGTCAATCAGAAAAATTAGGTAAAGCTCATTGACGTAACATAATTCTGTTATAATCTGCAGAAGAGTGAGTCTTCAGGCCACAACTTATTTGAAATAGCCACGGGGCAGCAGCCGCCGACCCTACACACTCTTGTTGTGCAAGAAAAGGGAAGGTCATCCTTTAGCTATCAGTTTGTTCGAGACTGACATGAGCATAATGAGTTGGCGAAGGCATTCCTACACAAAGCGACAAAGAGAATGAAGAAGTGGTCAGACATGCATCGTCGATCTGCTGAGTTTCAAGTTGGGGACCAAAGTATTGGTGAAGCTTTATCCTGATTGCAAAGGCATCTTTCGAGGGCGACATCGCAGATTAATAAAAAAGTATGAAGGACCATTCATCATCACAAAGAAGGTGGGCAAACTGATGTACAAGTTAGAATTGACCCCAGATTTCAAGGTGCACCCGGTGTTCCATGTGTGCAACCTCAAACAGTTTCATACAAATGATGGAAATCGAGAATATAACATGTCACAACGCGCTCTCATCATGTGGAGGGCACCGGCAACACAACAAGCCGAGAAGCACCTTAGTCAGATCCTTCGCCACAAGGTCAACTACTTGGGCGAAACAAAGAAATACCTAGTGCAGTGGGAGGAAACATCAAAACCTATGTGAGAGCCAGCTTTTCGGATGAACAGACGCTATCCGGCTGAAGTCAGGGCTTACCATAAAACAGATGGATCCGAGGATGAGGCATGATTTGAGGGGAGAGCATGTTCTCTTATGACTTATATTGTAAAGTTGCGTCTAGAGTCTGTTTTGCTTTCGTTGAGTCTGATGTAAGTTGTCTGGTTCAGGTTAATCAATACCCCGAAGAAGCAGCCTGTATACTTGAACTGTAAGAGACCTAGAGGCTAAATTGTGAATGAATTAAATGCGTTGAGCTTTTTTTTGTTCACCCTCGTTGTGATCGCTTCTTGTGATTGCAATTCTTCTTCCTCTATTCTCTCTTATCCTCTTGCACTCTGATTACAAGCTTCCGCAACCGGCAAGCAAGTGATAAGAAAGTTTGCGATGGTAAAGAAGGATCGTTGCACCGCACTGTCTTATTGAAGAAAATAGGCCCGTGACACAAATGTTCAGGAAATATCTCTTAAATTGAGTGGCAAAACTTCTAAGAGTAGCTAATGCACGTCACTTTGTGTTGGGACGTTGCAAGTTCTAATCCCAATGGTATCATTGTATAACTGGTAAAGGTCTTTCTAACCCCCGCTTGCCTATCAAAAAAAATTGAGTGGCAAAACTGCTATGTTGAAAAAAGGTTTCTTATCTCGACCCCTAAAAAGTGAGTCGTTTAAGGAAAGTTAAAACGATAAAGAGTTTAATGGGAAACCCAACATGGGTCTTGGATCTCTTGATCTTAGACCTGGAGCTGTAAATGAAAATCAAGGTCCATCATAGAATAGTAATATTAAGCTTGGGTCTTGGAATTTTGTTTGAGGGCTATTTCTTGAAAATTGTCTCGTATTTTTGGGATTGGCTTCCTCTTAGGAATTATCTTTGTAAATTGTTTTTTTTATTAATGAACTGGCATGGGCCAGACTAACCCCGGGCCTATAAAAAAACACATACACACAAACAAGCTTTCATCCAATCTTCACAAGAATGTCAACCTGCTCAGGTAACACTAGCCTAGGAGGAGAAGGATCACTTCCAATAACTATCATAGCCCTGACCTGTAACATATATAGCATTGAGAGCAACATCGAAACCACCTATAATGGAATGAGTTGGCTCATTGCGGGAGAAGTATAATAAGTTGCGCTTTTGAGGGTTTATGTTAAACTAAAGAAGCCACTTTTATTTAACCATTAAGAATATTCTTGTCTCTTGCACCTTTTTTAATTTAGATGAGGCTTTTCTTCTACCATGCTTTTATTCTAATTTGACACTTCCTTTTTCTTTTTTTTGAAACAGAGGGCTCGGCCTGGTTGGTAGGAGATGTCAGTGCAAGTCTCCTTGTGGTGAGACGTTGCAGGTTCAAAGCCCAGTGGTACGTTGAATAACTGGTGGGGTCTGGCTAACCCCAGCTTGCCTTTCAAAAAAAAAAAGAACCTTCTTTGTTATTCTAATTTGCCACTTCAACAGCTCCCCTCCACAACCTATTGAATTGGTGAACAAACCCAGCTAGGCCTGCAGGTTGGAATGTCACTACCTTTATGTGCTTAAAATGCAAAACACACTTAATCTTGGATTATAGCAAATGCAAAATCCAGTGCAATACAATATTCTCCACAACGTACCGAGTTACGAGAACACCATATCTTGTGTTGGTAGAAATGTACGACGCTTTGTGACTTATGATAGATCAATGCCGCACAGTTCTGTCGTAGGCCTGAGTTTTTAATTCAGCCAAGGCCTGCCATGGCAATGACTCTTTTTTTAAAGGTAAGCTGGGGTTAGGCAGACCCCTACCAGTTATACAACTATACCAATGGGATTTGAACTTGCAACTTCCCAACACAAGGTGACGTGCACTAGCTGCTCCTACCAGACAAGCGGAGCCACCCACCGTTGGTGCAATGGCAATGACTTGCTTGGTGTATGATGGAACAAACTACAGAGAGAGAGAGAGAGAGAGAGAGAGAGAGAGTTGTATAAATAAAATAATTTGAGTACTCTGGTTAAGGGGGTAACAAGTTGGTGGGGCCTACAGCTTCGCCTCAAGTGCACTTTGCCAATCTCTGCTTTGGATAGCACCAAATCAGGATCCACCAGAGTTAGGTTTCACTCATACCCTATGTCATCCTCCATCTTCATACTCCTCTTAAATCTTATTGCTTAAAATTGTTTTGATTAAACTTGGCCCTATAGATAGATTCAGCATGGTAAATTTTAGTAAGGATCGTATTCTTTCAATTAAAAAATATGATTTTGAAATCACAAAATTTTGTGTTTTGTGAACCGTTGATTTTTGGATCACCAAAAAATCCTGCACACAAGTCTGATTTCGGCAATTTAAATGTCGATCTTCACTAAATGAAAGATGTATATCACATCTGTAGAGTTCGATTTGATCAAATCAACTTTTATCAATGAAATCCCAAGAACGGGTATGAAGATAGGGATCACATAGGGGATGAGTGGAGCCGATCTAGGATTCAGCATCTTGTGGTTTGTGGTGTGCATGAAAGCAAGACGAAAGTGGGGGCTGGAGACATGAAGGGGATCGTGGGTCAAGACTCGGCCTGCAGTGCCCTGTTTAGTGTTTGGAACCAAAATGAGCTAGCCATAAGGAATGAGGTGGGTTGAGAGTTGTCAGAGTTCCCCATATCTTTCTCTTTCCTTAGCCTTTGAGGGGTATCTTCTACAGATGAGTTATGCGGTCTCCCCATCGATTATCCAATTTTTCTCAAAACTCTTATTGTTTACACCACTAGGGCCTTCACCTCATCATTGTCTAGAGAAGGATGCCCCAAAACCAAAGCCATTTTCATCTTGTGAGAAGCCAGATTACATAACTTGAATCTAAGAGAACTTGGTCACTTTCTCAAATTAAGAATCCTGATTTGTTGTTGTAGCTATGTAACCATATTTGATGCATGTTTGGATGCAACCCAGATTGAGTTTTACTGAATTTATTATTAGTAATGAGAATGCACAAAGACCATGAAATTCTAAATCTTCTGCAAAATCAAATTTCCTTGATTTTCGGATTTCCTACTGCATGAAGAAGATTCCTAACTTATGTTGGTTCACCTTAGGCCACATTCTTTAAGCTAGTGGGGGAGTCCAAACCAAACCATTCAAGATATTCCTACCAAAATGACGTTTCAAACCTCTTGATTTAATGCATGCACATGCCGGGGTCTATTTCTCGATCCCACCTTCCTCTCTTTTCTTTGCTACTTTCCCACTTCAAAATATCCAATCTTTCTGGTCGGTTGCAGATAGAGGCCATCAATTTAACAGCCAATTAGCCCTTTGATTGCGGCACCGATGCCCCGGTCTGTCCCTAATAACATATTCATTTGTGGATTCTCATTTTGGGCTTTTCTTATTGCAATGCGTAAGTACTCGTTTGCTAATTTAACAATCTATGTCATATGATACAAGACATGCAGGAAGACTCATAGGAAGTGAATAATTGAACAGTGGGCACGAATTTCAATGACCAATCGCATTTTGAACATGGCAAAAGGGTGGAACCATGTTAAGTTGGTGAACCACCATATGACATTACTAGTACGATTCTGAAATGGTGCAGTGTATTCCATTGCTCATAAAAGGCTTCATGTACCTAGCTAGATGGGTCGGCTTAAAGTGTTCATGTTGAAGAACGTCAAGAGTTCAATACCTGGGTGTGCGTCCCTTGTCTTAAGGCCAAAGCGGCAGGGTTTCTACTGGGCAGACATGGCAGTTAAGTGGTTTAACCGCTTGAAGGTAAGCTATTGTCAAACTTTCACAGCCCCCACCATCTGAATCGAGGTTCCCACCATTAAATATCAGCAAAAAAAAACTATGTATTCAATTACTTTAAAGAGTCGCCGAATTAAGAATCTTGTTTGAAAAAATCCATGGGCTATAAAATGATGGAAGATATAGGAATTTGACACAATTTAACCTTCATTTATGTGTATATGGGATTGGGAGTTGGTACATACAACTATAGGTACATGTTATGTATAAAGGGGCCATCTCTGGTAGTTTTTTTCGCAAATCCAACCTCGCATCTATGTTGGACATGTTCCATTTGTCAGGAATCGACTGTTGATTTGTTTTCTTGATGAAAAAACACGATCCTTTGATGTTCCAATACTTACAAAAATTTTGATCCGTTGATTTTGAAGTCCTAAAACAATTATTCAAGTCAGTCTGCAGATAACTCATAGGCTAATATCTACAAAATCAAGTATACCCATAACATCTGATCAGATTAAAAAGGAAAAAGAAAAAAACCCTTGAAAATGCATCTTTTATACCTAAGCTATTTGCACCTCTCTCTATCTATCTCTCTCTCTCTCTCTCTCTCTCTCTATATATATATATATATATATATATATATATATATATATAGAGAGAGAGAGAGAGAGAGAGAGAGAGAGTAATGGGTAGGTGCTAAATGATATGTGCTAAATGGGCTTTTTTGCTCTTCCAGTATTTTTTTTGCAGTTCCAACCCCATAAATGGGTTGGGCATGGTCGATTTACGAGAAACCAATACCTGCATCATGCGTTTTCAATGAAAACAATGATATTTAGAGCCTTGAAAATTTATAAAGATTTTAGACCGTTGATTCTTTTAACCTTATAAAAACCCACTCCTGTGTCTCAATCGAACATTTAAAGAAGTGATCTCTATAAAATCAAGTTCATGGATCACATCTGTACGGTAAGGAATGTTTCAACTATACAAGAAACCCCGGTGAAACCATCAATCACTTGTAATTGGTATTTATGAATTGCATTCATTAATGAAATTACTGTGAACTCAAGGAATGGGGGCCTTCTAACACCATATACTTCTGCTCAAAACAAAGAAATAAAAGGCAAAGAAGTCCATTGAAAAAAAAATACAGAGGATAAAAGAGGGCAGATGGAGGCAGAAAGAATGAGGTTGCTGTACATAATTCATTGCACATATGTTCAATTATCCAATTTAGTCCATTAGCATTGATACAGGTACGAGGCATAAGCCCCACTTCTTCAGTTCTGTACAGTCATTTTCACCAGCAAAATGAAACACCTTGTTTCTGTCCTGTAGCTGCAACGTGGAGCAGTTGCTTGAATAATTATCCGCCTGTTTCCAAAAGCCCGTGAATTAATAGACATAATTCAAATGAAAGCAATGCAAAAGAGCATACAGGGTAATTTTATCACCAATCATGTCATTAGTTTATTTGATCTTCCACCCCATTTTATTCATTTGTACCTTCGTTTTTTTCGGCTAGGACAAGGCAAAACCCCCATTACCAACTGAAAATAGGTAGGCCTTCCATCGATAAAACTCATGAAGAATTACCGACCCACCAGAGAGCACACCTGGAGCAGATCTAGTAGCATAAAAACAGGGTAGTGATTTTCTGTGTTTTGTATGGCCCGAGTACTTTGTAGAGTACTCGAGTCTGATCATCTAACCACTCCTCGAGCACACTCAGCTTCGACCTTGCGGCAAAGGATGCCCCCAATGGGTTTTGAAGCATGACCGTCCCATGTCAGATGGACCTCGTGGCTTTTAATTTTTCTTGTGATTATTTAGAAATGATCATTTGAGAGAGAGAGAGAGAGAGAGAGAGAGAGAGAGAGATTAATATACCTGAGAAATCACATGGTTTCTGTCATTCTTGCATGAATTTATGACCGAGGTTATCCCACTATCCTATTAACAAAACCATGGAAACACATTAAGCCATGAGAAATGGAAAGGATGAAACGGAAGAAAAAAGAAGACAGAACTAAAAGATAAGTTAGCCCCAAGGGGTTTGGTGTAGTAAAAGGGGCCTTGGTCATTAGACGGGGGCATTAATGAGGGCAAGGGATAAGCTTTTGCGACTCCCTGGGAGCAAGAGGAGCGCCACGGGTTTAAACTGTCCGGCGGTGGCTTAGCCAGCACGATTAGGTTTCTGATTCCGAGGGTTGTTTTCCGTCCATAGAAAAAAAAAAGTTTTCTAGATGCTCACCCTTGGGCTGCTCACAGGGGAGCTGGCAGTGTCCTCGAAAGGGTTTTCATCCAACGCAGCCATCGTCTTCCTCCTCTTGAAGCTCAGATCCTTGCATGCCTTTCGTGTCGAGAACCCCGTGCGGTATAATAGTTTTGTTGGAACAGCAGATGCAGCATCTGACACAGTTGAAGAGCCCCCAGATTCAGATGAGCTGCTGCTCTTTGCCCCTCTCTCTTGTTTCATGAAATCTTCAAAGTACATAGTCCATCCGGATTCTTGAGACCCTTCTCTTTCTTCTGAAAGGATGGTGTGATCCGCCGATGCCTTCATCACAACAGAAAAGTGTTTGCGAATTTCTAGTTACAAGAATAAGGGCTGTCTGTCAATAATATTTATAGGGTGATGGAGTTACTCAAGGAAAGGATTGATGATATTATTATATATATCGAGGCGAAGTTGAAAGCAGCAGTTGGTTGGAGAGAGGTAGCGTTCAATGAAAGCAAAAAGGCAATTGACCCACAAAGGCATAAGAATTTTTTTATGGAACTGTTTGTGGGGTAAAAATTTCAACAAAATATTTATAGGTGACAGGTTTTTCCTTGAAAAACTAGCATGAGGGTCCCATGAACCTTTCATGGTATTGACTTACTGAATGGGAATTTAATTTATAAAATGAAGTCATGACAGCATTACCTCCATGGTTCTTGGTACATGGTAATACGGTGTTTTATTTTTAACGGGGATGGTCTCAGTATAATAATATTGCTGATACACCTAGTATGCCCTCTTAAATATAAGATTTCATGTGTTACAAGTGAAATGAGTGATTTGAAGCTTATTCCATGAGTGACATACAAGTTCCTAATCATTTGTAGCACGGTCATGATACCCTTGTAGATCTCTATAATGTCTAATTATCGGTGAAGTTCTCCGGAATAGTCATCTTTGTGATGAACGGTAGAGGATGGCTCAGTGACCACTAAATCAGGTAGGGATACCATCGTAATTTACTTCAGCAAAGAGCGTTTCAAGTGCTCTCTTAGAGTTGTCGGCCATAAACAAATTTTGCAAACCCACTGCTTGTGTGAATGTTATAGTATTTTTAAACAAATTTCAAAATGCTATCCATCAGTATTTGCCATTGTGGAAAACAAATTTTTGGCATATCTTCAGCATTTAGAAAATGAAAATGCATAACATGAGCATAAGGTGCATTTCTCCAACCATTTGTTGTAAAGAAAAAATTCTTCTTTTGGAGTGTGAGCAAGGATGAGTGGTGGTAGAAGAACAAAACCATTTTATCCCGGCTAACATAATCATGAGCTGTAAGGTAGAAAAAACTATTTTATTCATAATAGAATAGACATGAGATGTAGTTATAAGGAACACATGAGATGAGACCCGTTCTCACCATCTTCCTATATGGTCACCTGAAGACTTCTTTTTGTGGGACTAACGGCTACGTTGGTAATGAATAGACTTCCATCTTTACGAGCCCTAACGACTATGTAGGTCATGAGTAGACTTCCATCTCTGTGAGCCATGACTTTGGTGCAATTGATATGGAAACTAAAAAAGAGTACAAGACGGCCACAAAGTTTTCAATTACTGCTGGTGTCTTAGATGGTTGTTGAAAAAGTTCTGGCTTGATTGGATCAGCTTAATTCCTTGGGAGTCCACAGAATTTGCCTTAGTCTTGTTGGATCTGTTGATGAAGAGTGCTGAGTTGAGACTTAATCAAAGTACACAGAACAGAGAGGGATAGAGAGAGAGAAAGGGAATCTTCAGGAATTTGCCCCAACTGGTGGAGAGGGTGGTGTGTGTTATTTCTGGAACACAAATTTGCGTGTTCATGTGTGTACACAGAGGAATATCTTGGGACTCGTGATAATTCATATACAAAGGTTGCCCACGATGACTTTATAATAAAATAACATATAAAAAAGGTATATATGCTTTTGACAGAAATATCCTCCCGTAAGACAAATATGCGTTGGATGAAAATGTCCTCCCGCTCCTGTAAGATAAAACAATTTTTTCTTGGGCTTATGTTTGAGACTCGGTTTCTTATGGATCAGACCCAACTTGTTTAGGTTTAGGGTTGTCGTCCTTGCCTTGTATAAATTTTTTTTTCTCTTGTAACTGTTGAAAAGAGCAATAAGATTTTTCTCTAGCCGGCTATGATTTTTTTTACTCTTTATTGAAAAGAGCGATTTACAGTAGAAATCAAATCAAAGAGTAACCCTTTCTGGCAGGAGAACATTTTTGTTCTTTACTCGAAACATCATTTTATGGCGCTAATGGCGGGAAAGGATACTTAAGTCTTTGCAAATGCACCAAACTCCGATGCTAAGTGATGCCGACACACATGGGGATACGAGCCCCACTTGCTTACATACATGGTGCTCATTCAGACTTGAGAACTGTTCCGAGGGGGAACATATAACCTGTGGGGCTTTCATGTCAGTTTCATTGTGTTTAAATCACTGATGTATACCCTGAGTTGGATGGGGACATGCTATAGTCAAAAGTTGATTATACCACTTAACCATATTGAATGATAAAGAAATTAAAACATGACATATATACTAGACCAGAGGACATTATAACCAAATGGTAAACATCAAAATGTATTTTCTTAATGTTTGGGAGAAAGATAATTCAGACAAAATTAAACAACTAGGAGAGCTAACGAGGATTTCCAATTCTAGCACGTTGGTAACCATTTACACGGTGCAGAAATAAATGGAAGGTGAAGAAAACATCCAGCATACTGCTACTTTATGGGTCTTAGATAACACAGTTGCAGAAAGGAACAACAAAATTTTGTTTTACAAAATTCTTTCTAGTCCTAACCGTTTCTCCAACCCCATGAGGTGCAAATTTTAATTTTAAATTCCCACTTGCAATTAAATCCAAAAGTTAGACTCCTTCAAGGGGTACCCTACAACTTCTGTCACCCAAACGCTTTTTGTGGAAACTTTTCTGAAAGGACAATTATGATTTAAGGGTGGGGGTTACGTAAACGTCATACTGATCATGTTCCCCAACAAACATCCTTTAGACTTTAACAAAAAAAGAAGAATGGGTTCATATTTTAGTTACTCTTTTTTTTTTTCTGTTGATTTATTAGGATAGGCCTATATAATTTTTTATCATATCTGGGGGAAACTTCGTGGCAATTTCGTCATGGGCTTAGATCCCCATAGATGGATAACATTTTTTTTATTGATTGATTTATGGGGATGACCTATATTTTTTTCTTATGACATCTGGGGGAAACATTCATGTCAATTCATTATGGGCCTAGATCCTCATAGATGGATTCCTTCTCCTGTCAACCTAATCCCATGGCCAGTTTAATGCACAATTTGAACAAGGAGGGGATCAAATGGAAACATGGTTCTGTTCAAAAGCCATGGAAGGGCAAGGATTTGAGTCCACAAAAATTGATATTATCCCCCTGATAGGCCCAACAAAACCTGATTGTTGGTGTTTGTTTGTTTTTTTCGATAGAGAAAGCTGGGGTTAGGCAGACCCCTACCAGTTATACAACCATACCATTTGGGGTTCAAACTTGCAACGTCGACACAAGGTGATGCATGGAGCCCCCGTTGGTCTGATTGTTAGTGTTTGCTTATTAATTCCAGGTGCAGTTGGTACACATGGTACTTTCGGCAAAGGAATCCACTAGGGTTTATGGTCAATTAGTAGTGTTAGGTTTCTTTCAAATCTTTCCCTTGGATTTTACCCTAAACACTCAAAGAGGAACCATTTCACATGCCTGAACAGATCATTTCTAATAGAACATTAAACTAAACAGCCGCTTGTTAGTTTTTTGTTTTTTAAATGCAAGGAAAACTCTCACCAAGAACCAAGTCACTTAATGGGCCTGCCTCCATGCGAAGTAAAACTCTGAGTTGAAGACACAACCACCCAACCTTACGTGCCTCAACCGTGACAATGGCTTGTTAGATTTATTGCACACTCAAACCTCTAGAAGAATCCGCTAGCGGAATCTGCAACTGATCTCCCAAAGGATGAATTTGAGTACAGAATCCCAAAAGCTGTTTTATTCATAGGAACAATGATTATTTTTTTTATTAAACCCTAAAGGAGCAAAATATGAGCTAACCCATTTTGGAGAGAAGTCAAGAGGTGCCATAAACCACGTTTTGCATGTCCCCCCCCAAAAAAGTAAGAAAGAAAACAAACATGCACCTGTGTAATGCAGGTAAGCCAATCAAAGGTCACATTTTCAAATTAAAGACAAAAAAATATATCCATTACTACACTCTAACGAGCCGGCGATGAATGTTGATGTAGATGGACGTGGTAGGAAATAAATGTTTTCATCAAACTTCATGTCCATATGTGGCCTAGCACTTCTCAGCATTACAGGGGCACTCCATAAGAAGTGACAAACACGAATTGGTGGAGGACGTTTGATAGAGCAGCATCCTAATCAACATTTTCACCTTGAGGCATATAATTGTTACAAGGTTGAAGTTTAGTTGGAGGAGTGTGGAGCTTGATTCTTACTTTGATATAAAACTTTAATTTTTAATTACAGGTAATTTTATAATTTTAGTCTTATATAGATTGCCATAGACTCTTTGTATTTAAAGAGAGCAATTCATATTTTGTAATTGTGAGTGTGTATCTCAATCTAATAGAAGATCTCACTGATGAAGGCCATGGACATAGGCAACTTTTGCTGAACTATGTAAAATCTTTGTTCTTTTTGTGGTTAAATTTTTTTTTCTTCTTTTCTTTTTTGTTTGTTTGATCTATCGATAGTGTGTTGAGTCAATGTGATATTTTCTTTACAATTGAGATATTAAACCAACTTGCTCTTTCATTTTCATGATTAGAGTTAGATTAGAGCTAAAAGTGGGCATGATACTTCAAGTAGCCTATGTCCTTAAGAGAGATTGCTTTGTGCCAATATGCCATGGGTTTTTCTATACTGAAACAATGAGGATTTCTTGTCTTTAGGCAAGGGAACTTGGGTAAAGCAGCTTGCCTTTTCCCATCCAAGGAAGTCATGCACGCTATTGGCGTTTGACAATCAGGCACATGATGACCACATTGTCTTGTCCCTCTACCTCATGGAATTTAGACACGTCAACTCTCTCGTTCTCTCTCATGACATTTTTTTTCACTAATGATATGACAAAACTGTACACATGGAAAATGCCATTGTGTGTACACTAATTTTGTTAAAATCGATTCAATAAGTGAATCAGTTTCTTAAAAAAAAAAAAAACCTAAAAATCGAATGGTTTTTTAATGGACAAATTTTTACCATCAGATAAAACGTCATTAAAAAATAAAAAATACCAAAAAAATTGTAACCCCCTTAAAAAAATGTGTAAAAAATGAATTGAATCAGCTTTGAATTGTCTCCTTTTAAATCATCATATATTGAACCAATTCCATCTAAATTGGCCTGTTCAGACCGACTTTAGAAACATTGATTTACACAAAATGCTCAAGATCAATGTTGTCATTATCGGTGTGTATCGGCCTGTATTGGTTGATACGTATCCTATCCTCAGGAAATCGATATGATACTGACCTGAATTGGCAATTTTTTAATAAATATAAAAAATAACTTTAAATTAAAATTTTAAATATTATTTTAATGGTTTTAACATGTGTCGCATTCTGATTAACACGTAATATTTTTTAATTATTTTTTGACGATTCAAAACGATACACTTGAGTACCGATACACCTGAATCGTTGGCCAAAATGATACAGGTCCGATTCCGATACTGACAACATTGCTCAGGATCATCTGTTCAACATAATCTTTATATAAGTAAAAGCAAATGAGAGGGAGTCAATCAGCCCCCTCTCATAGAAAGGTGATTCGAGAGAGAGAGAGAGAGAGAGAGAGACTGGAAAATAGTGGTGGGTGGGAGGAAGATAAGACTAAAGAAGCTCTTCTTGTGGCAGCCCATGGAATGGGATGTGATATGGATTAGCAAAACGAAAATTTGAGACAACTTTTATCAAAAATGACTTTTTATCAAAAAATCAAACTTTTTAGAAAAAACTTTCTTTGAAATTTTTTCTCTCGTTTGTAATGTTTGAAAAAAGTTCATTTTTTCTTTCCTACTTGCATTTTTTCTACTATTTTCTTGCTTTCAAACGTGCCCTAAGATGCGATATAATCAAGAGTTATTTAGTGCATGATATTCTATGATCAAGTGATTTGAATAATAACATTTTGTTTTGGCAAGGATTACAACTGTAAAATTTGGATTTAGTTTTGCAAACCAGTGATCCATATATCAAAAAGCGTTCTTGTTTATTTATTTTTCTCTGTTATCACCTTTCCGGTTTGCATGTTGCATCATTAGAATCATTATACCAGAAGCACGTTGTTTATGGTCAGCACATTAGATCGAGCCTGACCAACGATGGCTCCGCATGGTTGGTAGGAGCTGTCAGTGCACGTCTTCTTGTGATTGGGAGGTTGCAGGTTCAAAACCTCAGCGGTACGATTGAATAATCACTGGTGGGGGTCGGTCTAACCCTCAAACAAACAAACAAAAAAACATAAGATCGAGCTTGATCTATTGTTTAATAGAAAATATGATGTCAGACATTAGAAGATACGTGGGCGGGCAAAGCAGGTTATATGTCCCCCCCCCCCCGAACAGGGCCGATACTGAGATCTTATGTTCGGGGCTTCCAAATAGCGCCATGTATACGATCGAGACCGGCATGGTTCCCGATGACAGTCCGCATCATACTGCATCGTAATTTGGTGCCGCAACAAAGACTTAAGTACCCTTTACCGCCATTCGCTTCATCTTCCTCGAACGGACATAAATGCCCTCATTCTACATAACTGAACCGTCGGTTCTTGAAAAGGACAAAACTGCCCTCCATCGTTATCGCGCCAAAACGTTCCGCAGAGTTTGCGTATGTAGCAAGCGTTATGTTGTAGGATTCAAATAGTTCAAAACAATCCATTCTCGCTCTAAGCACTCTACCGGAGATTCTTTGCTTTCATCTAGAATCGTCGGAGCATCCTTTCCCTTTGTTCCAGAGCATCTGTTTCCGTCTTACGCGCAACCGCAACATAGTTGTTACCACTGCTTACTTTACAGTTGGAATATCCAAATTCCCATCGTTTCAGTGAGTTTCGTGTAAAATTTCTTTATTCAATCTGAAGATTGCTTCTTATACAACGATTTGTTTCTTATGAACCCAAATATTCCGATGATTTCTAATCTTGATGATCGTGTAATATGTTGTGCAGGTTACCAATGTCTGCGCCTCATCAGATTAGAGATACCTCGTCGTTCTATGGGTTGTCTATTAGAGAAGTGATCCGCCAGTCCCATCTATCTAAGGTGTTTGAAAGATACCAAAATATACTTAAGATTGAGAACGATAAAAATAGGGAAAAAGCCTTGGAATCGTATTATGCGGAGGATTATCCATCAGACATCGAGGCTGCGGACCAAAGGAAGAACTCTGAAGAACGAAAGATGCAGAACAAGGATGACGAAGAGAAGGAAAATGCAAGAAATATTGCTGAGAATTTGAAAAGAAGGCTGAGGATTGACGCACGGGCAAGGGAAAAGATGAAGAAGAATGAGGAGCAGTATCAAACTTATGTTCAATTTTTAGTGGATGAAACTGCGGCACAATGTAAGAGGAGAGACTTGGAGCACAGGGCAATGTTTAACAAGGCATGGCTACTGAAGAAGGAGGAGGAGAGGCGAAGGCAAATGAATAAGGAGGAGGAAGAGAAGCAACAGAATAATCCTCAATATGAGGAAGAAAAGGAAAGGCGAATGAGGGAGAAGGAGTTTGAGGAAGCTAAGGAAATGCAAAGGCAGGAGAAGGAGAATGAGGAAAAGAAGGAAAGGCAACAGAAGGAGAAGAAGGAGGAAGAAGAAAAGGAAAGAAAAAGGAAGAAGCAGGAGGAAGAATTCCAGGAAAGAAGGAAACAAGAACTGGAAGAGAAAGAAAGACGGCGGAAGGAGAAGGAGGAGGAAGGAAATGAAAGGGAAAGGAAGAAGCAGGAGGAGGAAGTGCAGGAAAGGTTAAGGAAGAAGCAGGAGGAAGAGGCGAAAAGGGAGAGAGAAAGGAAGCAGAAGGATGAGGAGAAAAAGCAGAGAGAAAGGAAGGAGAAGGAGGAGGAGGCGAAAAAGGAGAGAGAAAGAATGAAGGAGCAGAAAAGGGAGAGAGAAAGGAAGCAGAGGAAGGAAGAGGAGAAAAGGGAGAGAGAAAAGAAGGAGAAGAAGGAGGAGGAGAATAGGGAGAGAGAAAGGAAACAGAAGAAGGAGGAGGAGAAAAGGGAGAGAGAAAGGAAGGAGAAGCAGGATGAAAAAAGGAAGGATAGAGAAAGGATGGAGAAGGAGGCCGAGAAAAGGAAGGCGAGAGAAAGGCATGCGATGGTGGAGCCGGTAGAGATGGAGCTTGAAAGTCAATTGGTGGCAGTGGACCCACCAGAAAGTCCCAGGTTGGAGGGAGAACAGGAGAAAATAGCGATCAAGGTAAATATATTCGTTCTGTCTGTGAAGATTTAATAACATATTTAGCGATTTTGGTATAGCGATTACTGTGTTAGGTATTAATATGTATAGCGATTACTGTGATATTCTGTCTGCAACCAATATTATTTATAGCGGTTAGTAGAATAGTATTTATAAGTACAAATGGAACTAAATTACAATTGGTAGGAATAATATGTTATTTTGTGTTACAGGGAGTTCACAGGAGAAGTAGAGCACCAGGTGAAAAGCTCGGAGGTCGGTGTCAATGGCTTGTAGTTCTGTCGTGGTATGGTCAGCTGAGTGCATATTAGAAGGACCGATTATGAAATATGCACTTCGGTGGCCTTTTGGACCAGCAATATTTTGAAACTTGCTGGAATACCATGACCCACCTGGTAAATAAATGGAATGATAAGACGAACACATTCCAGTTTGATTCTTTTGAGATCACCATGACTCTAGAAGATGTGGCGAGGATCACTGGCCTTAAGTGCGATGGCAGTGCTGTCCTGTTACGGCATTCAAACTATAACGCAAGGGAGAAATGCACGGCCCTGTTAGGAATGTCGATAGACGAATGGAGTCAATGTATTTCTGGTGGAATAAATTCCACATCAATGAAGGTCTCATTTTTTCGTAATAAATGGGAAGGCCACTCCGCTACTTGTGCATCTGAAATAGCTGACCAAGAGTTGCGCGACTTCCTTCTATATTTTTTTGGTCTTACATTATTTTCCGATTGTTCTGGTTCGAGAATAAGTTCCATGTGGCTGCAGTACCTGACAGACTTAGACGAAGTAGACAACTATGCCTGGGGTGCCGCTATGCTCGCACACTTGTACAGTCAACTCCACCGTGCGAGTAACGGTACGAAAACAGTTGGTGGATTTTGGCCATTTGTTCAGGTATTTGTTGATTACATACTTAGTAATTGTAGAACAATCTCATTGCAGGTTGTAGTGTTACTAATAATATTGTTTTTGTTAGGCCTGGGCGTTGGAACATATTATCCCATTGCGTCCTCGTTGTGGTCCTCCAATTTGTGGTTTTCCAAAGATCGGTCGTTGGGCTAGAATAAACGTCGCAGTTTATAATGCTAAGTCCATTTTAGATGGGCTGCAACTAAACGAGGTAAACGTTCTAAAATTGTTTACAATCGCGACAGCATTTACCATTGAGTATTATAAATCGTTGTAATGTTCAGCATTCTTAAGTATCCATCGTTGCAGGATTGTCTTCCGTAGTACATATCATTGTTGCCATATCATGTGTAAATAAATGTTAATATATTTGTCATTCGTTATTAAAAAGAATTACCAATGTACAGGTTTTGTGGAGACCTTATGGAGATGGGGAGGACGATGATGAAGACGTCATTGCGGTGGCTGCTAGATTGTCTTACCGCGATTTGTGGCTATTCTGCAATTTTGAAGCCGAGTTGCAGCAAGGTAGTCGAGTTCTTCTACAATCTAGCTTTGGGCAGTCTATCCCAAATAAGCCTTTGGAAGTGAGAAGGAAGATGAATAGTGGTGGTAGCAGAAACGTTAATTGGCCCGATCGCTACAGGGACGAATTAATAAATTGGAACTCAGGTGGTTTGATCCTTTCTATTTCGAAACCACATGAAGGACGACAATTTGATCCCTTCTATTTCGAAAGGTATTGGGAACCAATGCGGCGAAATCGGAAGATTGAAAAAATTGTGAACCCATGCCTCCCAACTGCCCCTTCTCATGTTGCAACCCAACCTCTACAATGAAAACGTCGTCTCTCTCCGGTTACTACGACTGGTCCCTCAGTAACAAAGCACGAGGAAGAGCGAACACTTGCACTAAAAGAGAACATTGTCTCTGCCTCAATGTTCGAAGTTATGGAGAGGGAGAATAAGAAATTAAGGGCAGAAGTAAGCACTATGGGGATTCAATTGAACTCAGTGGTAGAGATGATGACCAGTTTTCTTAATAAAGGTCTCGCAACGAAGATGTCATGCAGGATAGACAGTGCACAAATAAAAAGTGAGAGACAAGTCTATGATATTTCATCTGATTCGTCAAGTGCCTCGGAATAAATCGTAGTTTTTCATTTTTATCACGCTAGGTTTTTGTTGTAATTGTATAATGAGTTGTAGTAACGTGACATTCTTTTATTGTTTAATTCTTTTTTGTAATAAATAAACTTTCATCGAAAATAGATGTTTGTTCAAAAATCGTGGCATTGCCTAACCTCTCTAGCATCGCTAAGATATATCATTTCTGTTTAACAATCGCTGTATTTGTCTCCGCCTCGAAAGAATATCGCAATAAGGATTGACGATGTAAGCCTTGAACAATAATTTAACGAGTTCTGACGGCGTAAATGATAACAGTCAATAGCGATAAGAAAAGGGTTTGTCGTTGCATGAATATATCGATGTATCCATATACGATAATCAATAAAATAATCGTGAAAGATTATTCATACCCAAAAGCTTGTTATAATGCGACCGACAAACGACGGGGTTTTTATTATTTAATAGTGAATAATTAAATTTCGGGGGTGTTTCCGAAAAAGTCCTGCATGTGAGACGACGTATTTTTAATTATTTCTATCGAAAAAAGGGCGGTTTGTGGAAAGACGTATTTTTAAATTTTTCGAAAGCAATCATTTAATTTGGCGGCGGCTATCAAAAATAGGGCGGCATGCGAAAAGGCGTATTTTTATTTATTTAAAACGCAATCATTTAATTAGCGGGCTGTTTTCCGAAAATGTCCGGCATGTGAGATGACGTATTTTTAATTATTTCTATCGAAAAAGGGCGGTTTGTGGAAAGACGTATTTTTAAATACTTCGAAAGCAATCATTCAATTTGGCAGAGGCTATCGGAAAAAAGGGCGGCATGCGAAACGACGTATTTTTATTTATTTAAAACGCAAGCATTTAATTAGCGGGCTGTTTTCGAAAAAGGGCGCTGTTTTCGAAAAAGGGTGGCGTTTTCGAAAAAGGACTTTAACCTTTGTATTTGACTGAGGACGGTGTTTCCGTATCTGCGTTGCAAAGGTGCCATCGATATCTTCGTCCAGGCATGGCGCCGAAGAAGGGGACAATCGGAGCAGTACGACCAGCCATGGCGTCCAAGAAGACGACTACGGGGCCAATACGACCCGGCACGGCGCCAAAAACGATGGGAGCACTACGACCGGGAACGGGGGCAACGGAAAGGACGATGGGAGCAAAACGACCAGACACGGCGCTAACGGAGAGGACGATGGGAACAAAACGACCAGGCACAGCGGCAACGGAGAGGACGATGGGAGCAAAACAGCCAGACATGGCACCGAAGAAGAACACAACCACATCCACATTACCAGCATTAGCACTTAAGACGTATATTTTTTGAAACGCCTGAGCGGTTTAGTCAACATTTGCCTTTTCATGTCGTATTTGGACTATTGTTGTTTACTATAGACAATAATTTCAATGTCAAATCCTGGATGCCACGCTCATGGTGCACACAATTCAACATCCACAGGCAAGGTTGGGCGGCAACGCTCTGACGAGTCCGTAGATGACATCGAGCAGATGCAAGATGAATTTGCAGTTGGGAACATTATCAGTAATTTTGTAAGTATTTAACCACTATCAATTTCTAGGTCGTTCTGGTTTGTATGTTTTGAAGTTCGTAAATTTGTGCAAGCAGACAATGTGTGATTTTGTCAATTACATCCAAAGCAAGCCAACGAGCAATACAGTACGCATTATCACCCCTTATTTCATGGTATGGTTGTTCCGCTGTTGTTTTGTTTGTTTTTATTACGTACTAAAGTTTCTTGATGGTTAAATCTTACTATTTCGTGCAACAGATGTACGTCCGGCAAAATCCATATAGCATTGGATTCAAAGATGCAGTAACTTGTTGGAACAACGATGATAAGTGCCTAGACATTTCGAAATTTGGAAAGGTAAGTGAACAAACCTTTTCTCAAAGGTTTAGTCGTAACATCCCCATCACGATATGTCTCTGGAATGAGAAATTATTTTTTCGATTCGCAGATTTTACTTCCTACACTCTGGCAAAATCCCGACCATTGGGTCCTATACGAGATGAATTTTCTGGAAAAACAAATATGGTGCTACAACTCTTTGGACTGCCACAGTGGCGTAGAACGCGACGCTATGCATTTGGTAAGATTGTGGCCATAGGTGAATCGTAGCTATTCGAGGTGGACCGGAGTGTAATATATTATCCCTTTATCACAGGCGGGATTCCTTAACGAGGCTATGGGTGTCGACATTGCAGAGTGAATGTTGCTCTGTGCTGACGATGCTCCTTTACAAAGTAATGGGGTCAATTGTGGCATATTCGTAATGAAGCATATTGAAGCAATATACAATGGAATAGATGTTACTTTCCACGCTGTATGAGCTTTGTATCCGATGTTATTGTTTATTCCTGTTATATATTCGTTTCACATTACATGTTTTGTTGCAGGATATTATGCCGGAAATACGCGACAAAATATGCGAACAATTGATTGAGTTTAAAAAGAACGGCAGACAAAATATGTTGTCTTCCTCTCCGCCATCACCGTTCTTGCCCTCCTCCTCGACAGCAACCCAGTCGGTGCAGTCGCGCTCAGGATGCCAGCAGAAGCTCCACCACGTTGTCTTCCTCTCCCTAGCGAGGAGGTCTCAGCACAGCCGCCGTTTCGGTGACGGGCGTTCATATCATTCCAGTGACGGGTGTTCTATGAAATGTAAATCGTAATCAGAAATCGCTGTATTGCTGAACCTACGGTAAGGTACGCCTAAGGCGATTTCTTGGGACGCGTCTGGACGTACTTTTGGATTTATTTGAGATCAAAAAATTCGGTCCAATCGCATTGATTAATATTTGGAATAGCCCCCACATTGTTCAATATCATTAATGCGGAGTGCATTTTTACTGAAGATTTGCTTTTGGTTTAATGAAACTGACGTATATACTTGAAAACTGACGGAGGGTGATAGAACGTTTCATTAATATTTGATTGACACAACACACACTTCCACTTTGCTTCGCGAATAAGGAACCGACAAATCGATAATATTCACACCGACAAGTTTTCATGGTGGTAGCAGTGTAGTTGACGGTAGACCACTAAGCGTATCGCTTCGTACTATTCGTAAAATACGAAAGCTACATTAATGGCCGTTATTCACCACTTTTTTCATATGCCAGCAATAAAGCGATGTTTAAGCATACAACATTTCATAGCGATGTTGAATATTATCATTTCGAACATTAGAAGTCTTTGTTCATTAAAATACATCGCAGTCTCACTCAGCGACTGTCAACCACGTCGGTTGAGCACACATCTTTTATCAATTGCAAGCCTTTTAGATGCTCGCAAGGCCTCCTTCACTTTCTCCTCCACAATTAGAAAGGACGTCAATTTTTTGCAGAGTTCTTCGCGGAATCCGGGTATATCAACCTGCAAAAACAGATTGTAAAGTAGAAGCAATAGACATGCACTTAATCCCCAATAGCAGAGGCGAAGAAATGGCATACAACGTCGAATAAGGGTTCTGCACCATTGTATATTGCTTCAATGTACTTCATTACAAATACCCCGCAATCAACGCCATTATCTTGTAAAAGAGCATTGTATGCCATGCGATAGATCCACTCGCTAGCATCGACTCCCAAAATGGCTTTGAGGAAACCGATCTGAGAATAATGCGACCGACAGTAAATTCATGACCCCAGTACATGACTTATTCCTCACATAGATATTGAAACTTACGAGATGGGAAATGTCTAGCCGTAAACCACTGTCAACTTCCAACGAATTGTAACACCATAGTTGTTTTTCGCGTAAATCCATCACGTATAAGACCCAATGCTTTTCAGATTGCCATAGTGTAGGAATCAATATCTGCAAATAGATCGAAAAATTGATGTTAGCACTTGTTGTGCTGTAATATTGCACTCTAGGTTTGTTTGCTTACATTTTCACTTGACAAAGGGTCTCTGCAGTGATTACCGTTAACCCAATAAGGTATGCCGTCTTGAAATCCACTAGAGTATGGCAAACGACGTAAGATAGTCTGCAAACCCAAACATTGCTAACACTAACGATAACATACAAATCAATTGGAATAAATCAATAACGGAAAACAACATAAAATAAAACCGATATACCATAAAATACGGGCTTACGATGCATATAGTCTGGCTTGGTGCGCTGCTTTTAATATAACTGACGAAATCGGATATAGTCTGTTTGCAGCAAATATGTTGTTGTTAACGGACGTACACATGGCTTACGTATATAGACAACTGCTACTAGTTTCATACTAACAAAATTACTGATCATGTTGTATTGTGCGAATTCACTCTGCATTATGTTGATGTCCTCCACGAGTGATTGACTAAGTTTTCGCCCAACTTTGTCGGTGGATGTGCGACTGAAATGAATGTGGACATTGCAACGAACGATATTGAAAATACATTAAACAGTACACAAAACACAAATCGCAAAAAACGGCATAAAACAGACGGATTTTGATGAAAATATAGACGATGTGTAGACAATATACCCATGATTCGCCATTGTTGATCGTGTAGCTATCTTCGTCTGTGTAAGTTTGTATGTATGAAGGAACCGTCTGTTTGATTGTTGCTGGTTCACGAAGTAGAAGACAAACACAGCTTCTAGTACCCGTGCGACTATTTATGACCTAAAAGATGTACTGCTCAACCAACATGATCAATGAATATTGTACGACAAATCAAACATTTATTGTTATCCATTGTAACTGAGTAATTCGACTACATATTGTGGTTATCGTTGAATAGCGATTTGTGCAGCAATACTCGGCCTTTGTAAAGGGTGTTAGTCAACGCCGATTTGCGGTGTTAAACGATACTAGTATAAATTGATAGTGAACGTTTGTTCATAATAACCCCACGGATCTAAAAAAAACCCATGGGTTGAACCACATATCGATTGTGAGAAATTATACTTTACCACTCACACTTGCACTTCGACTGTTAAAGCGAACAATGTTCCCCCTGTACCAGATGAAGAGGTTGACTTACCTCTTAAGAAATGAAGTGAGGAAGAGAAAAGACACATTGAGTAGCCTTTTATTTATAATATATGGATACAACATTTCACAAGATAACAATAATGATTTAAAAAGGCAATTGAAGGTGTCACAGGAATCTCGTGTAGGCAATTAATTTAGTTGCCATGCCTCTTTGCATGCCCCGATCTCCACAATGCCGGGTATGTTTTTGCGTTTATAGTCATTTGTCACTGACGACTTGCGGTCCGTGGTTGGATTTGCTTAAATCGATAGATAGTGATTTTTTGCTTCTGCATGAAGTCGATCGATGACATCACTGTATGGCGATTTGTGGTTATCGTTGATTAGCGATATGTGGCATCGCAGCATAGCGATTTGAGGGTATTGTTCGACTGTCGCTCTAAGCGCGATGACAATGGTTGTTCAAGTAAGCTTTTTTAGGGCATTGACCAAGGTTGCGCTTTATTTTATGATCCAAGTAGGCTTTCAACCGCGCAGGTGATAGCATACTTAGATCATAAAATGGAACGCAACCTTGCTCATTGCCTGAAAAAAGCTTACTTGAACAACCTTTGTCATCCCGCTTTGATCGACATTCGAACAATACACTCAAATCACTTCGCTGCGATGCCACATATCGCTAATCAACGGTAATCACAAATCGCCATACAATGATGTCATCGATCGACTTCCTGCAGAAGCAAAAAATCGCTATCTATCGATTTAAGCAAATCCAACCACGGACCGCAAGTCGTCAGTTACAAATGACTATAAACTCAAAAACAAATCCGGCATTGTGGAGATCAGAGCATGCAAAGAGGCATAACAACTAAATTAATGGCCCACACGAGATTCCTGTGTCCCATACCTATCTGTCGAATGCATTAGAGCCTGTCATGAAAGAGAAAATATTAGACAATGAATTAAGTTTCACAAGAAATGCATACCTCCTCACAACATTGATTACATACCAAAAGACTTGTAAAACTGTAGCGATCGTTGCCGGAAATCTGGTCGGGAGGAATGTAGGTTTGAACGTTTGGTGGTACTTCGGCATGGTATTGTTGCATGATGGACATTACACGAGTTAGCTATTTGACAAGCTTCTCGCAATGGGAAGCAATATAATGTTTTACATACCTGTTCATTGCAAGGGCCTTGTTGTTTTTTATTACAGGTAGGTTGTTTCTTAATCCTCTTCTTGCCAACCAATTCTACTGCACCCTTTGCCCTTCTACGACTGCGATCAGAGGCAGGTTTTCTTTTGATACCCTTCGCTTCATGAATATGTCCATCATAATCAACAACGTTCACTACTGACTTGTTGAAGATAATGTTTACGCTTCGGTGCAACTTCTCAGGAGTGTCAAGCGAAACATGATTTTGACCTACGCTTTTCGATCCCATTATCTTCGTCTGGTATTCATTCGCTGCAACGGACTTAATGTGAATTAACTCCACGTTTTCAAGTAACTCCGTTGCAGCTTTTCTCACACATGCATAGCCTTCTTCACTTCTCGATGCCAAATCAGCAACATGCATGAATGACCTACACAGTTGTTGGTAACGGGAGGCTATGTGGCACTTCTCGTCAACACCAGATTTACTCGCATTGTCCATAACGAGCATTTCAATCTTCGCGCGTCTGGTCTATCTTCGCATTACGTAAGACTCAGATATTTCTTGTATCTTCTCTTGATTGAGTGCCTTTAATGCATGACAGCATAGAATGCCTTTGAATTCATACATTTTGCACGAACATTCTACCCTTCTGTTGTCAACATTGTACGTGACATGTGCTTCTTGCCTTTCCTGATGCTTTTCGCCCTGACAAAAAATATGGTATTTGTGCATATTTTCAGTTTGCACGAGTCCTTCTATTTTGCAATTCATGACATGCAACAC
Source organism: Nuphar pumila (assembly GCF_984573655.1). Classification (NCBI taxonomy): domain Eukaryota; kingdom Viridiplantae; phylum Streptophyta; class Magnoliopsida; order Nymphaeales; family Nymphaeaceae; genus Nuphar; species Nuphar pumila. The sequence goes on along the minus strand of NC_143250.1, from coordinate 837,527 downwards.
CTCTTTCTTGATCCATTCAAATACAGTTAGTGTATACAGAGCTGCAGGTCGCATCAATATTTCCATGCCAAAAGTTTGAGGTCGTGTATTGAAGCATTTCACGTCATGTTCAAGCTCATTTTGTCTTAGACCGTCTACAAATAATTCATATTGTTCCATGAAACGAAACATTGTTAAACATGAATACAGAGTTTTCTTCAGGGTGGCATGCATATATTCAGCTCTTTGTGTGCTTATCATACCTGCACAAAAGTATTGTCTTCCATATGCCAATGCCCACTTCTCTTTTTCTGCATATAAATTTTGTAACCACAGACAGTCAGTAAGGTCGTATGTCTTAATCATTTTGTCCCAATCTGACTTAAAAGTGACCTCGTCTATGCTATGAAGTACACACCTTGTAAACGATTTGTCAAACCCTGTATTCTGATTAAATATGTGTCCTATGTTCTTTGCAGCATTTTGAAAGATATGCCACAAACATAGGCGATGATGTGCATCTGGCCACACATGAAGCACTGCAGCCGCAATTGCGTGATCACCATCTGTAAGTACAGTTTCAGGATGCTTCCCGTTCATTGCCTGTGTAAATACTCTGAACAACCACTCAAAGCTTTGCTTGGTCTGGTCATACACAAAAGCACCGCCTAATATACAACTCTGTGCGTGATGGTTCACTCCCACAAACTGCGCAAATGGCCACTGTTCAGTATTAATCTTTACTGTAGTATCAAACACAAGCACATCATTGAAGCATTCATAATCTATTCTAGACTTTGAATCTGCCCAAAACATATTCACAGCATATTCATCTTCGTTCACTTGAATTGCACTAAAGAAACCATGTTCATTGCTTGATTTATTCTGTAAGTAGCGAACCAAACAACATATTTCTCCGTTCTTCATGTTATCTGTCCTCTTCCTTCTCAAGTGGTTTCTTAGATCCAAAGGAGTGAATGACACATTTTCGCGACCACCATCTATGCGGGTAAACAAATTGTATGTCTTCCTTGGTGCAATGCCGGCGCTATCGGCTATTTCAGCCATTGCAGCATGCGCTACAGTTACTTTACGATGTGACCTTAGCATAGCAGTCATATATGATGCAGATAAATCATGATTATGATCACTGATTAAAGTACGCACGACAAATTTCTCATTCAGATGTCTTCTCAAAACCAATCTCGCCTGACATCCACATCTTGATTCTGGCATGCTCCTTGTTGGATTTCCCATTGATTTCTTCCAACCTTGCTTGGAACAGACATATGTCTTTCTAACCAAGACACCCTGTGCATTTTTTGACCAAGAAAACCTTCTCACAATGAAGCCAATTTTTAAGGCATAATCATTGTAAAATTTATATGCATCTTCCTCGTTATTAAACTGCATTCCTTCTACAAGAACATAGTCACGTGTAATTCCATGTACATTCCTAGTTCCTACGGTATCAAAATCTACCTCATTATTGAATTGCATTTATTCTCCTGGAACATTCAAGTCAAGTGTACTTCCGTGTGCATTCCCGGGGCCTACACTTTTATTATGTGCACTGTCATAAAAATCTACCTCATTATTGAATTGCATTTCTTCTCCTGGAACATTCAAGTCAAGTGTACTTCCGTGTACATTCCCGGGGCCTACACTTTTATTATGTGCACTGTCATGGTAGTCTAACTCATCATTGAATTGCATTTCTTCCGCTGGAACATTCAAGTCAAGAGTGGGTCTAATGCCTGCACCCTTCTTTTCATGTGCATTGTTAGTGCAGATGTTCAATACTTCAGTTGCGTCATAAGTATAGATATTCAATTCTCTAGATCTTTCGATGGATTCAGCTACATCGTCTTTATTACAACCTGATGATAAGCTCAACAATGTTTTAAGCAATATATCAATTTGTGTTTTGCAGCAAAATAGCAAACAAATCGATATTAACTAACAAAACGGGAGTCTGTTACTAATACAGCGGTTTGAGATACAATGCATACGATGAATGAATGTAGGATACCTGATGGGGTAGAGGCCCTTCCTAGCATCTGCAAACAAGCATTCTTGTCAATAGGTCCCAACGTCTTACAAATATCGATAAGTTTCCAACCTTCGTAAGAACAAGATCTACCTGCAATAACCAAACAATGCCTTAATGGCACACAAGACGACATGCCTTCTTCATCGATCGCATGATGAGATGAAAAGCTACTCACGCTGCCTTAATGGCACTGGTTGGAATGTTTGTGCATAATTGCTTTCTTCGATAATGCCTAACAACAACGACAAATAAAATAAGACAGTGGAATGTTTTGTAAGCAATATATCAATTTGCGTTAGCAAGCGGCATAGCTTTACTACGATTTAATCAGGATGCATATAACAACGAATACCAGTAGGGTTAAGCAAGTCAAAGCAACGATTTAATGCATGACAGTATCAAATCAAGTGCAGTTTGATGTTTGCTTATACTGAGCATCGACTTATCGCTTACCATGCCAATAAAATACTCATGTCGTACATGTGTGTTGACGATAACGCTCTCATAATATCCACGAGTCTCTAAAGCGAGTTCAATAGAAGTCGCTGAGAGAGCAGCGATATGCATGCGAAAATCGCCCCGCCATTCGTGTAACGATGTGTTTCTGCATCCACATGTTTTCAAAGTCTGTGTACAAATATCTTACAAATACATATTACATGAAATATAATATCTTACACAAACGATATGTATGTATAGCGATTTGTAAGATATTGAAAATCGATGCGGCAGTTCAGCATAATAACTTACAACTCGACGATACAAAACCATACTATCTAAAAGGTCGATAAATATATCGCACAATAAATTACATATCGATAAGGAAGAAGTTGAGCATAATAGCAAACAAATCGATATTAACTAACAAAAATGTATCTCACAAAAACAGGAGTCTGTTACTAATACAACGGTTTGAGATACAATGCATACGATGAATGAATGTAGGATACCTGATGGGGTAGAGGCCGTTCCTAGCATCTGCAAACAAGCATTCTTGTCAATAGGTCCCAGCGTCTTACAAATATCGATAAGTTTCCAACCTTCGTAAGAACAAGATCTACCTGCAATAACCAAACAATGCCTTAATGGCACATAAGACGACATGCCTTCTTCATCGATCGCATGATGAGATGAAAAGCTACTCACGCTGCCTTAATGGCACTGGAAGGAATGTTTGTGAATCATTGCTTTCTACCATGATGCCTAAGGACAGCAAAAATGAAGAGAAGACACTGGAATGTTTTGTAACGCAAGGCAGGCACGAGAAGGCGACAGTGTGTTGTACAACAGGATAAAAAACAAGGCGGAAAGCTAGACTGGAGACGAAGGCAAAGTTTTGGTTGATAATGGGAGCAACTGTTACAGCAGATGGCGCAGGAGTTTAATGAATAGGGAACGTCTCCATGTTAACATCAAACTTTCTGGATGGAGGACTTTTTTGTCTTTTTATCGACCCGCCGTTTTACAACTTTTGAATGGAGGATATTTTTGTCATTTCCTCGAACCGTCATTTCAGGGCAGGAAAAGCAAGTAAGGGTGATTAAGTCTTTGCAACAGCACCAGAGTCCGATGCAAAGTTATGTCAACATACACGGGAATACGAGCCCCATGTGCATGAATACGTGGCGCTCATTCGATCCCCCGAACACAGACGTGGGATTCAGTGAATCATCGGGGGCGAACATACACCACCATTCTCGTAGGCGGGCATACGAAGAGGACCCCCGAATAGGTTTATTTAAGGGAAAAGAAAGGTTGGTGGCCGTGTAGTAGTGACGGCCGGGAGTAAAGAAACTCAGCCTTCATCAAAAATGAATTCTTCTTGCCCTATGTAAAAGTCTAAACACACACACACATACCGCTCCGGATCAGGGTATCACATTGCACAAATTTGGTGTGCTGACTCCCACCATCTGCTGTTGGGCCCCACGGTTCACATGCTGTAATTAGAAAGATGGCCGCTCTCATGTGCAACGGCACACCAATTTTGTGCAATGTGATATAGCACCTCTACACACATGTAAGCAAAATTTATACGACAAAAGGCAAGGAATAGTGTTTATGCTGCCAGGAGACATTGATCGTATGTACTGCTGGCAGAGCCAGCGAGATCGCGCGGCTAGGTCTCTGATCTTGAGGGTGGTTTTTTTTTTTTTTTTTCAAAAATATAACTTGTGTCCGTACATGAGTACATGACCATACGTTTGTGTGTGTTGAACATGAGAAGATGAGGTAAAACACTTTTAAGTAATATGATCAACATAGAATAGAAGGGGTACCTGCACTGTGAAGTAGTTACTTGTAGACTAAGTTTCACAAAAATATCGTAAAACACTATTTTACTAGATCGGGTAAAACGTTTTCAATTGTTCCCATCTGATTATAATCAAATTTTATTTTCTTCAAGAAAAACAACTACATCTGTTCTCCTGTTGAACAAGTGGAAGAGGGACGCGCTTTTGAGGAATGAACTTAAAAAGTTGGTTATAAGCATGTCCAGAGACGCTTGGGAAATTAAGGATCTGGCAAGGTGGGCTCCCAGCATTATTGTGTGTACCATCTAACCAGGGTCCACATGATGCCCCTAGGTTGGTGATACCATGGTCAATATGGGTGTCAACGGTTCGGGTTATACCCGGACCAAACCCTTTAGGGTCCAAGTATGGTGACAAATAATTAAGAAGACCCGAGTCCGGACCCGAAGGTCCGATTAATACATGGACTCAGGTATAGTTTTTGAAATTTTATACTAGATCCAGACTCGACCCGAGTTCCGATTAAGACCCACAAATTTTCAATTCAAAAATGATAAAAAATATATTATTTTACCGGGTATTGTCCGCATCTACTTCATGTAGTTCTTATCGGGTTCAGGTATGGTTTCTCTTATAGTATACCCGAATCCGGACCCGTTACGAAAATCTGGTCCATGACTGCTGGTTCCACCTGGGTTTGAACCAAACCCGACACGTTGACACCCCTAATGGTCGAACCAGCTGGCTTGGCCATGCCATTCCCTAATGAGATCTCTGGTTATCGTACGTGGTATATTTATGTGGGCAATCTTCCATCCATGACTAATTTCCTATATACACGAGCTGGCATTATAGCAAATAAAAGTCCTTCCAATTCTGTTAAAAACAGTCTGAGGATCAGCAGAATCGGATATCTATTTTTTATGGTTATGTTGTTTAAGACCTCATAAGCATACGGCCACACAATGTTCCGTTATGATGCTTTTTGTATAATGTTGGTTTTGGAGAGTTTTAAATTCGTGATCTTCTACTTTCTGTAATTATTTCATAACATTTGCTGATTAGGATGAAACAACTCAAAATGGAGCTACTTCATCTGGTCGATCCCCTCCATGACGTATTCCATATATGGAAATTTTGGTCCTTTAAGGCGTGTTTGACTCGCACGACGCACCTGGACCAGGACAGGCCTGTCCCTGCCCAGGCACGGTACTGGGTTTGATACGCGGTATATTTATGTGGGCAATCTTAACCAAGACTGCCCAGGACAAATGACGCACCTTGAGCAAGAACCTTCCACATCGAAACTGTGGGTTTCTTATGGGATTATGCAAAGTGATGGACTGTTTTCTTTTGGTGTGAGCACTGAAGCAATCAAATACAGGTTAGCACAACCAACTAGAACTAAAAGTAGGGGTTCTTTCGGAAGAAGGTACCGATTATTCAATGGGAGATCCCATGCTTCAAACTAAGGTGTACTATACAGGTGTTTGAATCGCGGACGTGCATGAACAGGATGCGCCGGAACGTCCACGCACTTCTACAAACGGATGCAGTTTCCTGTCCTGTCCACATGCCCCAAAAAAATGGATTTCTTTTTTTTTTTGTCCGAGAGTGTCTGTTTTCCACTGTTCCATGAAGACACGGAACAGCGGCGGGCGTCAAATAACCATCCGCGGAATGCACCAATATTGTGTCTGTGCATACCACATTTGCGTGAGCACGCAGATGCACATGGGGCCCGCACCTGGTGCAGAAGGGGCTCACACGGAGATTCAAACGTGCCCTATAAGGGGGTTTATGATGAATTGATGATCAGGGTCACCTTCTCCCTTTTCCTTTTGCTTTTGGCCTTTTTTTATGTTTCATGTTGTATCATCTCATACATAGCATATAATCAGATGGCAGGCCTGATGGGAAGTTAGGGCTGGTAAACGAGCTGAGCTGACACAAGCTTGACTTATTATTGTGGTGAGCCAAGCTTAGTTTGAGCTCATAATAAACCTGAGTTAAACCAGAAGCGGGCTTGTTTGTATAAAAAAATTACATTGTTTTAGAGCTACTAAAAATAGGATTACAAAATTATATATATATATATATATATATATATATATATATATATATATATAAATCACTACAAGGATGAGGGTCAGTAGCGACGACTCTTTAACGACAAGAAAAAAACTCGCCGCTATTGATCAAGTATTAAGGGCAAGATTTTTGTACATGCTAATTGATAGGTAATAGCAGCGACATAAAAATCATGCTGTTATTACTCTACTATGACCATGAATCTTGCCATTATTGCTTCATCAATAACGGCAAACTGGACTGGGCCTTGAATGCCTTGCCCTTACACACAACTCGTTGTTATTGCTTATATCTATAATGGCTACATTAGGACGTCATCGTTAAATATTTGTTTATAACGGCAAAATTATATGGTTGTTAAATATTGTTGTTAAAACACTTTAACAGCTATATTTAACGGGCAAATAATCTCGTGTTATAAATCAATAGCGGCGAGATCTGAATCTCCTCGTTATAGGGTATTTACTCTATAATGGCAAGAGTTATATCACTGGTAAAGACATTATAACGACGAGATTCTCTGTAATTAAATATTGTTGTTAAAATACTTTATCAATAATATTTAACGACCACAAAATCTCATTGTTATTGATCAACAACAATGAGATCTCGATTGCGCCGTTATAGGTTTTACTCTATAACTACAAGAGTTATGTCACCGTTATAGAGTTGTATTTAAAAAGGCCCTGACAGACCCTTTTTCTCTCTCTCTCTCTCTCTCTCTCTACGATCTTGTCAGACCACCTCTAATCCTCTTTTCTATTCAGGTGACACCGTCGACGATGACCTCTCGATCCTCCTCCCTGCTCGGGTGACACCGACGACGACCACCTCTCGATCACTGCTCCTTTTTCATGTTTGGGCGGAGAGGCCCATAATCAAGTTCTTCTCTAATGTATTTCTTTGGTTCGTATTCTCTCGCTTGCTCTCTTAATTTTCTAGGGTTTCAACCTCTCTCTCTTTGATTTTCTAGGGTTTCGACATCTCTCTCTCAAGGGTTTTGACATCTCTTTCTTAATTTTCTAGGGTAATGTGACACTATTACTTGTAGAAATAATTGAAAATTTTTGGATCCCTAAAGAGCAACTAAATATTACAAAAAAATTGTTTTGTCTCAATGTTGTTTTTCATTTGAATATCAAAATGGGTAGTTGAGATAATGGTGCGAGAACATAATATTTTAATAAAGATTATATGTTGTTAAATTGATATATATTTAGATTACTTTGTGAAACATGAATCAAACTAATGGATATTAGTTTGTGTCCTCTAAATTTCACTTCCCAAAATTGGGAAATTTGGGGGTTATGGATTGAGTTCTAGTCTTAGTGTTGTTGGATGGGTATTATGAAACAAGTTGAGGTATTTCAAATTTAAGAATGTTTTGTTAGGCATATTTGGGTATTTTTTCTGGGTTAGTATTTAGGTAGTTGAAGTAAATTTTGGTTTTTACAAAAGTATGAATATTCTGAATTTTAAAGGTGAAATTTGATGTTTTTTCCCTTATGGTTATATGACTTTTTTACTTTTTCAGAAGTTGGAATTTGTTTAGCTTCGAATAAAATTCTTTTTAAAGCAAATTTCAGTTGAGAGAGGGAAATTGATGGTTCTCTTGCGTTGGTATTATGAAATTTGAACCAAATTCTATTTTCAATTTTGTTTCTTTTCTATGGGACAAAGGCAAATTGATGGTTCAATACCGTTTTTTTCTTGAGAGATTATATAAGTGACATTTTATGAATTAGGATAAGTCATAAAAATTGTGTTTTCTTACCTTCCTTGCACACGTCTTTTTTTTTTTCTCTCTCTCAAGACTTAAATTAAAACATTTGGGGTAAATATTGATTTGCAAGATATCCATCTGGTTAATTAGTTATTGTTGTGATAGCAGAAGAAAATTTTACACTTTTAGTAGTCCAATAAAGGATAAATTGGAAGAGTTTGTCTTCGAGTTAGGTACAAATTATTATGTTGTAAGACATGATTTTGTTCTGTTCTATTATTAGATAATTGATTATTTGTGAAAATTTGTCTTGTCTTTTTTCTTCATGTTTCCCCATTTAAGGTTCCATCCAAAAGTACATTCTTCTTAGTAATGTTTGAATATGTTAAGACCATAACTTTTTTAAATTCACATTTAATTCCTTAGTCTGGTTCTTTTCTATAATCTCTTAAAATTATAAACACCACATGATGACTAGATTGAAAATGGTCTCCAACAAAGATAACCTATTTGGAAATGTTAAAAAAGATGAAGGTTGTAGTTAAAAGCCATTTTTGGGCAAAAACAAAAATTGTGCCGCTGATCACACGCATGATCAGCGGCACAACTACGTCTGCTATTGTCTGAAATATATTTTAAAATGAATGCTTATGTGCCTATGTGATTAGATTTTGAAATATAGTATTTGAAATGAATGCTTCTGTGCCTATGTGATTAGGTTATGAAATATATTTTTTGAAATGAATGCTTATGTGCCTATGCGATTAGATTATGAAATATATTATTTAAAATGAATTCTTATGTCTATGTGATTAGGTTTTGAAATATATGTTTTGAAATGAATGCTTATGTGCCTATGTTGTTAGGTTCTGAAATATATGTTGCCAACCTTAGAAATTTGTTCTTGATCGCTATTGGATTTTGAGTCTTTCTTGAGATAAAAGTCTATCTCTATCTTCTAGATTGCCTTGAGATAGGATAGACTTATGTTGAGATCATCTAACGTAGGAGAGTCCAGCTCCAACTCCAACATGTATTCTAACATCCCCCCTCAAGTTCAATGGGTAGGAATCACATTGAGCTTGCAACAAAGATGTTGATGGCATGGTGAGGGAAGAGGTTTAGTGAATATATCGTCAATCTGATCCTGTGTCAAGATATAATGAATACATAAAGAGCCTCTGGCAATCTTTTCATGAACAAAATGGGGGTCAATTTCAATGTGTTTGCTACAACTAAGAAAAACTAATTAGCAAACAGATATGTGGCCCCAACATTGTCACACCAAAGTGTAGGAGGATGCATATTAATCACACCCAATTCATGTAGGAGGTATTAGACCCAGGTCAATTCAACTGTAGCATTTGCTATAGCTCTATATTCAGACTCAGTACTTGATTGAGACACAAAAGATTGTTTCTTGAAACTCCAAGAAATTAGGCTATGACTAAAAAAGATATCCTAACCACTTGTGGATCGTCGATCATCAGGGCACCCTGCCCAATCTATATCTGAATATGCCGAAAGAACCAGGTGAGAGGAATGTTTCAAAAGAAATCCATAGTGAATGGCGCCCTTTAAGTAACATAGTATGCATTTTACTGCTGCCCAATGGGAATCAGTAGGTGAATGCGTGAACTAATATACTTTATTCACTACAAAGGAGATATCTGGGTGAGTTAAAATAGCATATTATAAGGCCCCCACAATACTTTTATAGAGTGAGACCACTGAATTTTGATCTAGGGTTCACAGACAAAGGAGGAGATAGAGCCATAGGTGAAGAAACGGGCTTTTCTCCCTGCATAGATGTCTTCATAAGAAGATCAAGAATATATTTTTTCTAAGATAAAACAAAGTCATGTAGATTAAACCTGGCTTCAATGCCCAAAAAAAATAAAGGGAACCAAGATCTTTAATAGCAAATTCATCACCAAGTCTATCAATCAATTTTTGTACCAACAGAGAAGAGCTACCTGTGATAATAATGTCGTCCACATAGATTAAAACATAAACAACCCCCTAAGCATTCTTGCAAAAAAATAACGATATGTTAGTTTTAGCCCCAATGAAACCAAGGGTTTGGAGACATGAGCTCAAATGAGCGAACTGGGCTCTAGGGCTTGTTTAAGACCAAACAAGGCTCTTTGAAGTTTACACACATAACCAAGAAATTGAGTACTCTCAAAACCATGAGGTTACTACATGTACTTATCTTCAGTCAAATAACCATATAGGAAAGCATTTTGCACATCCAACTAACGAATAGTTCACCCATAATTAACGGACAAAGAAAGAATTAACCTGATAGTAACGGGTTTGATCACATGACTGAAAGCTTTAACATAATCTAAACCTTCTTGTTGGTTGTATCCTTTAGCTATAAGCTTTGCCTTATAATGTTCTAGAGTTCTATCAACACACCTTTTAATTTTGAAAATCCACTTGCACCCAACAACATGTGGAGCTTTATTTGCAGGAACCAGAGTCTCTGTCTTATTTTTTATGAGCGCATCATATTCTTTTTGCATGGCATCATGCCAGGTTTTATCTTGAAAAGCTCTTTTAAAGGAAATTGGTTATTGATCTTGGAGAAGTAAAGTAAGAAGAACAATAGGAATATGATATTTGGTAGTTTGAAAAACTATGGGTTTTAAGGTACCATCTTGAAACTGAGTAATCAGAAGATGAGTTTTAGATGGTACATGTTCAAGCCTTTGACTTTCAAGGGATTGTTTTGTTGGGCATAGAGAAGATATAGATGGATCACATGAGAGACATTATTCATTAGGAGATGATGAGAAACAATTCATAGGGGTTTCTGGTGGGACATTTTGGATAGTGGTGATAGAAGATGAAATAATAACAGGGTTATCTGAATAAGACATAATGGCAAGATTATTTCCTTGGGACGTGTTGAACATAGACGAACTTTAAAAAGGAAAAAGATTCTCATCAAATATAACATGGCATGATGTATACATTTTCCCAGAAGCTAAACTGAGACAGTAATATCCATGATGTTGAGGAGCATAGCTCATAAAACACACTTTTTCGACTTGAAATCCAGATTATGCTTTTTGTACGACCGAAGATTAGGATAGTAGGCACATCCAAAAACTTTTAAAAAATTATAGTCAGGATCACTATTGAAAAGTTTCTTGAGAAGGCAAACACCATTGATAACTTTAAAAGGAATACGATTAACAAGATAAATTGTAGTATTAAATACAAATGTTCAAAACTTGGTTGGTATTCCTGCTTGAGTCATCACGAATAGATTTGTATCAATAATAAGTCGATGTTTTCTATTAGCTGCCATATTTTTCTCATGAGTATGGGGATACAATATTTTGTGATTAATATCGCATTCAACCAAATATTTCAGAGTGATTGATACTCTCCTCCCCAATAAGAATGAAGATACTTTATTTTTCTTTCCACAAGATTTCCAACAAGCATCTTAATTTTTTTGAAAACCCTTACAACATCATATTTATGCTTAAGAAGATAAAGCCAAGTAAATTTGAAATAACCATCTATGAATGTAACATAATATCTAGTACCATTATTACCGGCCACGAGAGCAGGTCCCCACACATTAAAATAAATAATATCTAAAGGACCATGTCTTATGTTAGAGTATTGTTCAAGCAGTAAATTATGGATTTTTTCTTTCAAATATGCCTCACACATATTATTATTAGAGAACTTTTCAACTGACAAATCAAATTTAGACAATGTTTCCTGAACCACAAAGTTGGATGACTGAACCTCTTGTGTCATTAATCAACAGACGCACACTCACCAACATGGGTTTCATTATTGGAGTTCTTAATGTGAATCTTGTAAAGACCTTCCTTACTTGATCCTTGAAAGAGGTAGTTCTTGGTGCTGAGATCCTTCATATAGCATCGATTAGCATGAAATTCAAAGAATACATTGTTATCCTTGCAAAATCTTTGAACTGACAATAATTTTTTAGTAATGCTTGGCACATGTAGAATATCCTTTAAAATTAATTCATGCTGAAATTTAGAAGAACCAGTATGATCAATTTTCAAATTTGAACCATCCTCAATCTTCACCGAATCAGGTTCCTAATATTCACTGTGAATAGAAAGACCATTGATGTCATTGATGACATGATTGATAGCTCATGTATCTAGGTACCATCATTCATCACTATAAGTAGGTGTATTTGTGTGGGGTGCAGCATGTGGAGCAATGGGAGGAGATGGAGCCGATTGACCTTGAGACATTCAAAATTTGATAACACTGACGAGCCATGTGACCGAGTTTGTTGTAGTATTAGCACACAACTCTAGGTTTGTCACCTTGATTGTTAATAAATCTACCATCGAATTTGCCACGACCTCTATTGTTCTCACGACCGCCTCTAACTCGACCAAATTATCTGGCAAAGAAATTTGCGGTATAGACAGAGGAATCAATAGTGAAGTCATCAAAGTCCTCAATCCATGTTTCATAAACTAACAACATGTATTCATTTGGAAGGTGTCTCAAGATTTGAAGAATCATTTCTTCATCGAGTTGGTGAGCAATAGCTCTGGCTTGCTAAAAATACTCATTTATATTTTGATTTCCTTTTCTTAGATCCTACAACTGTGATTTAAGTTGCATGATATGAGATCTAGTTTGGGCAGCATAAGAACTTTTAAAGGCATACCAAACGGCATGGGCAGAGTGAAGGCCAACGATTTGAATGTGAATGAGTTCAGTTAACGATAATATGATCCAACTTAGGATAAGTTGATCATATTTTAATGATTCAATGAAAGTAGGATTTAGGTACATTGAGTTTTCTAGAAACTTTAGAGGTTCAGGCTTGATACCAGCAACATACCCCATAAGCCCATAAGTATGTAAAATTAGGATAAACTGAGACTCCTAGACAAGGTAGTTCTCTGAAGATGCACATTATTAGGCATCATGGGAGAAATATTATTGGAAACCATACCAGTTATGGAGGAGGAATATCCTGCAGTCGAGCTTAAGCTATGGTCCATCACGAGCGACTAAACTGGCATTTGAAGTAGTGTCAATTATGGTGGCTTTGATACCATAAAAGAACACAAACACATGCAAAAACACAATATTTAACGTGGTTCGACAATGGAAATGCCTTTGTCCACAAATAAGAATGGCTCTCTCTCACTCAATCACTTGAGAGCCTTCACAATATATTATTTATAATGTTAGAGATCCTCAATAGGAGGAGACTCTTGAGGTATATATTTTCTCATATAAGAGTCTTTGTTACAACTAGACTTTATCTTGAGACTAGGGTCTTGATCCATATCTTGATCCTCTTTAAACTCTTGAGCAGTCTTGACACCAACCTTGAATTCTTGGAGTCCTTCTTAATCACTATTGGATTCTTAGAGTCTTTCTTGAGATATAAGTCTATCTCTATCTTCTGGATTACCTTGAGATAGAATGGACTTATGTTGAGATCGTATAACGTAGGAGAGTCAAGCTCTAACTCTATCAGGTATTCTAACATGAACATCAACCTATTGAAGAGTTGACAAAGCATCTAGGGTCACGAAGGAAGTGTAATACAAGTGTATGTGTTATTGCTCTGTTTTATGCCTTTGTGTTCTTTTTTCCTCTTCTAAATCAGTTAAAAATATATATGGCCCTTATTTATATTTCATAATTGTGTGCTATCTTTACCCCATAATCTTGTTGTTATTGTTCATTTGATATATCTGCAATTTGTAAATCAGTTTTTCATAATATATATAAAATTTAATGTTGTTCTTGTATGATTCAATTATGTACATTGTAGTCTGATCTAATACAGTTTGCATAAAATTAATAGATGTCGACAACTTCACGATGAGCACGTGGATGTTCTCATCCCTAAGATTTGGTTCACCATCTGCCAGCCAAGGTGAACACTTAGACGAGATCGATTTCAAATCACAAGTGGGTGATACTTCAAGGGAGGAAGAGGGTGCAACGTAAGGCAACTTATATAAGTATATTGTCTATCTATATTTGATAAACAGATTAATTCATAAAAGGAATGCTACTAACTATATTTTAATAATCTAGTGCAGGAAGAGTTTGATTTAGATAAAGATATATACAAACACCAATGGTGTATGAAGAAACAACTTCAACTATCATACTCATGGGTGCAAGAAGGTTTCTACAAGCATTACCAAAAGTTTCAAAACCATGACGTAGCATAACAATATCCTCCAGAGGGAATTAAATCTAAAGTGTGGAAAGGGATTTGCATGTTTTTCACGGAGACTACTCGGTAGTAAATATTGGATATATGTTTATAAGTAAATAAATATTCAAATATTTAGATTTTTGTTTACTAATTGATATTCTTTAAGTTAACAACGAACGTCAAAAAAAAAATCAATGAATAGAGTAAAACAGATGGTCCAACATCACAGTGGATCATCTTCGTACCTCCAGAGGTATCATACGAGGGTAAGTTTTTTTAGTGTAAGTTTATTTTTTTCATATGCTTATAATGCTAAATATGCTTGATCTAATGGATTCTTAATTTGTTACTTGTTGACTAAAATAAATGGATAAGAACTGACGGTGAGTTCGTTCTACAAAGATACACACTCATTCATATCACACAACATTCATCTATAGTGAAGTAGAAGACCCCTTTATAAATAACTCACACTTTGTAGTACCACATTCATTCATTTTATTTTATATATTATCATTAGTTACTGATAACCAATTATTAACAATGTGCAGATGAAGCTGCAATCTGTAGAGATTGAAAATTCAACATCTTCTTCACAAGAAAGTTCATAGATGATGCAACGAGATGTCGTTGCCAAGGTCCTCGAAGAGCGGTATGGATATGTGAGGGGGATGAGTACATTTTTTTCTTCATCTTACATCAGCTAGACCCGAATTTCGCTGCTATCTTTTCCACTAGAGGCGATAAAGACATAGGTCCAACAATTAAGAGAGAAAATAGAGTGACAACAAGAAGCAACTAGACAAAAAATTGAGTGAGAGAGAGAAGCAACTAGACAGGAAATTGAGCGAGAGAAAAAAGCAAATAGATAACAAATGGCACAAGAGAGAGAAACAACTAGAAAGCTCAAAGAGGAAATGCAGACCTTCATGGATGCGCGAAAACATAATTTTTGAACTCTTTGCTTATATGAGAAGTGTATATGTTTTGATTTCTAAACTCTTTGATATAATTGTTATAATTAAATTTTGATTTATGTGAATATTAGAAGTGTATATGTAAGACCCACAATTTTTTAGTATCTTTCTGAAGAAATTCACGAGGCACTTTCAAGTAAAAATAACATCTGAATCCGAAATACGAATCAACTAGATTTGTACGAACCAATTATACTTAGGATATTCGTCACTTCACGAATATATGCTCAAACACTCTGGAAGTCATAACTTCATACCTGAACGAAATCAAGAGATTTGCATGAGCCAACTTTCTTAGTTACGTTAATACGAAAAGAATGGCGTACTCAGAATTTTTCGAAAAAAAATCACCAAAAACCCGACATTTTTGCAGAACCCATGGAAATGTTGGTGAGACCCATAAAAATATTTCTCAAAAAATATTCAGTGGGACCCACAAAATATCTGGTGGGACCCACAGGATAAAATCAAATATGTCATCTGGATAAGATCAATGAGTCATTTGGATAAGATCAGTGAGTCATCTGGATAAGATCGGTGAGTCATGTCGATAAGCTCAACATAGAATTTTTGGAAAAACCAAGGGACAAAAAGGAAATTCTGAAACTTGGGACTCAAGATTCAGAATCTATAAATAGAGGATCCCTCCCCTTTAAAAAAAATTGTCTAGCCCTCTCTCTCTCCTTCTTTTCCAAACATCTTCTAACTAGCCCAACCCACCTGAGTTTGCCTGACCTGGTCTAAGCCTGCCTGATCTGATCCTAGCCTGCCTGACCTGATCCTAGCTCACCTGACCTGGTCCAAACCCAGTTGACTTGACTTGAACCTAGTTGGGTTTGAAGTTAAAGTTAAAGTCCCTTTTGGTCCCAGATTCTGGTTTGGTTTTCTGAACCCAGACTTAGCCTGCTTGGGCTAAGACCGAACCTACTCAACCCAATTGACTTAGACCAAACCCAGTTTAGTTCAAACCACTTAGGTTGAGCAGCTTGACCTGTTTTACCTCTTTCTAAACTAGGTTGACCTCATCTGACCTAGTCTGAGCTCTCGAAGGAAGAATCAAACCTCGTTTGAAGTAAGTTCGCTTCGTTGATCCATCTCTCTCAAGTAATTGCTTGTTTGTATATAGCATATATTTTCTGAAGTAGTATCTGATCCTAGTTCTTGGTTGAGCCCTCTAGGACACTTCGTTATTTATGTGCTCACCTCGTAACTATCGTTGGATATATATGTTTGAATGTGCAGCATATGCGTTCTTAAAACTGATATCTCACCCTAGTTTCTGGTTTAGCACTCTAGGACACTTTGGTGTTCATTCGCTCACCTCATAACTATCGTTGGATAGAGATCTTGGTATATATCGTCTGGAATTGGCCATCGCGTCTTATATCGCCAAGGCTCGTGTAATTTACCTTTATCGTCGTGTCATATGATGCCAAGGCTCTCTGCTTTTTACATTTTTTATTCTGCACTTTCGATTATGCATTTACTTATGTCATCGCGTTGAATGATGCCAAGGCTCCTGCTTTTTGTAAATATATATATGCAGAATATTTTATTCGGTTACACCCAGAATAATAAGTATATGCATTTCATTTACGCCGCCGCCATATAAAGCGCATGCTTCTGCTTATATTACATATATGGTATGTAAATAAGCGTTCAAATGGAGATCAACTTCAAATCGCCGATGTGATTCCCTTACCGCTCCTCGTTCAAGATTTTGCTTTACGAATGAAGCCCCTATTGGAAAGGCTTCACTTTTTGGCAAAATTCCTTTTTATGTAAGGACTAAGTCATTTACGTATGACCTGACTATGACCCAGTGTTTTAAATAACCTTGATGGATGCAAGGTACGCACAACGGTGCACATCCTTTTATCGAGTTAAGCGTAGCGATTTCTCACCAAAGAGGAGAGATGCCACTGAAATTGATAAAAGAAACACACGCTTTCTCCGTCAAAGAGAGGAAGTGTTGCAGAAATTTCTAAAGAAGCTAAAAATAGCTCAGAAAGAACATAGCAGGATACTCCGTCATATAGCGGAGTGTTATCCAGTTCATGAAACACTTTCTATAATGTAGAAAGGATCGTTGCACCACTGCCGATAGAGCATGAGAGGTATTGACAAAATGGTTGGCAGAAGAGCTACCAGAATCGGTTAAATGGCATAATGATGTCCGTTGTTGGAACAATGCCAGACTGGCTCGTATCCATGTTGCCTGTAAAGGCACCTTACTCGTAAAGGCCGTTGCGCCAGAGTAGAGGCTGCACATTGACAAGGCTATATGCTCGTTATATAAAAATACGTCGAGCGACCAATCCATTGAGATCGAGTCATATGCATGCTTATTGAGAACTGTTATACAACCGGACTCATAAGAGACGCAGAGCCAAAGTGCGATATTTACACTCGAAAGAGGTGAGATGCTCGTGGTGATCACAGTGTCGAGAGCAGAGTTAAGCATGCATATGAATAACACTTAAGGTTGCACATACCCTGCGGTTGATGATCGTGTTAGGGGTATCCCCCTCGGTTGATGATCGTGCTTGGGGCATACTGAATGGGGTCGGGTACATATCACTGCAGTGCTGAGGCATGGGCTGCCTAAATGACATGTAATATCTGACCAAGTAATCATAAGACTGGCTGACCCCTTCAGAAATTATGCTCACTGTAGAATGACAGTGATGGTACAACCATGAGTGACATATATTAAACTTTGGACCTGATAGAGTCCACGATGGCCTCAATCACTCATGGGTTTTGGAGTCGTGGTTGTCCTTAAGATCTAAGGACTGAAACCAACTACTGCAAGTAGATGATGCATCCGAATATGGGTCTAGTAAGGTTCTCTCGGTTGAAACACACTGTCCTACTATGGATAGGGTCAACAGGCCTCTGGGGTATATAAAATACATGGAATAATCAACCCCCAGAACGTCAAGTTGATGCCTGAACAATGCTTCGCCCGCGTACCAAGGGTGGAAGAGGTTAAATATTGAAACAATGCATTAGCTCTAGGTTCAGCGATGCTTGAATGTATAAGTGGATGAATATTGTTGAGTCAGTCATGCATAACCTTTGTGAAGGTGTCATGATCGGTATACGATTGGACTGACTGGGCAAAGACCCGTGTTGTATCCGCACGATTAAGCGAAGCTCGAGAAGTTGTCCTTAGATGCGTGGGATACAGATGTGTCAAGTATAAAGACTTAAGCTAGACATTCCTTTGAGACCCGAAAGAGGTCAAGGCTAAGTCGTGGATACTTGAGCGGATGTTCAACTCATAGCTCTGAGAAGGCTCTTGTGATATACGCTAAGTCGTGGAGGCTTGAGCATCATTATTGCGAATTGCGACCCTGAGTGGTCAACACATTTACTCGAGTTAAATGGATATGTGATTGCTTGCTTACCAGACCATCAGTGGTTCTGACCCTGTTTTATGAGGATTTCAGGTGTTAAACCTGCGTTGCGATATGCAGAGCAAAGCAGCATCGATTTTCAGGGTTTCTCTAGACAGAGTTGTACTGCTTCCTTTTATTGAACCTATAATGATTTTTCAAGCAGTGATGTTGTAATAAACATGTGGTTTTCGATAAAATAGAACACTTTTGTGGTCAATGAGTTGCTTGGCCACATACCTGTAATGTGCCTGAAGTTTTCTAAAATTGACGACTCATTATCGTCTGATTCTGCTGCTAATAGCTTTTCTAAGTTTCGCTACAAAGAAAAAAAATCATGAAAATTTAAACTTAATTTTGTTTTGGAAATCTAGGGCGTTACAATATATGTTTGTTGAATGCTTGGAGGGGATGAATTGAAATATAAAGAGTTTATATTTGAAGTGTGTTTTTTGCAGGCTTGGAGAAGATGTAGTGAGTTTGTATTTGAAGTATGTTTATTGTAGTATTGGAGAGGATGTGGGGGGTTTGTATTTTTGAAGTGCATGCTTGTTTCTTGAAGTATATTTAAAGTTTTTGTTTAATGTATGTTTGAAGTGTATGTCAATAATTTGAAGTGTGTTGAATGTTTAAGGATGTATGTATAAAGTGAATGTTTGAGAATGTATGTTTTAAGATGAATGTTTGAGGATGTAGTGGGTTTGTATTTAAAGTGTGTTTGTTGCATGCTTAGAGAGGATGTAGGGGGGTTTGCATTTTTGAAGTGTATGTTGGTTTTTTAGTGTATTTGAAGTTTTTGTTTAATTTATGTTTGAAGTATATGTCAATAGTTTAAAGTGTGTTGAGTGTTTGAGGATATATGTTTGAGGTGAATGTTTGAGGATGTATATTTGAATTTTATATTTGAAGTTTTTGTTGAATGAATGTATTTAAATGTAAAAATAACTTTTCAAAATTAATTTTTAGTTTTCAATTTGCATGTTTATACAGTATAATGATGATATTTTTGTCTCCCTGTTATAGGCGAGATCCCTGACTCACCGTTATAGCCAGCCTATAATGACGAGTTAATTCTCCCTGTTATAGGCTACAACAACGAGTTAATGCTCATCATTATAAGCTATAACGGTGAGACAAGAATGTTATAACCTATAGGTAGCTTATAACAGTGAGATCTCTAGTTCACCATTATAAGGCATCTCGTTGTTAAAACAACCTCATCATTATAGGATACCTTGTCGGTATTAGTGTTTCTAGTTTCGGAGAGATTCTTTGCTGGTATTGATTCACCCTTTAACGATAACCTATAAATGTTGTTGTTCTTGGTCAACAAATGTCGTTTTATTTTAGTGATTTATTCTCGCCGTTATAGGTCAATGGTGACCATAAATAGAGCAATAACGGTGAGAAAAATCGATGCTATTAACCCCTCATCCTGTGTAAAATATGTTTCTTAAAGAACTAAAGAGCTTCTATGAGTCAAGCCAAGTCGAGTGGAGTACCTATGATTCATATTCAGCTTACTGAGTCTAGTTTTTGAGTTTGAACGATCACTTTATATATATGAGTCAAGCACAAGTGACTTGGCTTGTTTTCCAACCTCACTCATGAGAATTTGGTCAAGTCCTAACGAGCAAGAGCAGCACGGTTGTGCTCCATGGAATGGATTAGATTTCTTCATGTATGGATCCAAAAGAATACCTAGCGAGCTGAGATAAAGTAAGAGTCGGTCTTCAAACAAACTAACTAGGCAAGGTTGACCCACTTAAATGGTATTTTTTTTAAGTAATCTAAGAAAAAACCTCTTGATCACAGACCACACATTAGCTGGCTTCCGATTGGTAAAACCTTTGTGGTCCTTCCCTCTCATCCAAAACTACATTAAGTTTCGACCTTACAATAAGAAATGCCACTCCTGAGTTTTGAACTTGTGACATCTAGTCAACTTGAAAATAGACTTTTCCTATTTTTAGAGGCACCCAAACAGTAAACATAATTTGTAACAGTAAGTTTGCTTTGCCAAAACAATTTGGCTAATTAATCGAGTTGAACCATGAGCTAAAAGTCAAGTCAAGTCCCCAACCGCCTCCAACTTCAATATGTGGAGACGTTACACTCAACTCCATCTCCAAGTTATACTGGCCATCCTCCAAGAAGTCAATAAAGGCTCAGGGTCATGAACAATCATTTTTTAACGGAGTACCTTTTCGCATAAAAAGAAAGATAGAAAATAAAAAACAAACAAACAGAGAGATTGAACGAACCCTATCAAAAGCTCCACAAACTTTACTTTCCTTCCAATGAAGTCAAAACCAAAAGCTTCCTCGGCACCAGTTGTTAGACATCAAACAAATAAGACATAGAAGGAAAACAAGCAAGAGAAGTACAAACTACAAAATGACGCATATATCCCTAAACCCTAATTCTCCATAAGATGAAAAAGCCTTGCTTTTTTAGCCCTAAAAGGTCAGACCGTCAGAGCAGTAACAATACTTTTGATGGGAAAGTCAATACCCGAACCAATACCCTTGCATGGTGGTGCATGTGCACGCTTTAGGCCCAACACCACGTGGCAAGGTGCATCCAAGGTGCGTTCTTGACTTCCTACTTTCTTTTTTATTAGCACGGTTTTCGCCACCCGTAACTGCAGAAGCAATCAAAGAGAGTCAATAGGTCAAACCGAGGAAAATGACAAAAAGTGCACAAGTTTCAATGGAAATTATGAGAACCAAACTTTTCCCTTCAACCCTAGCCCCAAACCCTAACCCTAAAAAAAAGTAATGAGAAAGTGACCACTCCCTGATTCGACCTTGGTAAATAAACCATGCGGAAGCACACATGGTCAAAGAAAAAGTGAATGTGTGTACCAATAACAACTAGCCCTAACCACGTTATGTGCCTTGTGTCAAAATTGACAGTTTTGGACCTTGACCACGTAAATAGTGGGGAAAGGGGAGGGGTGAAAACTTGGAAAACTTTTACTATAAAAAACGGACTAACATAAACCTTGTGGTAAAGATCCTTGAACCAGTTTACGTAATTGACAAGGCAAGAGCAATGAAGGACTGTTCTCTAACATACAACAAGATATACCCTACCCATGTGGTAAGCGGGGTCCTGTGCCAGGCTGAAGGGCCAGGTTCGAATCCTTCTGACACGGGCGGGGGGGGGGGGGGGGGGGGGGGGGGCGCTTAAGAGATATCTGGTAGGAGTCTGCCTAACCCCAGCTTGACTATCAGAAAAAAAAATAAAAGATATACCCTTATATGCTTGAAAATGTTAAAGGCACTCTTGAACACTTCTTGATTCTTCTTCTAGTAGTTTGGGTCGGTTGACTCTTACTACCTATGAAGAGCACCAATTAAATTAAACGTTCGAGCAAACACCAAGTTTCAATATATAGAAACAACTAAATATAGTTTCAATATTCATCTTCAAAAACACCTGCCAGCCTATTTCTCAAACAAGAATGTGCACAATTTTCAAAGAAGATTGAGAAATACTAAAAAATCGTCACACTCTTCACAAGAAGGTTTTGTGTACTCTCGTTCCATGGCCACCCTACCTTATCCAAGCCAATCAAATTCGTCATTTTTTGTGACAAAGTTCTCCGCCGAAGCAGGTAATCTCTGGGTTGGGTTCAGCGACATCCAAGCCTTTACGGTGAAAGGCACCCTTTTACATTGGGATGAAGAGGTCAGCACCTTCTCCCCAGACCCGGTACCACTCGATCGGGCAACCCGGGCAGGTGTAAATTTCCAACTTTTTTTCAACAAGTAAATGAACGTGCTAACGCTTATTCTGAAGAAACCCTAGGAAAGTTTCATGCGTACATGTATTGATGTGAACACATACATGAAATGAAAACACATTTCTGCATATATGTATATCATATAGAAATCGGTATATAAAGAAAAGAAGAAACTCAATTTTACCTGTCACTGCAGATATGAGAATCAAAACAAAGCATAGGGCTTCCATGCATGAACTTTATGTTGAGTTCATGCATTATTCTCGCATGTAACAGAGGCCTTAATCCTATCGACGGTGCACGCAATGAGGCTGTTAACGGTTGCCACTGATCCTAGAGAGAGCTTTGCAGTGGGAGCCGAATCGACCAATATCTGAAACGCCACAGTCAAGAGGGACCCTGCTCCAGTGGACCCCATTTCTCCTCCAGTCTGGGTGGTGGGCCCATCGGGCACTATGGCGAACCCTGAGGGCAGAAGGGCCACACACTCTGGGTCCCCACCCGTTAGGACGGCATTCATGGCCACTATGTCTACTGGTGCATAGACCACATACGACCCTGATGCATCCGTGCAGCTCTCTTGCAATATAAGCATGTTGCTTTGGTTTGAATTTGTACTCTGAAAAATAATAAGCGGAAAATGTTATTTTAGATTCTTGCACCCTCTGCAGTTGAATACTCCTTTAATGTGAACACGGATCCCAACATTTGAAATAGGATGGATTCCATCCATCATACATTCAATGCTGGCCATCCAATCAACGGCTAGATGGTTCTGCAAGAATCCTATTTCAAATGATGCAGTTGGCATTTTATCCCTGAGACCTTAAGATATATGTCTATGTTTACGCATCAGAGATAAAATGATGCTGCAGAATTAACTTACATTTACTCGTAGAAGTGAGACGCAATTGCCTGGATCATGGCCATTGGCAATATGGGCCATTTCTTGTACTAATCCACCGTTTGAAAGAATGTCCCACTGTTACAGCACGCAATACAAAAGATTAGTTATCTGGAACAAATTTCTGGCCATTCTCAAGGCGTAGGCTTTTATCTGCTTTCCCTTGAATCAGCACGTCTATGTTTTTACCAAATGATTCATTTCGCATGTTTCACATACTTTTTTTTTCTTTCTCAGAGATAAAGACAATCACATCACTCAAAAGTAGAAAAATAATAAGCAACAGCACAGTGTTCGCAGATCCAATGATCGAGCCAAGCACTTAACAAAGTACTCGGCACGAAAAAACACCGTGCGTGACATGAAGCGATTTTCTGTGTTTTAGTGGCTCACAAGAAGCTACATCTGACCATGAAAACAACAGAAAGCAAACAATGTTAGACATGTTTTACGCCATCCAATATGAACAATACATGCATCGAGACTCAATGCCAACACACAATATGCATACTTGTATTAACGTTGCATTACATACATGTAATGCCTTCTGAATCCATATATGACTCTCTCTAAGATGACAACTACAGCAACCTGTGGATGGCAACTTGTGCCATGGATCTGATCATTTTCTTTTCCAATCTATAACCAGAAGAAACCACACCAGACACGAAGACCTGGTCGTGCTGGCTCAGTACGTCTGCCATACCTACAGTCGTCATGCGAGTGGTGTAGGCTAGGACCCCTCCCTGGGCCATATGCTGGGCGTCGACTTGTGCAGTGGGGAGACGCCCATGGAAATCAGATAATTGTTATCTCTCTATACCAACGTTATGTTTATTTCAAAATAAAGAAGACATGCTAGCTCTATTCACAAATAGAAAAAAGGATAGACAGTACCTCATTTCTGAAATTCTCATCTCGAAGGAAATCAAAGACCCTCTTTGGTGGGACAGGTAGCCAAAAGGAAGTAGCTGCGCTAAGAACAATGCCTGGTGGCCTTCCTGGATCACCAATGCTCTTTCTAGTCATGACCCTCACGTCCTCGGCCCCACTTCCTGATAGAGTAGTCCATGTGTGCGCTGTAGTCGCACTCACACCCGCACAAAAACTTATAACCATTCTCTCTGCCAACTTCAGCATACTCCTTCTCCCCTCTGGGCTCGTTATAACTGAAAAAGAAACACAGAAAACCAAGATACCAATTTGCAGAAAAATGTCCACTTCGTAGTATATTTCTTTTATGGAGACTATCCATGCATGCTTTAATGGTGCAAAAGAAACAACGAAATTTGGAACTTTATGAATTTTACGGTTCATTGCATACCACCAACATCTCTTGGAGGGATGTTACTAGCCATGGCGCTGGCCAGTCGTTCACATTGTCGATCGAGGGTCGCTACCCATCTCTTTGCACCAAAGGCCAGGCCAGAATTGACCAACGACCTATATATGTTATGAACTGCTCTGTCGTCAACCTCAACATGCTCCACCCAAGTAACCTGTAATTTTACAAGAGTCCATTATGCACGGTAAAAGAAACAGTCAAATTAGAAAAGGTTGCATATTAAAAAAAAAAAAAACTATGAATGCAGATACAATTTCGTGTTTGGTATGGAATTAAACAACTTGGTTTTGTTTGTCAGGCTTTATATTATACAGATATATAACGTTGAAACATGAAATTGACAAACACATAGTTGATGCACTCATGAGTGCGGTTTAACGAACTTGCCAAAAACAAAACAAAAAAAAAGCGAGTGTAAATGCACGAAACACAAGCGCATACGTTATTTCATGGATACATGCAATTTGTTAAAAAAAAAACATATGATGAACGCGCGTCTTGGCATGCATTTTGCACACGAGTGCTTGTGTATCTTTATGCTCAAGTACTCCCATGAGTGCATGCTTGTTCAATCGAATACATGCAAACTCATGCCCGTGCATGTGGGCGCGCAAACACACGCACTGCCCTCTCTCTCTCTCTCATGCCTCTTGCTGACACACACATTCTTCATGCATCGACGGAAAGAAAAAATTGTTGTAAATTAAACTTGTGGAGGTGGGGGGGAAACAGATATGCACCAACGCGTGTATCTGCATGCATGTGTGCGTGTCTTATTTGCATATGCGCCAGACTTGTAGTTAGTTGTCGTTAAACTGTGAAACCAGGTTTAACGGCACCTGCATGATCTAGTTTATCTATGTCAGAGAATTAGTGCAAGCATTTCAATTCAACATCAAAAGCATCCTGAAATATAAGTTGGACAATTAAATCATAATAACAATAATCTCCAACTCCAAATCTTCAGCTTGAGCATCAAAATTAAGAAAAATGAACGAAAGAATACGCATATAAATGTTCATGCGCATGTGCGCATGCATTTTGCTAAATAAATTGGAAAAAAAACTGCTTCATTGTTTCTAACCTTAGAGTAACCATTAGGCATGTCTTGGATTAGACATCCGGATGGCCTTCTTCTACACCTCAATACTGGCTGGGCACTGGGGCGTATACTATCCAGGGAGACGTCAACAACCGCCCAACTTCCATCTGGATGGTGCTTGCAGTATCTAACAAAGTAGCTCTCTCTAGTAGGTACTAGTGGAGAGGGCATTTGGAACTCAGCTGACATCTGTTAGAGTGATTAATTACAACTTCTTGGTTCTTGCTTTATAAAGTCAATGGAAAGCTAGATGACAAACCGTTTTTTACTATTTTCCCCCTTTGAAAGTCTAACAAAGGTATGATATGAAAACCCTAAAAATCAAATGAGAGAGAGAGAGAGAGATACCACTTGTAGTGCCCCATTCCAATTTCCTGCAACTCCAGTTGACAAAATCTCCAACGTTAGTGCTCTTGAAATGATGTGAAAGAACACACTTGACCACTGATTCTGTGAACAAGAAAAAGCGGCAGTTACTAATTACAATAGCCACAGAGACCGAGCAATATATACTTGGGTCGCAGTGTCAGCTTGTGTAAGTATATCAGCTTAAAAATTTAATCAGAATTAACCTGTACTGCTGCAAAACAATCTATGACCATTCTGCTCTTCAGACCTCATTGCACGTTTTTTTACCATTAATTAACCACCAAGAATTTCCGTAAAACAAGCTGCATGCATTGGAATAATGTAGCTCATATTTCATATAAGCACCTAAGGAATCTTGTAATTCTTACCACATCCATGAGGATCTCAACCAAGTTGGTGGGATTCATGATCACAACTGCCGATTCTCGTGAGGCTTCAGATTTCAAACCCAAGGGCCTAGGCCCAATCCCTCGAGGAAATGTTCTAAGGTATACTTCTTCACAGAGTACTTCGGTCGAGTTGTCGACGCTGCCAGGAATCCACAAGGGTTCACCCAATTGTGACATTTTCATGAGTTCTTCCATTGCAGCAACGGCTAGTTCTATAACTATGGGCTTCTCTGTTTCAAACTGTCCTGCCATAGGCTTATTCAACAAGTCCCCACCTCCAAACATGTCCCCTCCCATGCCTGGTTGAACCCCAAAGTTCCCAACTGCAAGGTCCAGAGAAGAGCGAGAGATAGGCGGCAACAATGGTGGGTACGATACCATGGGCTTCCCAACATACTTGGCAGCAATTCCCGAAATCCTATCAATCTGTGAGTGAAAAAAAAAGCATAGTGTGGACTTCATTAATTTAGATCATGCATCTTACCTTGCATAGTTGTGCATGAAAAATCATATAATTTTAGTGGACAATTTGTCCATGATATTGTACTTTCCATATGAATAGGAGATTGCCATATTCATTCAATTGCATTACTAGATGGATGTTTTAAGTGTTGTATTGGACAACCATGGTGTTCAGTTGTCAATGTTAATAAATTTCACTTTCACTACCTCTTCTCTGAGACGAGCATTCTCAATCCTCAAGTGTTGCTCGTCGAATGACATTTCACCCAAAGCGGTAGGGCCACCACAGTTGGGGCAGGAAGCATTACTTAGTGCTTCCTTGTACCTCATGTTCTCAGCTCTCAGCTTCTCATTATCCGCTCTAAGCTGTGAATTCTCATGGCGCTCATGTTGTGTCTGCAGCAAAAAAAAGTAAAGATCAGTCCGAAAGAGGAAAAAAATTAACAAACAATTAGCAAAATAGTCTCCCCAAGATACTCTCCTTCCATATATTACTCTCTTAGTCACTAACGTCTACAAATTTATTTTTTTTGAATACTTGCCATTTTGCATGTTTTACCTTCATTTGGGTGCGCTTGTTTTGGAACCAAAACTTTACTTGGAGGGGCTCCAAACCCAATTCCCGGCTTAACTCTTTCCTTTGCTTATCATCTGGATGTGGGCACTCTTTAAAAAAACTGCACAAACATACAAATATTTGCATCCAATTTTGTTTTGATGTCTTACTCTGTAAAATATCCGTTTTCTATGTTTCAGAGATGCATAGACCGACTCTTGCACACAAAAAACTAAAAAAAAAATTACAAACAAATGGACTATGGTATTTTTTTTAGCTGACTTGAGAGATAAATAAACAAATGGGAAATGGAAGCGTCAAATTGCTAACTAAAAACCAAAATAAGAAACTGAATGTGAAGGATTTGCATGTGTTTATAGAAATAATATGGGAGGGTACTGTCTCTTACGCTTCCATTTCTTGAATCTGGTGCTGTGTGTGGCGATGGTATCTCTTCTTCTTGGGCCGGCGGTCCTGATCATTATCCTCACCAGAGGCACCCTCAAGATTTTCACTTCCTGATTTGCTCTCGAACTCATCTTCTCTCATCTTGGTAAGGGCCATCTCACCCTCTGTTGAATGGCTTATGTCAAGCAGTCCATCCATCAGGTTCGGCTGAAATACACCCATACATCCTTCAGATTTCCTCTCATTTTCCCCTCATATTCATGTATATGAAACAAAGAAAGGGATCCAATATATATCAAATCAAACCAAGAAAAGGAAACAAACAAGGCAGTCGAGAGATGATAGGAAGCAGGAGAAGGTGAGGGGTGCAGTGGTGAATTTTTTTACGCGTTTCTCGCATACCAAAATGGATTCCTTAAATTAGGTATGCAGGAAAGTTTTCTTATGGGCCTTTTTATTTTCCGAGGAATGACAAATGTTCACGTTTCACAGGGAGCATAGAAGAATGAATTGTTCTTATCTTTTAATTTGAATGTTTTCTCTTTTCTTTCCTCCTTTTCCTTGTTTTTTGGGGGGTTTGTAAGAGAGAGAGAGCTTCTGACCTGCGTCGGTGTGATAGTCGAAAACCCAAATCCGACCCCTCTTTGAGATTGACTCGTCATCTTAGGCACAGCATGCCTTGCCGGAACAATTATTCCGGCCATCTCTCTCTCTGATTTAGGCTTAGGTTATGGAGGGTATTTACTTTTATTTTAATACTTTATACATTTTTAACGGGGTTTCACTAGAATCTGTGGAGCAAATCCATGATTAACAAGTACTAAGCAGACAGAGGTACAATAAAGTTTTTGCTCCCTAAATTCCTACTTTTTACCTTTTTTTATTTTTTGTGTAAGACAACCAGAACTAGGGTTGACGATGGAGACTGACTTTTTGACACCACCCATGAAAAACAGATCTCACAAACCGCCCTCAAAACCACACACTTATCTCGGGGAAGGGAAAACGTGTAGATAAATTACCATCTACCAAAAAAAAAGTGCATGGAGATCCCCCAGGTATTCTAAAGCCGTTCAAGAAAACAACATGAAGAGAAGGAAGAACACAGAAACAACTCTTTGTCTCTCTCTATGTGATACTTACTGACGAAGGAGTTTTCTTCAAAACTGGACCCACCCATGGGTGATTATCAAAGACCCAACTGGAATCCAGGTTTTCGTTCATACCCACATCCATTTTTCTGTAAAGCAGGCCATCATTCATCGGAAGAGTCCTGGTAGGAGAGCCCTGTTGGTGCAGTTCTGGCTGTTTCACAAAGAGAGAACCAACAACAGCGTCAGGATTTTGCCTTTAACATTATATGAGATTCTGATGGGCAGGGTTTTGATCCACCTCCTCCTCCTCTCTCTCTCTCTCTCTCTCTCTCTCTCTCTGTGAGAGGGTTCAAAGGGAGGTGAACCTTGACAGTGAAGTGGGAGAGGAAAGGAAAGGGTTAGGAGGGGGTAAAACCAAGAGGTGAGGATGCATTTAATTTGAGAGAGAGAGAGAGAGAGAGAGCTTTAATAATAATAAGATTTGGGAGCAAATTTGCTGCTACTATCTGTCAAAGGATAATACACGTATTATATTTGTAAATCTAAAATTTACAGAACATGCCTGGGTGGAATTTAAGGGACAAATGGCCTATTATCGTGGCATGGACGAAGAATCGGAGCAAAACTTGCAAATCTGCAATTTTCTTGAGAGAGAGAGAGAGAGCAGCAGCAGCAACAGCAACAGCATTTACGTCGCTAGCATTAAGTATTGCGCCTATTTACTTCATTTTCTTTTCTTATTACTAATCGACTGCGATTCCAGTAATAAATTTTCAAGTTTTCAGCCTCACCTTCCCTCTGCAATCTCTCAATAAATGCTCACTGCGCTCACGCAGACGCGGCTTGGTTATTATGTTCATGCCTTGCTTCCATGGCTATATATATATATATATATATATATATATATATATATATATACACGTGTGTGTGTGTGTGTGCGTGGAGAGAGAGAGAGAAAGAGAGAGTGAGCAGTATAGTGGAAGCGTTAAAGCCATAATAGCTTTTATTTACTGAACATTTTCTCATTTGAACGAAGGCAATAGTAGTAGAAAATTTAAACATGCCTTTCTCTTTCTTTCTTTTTTGTGAAAGAAAACATGCCTTTTCATTGTTAATAGAGGTTTGATTGAAGCTATCATGGTACATTTGTTTTGAATACTCCAAAGGCATAATCATGGTAAATGTTTTCAGGCACATTAAAATCTCGTAATGATAATCTCTTCAGCAAGAAAGATGTCACAATGTCCTTTTATTTTATTTTTTTTGCAAAATATTAACTAAAACTTGGGGAAAAAAAGGAATTAAATAGTATAAAAATATAGAAAACATTTGAAAATGCAAAAAAAAAAATGCTTGGGCTCTAAAAATTTTGTGTTGAAGTAGTGGTTAGCATGTGATAAATTGAATTTATAGTGATATTATTTCTTTCAAAAACAAATTTAGCATGATTTTATATGAACTTTGACATATTGAGAATTTGTTGCATTAAAATTACAACATACTGGAAACCAATATTTGTGACTATTAGTTTCTTGCAAGGTTTGTTTTCGAAGTTAATCAGTTTATTTCAAGAGGCAACGGCACTCCATGATTGGTTTTGAAGGATGTACACATCAATTCACATCCCTTTAACGCTAGAGAGAAGTCTTTGGCCTACATTACAATATAATAAGCAATCGCTTCGGGAATATGTTTCTTTGGACATAATATAACAAATGGAAAAAATAAATCAGTCATACTGCACTGGTTAGTATGTTGTTTGTTTGGACCCAATAAAACAAATGGAAACAATAAATCATTCATACTGCACTGGTTAGTTTGTTTGTTTTTTGTAAAACCAGGACCATACTATAACGAAGTGCCGCACTTTAGTATCATTAGACTCTCTCTCTCTCTCTCTCTCTCTCTGATGGGACGTTTGCTAGGTACCATAAAAACAACGATTTGGATATAGACCACTTTTTTGATATTGAGGTAGAATGCAGCATGAAAGGACCTTTTATTTTTTTTGGATAATTCAAGGGACCCCTCCCCCTTGATGATCACATTTCCACAAATATGGTACTATAGATGCCAGAAAGATACATTTCCACAAGTACTCAAATCACATTAGCATTGGAATGATGGTAGGATCGTTATGCAATATCCAACCCACCCATAGTTAGGATTTTAGAGCTGGGATTCCAGGATTTTGGCATTCCTAAGCAGTATTTGGAGGTATTTATAGATATCATAGTTCTGTTTATGACTTCATATTTATTTTCAACTTCTTTTTTCCTGTTTGGAAGTTTTGTTTCTATTTATGTTCTTATAAAGAGTTATTTGCAAAATCAGCAACCATTATATTTTTAACATCATCTATGCATACCTAACAATGCCTCATAATTCAGATGCACACCTCATTTGTTTCATAGTTAACTAGAATAGAACCGGTAGTCTTTATTTATTTAATAATAAGAAGAAAGCATTGCTTGTATTTACAACATCAAAATCATAGTATAGATGAGTTCAAGGAGCAGTGCACAACAAGAGAATTTAAAAGATCAGTGGTACATGAAAATTCTGTGGAGTCCGAATTGATCAAAACAACTTGCATCAATGGAATCCCAATCAGGGGTATCATGATATGGATGACATAAGAGATGAGTGTAACTGATTTGCAATAAATCAATATCACCCAAATGTAACCACATGATTAGGTTTTTGGGGTTAGGATATGAGAGTTTTCTGCTGTGCTTGGAATTAGGGTTTTAAGGGCTTTGTATTTATTTATGGCACTATTCATTCAATTCACATGTCCTAATAATTGAAATTTATTATTTTTTAGGCTATGTTTGGGAGGCTTGAATATGAGGTTGTGTTGCGGTTTCCGCCATGCTGTCATACTCTCTTGTTGTTTGGAACAGTGGCATTGCTGAAACAATGCATTGGGACTGGTGTTGGCCACATTTCAAAACC
The DNA here is from genome assembly GCF_984573655.1 of Nuphar pumila. Taxonomy (NCBI): domain Eukaryota; kingdom Viridiplantae; phylum Streptophyta; class Magnoliopsida; order Nymphaeales; family Nymphaeaceae; genus Nuphar; species Nuphar pumila. The sequence continues at coordinate 805,499 of NC_143250.1, read as the reverse complement.
TTTCACAAGTGGATGTTTTTGACAACTCCATCTCTCAACATCACACATTGGCAAAAATGATCTTTTGGCAACACACTAAAACCATGTTTCCATCCAATTGCAAGGCTCCCAAACATAGTATCTTAGTGGTTGTTGTTTATCCTAATCATGGTGATCATAATCATTATCACTATGTTGCTAAAGAAAAGTTGAAGAGAAGTTTAGAAGATGTGTCCCCATAAGTGCATACCTTAGTTTGGCACTTGAGAGTGCTTCATTAAGGGGTTTTTTCATTAACATTGGTTGTTATATTTTAAAGCAATGGATAAATGCAGTCAACCTTGGTATTCTTCTAAACTAACTTTATTTAATGTTTGTGAATCAATCAGAAATATAATGTTTATGATTTTTTTTTTAAATCTCACTTATTCTATGATCTGTTCATCATTTAGTTAAGAACTTATCCTCTTCAGCTTCCATTTGGAAATGAATGTTTTTTATTGTTTCAGAGCCTTTTTCTTTTTTGAAGGACCAAGTTCTGACACGACATCCATAGCCCATTTAACCATGGAAAGATAATCATTTCTAGTTTCTACAAGCAATCGCACTTGTACAAGCAATCACACTTGAGTGTCAGTTGCTGAGGGGCATCTTTGAAAATCTATTACAAAGATATTGATTCTCTTCCAAAGTGTGCTGTAATGGGAATGTTTGGATAGGGTTAATAGGAGTTCAAACTCCCAAGTAATTCATGTAGTCACTGTAAACCATGTATAAAACTGCCATTTCTTTAATTGCTTTTACGATTGACATGTGGGAGGGAGTCAAATGAGATAGCTGAATGGTTAGGTCACACTCTCTTAACCGATGGGTCGCAGGTTCGAATCTTACAATAAAAAATTAACATAGCAGGGACTTTGGAAAGCCCCATTTCCTTGTGCTTGGACTCTTCAGACAGCTGTCTTTAACATGAAAGGAGGCACTGTCCTTCCCCTAAAGCTTGGTATAACCATTTTGAAGGTTTTGGTTTAGTAGGCCCGAGTGCTCTACAAATTCATGGAGGTAATTTATTATGTCTACCACATAGTTGGCGATGACTTGAAATTATCCTAAAAAAAAATGTGATATTTTGGTCACCGTTTCATATGGCCAAAATATCACAATATTTTCAAAAGTCATTATATTATCGTTCAAATGAAAATATCATAATTTTCTCATGATGGTTACGTTTTTAACAACTATTTCTTTGGGAATTTATTATAATTCTCACCCTTTGTTGTTTTTGTGCATATTTTTGTTCTAATTTTTAACTTATTTTTGCCATTATTTTTTTGGATAAAAATGCAATGAAAAGTTAAAAACAATTTCACTTTCTCACGAAAATTTTGCTGCCATTATTAATTTTGCCGTTTAAAATTTTTGTCACTATGGACTGTACCCGAGCTATAATCCAGACGACCAACTCTGACCAAGCCGTTGGAGTTGAAATGACCTGCCGAGTATTATAGTCAAAATCTGGGTCCCTTGCCAGTTATTGTTGTCCCAATCTTGGTCTTTCCTTCTTTTTTCTTTGAGGGATTTGTCAAAGATCTTATAGACAGTCCAAGTCCACGTTTTTAGGCTTGGTCCAAAAAGTCATGGACAATGAAGCTCATTAAGTGGCAATTCTTAGGAGGAAGAGACCCATCTGATCTGAAACAGAAAAAGGCAATAATCAATGACCTATAGTAATTTGATTGTTAAATTGTAGCATGCATCAAATGTCACCAAGAATGGAGCATTATATATACCAAGGGAATCCCTCAAACATCAACAAATTCAACTCTCCCATGTTTGGAAACCATAAAAAGGGGAATTCGGAAGGGGCATGCATTCATAGAGGAATCGGTGATATCAAAAAAAGTTTAGACCCTTCTTGTGTTTTGACACCCCCAGGTCCAAAAACCAACATGATTTGTTGTAGGGTTTCCATCATGCCACTCATTTGGTGGACGGTTTAGAGAGGGTTCCCCTTGGAAAATAAGGAGCAGATCCAGTGGTTGGGCCCTAATATCCGAGTGCTTTACAAGGTACTTAGGCCGCATACAACACAGAAAATCGTGGTACGCTGTGCATGCAGCAGCGATTTCTATATTTTACACAAAAAATCGCTGCGTGAAAATCCCTTGCACATGGAGTGATTTTTTGTGTTTTGTGTGGCTCGAATACTTTACAAAGTACTCGAGACTGATCACTGCAACACCTTGCAAATGCTATAATTTTGTTACATCTAGCTATCAAATCAAAAGCAACATAACAAAATCCTCTTCTTGAATGACAAATGATGCTGGAGAGGAGCAGCAGAAGACTCGGGTCCATAAAGGTCCATTCAGATTTATTTGCATTTTTTAATCTTTATTTGCTTTAAGATATTTTGTATTTGAATCATTATATCATATCCAGATTTTATTAAAAGTTATATTTTTTAGAGGGTTATGAGAATAAGTAGTTTGTTGGATTTAAAATTAATTAACAAATATTGATGAGTTATCTTTGTAATTGGGCAATTGAATGGGATAAAATCTATTATTCACTTTTTCCTTAATTTTTGGTTTTCTTCTTTATTTCTTGCATTTTCCTTTAGTTTCCTATTTTTTAGATAAAACTAGTAGTAATTGTAGTTTTGGTAGAATTTTTCTATAGATCTGAAATCGGATCTACATCATGCTGGTATGTGAGCAAGATCTACCTTTCGATTCGCTCGATCGAAAGTTTTGAAGGATGATCGTATTGTGTTGAGATCATGAACTGCATAACCAGAAGAGCAACTGTAACACCCCAAAATTTTGAATTTTTTTCTTTTAATATTTTGAAAATCACAACAGAAAACCATTTGCAAATAAATTTGATTAAAGAAATTGGGCGGGTTACAGAACTATCATACCACACACAAAACTTAAATCAAGTTTGTCATTTGCATCAAATAGATCAATTCAGTCTCATGAATTTAAATTAACATCATAGTTCTTAAAATGTCCAACATGACAAATTAGTGTACATTCCAAAAATGCCTAGAAAAAGAAAAAGTTTGGCTCTCAACCCAATGCAACATTCCACCATTGCAAGGCATCCTCAGTGCCTGCATGTTTCAATGGCAATATCACTTTCATGACATACATGTTAATTATAATGCATTCACATTCATTTACACACTCATTCATAGTCAATGAATATGATCTATATAATGTATTTATACATTATTATATGTCACACACTTCAATGCACATGCACTTAAAATTCAGTAAAAGCATTCATTCAGTCATCTGATGTCATGCTTATTAAAAATTTAAAACATGCATTCACACAACAATACAGGTTATAATTGCATGTTAATATGTCATTCAAAGCATTGTAGTAACATCGAAACGTCATACTTCGGATAACTTAACCTGCATATATTTGGTTTTGGACCTGATTAGGCAAGGGTCGCCTTCCGAGATGTTTTTCGGTGAATCTTCTTCGAATATTTTGGTAAAACCATCAGCAACAACTTCATCAACGTTGCTCAACTGAGTTTTTTTTCTGGTAAGGTTATCAATGGCTAGGTTTTCTGGTAAATAGTTTTTCACTATTGTTTTTCGGTTAAAACATATTTTTTAAAAAATGGTTGCATGTGTCAATTATGCCCCTTAGTTTATTTTTGTATGTACATTATCTAGTTTAATCGGTTGTAGTATTGAAGTTTATTGTGTTTTCTTGTGTATATTAATTGATTAATTAAAACTTTATATATTATTGAAGTTATTTAAATTTTGTTATGTATATTAATTAATTAATTAAAATGTTATATATTATTGAAGTTGTTTGAATTTTGTTATATACATTAATTGATTAATTAAATTTTATATATTATTGAAGTTTTTTGAATTTTGTTATGTACATTAATTAATTAATTAAAGTTGTTTATGAATAAAGTTGCATGAGTCTTGTCTTTCGAGAATGATGAATTGTGTATATAACAAAGAATGGAGTTGTTTGAATCTTGTAAGTTGTTGAATATGTGTTGTTTTTGTAACAGGTGATTGATTTGTTTATGAGAATCATTTGTATATAATATGTGAAAAACATGGAATGAATATGTGTTTTTAACTAGTGAATTTTTGCACCAGAAAGGAATTTTGCAAGGTATGTAAATTTTTGTTTAGTTTTTTAAATAAGAAAGTAAATTTGCAAGGTATGTGAGAATTTTCATTCATTCTTGTTTAAATAAAAAAGAATGAACAAAAATTCACACATACCTTGCGAATTTACTTTCTGATTTTAAACATGTACCTTACGAATTTACTTTTTTATTTAAAAAAAAATAAATGAAAATTTGCACGCACCTTGCGAAATTCCTCTTTGGTGCAAAAGTTCACCAATTACAAACACATGTTCATTCTATATTTTTTTACACAATATACAAATACAACACATATCCAACAACTTACAAGATTCAAACAACTTCATTCCCTGTTATATACACAATTCATCCTCCTTCAAAAACAAGATTCAAATAATTTTGTTTTCTGTTATATACATAATTCATCCTCCTCAAAAAACAATACCCAAACATCTTCATTCTCTGTTATATACATAATTTATCCTCCTAAAAAAAAGACTCAAACAACTTTATTTATAAACAACTTCAATTAATTAATTAATGTATAAGATACACATTTACTAATTAACATACATAAAAAATTCAAACTTCAATAATATCTAAAGTTTAATTAATCAATTAATATACCACTACAAGAAAAATGCTAATTAGCGATGACTTTTTTTCATCGCAAATTTGCGATGGATTATCGAGAGAAAACTACCCATCGCTAACATTCAAACAATTTGCAAAATTAGCGACGAAAAAAATTCCGTCGCTAATTAGCGATGGATTCGTGATGAAAAAATATGTCTCAAACTATGTCACAAGTTAGCGACAGAAAACTTTTCGTCGCTAATTAACAACGGATTCGCGATAAAAAAATTTTGTCGCCAAATCCCAATACAAGAAAAACATTAATTAGCGACAAAAATTTATGATGAAAAACGTCTGTCGCAAACTCTATCGCAGCTTAGCAACGGATGAGCGATAGAAGTTTTCCATCACGAAACTGTCGCTAATTAGAGATGGAATGGCGATGGAAAAATTATGTCGCTAATTCTGTTGCTACTTTTCGATTTAAACCAACGCAAAATTCTCCCTCGCTCGCTCTCTCCCCCGTTCCCCCCGTAAAAGCCCTAACTCTAACTCTCTCTCTCTCTCTCTCTCTCTCTCTCTCCCCCCCCCCCCCCCCCTTCATTTTGTTCTTTCCTTCCTCTCTCTCACGATAACCCCTTCTCTCTATATCTCGTTTCTTTCCCCTCGATCCCCTGTTTGATTCTGATGGAGATTCGCCGCTTCAGAACGCGAGAGAGACAAAGGCCTGGATGACTTTAAGAACGAGGTATGATTTGTTACACCATTCTTTTCCATGACCAAAGCTTGTGCTGGAGAACCAGAAGGAACTGTAACTCCTGTATTAGATATTGGGTTTAGCATCAGGTGAAGTGTAAATGAGGCCAATAATGCACCAGTCATCTGAGCTACTACATATCTAATAACCTGCCAAAAATAAAGATGTTAATTAAAACCATTGGATGCTTTCCCTTTTACTATTTTATTGGGATTCAATAAGAGAAATCATGATCATATTTCCAGGTTTATTAGGATAACTTGCTCTTTTTGCTCCCATGAATGCATCATTAAAGGGTAGCCTTATAATGAAGGGAAAACGTTTCTCTTTGTCACGGTTTGGGCCTTTGAGAGAATCAGCAAATCAGAGAAATGTCAGGAGTCAGTCTTGCATGGACAACCAAACCAGATCTTGTTTTAAGTCTTGCATAGTCAAATCTGAGGTTTTGATTGAGAGATTCTTCATACTCAGAAAAACTCCCATTAAAAAGCTGGATGTGAATATGATAGGCTTGGTCTAGTCAAGGCAAGGTTTGGTCTTGTTGGTTGATTCAGTGAATATAACATGGTCTTGTGGTCATTTTGTGAAGAAGGTATAGTATGTGGGATCATCCCTCGATCTTTTGTATATGAACCTAAAGTATTGAAACTAACGAACTCTTGTTTTTTAGCAAGCCAACTGCCTTTGGAGCCCACATAAAGGAAGGTATTTTGAGAAAGTAATTTTGGTCTTTTTCTTTTTTTTATTTGGCCAATTCTTGGCAAAGACGTGACGAAAGAATGCGGTGATATGATTGGAGAAAGAATACTTGTTTCCCTAGGAAGTGTCTCACACTTGCAAAAGCAAAAGTAACAACTGGGTTCATGTGAGCCCCAGAAATGTGACCAACTGAATATATCATCACTGTGACAATGAGCCCACCAGCCATGGAAGCACCAAGTTTTGAGATTGGCTGCCCTTTGCTTGTGCTCAATGCAGAAGAGCCACAAGTGACAAAGACCAAGATGTATGTTGCAATTATCTCAGCTGTAATCTGAAAATATAAAAGGGAAAAACTACACCCTTGTCACATTTGTTGACAAGTTGCAGGCTCTTTTAAGTTTTTTTGTGAGATTTTGAGTTCGGGATTGACACCTTGAAATAAGAATAGATTCACACTGTGTGCCTTTTAGAGCAGTAATAACAGTCAACAAGTTCAAACGTTCACTTATGTATTGCTTTAAGTTATTTATGCCAGAATTAAAAGGAGACTGTTATTTCTCCTATTTTTCAACCGTAGACACAAGCATTGACAATAAATTGAATGTATCAAGATTTTGTGGCAACCGTTTAACCAAAATTTAAATAAGCAATAAGTTGTAATATTTTCTTATTTATCTCAATTTTATTATGATATTTGCGGCAGTGTTTCCAAAGGCATTACCAAAAGTGAACAATCTATTACAAAGACAAGCTTTATGAATATTCTATTTCTGTGCTTTTCCTTCATTCTTTTCTTTTTTTGGCATATAACACATGCTGCAAACTATAATAGATTTGTTGAGTTGGTTATTCGTGAGATACACAAGTTGACAAAAATCCTAATTCATTGATTTATGTTGCTTGTGCTATGAGTCACTCACTACAAGAAAAATGCGTATTGGCGATGAATTATATTCGTCGCTAATCGTCGTTGTACATGTTTACGACAAATTTTGTGATGGACTAGCGATGGATAGCATCCGTCGCATAACCCCAGTCGCTAAATTGCTACAGAAATTAGTTGTCACCAATCCATCGCTATGTTGCGACGACTTAGTGACAGATTATATACGTTGTGAATTCATCGTTAAACGGAAACCTATTTCGTTAAGTGACAAAATTTAATTTGTCGCTATTTTCGTCGCTACCATTTATCGACGGATGAGTATTTGTCGCTAATGTTCATCGCTAATTGGTGACGGACATTAGCGACGGCTTAAATTCTGTCGCAAACCGACGACTGCTTCAAATTGAAGATGGAGTAGCGACGAATAATATCCATCGCTAATTTATAATAAAAAATTTAAAAAAAATTGAAATATTTTGAAAATCGAGAAAAATTTCTTGTACAATTCATATATCTTGCTTATAAAAAAATAGTACAAATAAAAAATGCATACAAATTAAACAGAAATGCTAAGTTAAGCCAACTTTAACTACCAAGTATAATCCTTGCAAAGTTATAATTAGTTACAAGTTTGTCAAACAAATTAAACAAAAAATCTAATCCTCGCCAAGATTTTGGGCATCATCCTCTTCATTTTCTCGATCTTCCCCTTCCTCCATACCTCCATCAGCTCCTCTATGTTGATCATCTTCATCATCCTACAAAAGAGAACCAAAATATTAGTATTTATAAACAAAACATAATGAAATAAATTATATGCAATCCACTTAATCTAATGCAACAAAGTAAATAGCTGAATGACACATAGACTAGTAATAAACTTAAGGACATTAACAAAATTATAAGAAAAATTTTATAGCAATTCAATCATGCATACCTAACGGGCACCTGAGCTCATGTTGAATGTAGATGAAGTTCTCATGTCCTGAAAAAAGTTGCACAACTCATTACGGATAAGGTTGGGAATGACTTCATTTAAAAAGTATTGCATTTTGTCCCCAAGACACTGACAAACACCATCTCAAGACATAACAGGGTCAATAAGACATTAAGAGTTGATGCTGGCGGGAGAACTCTGTGAGCCCGGGCTACAGGAGGCAACGACTGATGTGGTGTTCATGTTACTCTCAAACCCAAATACACGACCCTTTTTGGGTTCACATGTAGCAGTCACCCATGCTGCAGGATCAAAAGACGGATGCTGAGTGGAGCCATCGCCATAATGTTATATCATTTGTTGCTCGTATGACTCCTACAAAGTAATAATTAGAATATAAATTAATAATTAAGAATTACAATGTTTATGATAACATAATTCAAAGTAACTTGTATATTATAATGTTTATTAATACAATAAATACATATCGTTGTCGCTCTCGCCTTCTCTGATACAAAATCTCTCGTGCTCTTATGTTTATGTGTTTCAACAAATACATCCTTGTAAGACATAATGCTTCCTTTTTCTGCTTCCTGCAATGTGACATGATATAAAAAATTGATTAATAAGTATGCAGAAATACTTACAAATTTGACAATATATATATATATATATATATATATATATATATATATATATATATATATATATATATATTGATGACTTACCATTTTCTTCTGGTGGCTCCAAAAAGTCCTAGATCCACCTGTGTGTAGATGTGCATCGGGCATCGCTGCTCGGTTTTATGCAGCCTTTGCTGAGTGGTTTCAAAAATCATTGCTCGCCCACTTGTCACACATGCCCTCCCAATAATCTCTCCTGACAGTAGCAGGCCCATGGCCCTTCCACTATAGTGGATCATCTATCCCACCAACTGCTTTTTTTGCTGCAGTCTTCATATTGTGCAGCATGTCGGCAAATCGATTGGCAGCTACCTTCTGCAGCACTACCCTCGCGTCCTTCTCCTCGTTTGCACTCGCGAAGTGATGGGAGGCCTACAAATACTTTCAGAACGTTAGCACACATAAATATAAAACACTGCTTGTTATGATAAATTATTGCATACCATGAATGAGGAAATTAAACTATCCAACACCTCTCTCAGATACTCTTTTCATTGTGCTATCAGTCTTGAAAGATGATGCAGTAATGACTTTGTAATTCCTCTAATTACTTCTTGCTGCTCAAACCTCACACTGCACATGAAAAGATACACATTAACAATCGACCGTCAATATACAATTTTTATAAGTTAAATATTGAACAAGTGACAATGAAATACTTACGGTCGACCATCGATATACACTATTTGAATTACTTGTCGTGGGTCACACTGAGAAGATCTTGCATCCGGCGTAGGTGGGTCATGTGTAGGCGAAACAGCACCTACAGAACAATAAGTTAGAAATTCACATAATATAAAATTTATCTAATCAAATATATAATTATTTAAATGATATACCTATCGAAGGAGCCCGTGAAGATGAAGGCTCAGACTGGCTATCACTGGGTGCTCGACGACTGTGTCCTCCATGAACCATATTCTAACAAATAAAAATGTACTGGCAATACATTTAAACATTGCAATACATTTCAATATATTCAAATCAATACAATACATTTTAAATCATTCTAATCATTCAGATCAAATTGAAAAAAACTTCATGCAAGACATTCAAACATTGCAATACATTTCAATATATTCAAATCAATATAATACATTTCAATACATTCAAATCATTCTAATCATTCAGATCAAATTGAAAAAACCTTCAAGCAACACATTCAAACATTGCAACACATTTCAATATATTCAAATAAATATAATACATTTCAATACATTCAGATCAAATTGAAAAAAACTTCATGCAAGACATTCAAACATTGCAATACATTTTAATATATGCAAATCAATACAATGCATTTTAATACATTCAAATCATTCAGATCAAATTGGACAACATACTCTTCACAATAGAGCACAGACGGTCAAAACATGATTGACTCAAATTAAATTCGCACTTCAAATTCAGCAGTTGAAGAACTGCAGACAGGATAGTGTGACTCTCGCAACCATTCCATAGTGGTTCATCAGCATCTCTAAGTAAGTCATAGAATGTACTAGCTGCATCGTTTGTTGCTTCTTCCTCTACCCCAGTTGGTGCATCACTATGTCCCACAGCAGAACCCATTTTCGGTCCTGCGCCATCAAATATTAGGTCCACATATGAATTATCGTGCACCACATCTGCCCTTGCGTCATAATTATTCTAAAATTCTTCACCATGAAGCGTCCAATTTTGATAACCACTAACAAAACCCTTTCTGTATAAGTGATGTCTAATGCCATGAGGTTCTACAAATCGATTGTTCTTACACATCGTGCAGGGGCATCTGATCCGACCAGTGGGATCCATTGTACTGACAGTTGCCATTATGAATTCAATAAAACTGTCAACACCATCCATATATTCATGCGGCGCCTCATTATCAACTATTCTACAATACATTTATTCACGATTTGCAGTCATTTTGTCCTATAATATTACAGATATTTTCATCACATGATAAAAGAAAATCTTAATAATGCTATGATGAAACAAATATCTAATTTATCTATTAACTATCAAGCGAGGCAGGGGGTGACCCCCTATCAACATCACCAAGTTGATGAACATAAATAGACTGATAGAGATACTGAAACAAACATATATCTAATTCCTACACCCAAGAGGGCTTAAAACATTGAAACAATGTTATTAATTTTGTAAACCTACAAAATGAAAAGCTACAAAATGGGTCGGTTGTTAAATTAAACATGCTAATAGATTTTTAATATTTTTTTTTGAAATTCTGACCCTATAAATATGTTTAGCATCATCAACACTTGGATAATGCTTTTGGATGAAATAATTGGTATTTAGAGCCTCAAAAATTTATAAAAATTGTATGTCATTGATTTTTGAAACTTTATAAAAATCTATCTATGCATTTAAATCAAATGCTTGAAGAAATGATTTCTAAATAATTGTTTGTGAACAATTTTTTTGTTTAAACTTTCATGTGCAATACACCGTCACATCATATTTATACACATCACGAGGATATTTATAAATTTGAAATCAAATTACATATAACGATACATTTATTTGAATAAAAAATTTATGATACAATTTCACATGGAAAGCATAATCAAATGAAAAATAACTTCATGCAAGCATGGATACAGACACATCAAACATTGCAATACATTCAAATCATTCATATCAAAATAATATCAAACATGTACATGCAGCAAACACACTCTAATATCCCGCTAACTACTACCATGCCTAACATGGAATCTGTACTCCAAAAATAAGAATATTTATATTCTCATGCATTAAAAACATGCTCAGCATGATCTCCAAACTCCATCAAAGCAGTCCTAGACATCAACAACTAAGTGAGTGTGTGAACAATAAAGTGTTACATCCAATAAATTAAATAACATGTGATGTGCTTGCATCATTTACTCACCACGGGTATTTACCCGATTTGCATTATTTTTGTCACTTACTTACCACGGGTGGCGGGGCATAAGAGGGATTCTTTGAGAAATCTGCAAGAGACACTATGTTAAAATGAAGTCACCCTCTGCCGAAAAGAAAAAAAATCAGTCAACAAGGCACTTAATCGTGCACCAACAACTTATCTAGAGCTCAAAGCTATAAACTAAATATTGAATAGGATTCACAAGCAAACCAACATACTATATCGAGCCCTTGGTTCTTGCAATACTTTATCAAAACAACAACCAATCAACCATTCAATGAAGAATAATTTAAATATCATAAAATTTTGATGTTGTGTGAGGATACTTTCATAAGAATGCCGTTTGGACATCAACATAACATTAAACAAGTCTGAACTTAGTAATGCATAAAATTAGTAGCATATTTACCTTTTTACCCATTTAAATTCAAATGTTTTTTTATTTGTGAAAAATCGTAACGCTTCACCCCTGAATTGGTTTGGGGCCAACACGAGTCAATTAATTAACTCGAGTCACAAGTTGACTCACTGAGTTTTCCAACTATGCTTGCAGGTGTGGTCACCATGGTTTGTTTAGTAGGAAATGACCTTTCAATGATCTAATTACAACATATGAGCAGGTTTTTATAAAGCTTCAAAAATCAATGGTCCAAAATTTTTATAAATTTCAAGACTTATAACAAAATCATATTTTTCTCATAAAAAATACATAATTCAAGAATCAGTTTCTAGCAAATAGACCATGTTAAACACATAAATTGGGGTCTGATTTAAAAAAAAATAACCTGAAACATAAAGAATTAGCACCTCGTGATGCTCTAAATATCATTAGTCATTAAGATAATAAATATGTAAACGGTAAATGATTAACTTTTAATCCTATTTATTTTCAGGAAATACGCTCGTGGCTCGAAGAAAAGAAAGGTAGATTTGAGCTTTAAGGTGGGATTTAGGATAATGTCTGAGGTCAAAATAATGGACGATGGCTACAGATGGAGGAAATATGGAAAGAAGTCTGCAGATATGGAACTTAGTAACACCAATGAAAAATCACAAAACAAAGACAAGCAACCAAAACCTACGAGAAATTCCCATGTAAATAAATCACGATCAGACTTCTTACCTTATGCAAATCGTCAGTAATTCCACCACCACAGCCATCTATCAGCCTCAGACTCAGGAACGAACTCCGCACCTCTCTTCCCGACACAACACCCTAACAGGCACCCAATACATGAGTCAAAATAAACCCCAACCTTAAAACCAAAAAAAGGAAAAAAAAAACTAAACAGAAGGCGGAGCCATCTTTTGCAACCAATCATTGCCGCCATCGGCCTCACCGGAGCCATCTTCTGCAACCGAGAAGGCGGTGGCTCTTGTTTACAACATCAAAAGGATATTTCTTCCCTTTTGGTTTCGTCGTGAGGCCGGTGGTGGCTGACAGCGGTCGTCGTCGCTATCGACCGACCGTCAAGGCCAACTGTCCAAGTTGGCGACCGACAGCCATGATCGATCGCCGGTGGAGGGAGCAACCCTGACGAAAACAAAAAAAAAAATATGTGCTAACCCTTACCTTTGCTGGGGTTTCTGTCGTGGGTCGTCCTCCGAACAGGGGGGTGACCTTCGTCGGGGGTCATTGATTCACTGACAGCCTAGCGTTTCAACGGAGAGAGGGAGGAGGCGGTAGTCGAAGAGAGGGAGGGAGCAGTCGACGGAGAGCAGCACGGGTGAGAGAGAGAGAGAGCAGTGCGGATGAGAGCAAAAAAAAAATGAATTCATGCCCTAGGGCGTTTTACATCGACATTTAGTGACGGATGGGTGACGGATTGTTTCTATCATAAACGTCGTCGCTAACTAGCGACAAAAAACAATCCATCGCTAAGTGCTCCGGGTTTTGCAAAATAAAACTTCGGTAGCAAATCCGTCTCTACTTAGCGACGGATTTGGCGACGAAATGTTTTTCGTCGCTAATTTCATAAATATTTACGCAATTAGCGACAGATGGTTTGCTCTCGCTAATCCGTCGGAACGTTGCGATGGAAAAAATGCGTCGCAAAGTTTTGTCGCTAATTAGCATTTTTTTTGTAGTGACTGTTTTCATTGCCCACTCCTGCAACACTCTAAAAATGCTCCTAGATAGAACCCAGCGGAAGTTCGACATGCATTTTCTATGCCATTTGTGTGTTTGTGTGCTGTTTGTAGATCCTGGTTTGATAGTCTTTACTATAAAACCCATGAATTTTAAAGAAATTTCAATGAAATAAAAATGTGTGTTTACGTGAGATAATATGGTTTATGAGATATTCAATGTGATTTGAGGCTTGCGGGCCAGTCGAGCGAACCCAATAACGAATACTGGAAAGGGTATTTAGATCCGGACTTTGACGAGATTCGATGATCCGACCCGGTTCACGAGGCCAAGTAAGGAAACCCGATGGTTTCAGGATGATAGCGTGAGATCCGAAGCACATTTAAAGTAAGCGAGTGCAAGTTTAGAAATCAACGGGTGAAAAATCCACTTGAAAATAGAAGAAATCCATCAACAAGGAAAAACGTCTCAATGTGACATAAAGAGAATTTTCTGCAAAAGTAAACACCAAGTGATGGTGTGGTGTTGTGGTAGGACACACGGTGTGTGATACCACAACCCAAGTTCAAAACCCCCTGTGCACAAATTATTTTTTTCACAAGAAAGTGATAATTTCTACCTTGGTGAAAAGGGTAAAAACGTAGGCTCAAATTAAACCCTACTTTTTTGGTCTCTCTCCACCAAAAACGTGAGCAACTCCTCTCACCATACCAAAGATAGAGGAGAATACCATGCATCAAGGGATGAGGGGTACCACAATAAGGAAAAAAGAGAGTGGAAGTTGAAAAAAATGACACATGGAGTAAAGAGCAAAATCAGAAGAGATACTATCCCAACAAAAATCGTGGGATTTGGAGGAGATTTTTGAGGGTTAAGTTTTGAAACTCCACCTAAGAAAGAGGAGACAAATCAAGAAGTTTTTTTTTTAGAAATGGGGAAACACGATTTTCTATATCTCTCTCTCCCTCTCTCTCTCACGGTGGTGGTCGACCTTCATTGTTGGACTGTGTGGACCTCCCTTGCTGAACGCGTGAACATCCATTATCGACGTGGGGTGCCGCTCTAACGAAGAGAAGGGGTTGCAGCCTTGCCGTCGTGAGACTCCAAAGAGGTAAGGAGCATGGCTATTTGTATGTAAGTGGTTGATGCCTTGTTGCACATCTATGTTGCAATATCATGGAGTTTACGTGACAAGCACCACCTATATGTAGGTATGTTTAGGGCCTTGAGACCCAGGTGGCATGAGCTGAAACACCTACTCGCCAATAGGTCAATATGTAGTGGTTCAGCCGATGGTTCTCACCCATGGCCAACGTTGGGGCACTGGGGTGTTCTTTGTAAGGGCATTATGTTCCTATGTGTATGCCTGGTGACATGTAGTACTCATATCAAAACCTACAGTTCGAATCTAGGTAGGGAAATGCATATATTTCTGATGTGGGCGTTAGCCATGACGGATTCAAGATCTAAACAAAATAAAGTAGGTGAATGGCGTGGAACCTTAAGTATCTCGGATTATTATTTCTGAAATTATTGTTTGGTTGTATTTTCTTGTTCAATACACCTTTCACACTTTGTAGATTGAATGGTTTTAATCAAGTCTGAAGTTATGGATACGTGATTGCTATTTCACATCATTGTAAAATAAAGATATACCATTCCTATTGGGTAATTCGATTGGATTTGATGTTTTTGAGTGTGGAATGCACTCATATTTATAGTTGAAAAATCTCATACATTGAGGATGAAAGGGGTGGCAAAACAGTCAATTTAGAATGATCAAAATGTTTGAAAAATATAAAGATACACCCTTTTAAAAGTTACAGAAAAACGACGAAATTAGTCGACTGGAACAATAGTTAGTCGACTGATAATATGTTCAGTCGACTGATAAAACCTTCAGTCGACTGCTGCTAAAATTTCCAGGAAACAAACATTCTGTTCAGTCGACTGATAAAACCTTCAGTCGACTAATGCTAAAAATTTTCAAGAAAGCAGACATTCTGTTCAGTCGACTGATAAAACCTTCAGTCGACTGATGCTAAATTTTTTCCAGAAAACAGATATTTTGATCAGTCGACTGATAAAACCTTCAGTCGACTGATACTAAAATTTCCAGAAAATTGATATATGTTCAGTCGACTGATAAAACCTTTAGTCGACTGCTGCTAAATATTTCCAGAAAACAGACATTCTGTCCGGTCGACTGATAAAACTTTCGGTCGACTAATTTTATGATCAGTCGACTGATAAAACCTTCAGTCGACTGCTGCTAAATTTTTCTAGAAGACAGACATTCTGTCCGGTCGACTGATAAATTCTTCGGTCGACTAATTTTACAAAAAAAAAATAACATTTTTCTTAGAAGATTTGAAGCCAAAAAGGTTGGTCGATCGGTGAGCCTATTGGTCGACTAATAAACATGAAAAATTGAGTAAAGAGTTCTTCTAAAATGATTTTCATGAAGGGTTCTTTTAGAAAAGTTTTCTAAAGACTTTTTATGTGAAATGCAACTGAAATATCTATGAAAAAAAATAGTTTCGATGGTAAACTAAATATGTGATTCACATATGGACTTTAGGATTATGTCCAATACATAGAACACACATGATAAAGTTGGATAATGCCATGTTGCGGCATATCCAGTGGGGGTACGGAACGTACACTCGAGCTCATAAACAAAACTGAAAATGCCGAATGTTTAAGTACTCGATACAAAGTTGAACCAGAATTATGAGAAATTGTGGTTGGTGCCTTTGAGGCATTCGATGGGTAATGTGCATATACTAAGACCAACCTGAGTATGAATTGGGGTTTTGAAAGTCCCCTGTGGTGCAAAGACTTGCATATAAGAATAAATACACATTAAATATGGGATTCTAGGTATACCTGAAAGATGGTATATGTTACTGGTTTTCCCAAGGTTCTGGGTACATCTGAAAGACGATGTATGTTACTGGATCCAAACAAAACAAGAATGAAAATTATGCACATATATAATAATTATGGGATACTGGGTATACCTAAAAACGGTATATGTTACTGGTTTCCCGGGATACTGGGTATACCTAAAAATGGTATATGTTACTGGTTTCCCAGGGATCTGGGTACACTTAAAAGAAGGTGTATGTTACCGGACCCCTTGTAGTGCGATAGCTTGCACTTGGTTATAAAGAAAATGTAAAATGAAATATAAAACCTTCGAGACTCTAGGTATACCTGAAAGACGGTATATGTTACCGAATTCTTCGGGCTCTGGGTACACCTGAAAGATGGTGTATGTTACTGGACCTATGGTTTTCCTTGAAAAGGGTAGGTGGTACGAACTTCATGGACGCTCGTGTTTTTGTGAGAGCTAGGCGTCTCACCGTATGGTCTTGGTTCGCTACGACGTCTATGCCTGTGCGTACCCACAGGATAAGAGTAAGTTAAGCATTAGATAATTTAAGTTGACTGGAAACTTATCTTTGAAGAATTATATACTGTTGATTTGGCTTTAGTGAAACTTGTGGAATCTACAGCTTGTACTAATGTAGATAAATATACCTTTAGTTCAGTCATCTTTTGCACTGTATCATGAATTAAAAATCATAATTATCTTCTTAGAATGATATAAACTTCCATGCTAGTTATATTTGCTGTTGTTGCACATATTTGTACACAGGACACTGAGCACCACATATAAATACATTGCTTCTTACCCAGACAGGGGAGTCTGACCCTTCTGCTTTAAATGTTTTTCAGGCAACGCATAAATGGAGCATCGTGGCGTCGCATTTGGAAGTAGTCAAGAGATCTCAGTTTTTCAGTGTTTTCTGTTGAACTCTGATTAGTAGATTTACATTTCTGTTATGGGATGTAATTAATGACATTAATGTTTCAATAAATGAATGGTATGTTTAGTACTTCTCTGTTTTACCCTGTAATGCACCCGACTTGTGTTTTCCGCACTTCCGCTATTTCAAAGAAAAAAAAATTACTCCAAAATTTTCACTATAAAAAGTTGGGGCGTTACATTTACAGTTAGTGATTGTCTTTTTTTTTCATGAGTATTCCTTACCTTGCTAAAGCAATAATCCATTTTTTGTTGCATTCAAATTTCATGGTCTCTCTACTTGTAAGACTTCCTAAATAAAATTGTCATGCTTTGCTTCTTTGTTCAATTTCTTTTGTCATTCTATATGTGAGAACTTTGACTGTTAGTTGGGACATGGAAAAAACTGATTAATTGTCTTAGGTTAATATGAAATATCCATTGCTCTGAGTAGGATTTTTTGGTTTAGTCTTATCCTGATTGTAAGTATTTGGAAGTGACTTGCATAAATTATGTGGCGCAGGTGTCTAGATCCATTGGTGATGTTTACTTGAAACATCCTCAGTTTAATGGGGAATCACTTAATGGAAAGTTCAGAGTTTCTGAACCAGTGAATATGCCTATTTTGACTGCTAATCCATCTATTGTATCACTTGATCTTCGACCGTGTGATTCATTTCTTATATTTGCTTCGGATGGTCTCTGGGAACATTTGAGCAATGAGAAAGCAGTGGAAATTGTTCACAAGCATCCACCTGCTGTAAGACTTCATCTCTGCGTTATTATCTTGTTTTTATTTTTTGAGGCACACGTAGTTATTGCTGTAGCATCTGTTTCACAGTTCCTATTTCCATTTTTCGTCTGGAATAAACAACCATATTTCTAGATAATCCTATGAATTTTAAGATGCTACTGTGTCAAATTGTTCCTGATTTTTGCTGCTCAAAACATGCAGATTTTTTGAGTAATTACAAATAAATACAGAGTAGTATAGAAGCCACTGTAATTCGTGAGCAATGTATTGTGTGCACCTGACCAAAAGAACAAACTCTCTAACATTAGGACTTGGGAATAAGCTGTGAGTTCTTGAAGCTTCTCTTGGGGAGAAAGCGGCTGGAGTAATGGGCCAGCAACCAGCTTTTGTTAAAAAAAATCCCCTGCCAATCAAAAGAGAATGTAGGTTTTGTTAAACCTTTTTTCCTTAATTTCATGATTATGAAAGAATTCTTCAGGCAATAGATTTTTTTACGTTCCTGAATTTTCTCCATCAGTTGTCTTGTGCCTTTTCTTGGTAAATTGTAGTACTACTGGAAATACTCGAAGTGTCAGGCAATTTGGCCATCTGATAAATGACAAGAATTCCCCCATAGTTCAAAATCTTTTACTCTAAAAGGGCTTGAATTCACTCATCTTATTCATTTGTATTTGCTATGCAGGGAAGCGCCAGGAGGCTTGTCAAAGCAGCTCTACAAGAGGCAGCCAGGAAAAGGGAAATGCGGTATGCAGACCTCAGAAAAATCGACCATAAAGTTCGCCGCCATTTTCATGATGACATAACTGTCATTGTATTGTTCTTGAATCATGATCTTATCTCAAGAGGCTTGACACAAGCTCCTACCCTGTCAGTTCCATGCGCTTTGGAGCATTGAAGGTGTTATTTTCAGCCACTATTTTTATGTCTTGATTGACAGAAAAAGCCAGCAACTTGCACAATCCAAAAGCCGGGATCATGCAAATTGCACTCAACACTGAAGAGAATCATTAGACATGAGACTGGCAAAGTCTAAAGGTAAATTTTATGCTTGAGTTTCTTGTCAAAACAATCTGTAATGAGAAGACTCCAATGTTCCTGGCTTGTATTTGCTAGTCAAAGATGAAATGCAAATTTTGCTCTTGTTGCTCTAGACTTTAAGTTGTTGCTCTAGAGTTTAAGCTTTTGCATATCATCTAATGTGTTCAGACATTTGACTCAACTCAGTGAAGCACAAACAGGTTTTAAACAAAAATAAAGAGTTGGCCTTTTGTTATGGTGATCAAGGCATGGCTAAACTTACAACCATAGTGATTTTCAAATATACTGGCAAAGTCTAGTATATTTTCATTGCACTATGCTCGGCATGCTATTGATCCATCAGGTGATAGCTTGCAAGGGCAAGGATTAGATGTTCATGGAAGTGAGCTAGATCAAGATGTTTGGCTTTATGAGACATGCACATTGGCTTTACAACTTGTTGTAGATCTCTTTGTTAAGTCTTACAACTCTGTTAACCCTTTGCTCAAAAAAGTGCTAATGCTGTTGATAAGTTTCATAAAACGATCTCATCAAAGCCTTGTTGGCATTAGTATTGCAGCTTTTGTTCGTCTTATGAGCCATGCAGGTGGTTTATTTTCTGAGGATAAGTGGCTAGAAGTGGTTTTATCACTGAAAGAAGTAACTACTGCCACTCTTCCTGATTTCTCAAGGGTTCTACATAAAATGAACAGTGTGCATGTGATTAGTAGCTTTGAAGTCTCTTCCAGCAAACAGGGTGAGTTTTCTGGATCATCCATGCCTGATGGTGAAATGGAGAAATCAAGTGAACAGAGCCTGTATCTTGCCATTAGCGATGTCAAGTGTCGGACCGCTGTTCAACTTCTACTTATTCAGGTATGCTCCTCCCACCCCCGTAATGTTTCACTTGTTATTTCTATTTGGATATTTGAGCATTATATTCATCAGGTTTATATTGGTATTAATTCGATGTCTGTGTTATCTGTCTTGTAGAGAGGTTTTGTTTCTCTCCCTCTCTCTCTTCTTTCATTGTTGATTTTTCAAGTGTTATGAAAGATCTCATTTGCCAAGCTCTTAACAAATATATTGTATACAATGACGAACCATCTTTACTGATTTTGATATTAATGTACCTTGTCTACATTTGATTACCCCAAGAAAACACTACGAGAAAAGAATCATTAAGAAAATAAAAGAAAAAAAGTGAGAACAATCTTTTCAGTATGCATTTTCTCTTTTAATGTTGTAGCTTGGATCTCTTCTCATATTTGAGACAAATAGAGGTCTCATACTTATTGCAACTTAGAATCCGAGCTGAGCTAGAACCCCTCATGAGGACCCACTCATTTTAACATAGGTGCAACTGATGAGTTGTAGAGTAGAGTTTTTACCCTTGCAGTAAGGGGGGTCCAGGGGCTCCACCCGGCGCGGGTCCCGCTGCGTATTCAGCAGGCGTGGGTCCAAGGAGGGGGGGGGGGGGGGGCGAAAGAATTTTTTTGAGGCTTATGTTTGAGACCTGGTGTCTTATGGATCAGACCTGATTTTTTACTACCAGCTTAGTTAAAATTGCATAAAAAACCCCTATTTTTTGCTCAAATGAGGACTTTGACCCTCATTTGACTAAAAAATTCAAGGCGTGTATGCCTCGACTTGAGGCGCGCCTCACCTCGAGGGGTGCACCTCAAGGCCTATGAGGTGCATGCCTTGGGGTTCTTTTTTTTAATTTTTTTTTAAATTTAGCGACGGATATTGTCCGTGGCTAATATCTGTCGCCCAGATTTGTGAATTAAGGAACCAAGGACGTTTCCTCGCATGAATTTTTTCTTGGGGCTTAAGAAATAAAAAAATAAAAAAGAAAGAGAGAGCCTTCTCTCAATGAGACTTGTGGTGAGGTTCTTCTTTGGGCTTTGTGTATCGTGAATACTGAAATACAAAGGTGAGTCTTTCTCTGTGTTTTGTCAGTTTTAAGGTTTCTTCTTTGGTTGTGAAGGAGAAAGTGCTCCTTAATTATTGGGAGGAGAGAGAGAGAGAGAGAATAGAAGGTATGTGGCTTCTCTTAGGATTAGAGAATAAAAAGATAGATTTGGCATTGTGAATATTGTGACTGATTGCAGTCTGACTACACGTGTTGGGTATGTTTATAATGACTGAAGGCGATTAAGGTAGAAGTGTAGTTGGTGCTCTGTTATTTTGATTTAGTTTTTTCTTGAAATGTCTTGGTTATTAGTTTCTAAAATAAGAGAAGCTGTTAGTACCTTCCCATAGACGCAAGCATCTTACCAAACCGCGTAAATCATAATCTCGTGCTTGTATTTTGCTTCTTTGCTGGCTATTACCGTGTTTGTGAGTGCCCCTAATCATCCTGAAATTGGATCCGATTAACCTTGTTCAGTTGATCCTAAACACAAGCCTCAAAACCACACCAAAAAAAAAACTGTTACCTTCACATATTATACCAAACTAGATTTTTTTTTCTGGCAAAATTTCAGCTTCGCAAGTTATACTAAATTTCTTGGATTTAATAGAAGCAAACCTAGGAGTTGTGGCAACCGTAACCCACTCACACACTTTAAGTTATTATTTGCTAGCTTGGGTAACATAAAATTAGCTAATACATTCTATTGGAGAATGCGTTCATTACGGACCCACTTTGGTTAAGACCCTGCAAAAAATTATAGTTGCTAGCTTGGGTAACTTGAGTTTCTAACAGAAAATTAGCCAAAATAGACAAATTAAGTACATAAACATATAATAAATGGCTAAAATAAAAAGGTGAAAAATCAAGTGGGAGTTTCATTTGAGGCATCGTTGGTAAATAAAATATGCCACATTAAGATTGTGATATATATGCGGGTTTTTTTAACGAATATATATGCATTAACAACAATAAAATTGAGATATTTTCAATATGTCATGACTTATCAATGTTTTAAGCATTCTTTCAAAATGAAATGACATTTTTAGCGAAATATTATGATATTTGTCACGTAGGGTATGCTCCATGATGGAAAGCCGTGCAATTCTTTTGTTGCAGAAATGCATTTTCAATCTTATTAACCTTATGAAACCTTATGCAAAGGATAAGGTGCCTCACCTCCTTTCTCATTTTCATAAACCACCCTTCTCAACGCCTTTCTCCCAAACAATCACCACCCTAGTAGTTTAACCAAACTCAAACCCAAAATCCTTAATTAACCCCTATCCCTACCACCAACTCTCAAACAGAGCCTCGTATCAGCCCGTGGCTGCTAAGACCTGGCTACGAGCTATATGATCAGAAGCTGCACTGTTCCCCATTCCACCACCACAGGCTAGGCAGAGTTTCAGCTGGACCCAAGTTTTAACCAGAATCCTAGAATCCTTTCATACATTTAGGGCCTGTTTGGATGCAAATCCAGAAATTTAATAATCTGGCTTAAAGATTTTAATGTTTTTGATATTCCAGGTTTTGAAAATTCTGAAAATAAGTAGTGTTTGGATGCACTTGATTATCTGAAAAAAAATATTTAGGTTTTAAATTTTCTCTCGTTTGGTTGTTTATTTGAAGTTTTTGGGTACTCTCTCTCTCTCTACTCACGAACTTTTTTTTATGATCAAACTGGGGGATTAAGGCGCCCCCTCCTTTCCAGTAGACAAGCCCAACTGGTGGCTATAGAACCACGCAGTTATTCAACCGCCCATACCAGTAAGGTTTGAACTTGCAACATCCCATCACATGGTGACTTGCACAAATTGCCCCCGTTGGTCCATTCACTCACGCACTTTCAAACCCAGCTATCAACAGTTTAAAATTAGAATGTGCATTGGATCCGAAGTGTCCAGACCCAAATCAGACTTTTGGCAAGGAAAAGGTCTAAGTGGATCTTAGACGTTTGTTTGTGCTTAGATCAATCTGGATCGATCTGAAAGAGTTTGGCTCAAAATCAGGTCCAAAACTGGGTAAGAGGTCTTAATGAATGGCTGGAATCGGTTCTAAAAGTTAAATGATGAAGAGAAAGTGGGATGTTATCTAAAATGGACCAGTTCTAAACTGAACCGTTTCTTTCTCTCACACCATCTAGGCTCCTGTTAGTGCAGGTCACCATGTGTTGGGACGTTGCAAGTTCAAAACCCAATGGTATGTTGTTTAACTGGTGGGGGTCTGGCTCACCCAGTTTGCCTTTCAAAAAAAAGGGAAGGTAGAGGGGGGTAGGGTTTGGGAACGCACCCCTCCAACAGCTTTTGATGAAAGCCAATGGGTGGTTCGCCGGTCAGGAAGCAAGGATGGCAATCCTGCAGCCAGATTCTGGCAGGTGGAAGGCATCCATAGGGGGCAGTCAGGCGGAGCAGGGCAGGGTCAGCCCGAAGGGCCGCCACCAGAGAAACAAGTTTCCAACCATTTCAACCACGGGGGTAGAGAGAGAGAAAGAGAGGTGTTGGGGGTGGGGGATTTGGGCAAGGTAGAAGGTTGGTCCATGTTTTAGGATAAAAGGGATCTAATTTTTTTCCATATTTTATGAAATCCAGGTACCCGCTGGATTAACAAATTTCTGTTTTTTTTAACTGATTTTTGGATATCGAAACACTAAAACAATATATCTCATTTTTAACTTTTCCATTTTCTCATTTATCCAGATAATGAGGTCTAACCAAACAGGGCCTTAGACTCAGATTGTAATTTAAATGAAAATAAGAGAAGAAAACGTATTTTACTAGTACATTAAAGTATAACCATGATTGTATATGAAAAAGTGCAAAAGACAGGAAGTTAATTCTCATAAAGTCGCATATTTTACACTAGACAAATCGTCCATGGACAAATACATCAATTTAACACTCCCCAACTTCTAAACGAAACTATACCCCCCCTCCCCCCCAACGGTCTGCATAGTAAAAAATTCTTCACCAACATTCCAGAAACTTCTCCAGTGGCTTGGCTGACCTCAGAAATAGCAAAGACGAGCTCACCACGGGCTCCATTAGTTGATGTGGTCCATGCTCCACCAAGGCAAATGCCCACAGATAGAACTAGAACATTAGCAATCCTGCATATAACCTAAATAAACAAGAACTCGCTGGATTCCTTCACAACTTGGTAAATGGCAACTGTAAGAACGTCAAAACTAAAACCAGGGAGCTTTCTTAAACAAATAGTTACATTCATCTATCAAACTTTGATGTACTGCAGAGCGAGATAAGAAATTGGTTAACCTCTAGAATCACTCTACGTTGACAGCATTTAGACCATGTCATACTTTTAGAAAGAATTTTTCATAGTTCAATGGAGAGAGAGAGAGAGAGGTTTCTTTTGATCAAGGAAAAACGGTGGTACAACGTCCAAATTTACAGATACAAGATTGCTAAGAGGCAAAAACTTACAGATTCAACCTTCCATAAGAAGCTTTTATGTGCCACAAATACCTTTAGACTCTACTAATATACAAGTGAGGGTAGAATCTGCACTAAGCCTAGAGCCGAATTCTTTTCTTTTCATTACCCAATATATCATCTCCCTGGAAACAAAGAGAAAAAAAGTCAACTTTTATCTATTTTCCTACTCTGCAATAAATGATGCTTGATGGTTGCGTGAAAACATAATTTGGGTCTATCAAATGCAAATAAAATATGACTATCAAACTTTAAAAAAATCACAAATACATAACTTCATCAAACAAACAAGCAGATAAAATGCACATTGATAACAAGAGATACCAATACAAGAAACAGAACTGGAAAACATGGAAATACTAGACACGGGTCTCAGCCACACTTAACATGTTAAATGGAGAAAAAGAAGCCAACACGCTCTGATTTCACTTTCCTAAACGGTTTAGATGGGTAAAAAAGCCATGACACATGATAAATTCAGATTCTTTTCAACCATTTCATACTTGATACTCCCAAAGAAGGTTCAGCTTCTTGGAAGATTTTCATGAAAAAACGCTAACTGTTTCGTACACTCATACAGTATACGTTTTCCATGTTAAACATGGTTTGACAGATATGCAGAGTTATAACAATAGAATTGTGATGCATTTTGCTGCATCACAGCTGAAAGATGTTGAATCAGATATGCACACAGTTATGCATACTGAATACCTTTTCTGTGTTAAACATGGTTTAGAGACAGGCACATTTATCATAACAGAGGTTAGCCAGAGTGAGTGGATCACAAACCCCTATAGCATTACAACAGAAATAGTGCCATGTAAGAAAAGCTTAGATAATCAAAATAGCATACCATTTCAACCCCATCAAAATCTTCACGAGAGATTGATGCTGACTCTGACCTACACTTGGAGTGCACAATAGGACCCAACAGAGACTTTTCCATGGCTTCCTTATATCCGTCTGGAGCATTCATGTACACTGCTCCTTTATACATCCATTCTTCCGTTTCATCACTGTAAAAATCTTCAAAAGGTTCACCACATAATGCACAAACATTCTGGTTTTCATCTGCTGGGACAGCCATTTCTTCTTCCTTCTTCTCTAAAACTGTTTCTGTAGGAAAAAATGCTGGAACAACATCGGCCCCCACCCCCTCTGCTCCACTTAGCCATTCTTTAGCACTTACAAACCACTTGCGTGATTGCTTTTGCTTACGATTCTTAGAAATACGATTCTTTGTCACATGCCAATCCATGTGACTGCTGTGCCCTTCCTGCAATTTAAAGCGTAGCCCACATGTTGTGCATTGCCTAGGCAAGTCAACATATAGTGCATTAATTGCAGACTCGTGACGGACCTTCAGAAGTTGCTCATTAAACTCCAATCCAATAGACTCCTGAAAGTAAGTGTATGTTGTTAACTGCGAGTTCATAGCATTAGCCATGAGATGAAGATTGCATACCACAGAATGAATCCACATGCAAAACAAGAAGCTTAACGAGCACTAAAATTACCTGTAAAGTTGATGGAGGTTTAATCAATCCCTTGGCCATAAGGGAATTTATAAGGCCTGCAAGTGGATTCCCAGGCTGTGGGCCCATAAATGCATTTCCTGACTGTGGATGGGGCAGGATGGGACCCATATTCTGTAATGGAGGTCCGACTTGTAATGAGGCAGGTGGTGGTCCTGGTGGTAGTGGAGGTTTTCGCAGAAGATGCATAGAGGAAGCATTGCCTGTAATAAATAAAGGGCATGCTCCAGATATCGAATTTACACGTGTAACACCAACACTACCCAGTTCCTGGGTTGTTCCTTGATTTATGGGACGTGCCAAAACATGGGCTGATAGCTGAGGTCCTGCAGAAAACATAGAACTTTCTTGTTGTGGAAGCACAGCAATAACTTGCTCCTGGTCAGGTTTCTTTGGTTGTGTTAAAAGAGAATGCTGATAAGGCAACTCCAGAAACTTAACAGGGTTCAATGCCTTCTTCTCAATGTCATCTACTCGTGGAAGATTAGCAATTATAGGTGGATTTTGACCTTGGCTTACTTGCAACTTCTTAAGATCAAGCAAATCATATTGACTTTTTTGCAGAGGAATCCTAGAAATAGGACCTAAAGGCATAGGATGTGCTCTTTGTGAAGAAGGCCATGTAATAGAAGGTGATTGTGGCCCTTGCGTGGCATACTTCTCCATGGTCAACATTCTCGTCGAT
Organism: Nuphar pumila; assembly: GCF_984573655.1. Lineage (NCBI taxonomy): Eukaryota > Viridiplantae > Streptophyta > Magnoliopsida > Nymphaeales > Nymphaeaceae > Nuphar > Nuphar pumila. Next base: position 778,666 of record NC_143250.1, on the reverse strand, counting down.
GCAGGCAAATTATCTAAACCATAAGATTCTGGCTGTAAAGATCCTGTCTTTGCATGGACACTAGAATACCTGTCTAAAGCACTGGTTTCAAGCACATGACCACTAGTGGAAGAGGTTGGCTGACCACTTAACTGTGTAACCCCACTGATTGGAGTTCCAAACCGGAAAGCGCTTACCCCTGACCTTGGCTCAAGGTGCTGTTGTGAAGGCTGCACAAAACGATGCAATAAAGTGCTACGCTCTTCAGATGTGCCAGAAGACCGAATGCGAGGTACTGCCCCATTCCTATCACCTCTAGCGACCACAGACTCCCTGCCAGTGTAACTACGACCAGGCTACAAGACAAAAAAGATAACTATAGATTAATATGAGATTGAGATAATTATGTAGCACTATTGTAGGACATGAGAGAGATTCAGAATGCTCCCAGGACTGTGAGAAAAATTGGCAGCATTCAGGGATTAATTGTATCACAATGGAGTTGCTTTTTCAAGTAAAACCACATTACTTGATCAGCCCACTCCATAAATGCAAATTGACGGAGCCTTGGTTCTAAGCATCAATGAACCCAGTACCATGAAATCAGTATGGGTAAACTAAACCACTAAGTTCTATTTCAGGATATTCTGGGCTGAAAGAAGAAAACAACAGCTATCATTTTTATAGGATGAAAGCACACACCCAATCTTTCAAAATGGTAGCATCATCATAAAAAATGAGGCAATCCAATTCTCGAAACATGTGCTTCTATTATTTTTACCCACATGCAAGCTAATTTTAGAAGTACAACAAAACAGAATAACAACCAAAACTCCACCAAAGAAATGGAGAGCCAGCAAATACAACAAAATGAAAAGATGAAGGTGCACTAGGTGAAACAAATGATGACTTTAATAGTTAAATAAAAGCTGGAAGTATTTCTTAGGAGGAAAAGATCGAAACACCATTCATCTTTCGGAAAAGCAATTAACTGCTCTTCACATAACAAACAAAATATCAAACATGCAAAGAGATAACAGTAAAGACAAAAGAATCAATGAATCCATGAATCACCAACTGATGAGGGCAAAGCACAATGCATGTAAATATTTCTCCATTGAAGGATTTTAGTGTCAAACAGAAACTTCCCTTTCAATCCATCTTACGAAGTTACCTTGTGTCTCCTTGTTTCCAAGAAAACTACTACGTCAGAGGAAACAAAATTGGATCACTTCAGCATAAATGCAAGTTAATTATTAAAACCATATTCAATAAGGTGATGTACCATTTTTTTTCCAAGATAAATGTTGTCGCATGAAACGAAGTAAACAGGAAATGGTGATAAAGCTAAATCTGCAGGAACACTTATATTAATAAGAAACAGTATTTTATGGCAGTAACTTGTGTGGCAATGTCTCACATTTCCAAAAGGTGGAACTTAACAGATGTCCTACACTAGCAATCAAGTAAGGCAACATAAAGAGTGCATTAAAGCCTGCCAGAACATTTATTATTTCACAAGAAATAGTTTATAAGGGCACTATCTTGTGCAGCAATCTCTCATATTCCTAAAGGTGAATCTAAAGGCACTCCCCACCATTGAAGTTTAAGCTAACAGCACAATACAAATGATTGTCGACAAAGATTATTTCCTGAAACAAAATAACAAAAGAAAAAGCAACTAGATATGTTAATAAATTGCATATAAAAAGTAAGAAACAAGAGCAAGTCCCATACATATAGAACAGGATTTCCCTCTTCAACAAAATTGTGAGGATCATTTGTAAACGAGCGCAAATCCTGACTAGGGTGATTGCCTCTACTTAGTTCAGCTTTAAAAACTTGTGTGTTGGTCCAAGAGTTTATACGTCCAGAAGTGCTCCCAGATGATGCAAGATCATTTTTCTTGTTACGATCAGATAAAGTTGGACTCATATCCTCCCAAATATATTCTTCTTCCTCGGAATTTTGCCAACTAGTTGTAGCTGGACCATTGTTTAATACAGTCACATCAATTTGCTCAATTTTTGGCACCTTTCCATGAAAGGTACCTTTTCCCCTGTAGTTTCCATATGCATCGGTGAGTACTACTGGTAGGGGTTTATGGTGCTGACTGTATCCATTGCTCTGCCCATATACCGACTTCACAGCAGCAGTTCCTAACATTTGGTTACCATCATGAGACCAACGCATGTCCGGCCAATTTCTCTGGTCACTGCTAACTTCAACTGCTTTATTACCAAATAGAGAGTGTGATGGTGAGACTCTTTCAGCTACAGCTCTTCTAGGAGACTTATTCATTACAAATCCACCATCTGGGGGTGAGGAAGACCTTGAAGGAGAAAGAGATCTTGAAAGCTTAACTTGTGATGGTGAAACCAACCTTTGGTTCCCAATAATAGGTGAGGGTGTCTTCCCCGTTGGCAATCTTGGTAGGTCAGCTCTTCCAATTCCCATTCTTGGAGAACTGAATTCTCCCTGATCAAAGTCATACTCACTGTATCCACCAGGAGGCATTCTCCCATAGGCTTGTAAATTTGAAGCAACCTCTCCATGATGTTGTTTGCCCTGCACAGTAAGAAAAGGATCAGAACTCACAGATGTTAAAAACAAAAAAAAAAATAACACAGATGCACTGTCAATATCTTGTTGCCGAAGGAAGCAACAAGACTAAATACTCTGACCACCTCTATCTCACTGCAACATTAGGTAGTGCAATTCATATTCAACTGATCTGAAAACTGAAAGGTTTTCCAAAACTTCAGAGGCTAAACAAGTCGATCAGGTAAAACTACTTGGGTTTGGACCGTTTGATCAAGACGAAAAGGACCAGCCTTCTCTACTCTGTGCCTAAATCATTAAATCATACAAGTTTTTCAACCAAAATATGGACAAGTGTACTAAAGTTGAAAACAATCAAACACACAAATAAAAGTTTATTAAAGATAAATGACTAGTAGTAGATCAACTTAAAGATCAAGCTTGAGATAAGTTCCGGAAATAGGCATCAGGTTGCTATGCCACAAAGAATTCATCAAAATTTTTGAGAAGACCGGGCCAAGAAAACTGCACACATGAAATTTTGAAGAAGCTCCAGACCATCCTTTTGGGCTTTCTGTAGTCTCCCTCTCCAACCTTTCCTCTTCAAAAGAACTGCTTTGCACACTATTCTGAGGACTACTTTTATGTACCTGCATGTATATGACATGTCAAATGTATGCGCTCTACTTGATAAAATTGATAAGATAATCTTAGTACTTTATGCATCATAATGCAATATGAAAACTAAGAAAATAATCACAAGTATGCACATACAAAATGAAACCAGCACTTACTATGTTTTGGTCAATACAGCGTCGTGCCTCCAAGTACTTTGGATTGACATGGATACCATGTGCTGGCCTGCGCGAATTTGTTTCTGATGTTCTGGACGATGTCAACCCAGAAGACTGACTTCTCATCGGAGAAAACTGTAAATCAGCCTCAATAGCACGGAGAACATTTGAGGGGAAAATCCCAGACCATGTTCGGAAAAGGTGGCGCATTGCAGGATATAAACTCGAATCAACTTGCCTATAAGCTTTACAAAAAACCTAGCAAAAGAAAACTAATAAGAAGCAGTAACGTTGAATAATTCTTCGCAGAAATACATGTAGGAAGCAGATGAGAAATGTTTGTCTCAAAAGTCATGACAAGAGAGCCAGACAGAAGATCACTTGAAGAAAACATCTTGTGCATTAAGAAGGCATTTGTACATCAGTAGAAGACCTGTACGCATTGAAGTCGCAGCGAGTGCAATCGAGCTTCCACTAATGCATACAAATAGGCTTTTAAGACAGCCCAAGACTCGAAACACCCACTACAGGCGGATCATTCTAAGAAGGGAAAAAACACAGATTTACATCATATTTACAAGGCCCAAAGGCCCAACTAGCCACGCAGGGCGCAGATGAATCGGTACAGGGTGGGTGGTATGCTCATGTTAGATGCCTTCATAATGTAAGAGAAAAAAAACTGTATGTTATCAATAAATGTGTGTGTTTTACTGCGAACAAAGAGTTACTCACCTCAGGAAGACGTGTAGCGAAGTACCTCACGTAGTTGCCACCAATGTTCTTCACAATGCTATCTAGAAGATACAATGCAGGTAGCTTCTGTTCTGTAGGAACCTGAAAGAAAAAAGTTGAATATGGTGACAGACATAACATTGTGATTGAAGCAACTACAGCCAGGGGAATGCAGTCCAATCAAATAGGTTCAACACCATTATAAAAAAAAGTTGTCAGATTTAAGCTATATCAGCTCATGCCTACACAATGCATCAAATATGAGATAAATACAAACTTCATGAAGAGAACTTGAAAGTTTTAATAAGAAACCTGATAACCTCATTAACTGTCAGCAGAATTAATAACCCTTGCCCATGATATAGAGCAGTGTCACCGATATCGCCGAGAAATTGCAAATATTGGGAATATATTGCTATATTTTCATTTTCTTGGCTGATCGTATATGCTGCGCGAGATAAATTACTACAGAAAACTGTGCGCTATTCAGATTTTGATTTTTTTTAAAGCCCAAAATTTATTATAAATAAAATTTTGAAAAAGATCACTATAATTGTTAAAAATGACCTTGTCCTCAAAATTTGGTTTGATTTGGTTCAAAAACCAAATCAAATCAATGAGTTTTGAACATTTTGTGATTTTTTTTCAAAAGATCTTGTTTTCAAAAAATATGAAAAATGGAGGATTTTAAAATAAAAAATTACTATTAATTTCTATTAATAAAAACAAAATGATTTCCAAAAAATCTAGAGTATTGGGTGAGATTTGAGAAAATCCCCAGATCGAGAGTAATGAGGGGTTGTTTCTGAAAAAAGGGCATTTTGGGGATTATTCAAAACTTTAAAATGTGGGGTTTTAAAAAGTTTTAAAGGGTAAAATAAGAAATAAAAGTATAAACGTGTTTTAAGGGTTTTTAAAGGTTTTTTAAGAGGCATATGAGGACCTCAACTGGCTCGGTATTGTATGAGTTATGGTCGACTGCAGCAAGAGAAGGAAAGGAAAGGAAAAGAAGGAAAGGAAAGAAGGAAGAGAAGAAAGGAAGGGAGAGGAAGAAGGAAAGGAAAAGAAGGGAAGAAAAGAAGGAAAGGAAAAGAACAAAGGGAAGAATGAAAGAAAGGAAAGAAAAAAGAGAAGATGCCTAAGGGAAAAGATCTTTTTTGGAGTCAATCAGATGAACGTGAAGGTGGGAAAACATTTTGTCACTATTGTGAAAAAGAATATTTCGGAGGAATCACACACTTCAAATATCATTTAGTGGGCATAACACGCAAGGATGTTGCACCTATTGTGAAAGAAATGGCATTGAAAGTAATTTAAGAGCTTGATAATTGGCCTCCTAAGAAGGGAAAAATCCTTAAGTACTTTAGCACTTCTTGTATACAAGGTAGTACATCTTCAAGTAACACCCCTTTTTTTTCTACTAGTTCATTTCAAGAGACTCAAACAAAACAACAAACAGTTCCTGTGATCTTTAGAAAGCAAGAAAAATAGTACAATGATTCTCTTCTTTTTTTATTGTATTGCAATGAACAATTTGTCCATTAATTTGCTCCAGTCGGAAGAGTTCAAGAATTTTGTTATTGCAGTTTCAAATCATGGTCCAGGATACTTTTCACAAGGTAGTGAATCGTCAAAAAAAAAGATTATTTGATGATGCAACAAATAAAATCGCATATATTGATGAAATGAAATTTACATGGTCTCAAACCAGATGAAACATTATGTCCAATATTTAGAAAAAATCAACTAGAAATGGACCATATATAAATTTGATAGTGAGCTCCCAAAAGGGTATTATATTTTAGAAAACAGAGAATGTTGAATCGTACTTGTATGCATGCAGACTTTGTAGTTGGGTTTCTTTCCTCTACAATAGAGAAGATTGGACCTGAAAATATTGTTCAAATTGTAACAGACAATGAAAGCAATTATAGAAGAGAAAAAATTATTCTTGAAAAGCGCTATCGAAATATTTTCACTAAATCATGTGTTGCTCATTGCATTGATTTAATGCTTGAAGATATTGATTGTTTGGAATATGTATCACCTATTATGATAAATGCAAGGAGGATTGTGAAATTTGTATATAATAAGCAACAAGTTTTGGATCTGATGAGGGCTCACACAAAGGGAAGAGAGTTGAAGAGACTGGGTGTGACAAGATTTGCAACCCAATTTATTTGTTTAGAGTTCATTTTGAAGCAAGAAGAAAACCTTGCAATTAGAAGAATTTAAAACTCAAGAAGGAAAAGAGGTACTGACATTGTTCAAGGTGATGCTTTTTGGGAGGGTGGAAAAGAAGTAATCATGTTCATTGAGACATTGGTAAAAGTTTTGAAAATGGTAGATGGAGATGAGGCTACCATGGGATATTTGTATGAGGCACTTGATAGAGCTAAAGAGGTTATTAAGCGTGTTAATAGGGATAAGTAAGAAAAATATATGTTGTATTGTAATGTCATTGATAAGAGATGGAACAGTGATTTGCAATACCTTATACATGCAAGAGCTGCTTACCTAAATCCCCATTTGTTTTGGGAAAGAATGGTAAAGATGGATGATAAAGTTTGTGAAGGCTTAGATATAGTGAAAAATAAGCTTATTTCTTATGAAGATGGGAAGATAATGGCCAAAGATCTTCTGAAATATCATGTCAGAGATCCTTCTTTGTTTAACGAGGGGTTAGCCATGGATCTTATTTACTTTGCACGTGACATAAGTATTCTTTTTGCTCAATTATTTTTAAGTTTTATCGTTTACTCTATGGTTCCTTATTTTATGCTTTACTGTTGATTTATTATATTTTGTTTTTTCTTTTTAACAATAGGAATTTGGTAGAAGATGTTTGAAAGCTATGTTCTTGTGCTTCAGTGAGTAGCAATTAAAATCTTAAGCCAACCATGCAGGGATTCAGCTTGTGAGAGGATTTGGAGTGCATTTGATGCAGTTAATACCAATAAGAGATCAAATCTTAGACCCTCAAAGCTAACTGATTTGGTGTTTATTATGATGAATATGCTTATGAAAAAGATGTCGCCACAAATAGAGACGAAGAATGTAAATCCAATCTACATCGATCACGTGGATCCATTTGTTGATGATAGCATAGAGGAAAATACACCTTCAAAAGATTTGATTTGGCTTCTGCATCATCAAATGATGATGACTGATCTTTTTTTGTTTGTTTGTTTGTTTTGAGAAATTATGATGTTGAACCTTGAACTTTATTTTGGCATTGTATGGGCTATGACTTATGGAGTTATGAGTCATGAGTTATGACTTTTCTTTTGGAGTTGTTTACGTGTTACTTGTTAGTTGTTACTTGCTAGTCATTTCATGTTTACTTCTAAGTTCTAAATTATTTTCTTTTTCTTATTATTAGATGGATGCTATAATTATTTGTTATGTTGTTAGTTGTTAGTTGTTAGTTGTTAGTTGTTAGTTATGTAGTTAGTAATTTATTGTTTGTTAGTTGTTAGTTGCTAACTTAGTTGCTCATCTAAGTCACAGGGACTCGGCAAAGTAGGTGCCGCACCTGCGTCGATGCGACGCGACACCGGTGCATGTGCGGCACCGGGTGCGGTCAACATGACCCTGGGTGCGGTCAACGCACCCAGGGTCATTTTCGTCCACGTTTCGGACGTTAAAAAACGATGAAAAGGAGGATTAGGGCAAAAAAAATTGCCCTAATCTCTCCCCTCCCGCGCAGCTCAGCTCGAGCTCTCTCATCCCGATGCCCCGATGCCACCTCCTAGGCTCCTCCTCTCCCTCGTTGCAGGTACGTACCCTCTGGCTTCCTCTCGCTCGCTTCTTGTGTCGGCAGGGGAGGGGCCGAGCCCCCCCCCTGCGCCCTCTCGCTCTCTTGTTGGGTCGGCAGGGGAGGGGCCAAGAACCTCCCCCCTCTCGCTCTCTTGTTGGGTCGGCAGGGGAGGGGCTGAGCCCCACCTGCTCCCTCTGTTGTCGGCAGGGGAGGAGCCGAGCCCCCCCTCTCGCTCTCTTATTGGGTCGGCAGGGGAGGGGCTGAGCCCCCCCTGCTCCCTCTATTTTCTGCAAGGGAGGGGTCGAGCCCCCCCCCCCCCCCCTCTCGCTCTCTTATTGGGTCGGCAGGGGAGGGGCTGAGCCCCCCCCCCCCCCCTGCTCCCTCTGTTTTCGGCAAGGGAGGGGTCGAGCCCCCCCCCCCCCGCTCCCTCTGTTTTCGACAGGGGAGGGGGTCGAGCCCCTGTCCTTGCTCCCTCTTATTTCAGGGGAGGGGCTGAGTCCCTCCCTGTTTTTGGCAGGGGAGGGGCAGATCATTTTTTTATATATATAAGATCATTTTTTTGTTTTTTGTCCTAAAAATGGATATTTTTGGACTCGGTCAACGTTGACCGAGTCCAAAACGAGGACAGACTCAGCCTCGATTCAATGACCGAGTCTGACTCATCGTTGTTCGAGTCAGACTCGTCGTTGACCGAGTCCAAGCCGTGTCCTAAGCCGCACCCGTGTTGGGTCGTGTCGACTCGGGTGCGGCACCTCCCTAACCGAGTCTGTGTGACTTAGGTACATGTAGATAAACTTGCAAAAACTGGAGAAGGAGGTGGTGGAAACAAGAGACTTCGATGCAAAATCTGCAAAAGAGATTTTGTTGGGTCTTACACAAGAGTGAAGGCTCATTTGTTGAAGATACCAGGACATGTCATTTCAAGATGCAGGAAAGTTGATGAGGCAATGCGAAGACAATACAAAAAAATACAAGAAGAATATGAGAAGAGAAAGACAATGACTGATTCTTGTGCAGTTAGTGTGCCATTTGCAAGCCACCAAGAAGATGCTGAAAAAAAAAAAAAGGTCAACGTAGGAGGTAGAGGAACAATACAAGCAGCATTCAATACATATGGAAGAGAAGAATTGGATAGAAAAGTTGGGAGGTATTTTTATTCTAGTTCACTCCCATTTAATGCGAATAGAAATCCTTATTGGAAGGATTTAGTAACATCCTTGCAAATTTTAATTTGAGTTGCTATGTGCCTCCAAGTTCAAAAAAAATACAAACCACACTTCTTGCGGAAGAGAGGGCAAATATGGAGAGCTTGCTGAAGATTAAAAAATATTTATGGGAGAAAAATGGAGTTTCTATTGTGTCTGATGGATGGACAGATAATTAAAAGCGTCCACTGATCAATTTCATTGCTTGTTCGCTTAGTGGTCGAATATTCTTAAAAACAGTTGATGCATCCGAGGAATATAAAAATGCAGAGTATTTGAAGGGATTGTTTATAGAAGTCATAAAAGAAGTGGGTGATCAAAAAGTGGTACAAATCATTAAAGATAACGCTCCAGTTTGTAAAAGTGCAACGTTGAGTTTGGAGAATGAGTACCCTCATATTTTTTGAACTCCCTATTTAGCACACAGCTTAAATCTGACCCTAAAGAGTCTGCAACCCCAAAGAAGAAGAAAATTCACAAGCATATGTTTTATGTTCATGGATTGAAGATTTAGAAAGAAATGTCAAAAGCATTAGGAATTTTGTTGTTAACCATCATCGTGTTAATGCTATATTTAATAGGCACTCTGACCTGAAATTGTTGAAGGTCGCTAAAACACGTTTTGCGTCCATCATTGTGATGGTGAAGAAGATTAAAAGAGTGAAGAATGCTTTAATTAACATGATGACTGATGAAAATTGGACATTCTATCGTGTTGATGATGATATCAAGGCTCAAGAAATTAAAAAATTCATTCTTGATGATGAGTTTTGAGACAGAGTGGTATACTTCCTTCAATTTACGCAACCTATTTGGGAAATGTTAAGAGAAGTTTATAAGGATGAGCCCATGCTTCACAGAGTTTATGAAATATGGGATAATATGATTGAAAAAATACAAGTTATAATTTTCAAGCATGAAGAAAAAAAGCCTGCATTGGATGATTCAGAATTTTTTAATCATATTCATTCAATTTTAGTCAGAAGATGAGATAAGAGCAACACTCTTTTACATTGCATGGCACATTCTCTTAATCCAAAATATTATGCAAATAAGTGGCGGGCTGGTGGTATTGATCGTGTCCTTTCAAATTTAGACCCAGAGCTATCAAGACATAGAAATATGTGTATGACAAGACTTTTTCCAGAAGCATATCTTTTACATCAAGTCACACAAGAGTTTGAAAATTTTTCATCTTCGAGATTATATGGACCGGCATTATTCGCGAGAGAAGAGGATAATATAGATCCTATCACATGGTGGTCAACATTTGGATCAGAACAGAGTTACCAGTCGAGAAAGCGGGAGCGGGAAGCGAGGCACTTTCAAAAATTTAGGAAGCGGGGAAGCGGGGGACCACTTAGAAGAAAATTCTGAACTGTCTCGGATGCGACCTAGGAAGTGAACCGGAAGCGACCTAGGAAGCGAACCGGAAGCGAGGGGGAAGCGAAAAAAATGAAAAAATGGGAAAGTGTGGGGAAGCGCGCTTCCCATTTATGGGAAGCACGTTTCCCATAAAAGGGGGACGCGCTTCCCATAAAAGGGGGACGCTTCCCCTCACGCTTCGGAAGCGCGACGTTTCGCGGTTCCGAAGCGCGCTTCCCCTTTTGCCTAGGCGCTTCCGGTAACTCTGGATCAGAAACACCTCTTCTCCAACATCTTGCATTAAGATTGTTATCGCAGCCTACTAGTTCATCGTGTTGTGAAAGAAATTAGAGCATATATTCTCAAATCCACAACATGAAGAGAAACAAACTCACCAGCAAGCGTGCAAAGGATTTAATATATGTTCATTCAAATCTTTGATTACTTTCGCGAACCAATGATGAATACAGGTACTAATTTGCTCTCTTAGTTATTTGATTATTTCTTAGTTTTTCATTTAAATATACTTGTATTGTATTTAACATTTTCAATTTGGGTTTGTAACGCAAACAAGGAACATCCAAATTTTGAGATGTAAACCCAGAAGACTGTGACTTCGAGGGAGAGCATGATTTCAACATAACAAACATGGATTAGCTGGGCCCAGTATTCCTTCTAATGATGCATTTGATGATAAAGAAGAAAATTATTAAGATCCATTACTTCATCAGGATATACTTTGATATGTAATTCAGTTCTTTTCTGCTTTACTTTTTTGATTGATATTTAGGTTGATTTATGTAATTGCTTTACTTATTTGATTGATATTTAGGTTGATATATTGCATGCATGATGAATGATATTATGACAATGTTAAATGTTAAATGTTAACCGTTAAAACTTCAAAATTATATATATATATATATTACAATTTTGCCCCTGTCGCACCCCCGCACCCAAGGTTTTTGAAAGTGCCGCACCCACACCCATGTGACATAGTTGCTCATTTATCAATTTATCTTGTCTATTTTAAGGTTTTTATCTTAGTTTTCTTTTGTTTTTTTATTTTCTGTATTTTTACTTATTTTTTAGAATTTTTATTTATTTTTTTATATATTCTTGAGATATTCCTGAGATTTATCAACTTTTGAAAATCTATCAGAGAAATACCCTCGCCGAGAAATTACCTTTAACGATACAAGTGACTATGATATAGAGTATGAGGATGTGTGTCGATGTCAATAGATCTGGTTATTGCTAATGTCAAAATCACGTATTCAGTACAGATAAAAGATCAAAATGACACATGATACAAAAATATAACACAAAACCTCCACCTCAAATTCCAGATCACTGAAGTGATCACACCAAAACTTTGATTTGGTTCTTATTTTTCATAAATTTTCTGTTTTTGGGTAGTTGATGATTTTTTTGAGAATATTGAAATGCTTATAATTGCCAATTTCATGTGCATTATTCTTTTCCCTATGTTTTCTTAAACTACGGATGGATTTAGATTGAGACTTAATTTTAAAAAGCTTTTATTATATTTATAGGTTTGGTTGTCATTTGTTCGGTGACGGTTGATAGTCATCTTCAGATCACTTATTTGAAATTTTTCTGGCTTTAAAGTTACTTTTATATTCTTGATTAGCATCTCAAATTTTCTTGATTCTAATTTTTTAATTGTTAGACTTGAAAATCATCTTAAGTTCTTCTTTTGTGGCTTTTCTGTTGCAGAAATTTCTGTGACGAATATTTTTTGTGCTGGATACTTGTTGAGCTGAACATCTATTGTGCTCAATATTTGTTGTGTTGAACATTTGTTTTGCCATAAATTTCATGTTGAATATATGCTTGTTATTAACTTTAGTAATTCATCAAAATATTTTGTTTTCCTAAACTTTTTTTTTTGTCCAGACAAGACAGACCAGTGCCGCTAGGCGCTGACTAGGTCTTTTAGAGCCCTGGCCCCTAGGAATCGAGTTGCGCTTTTCACTACATGGTAAGATACAAGCCCAACATGAAAGGGTGCTTTGATACAAGATGACAAGACTAGGAGAAGAAGATGCCTATGAATACCAAGCGGGGAGGGGCACTGGCACTAAGTAACAGCAAGTCCAAAAACTAAACCTATATAGTTACAAGCAAATAAATAAAAGCAGCAAGCTGACCGCATTTAGATAACATAAAACCCAATAATAAGGAGGGACCCTTCAGCATTTAGCTTTCAAACTCCCCATGCTTGCCCCTGCTAGGACCCTGCCCCCAATAGCTTTCAAACTCCCACTTCTAAAATTTACACTTCAAACTTTAAGGGAAACCGAGCGAAGCATCCCAATAGTTTCAGAAAGGGATCCGAAATTCTACCCCCATCTGAATCCCTCACGATACGATAAATATCGACAAACTGTCATTTGGCCGCATCACCTAGCCAATGTGAACTAAACCTATTTTATGTTTGCCCAAGAGGTAGGGAAAGATAACCCATTACTCGATGTGGCTAAGAGGGTTAAAATCATCTATTAAAGTTCACAATAGTAGAACCAGGATAAATTTTGCAAAAGGGATTCATCTATAAGTGGGAGAAACGGAGAGTGGCTTCAAAACTCAACTCACTGAAACCCACGATACAAAATTTGCGCCAATACCAACGAGAAGCTGCTTCAAAGGCACTAAGCATCGAATTTTACAGCGCGCAAAAATGCCCAAAACAAACAGCTTTTCAATGGTATGATTCATAAAACCGCCATCCACACATCTCCTCTCATCGTTCGAAATCCAGAAAATCGCTCTTTCTTGCAAACAGCAAGTAGAAATACATAAAAACATTGAATAAATCGAATCCCAACCAAAACCCCAATTACCGATACACCCACCCAATAAGTAGGAAGAGGAAAAAACATTCTTTTTTCGTTCAATCACTCTAAAATTCAACTAAGAAGAGCAAAAAACACTCAAACAACAAAAAAAGAAAACTTCCAAATCGCGATAACCAAACAAGAACAACAAAACCCTAGAATCGAAATCCGAGGAAAGCACCCTACCTGCACAATCCGGGAAGAGATGACGGCGGCGATTCCCTTCCCGAAGGCCAACTGCTCGCCGGCGATGATGGTGAGGTCGGTGATGATGGGCTTGGAGTTGAAGGTGAGCTCCGAGAGCGCCTCCTGGTAGAGGTCGACGATCTCCTCCTGGCTAGGGCCCTCCGACGAAACGCCCATCTCCTCCTCCCTCTCCCTCAAGAAAACCCTAAACCGTTCCAGAAGGGAAGAAGAGGCGGGAGGAAGAGGGGAAGCAGCATCAGCAGGAGGAGGGGACGGCCTCTGAGGAAATTCCGACGCCTTTCTGCTGTTTGGTTGGCGTTCCATGAGGAATCCTCCATTCTTCATGGAGTTTGATGCCCTAGATTTGTAATTGCCTTCTTCCATAGAAGGACCCTACCCTACGCCCAACCATCCATGTTCTCAGTAGAGATTCGAGAGAGGTCTCTCTCTCTCTCTCTCTCTCTCTCTCTCTCTCTTTTCCTTTTATGCATTGAACAATTTTGGAGCTGTCGCTTTTTCTTTTTCTTTTTTGTTTACTGGGGAGCGTATGGGTTTGATGGGCAGGGGGCATGTGCCTCATGTTTTATAACCGATTCGCTATTTGTACTCGCCTTGTGTTTTGGATGCACCAGGTTACGGGTTATGAAGGTTATGTATGAGTTCATGTTTTTTAAATGAGTCCCAGACGGGGCAGTCAAGGTTCTATTCTTATGGGTGTCGCTCCTCTGCGCAAGCCAATGCCAGCAGCAACCAGGGGGTTTGGCAAATTCATATTGAGAGAAGGATTTTTGCATACTTTTATTAACCCCTAACCTAACCTCTCAAGAGCCTTCTCATACACATATGACAACATCATCACCCACTACTGCCTGTTCAGCCACAAAACAAACACACTGTAGAATGCCGCTTGGTTACAAGTGGCACCTCAAATATGTTATATGCTACTGTGGAATTAACCACACTAGAGCCTAACGAGCTGTCAAAACAAGTATGCATCACTTGGAAGAGAAATAACAATGGCCACCTATCTGTTGTCCATTCCAAATCGAGGTCAGTCAGTAAGAGTTTTGGTGGTGAACTAACTAATTCATTCCTCATGTTGGGCATTCATAAGATCACAGGCTTCAAATGAAAGCAACCCGTCGGTCCAACCTTTCGATAGTCGTGATGATCCTATCCATGGTATGAGTAATGATACCAAGGAAGGAGAGAGGTTTTATTTTATTCCTCTCTTTTTTTTGCTTCTTACCATGCCTCGGTGACTGGTGCTATTATTTCTTTCCTGCAACAACATACAAAAATAACCTCCATCACAAAAAAAAAAAACAAAAAGACAATCATAAGAATTGAATACCACCTTTACAAACATCGAAGGACAAGTAACCCACACAAAATGAATGAAGCCAAAAACTTTTGTTTGTCCAACTATCACAAATGATTGTGCACCCTTTGATAACTTAACAAAGAAAAGATAGAAATAAGAACATGCTATCAGAGACGTTGCAACATATGTCGGGAGGCCTCCATTGCATAAACCATGCATGTCAAACCAAGACCGATAAATATCCAAATAAAATAGATTCGAACTTCTTCTAGATGCTAAATTTCATTTCTATTTGTTGTCAGAGTAATTCATAAGAAATTCTGTTGCTCGCCGTCCAGCGCAGCGATTGGCCCATCCTATTTTTTCAAAAGAATCTTAAGGTCAACCATCTGCTTTGGATAGTATATTAAATGAACGACTGGCTTATACAAATATAGGGGGTTCTCGTTGCATTTGTGGGCCTGTTCTCTTAGGTACCTTATGTTGATGCGAGGGACAATGCAAACAAACTGCTTTCTATGATGACACAGAAAGGAGAAGATGTGTTGTTACGAGAACAAAAATATAAAGTACCTTGTAAAGAGCCAAAAGCCTCAGCCAGCCTAAGCTCTTTCATTTTCACATAAAGTTCTTTGCCTTAACTTCACTTTTTTTTTTTTTTAGGCTCGGGTTTGTAATCCTAAATAAGCACAAAAATTAGCATTGTAAGTAGGACTCACCCCCTGAAACTATAAAGACATAAATGGGTGCATCTTTACCCAGGTGGCAGGTACTATCTCCGGAGTAGAGAAAGTAGGCTAACATGCATTTCTGCTACGACGCCTGGAAATGGAGCTACAATGTTGTGCAATAAAACCAGACATTATTACAAGGAACCCCAATATCATAGGGGCGACTGTCAAGCTTGTAGCAAAAAAGAAAAAACCATTGGGAATGATTAAGATAGGGGGTGGAAAGAGAGGTCGTCAGATGTGCAAAAGCTTATTGAGTCACATAATTAATACATTAATCCCCTCTCATGTCGTTTGTTGCTCTTCAGAGCCCCAGATCCTGTTCTCCTATGGACTGGATCGAAAGGCAATTGTGGAGCCGATACCGACTTGATAATTAATAAATTAATCTCTCTGCTTGTTGCTTGTTGCTCTCTAGAGCTCGAGATCTTGTTTTCCTAGAGACTAGATCAAAAGGCAATTGCGGAGTCGATACACCTATTGTGGAGAGGGTGGTGTATGTTCCCCCCCGGATGATTCACTGAATCCCACGTCTGTGTTTGAGGTTTTGAATGAGCACCACGTATACAAGCACATGGGGCTCGTATTCCCGTGTATGTTGACATAACTTTACATCGGACTCTGGTGTTGTTGCAAAGACTTAAGTACCCTTTCTTGCTATTCTTCTCATAAAGTGATGGTTTGAAAAAATAACAAAAATGTCCTTCATTCAAAAAAGAAAAAACAAATAGTTCAAAAAAATGACAAACATGTCCTCCATCCAGAAAGTCGAGGATGATGTTGACTCTTCAAAGTCTTCTTCTTCTTTCTCCGTTCAAAAAAAGGACAAACATGTCCTCTATCCAGAAAGTCGTGGATGATGTTGACTCTTCAAAGTCTTCTTTTTCTTTCTTCGTTCAAAAAAAGGATAAACATGTCCTCCATCCAGAAATCGATGATGATGTTGACTCTTCAAAGTCTTCTTCTTCTTTCTCCGTAAAACACTGTAAAACCCTTTTTCTCTCTCTAGAGAAGAAATCAAGGGAGGCAAAGAGTTCTCCCTGAAAAAGGCCATGAACATCAACCCTCTCACTCTCTCTCCCTTCTCTCTCTACTTCTGTGCACATCCAACAGACGATCCTGCATTGCTCCATCAAACATCGACTGACCTGCACACTGACTGTAGCATCGTTCAACTTGAAGAGTTGTGGAGTCTGATTCAGAGTTTTTGCCCTTACAGAAGAAGAGTTCGGGGACTCCTCCCAGCGTGGGTAGCATCGTTCAACTTGATTCGTTGTGGAGCCTGATTTAGAGTTTTTGCCCTTACAGAAGGGGGGTTCGGGGGCTCCCCCTGGCACGGATCCCGTTGCGCGGTCAGCGGGCAGGGGTTCAGGGAGGGCCGCCCCTGGCGGGGGGCAGCGCCCTCCGGACCAAATTTTTTTGGGGCCTTCCAACAACGATTTGTAGTGTTATCGGGCTTTCTTACAGCGATTTGTAATATTTTCGGGTCTCCAACGAGCCCCACAACGATTTATAGTGTTATTCAGCTTTTCAACAGCGATTTGTAGTGTCTTCCGCAAATCACTATAGCGATTTATAGTGTTTTTGGATCTCGCTAATAGCGATTTGTAGTGTCTTCCGCAAATCGCTATAGCAATTTATAGTGTTTTTGAATCTCACTATAGCGATTTGTAGTGTCTTCCGCAAATCGCTATAGCGATTTATAGTATTTTTGAATCTCACTATAGCGATTTGTAGTGTCTTTCGCAAATCGTTATAGCGATTTATAGTGTTTTTGAATCTCACTATAGCGATTTGTAGTGTCTTCCGCAAATCGCTGTAAATCGTTGCCCGAATTAGGATCAACTTGTCAATGTCATATCTCCTTAACCGGAGGTCATATTCCAAATCCGTAATAAATGGTGTCTTCGTTATTGAGTCTATTTTATTCTTGTAAATTTTACGCAATTTATATTGTCATTTCATTCCCCATTTTAACTAAAAACCAGACCCTTATTATTTTGTGTTATTTGAGTTGCACAACACCATTCTCGCTTGACATCCACATCTTGATTTTGGCATGCTCCCTGTTGGATTTTTCATTGATTTCTTCCAACCTTGCTTGGAACAAACATATGTCTTTCTCACCACGACACCCGGGACTCGCGCCGGGGGGAGGCCCCGGACCCCCCTCCTGTAAGGGCAAAAACTCTAAATCAGGCTCCACAACGAATCAAGTTGAACGATGCTACCCACGCTGGGAGGAGCCCCCAAACCCTTCTTATGTAAGGGCAAAAACTTTAAATCGGGCTCCACAACGAATCAAGTTGAACGATGCTACCCACGTTGGGAGGAGCCTCAAAACCTTTCTCCTATAAGTGTAAAAACTCTGAATCAGACTCCACAACTCATCAAGTTGAATGATGCTACCCACGCTGGGAGGAGCCCTCAGACCCCCCTTTTGTAAGGGTAAAAACTCTGAATCAGACTCTATAACTCTTCAAGTTGAATGATGCTACCCACGCTGGGAGGAGCTCTCAAACCCCCTTTTCTGTAAGGGTAAAAACCTTGAATCAGACTCCACAACTCTTCAAGTTGAATGATGCTACCCACGTTGGGAGGAGCCCCCAGACCCCTCTTCTGTAAGTGTAAAAACTCTGAATCAGGATCTGCAACTCATTTAATTGAATGATGCTACCCACGCTGGGATGAGCCCCAAAACCCTCCTCCTGTAAGGGTAAAAACTCTGAATCAGGCTCCACAACAGTCAATGTGCAGGTCAGCCAGTTTTTGATGGAGCAATGTAAGATCTTATGTTGGATGTGCATAGAAGCAGAAATAGAAAAAAGAGAGAGAGTGAGAGGGTCTTAAATAATCATCTTCGGGGCACTTAAGTCTTTACAACCACTCCTTTTCAGTAATCGTCATTTTTTTTGCACCAATGGAGGAGAGGGTACTTAAGTCTTTGCAATCGCATCAAACTCCAACACTAATTAATGCCGACAAACATGGGAATACGAGACGCACATGCTTACATACATGATGCTCTTCGGGACCCGAACATGAGATGTAGCTAACTGCCCTGTTGGGGGGGGAACATATAACTTGCTTCGCTTATTGTGCCCCCCCCCGCCCGGCAAAGCCAAGTAGATGGGGGTTATACGGGGAGGACCCCTATGACTTGGTAAAAAAGAAAACACTAGCCTTTGCTAGGGACAACGAGAGCCCCGTGTGGGCAAGGTACGCCCACTCTTCTCGTGAGAGTTGGAATGCTCGGTGACAACCTCTCCATTGTCACCGCCTGGCCTCTCTTGCTACCACGGTAGCACCTACTGTGGTCAGCACCAATCATGTTTGGGCGGGCATGGTTCATCCTACAATGCTTCGGGCCTTTTGCTCTTCTAACGTCAAAAAAGGTGGCCAGCCATTCGTCAAATCAACTGGGCATCTCAGTGACAGGATTGGACACCTGCATTCGATTTTACTGTTCTCAATGAGAGCTTTTTATAGGTGGGTGATGACGATCGTAGCTATGGCAGGCTGAGCCAACACAACCAGATCTTCCTGCCAGAAGTAGTTTCTTTGGGTTATAAATAAAAAAAAAGATATTTTTTAGATGGAATTTACTAAGCCCCAAGGGGTTTGGTGGAGTGAAGATGTGGAAAGGGGCCTCCAGCATGACTAGGTCTCTGATTTCGATAATGGTTTTCTTGTTCTTCATATAAAAAAAAAAAACACGAGATTTACTAACATACATTGTATCCTTTTTTTAAATCAAACAAGGGATTAATGAAGGCAATGGATAAGCTGAAGCTTGGTGACTCCATGGTGCCAACTGGTGTGTCGTGTGACCACAGGCAGAGCCACGTTACGGGTAGGGTGGACACGTGCCCACCTTGAACCAAAAAAAAAAAAAACTTTAATGGGTAATGGGTCGGGTTGGGCAATTCCCACATTGACCCAACGACTATGTGGATAGTGTCGACCCTGACCCGGAAATGCCCCAAGTCATGGTGGGCACCGATGCCCCTTCCCAACTTCTCCCATTTTCTATTCTTGTGGACCAGACACTTCCTACTAAACTGGGATTCAGTCGGATATCGGGTAAAATCCGATACATTGACATCCCCTACCAACCTTGAAGCATATGTGTTGAATATCCCGGGAGGCGACGACGTCATATGAGAAAAAGATTAAGGGTGTTTTTGGCAAATACGCTCGTAATGGGAGAAATCTTGGGGCCTCCTGCCTATAAACACTCGTCCTCCGGCTGAGGGAGATCCGTTGCTTTCTGCTGCTCATTGAAAACAGAAAGGGTGTAAAAAAAAGAAAGAAAGAAAAAGTCTTTCAATTTTTATTCTTATTTTTGCATGCCAGGAATCGTTACGAGAGCGGAGATCTGTCCTCGTAATTCGTCGACAAACCAGAGAAGAAATCGGAGTTTTTTTTTTTTCTTTTAATATCGAGGTTTCTCTTGACGACGGAGAACCATCATCTTGAATCCGCTGGGGAATTTCACGCGAGAATCGTTCTGTTCGGAGGGTTCATCAGAGCCATTTCGATCTCTCTTCCTGCGTCCTGATCTGTAGCTGTGGTTAGTATCTTCGTCTTTCTTCGATCTTTTGAATTTCAAGTTGAAACCGGACGTTTTCGGCTTTCGTTTCGGGGTTTTAAGTTGTTTCTGTGGGACTATATAGGGTATCAATGGGGGGTTTCTCTCTCAGATTGCTAAAGATATCCTAGTTTGGGGTTTCCTTGTTCCAATAGTCTAAGATCGGTTGAGACCATTATTTTTTTCTTCTGATTTACTTGTTGTTTTTAGCGCTATTAGATGTTTCATTTGAGAATATATACAAAGATACAGATTCTGGGTTTCCTTTCTTGTGTTAAATATTTTGGGGATTACGGATTTACAGGTTTCGTTGGTGAATTCTTGCTCCGTTGAATTTCCCTAAATCTGCGATGATCGCTGTTTTTCATGATCTAGATAGGCGTGAGCTTCCCATTTTTGTTGTTCCTGGCGTGCTTACCTAACTAATCGCATTTTTAGTCGGATTTCTAGAGAAGTTCTGAGAAGATTCCAGTTTTTTTGTTTTCATTAGTTTCTCTAAGATAATTAACAAAAATCGCTTTCTTTCCCCCTAGTTTTGCAGGGTTCCACGCTCTGAGCTATTGAGAATTGCTGATTGTTTTCTTTTCTCAACGTTCTCTTTTGGGTAGCAAAGCGCGAGATAATGATTTCTGCAGTCAGACAAACAGCGTCACCATTCGCCTTGGCTCCCGACCTTCTTTCACATAAATCACAGATTGGGAAGTTGAAGTTTTGTCCTCTTTCCTCTGTTCCATCGAAGAATAGTCCTTTCAAATCTGGCATTCTTACCTTCAAGCCCCTGCACATCTCCTCGGTCGTAACTTTTCAATCTGGTGCAAGATTGAGAAGCAGCCGACTTGAGGTTGTCTCCAAGGCATATGAAGCTGATCGGTCCGAGCCATTGAGAGATGCAGGATCCGCAGACATTGAACTCCCCAGTGATCAGACGAGGTCAGCCGCTGCTCAGAAGGTGAAGATTGGGATCTACTTCGCTACATGGTGGGCTCTGAACGTCGTGTTCAACATCTACAACAAGAAGGTCCTCAACGCCTTTCCCTTCCCATGGCTGACGTCAACTCTGTCTCTTGCTACTGGTTCCTTGATGATGCTTGTTACATGGGCGACAAGGATTGCTGAAGCACCCAAGACGGATCTTGATTTCTGGAAGGCCCTTGCCCCTGTAAGCTATTGAACTCGGATGAACCTAACTTTTAGTTGGTTTATTTGGTTTTCATCCACTAAGTACTCCTTCTCGTCCGTTTTCTTATGGATAACGGTGGCTTGTGTTGTGAGAAGGGTCAGGCAATCAGGGAAAAAATCTTAAGACGCATTTCTTCTAGATAATTAGCATCACGAACATGCCACTTGATTGAAAGGTTTAACATTTAGGAATCAGATATTTGATTTCTTGTGTATCTCTCTTTAGAGTGGCTATCATATCCGTGATTTTGCAGGAACCATGCCGTTTTTCTTTTGCGTTCTTATTTTTCTCTTTTATAAGGAATTGGCTGCAATTCAGCTACTGTCAAAATTTGTGGGGGATGATCTTGGAAAACAGTATATGGGACTCGTTTGTTGTCCCCTTCTTTTTGAAAGAACAATATAGTGTTGTTCAAAGTTTAGTCAGGTGTCTTGGGCTATTTCTCTTCTCTCTTTGTCTGGGGTTTCCCAATGTACCATCTATCAAGTCGGTGTATGAACAGCCCTGGTTCTTAAGGACGGTGATGATGTTTACATGTACTTCTGTTTAGTGGCTACTTTTCCAAGAAAAAGGGAAATTTCGTGTAGTGGTTGTTTTCTCAGAAGCTTTCTCAATATGCAGGTAGCTGTCGCACATACAATTGGGCATGTGGCTGCAACAGTGAGTATGTCGAAGGTAGCAGTATCATTTACGCACATCATCAAGAGTGCTGAACCAGCTTTCAGCGTGCTGGTTTCAAGGTTCCTTTTGGGAGAGACGTTTCCAGTGCCTGTTTACCTTTCCCTGGTCCCTATTATTGGTGGCTGTGGTTTGGCAGCCGTGACGGAACTTAACTTCAATATGACTGGTAAGAATTTTCTTAACTTTTCCAATTTTTAAAAAAATAAGTTTGGTATATAATGGCACCTTAGGAAAAGAAACCTAGCGTGTCATTTTACTGATTTATACGATTCTATGCATTCGGTTGTTTTTGGCAAAGAAATTAATTTTCAGGCCTGCCACAGATTTTAATGGTTTTTAGTCTTTTACTTTATAAAGTTGTTGGGGGAGGTTTTAACTCTATTCCCTTGGTGTCGGTGTTATGCATAGGATTTATGGGTGCAATGATCTCGAACATAGCTTTCGTGTTCAGAAATATTTTCTCCAAGAGAGGGATGAAGGGAACGTCTGTTAGCGGGATGAACTACTATGCTTGTCTCTCTATGCTTTCTCTACTGATTCTTACACCGTTCGCTATAGCCGTGGAGGGGCCCAAGATGTGGGCTACTGGTTGGGAAACTGCCATCCGTCAAATTGGTCCACACTTTGTCTGGTAAATACAAAAAGGCCTGAATTCTTTATTTTTAATTTGTATGAGCACACTTATTTATTAGTCGTCTTTATTTCTGTTCACAGTTCTCCATGTCTTGTGTTCTTTTTTATGTAAATAAATCACTAAGAGAACATATTTGATTGTTTTTTGTATATAAGTGCCTATTCATGAATTGAAGGGTGTCTTGTCATCAATTGTTGCTTTTTCTGGTTAAATGTTTCTTGTTTGGGGACTGGGGAGAGTTCGATCTTGTATTCCTTTCATAGATCTCCACGTGTCTGACCATTACTTATTAGTCATCATTATCGTGTGACTTTGCCGACCTTTTTGTCTTATCATCCACCTCTATGTGATCTGTCCGTGCCATCACCCTTCTCTATGTGATATGCATATCAGCATAGCCCGATGATTTTGATGGAAAAGCACTTGGGATAACTGTCTCAATCCATTACTTAAGCTTGCATAGAAGTGGAAGGGAAAAAATGGAGATCTAGTCAGCCGGAGTGGGATTGGTTATAATGTTTATGGAATTCTGACCTCTTGTAAGTCAGGCCCCTCCTTGGATCCTATTGCAAAAATATACACTCATTTTTTTCCATAAGTGCTTGCTTATGTTGCTGTACAAATCATATCAATAAGAAAAATACACAAATCCATATGTACAGTTGCATTAATTCACTGAATGTTATTCATCTTCTCAAGTATGATGAAGACTTCCACAATGATTCTCAGGTTATGGTGTTCCGTTTGTATCTTAAGATATTATATTAAGTTGGAGTCTTTCTTAACTGGCGGGAATCTTTTATAGTATTTTATGCTGTGGCTTTCATGAAAAAGACAACTCTTTGCTGACGCTGAGAACAGGAAGATGAATTGTTTGGACATAAGCTCGTATCTCGATCAAAAAATCTTTCATAATTTGTCATGCATCATTTTGATGAACGGTGTAAAAATGATATATTTGTGACCACTAGAGCCATCTGATTGGATTACGCCTCTCATTGTGAATTGCTCAGATTGGTTATATGATGTTTTTTGATGATCGGTTAACCACAGATCACAGAGGAGATATCTTGTGATCCAGGTAGCCTTAAATATTATAGTTTCAATGGAGTATATTTAGGCATGATGATGTTCTGTTATTGTTCATCCTCCATATAGTTTCACTTCATTACGTAGATGGATGTTTATTGTGCATTGATTTAATATTCTCGATACACGTGCATATTCCCCTCAAGATTGCTGATGGTAACTTGTTCGTCTTCGTTTTGATGGGATCAGGTGGGTCGCAGCTCAGAGTGTGTTCTATCACTTGTACAACCAGGTCTCATACATGTCGTTGGATGAGATATCGCCCTTGACATTCAGTATCGGCAACACCATGAAGAGGATCTCGGTTATTGTCTCCTCCATCATCATCTTCCATACCCCTGTGCGACCCATCAATGCCGCTGGTGCTGCCATTGCCATTCTTGGAACCTTCCTATACTCACAGGTAATATGTCCGAACTTTGGCATAGCCTTATGTTTGTTTCATCTTCCCCTGGTTAATATGTGAACCCGAATCACAAAGATTCTCTCTCTCTCTCTCTCATGTTCTATGATTATCTGATCTCTGGCAGGCAAAACAGTAAGGATGACGATGCATGCCTTCTTCCTCTGCCATGGGGAGATGTATCTTCTTCTTGGTGGAGGCGGGCTCTTGAGTGGAGCATCCGATTTTGTGTGGTTCATTCAACCGCTTTAGTTGATGTAGGATTTAGTTCTGTGCATGTAATTGTTCTTCCGTGTTTTAAGGGTACAAAGAGCAGGATATGTATGATGACTGATGAGGGTTCACAGCATCGTCCCGTGGGGTTTTAATGGCGAACAAGCGTATTATAAATTTGGAAGAATAAAATATTGGTTATAGACTCCTTGGGTTGAGAATATGATAATAAGTTTTGATGCAGCCTCCACGGCAAGTCTTGAGGGCACTATGTGTTTCCATTATTTATAAAATCCACTACAAGAATTTCAACATTTACTCCTAAACAATTTGTAGAAAAATTTATATATTTTATGTTTATGTTTCAATTACCTTGTGGGTACGCAGGTATTTGACATCGTATCAGACCGAGACCATAGGGGGTCTATTATTTAATAACTCGTATGATTAGCCGTACGGATATTCAAAAGGGACGGTTCATGACCGAGAGAGTATTTTTCAATGACTAGAACAAAAATTAGGATGCACCCTATGATACTTGTACAGAAGTCTTGAATCTACCATCTAGGATACATTGATAGTTTTGGTCTCTTAACTTCATAGACTGGGACTCGGTGAGACGCTTAGTTTTCACGAAAACAAGAATGTCTACGAAGTTTGTACCACCTATTTTCTCTAAAGTAAACCATGGGTTTGGTAACATATACCGTTTTTCAGGTATACTTAGAGCCCGAAGAATCTGGTAACATATACTGTCTTTTAGGTATACCCAGAATCTCGAAAGTTTTATATTTATGTTTTATTTAACAATTTTTTATAATCACGTGCGAACATATCGCACTACCAGGGGTCCGGTAACATATATCGTCTCTCAAGTATACCCAGAATCTCGCAAATTTCATAATTAGTGATACATTTTTATTTTTCAATTGTATTCATATACGAGCCTTCGCACCAAGGAGATTTTCAAAATTTCGAATCTGCAACTAGGTTTGAACACATGGTATGCATCTTACCAATTGAGGTGTCTCATAAGCACCAACCATATTTCTTGGAATTCGGCTTGACTCAGAGCTCACATTTAACCATTTGTTTTTTGAACTGGGGTGTACACATTCGTACCCCACGATTGATGCCATCCACGTGGTGTGTCTATGTAATATATTTTCTTTTCATAAATGCTCTTACCTTAGACTTGTGAACTCGTAGCAAGTCTCTTTATTATTATTATTATTATTATTATTATTATTATCGTTTTACCCCGCACATAGTGTATTTTTCAATTGGGCTCGGTCTGCAATGAGTCTTTGACATGTTGTCGCCTTGTGGCTGTTGCGACCAGGATAGTGTCCTACCAGTCACCCACGATCGGTGAGGAGTTGGACCCATTGATCAAGTTGCCACACTTGCACGGGTGCAGCCCCAGCTACCACCCGAAAAGGGAGTCGCTGAGCTGCAATGATTCCAGCGGTTCTGTGTCCTACTTTTCTTTTCTTTTTTCTTTTTTCTTTTTTTTTTGGGGGGGGGGGGGCTGCACTTCCGCAACACTATCCGGGCTTGCAATTCACTCAAGGCCAGCAGTGCCCTCAACACTTGTCGTGGAGGCTGCATCAAAATTTGCCATGTTACAAAACGGATCAGTTTCATGTGCCAAAAGCGTATATGCTTGGTAAACGCCCTGGATTTTTGGCAAAATAAAAGACGACCCTGTTTGAAAAAGATGAATAGGGGCAGCCTGCTCATTACCCGCAGTGGCATAGTCAAATGATTCTCTGTCATGGTTTGAAGCATGCTTCGTTATCGATCCAAAGCATTTCTCTAGTTGTGCACCTAACAAGTCTTCGTGGGTTAACGTGAAACCTTTTCCATAGGGATCAAAGATCTCAGGGGGCGTTTGTTTCATGCCTTTTCGTATGAAGGAAGCTCTCTTTTATGGGCCTCTTTTCTACAAAGGGAGAAGCAAAGCATGTCTATGAGGAATATATACAATAAAAACTGCTTTCCTGTTTAAGAGTTTATACCTCTTTTTGGGAATGCACTTTTTCTCTGAAAGCCTTTCAGGACCCGTTTGCATGTCACGAAAAAGGGGGGGATTTTTGCTAAAATGCATAGGCGGCCATGACATTTTTGCAAGACATTTCTGTAAGCCCACAATGCAACACAAACATGGGAGTTGCTTTCTGCACGAAAAACAACTTCCATTTTACATGTTGGACCCCCCCCCCCTTTCCACGGATTCAGTTCCTTTGGGGGAGTGGGAGTTTAACAAAAGTGGCTTTAGAGAAGGGTTAGCCAATGAAAATGGATCGGATCATTGAACCTGAACATGTGGGCTTGGTGCCTTTCATATGTTCCTTGAATGATATACAGGGCATGTTGGATGCAGATGGGCTAACAGGGTTGGAGGTAAACGCCTGAAGCCTCAATCTAGGAAATGTGGGGAAAAAATTGAAAGTTTCTGGGCCAAACCAATGTTTGATTATTGGTATTAGACAAAAATCAATTTTTAAAACCATTCAGAGAATCGGTCGATTTGGATTCAAACTGAAGCGGTCATTTTTTAGAAATTGATGAAGATATAAATCATATGATAAAAGATGGGTGGATGAAATGGAAAAGTGCAACTGGAGTGTTGTGCAATCGTAAAATGCCATTGCGGTTGAAGGGAAAGTTTTATAGAATGACTATTAGGCCCGCTTTATTATATGGTACGGAATGTTAGGCTGCCAAGAGACATCATATTCAAAAAATGAGTGTAGCTGAGATGTGTATGCTTAGATGGATGTGTGAAAATACAATAAAAGATAAGATTCAGAACAAGGAGATACGTAAGAAGGTAGGCGTTGCACTCATTGAAAATAAGATGAGAGAGAATCGTTTACGATCGTTTGGACATATTCAGCGAAGGCCTAATGATGCTCCAGTTAGAAGGATGGAGAAATGAGAAAATATATTAGTTAAAAGAGGTCGGGGGTAGGCCTAGGAAGACATGAATGGAGATGATAGAAAAAGATATGAATGCTTTGAACATCACCTCACCGAGGACATGGCATTGGATAAAAATGATTGGAGGAGAAGGATTCATGTGGAAGAATGATTTTCTTTTTTGGTTCATATCGCTGACCCCAATTGTTTTGGAATAAAGGCATAGTAGTTGTTGTTGTTGTTGTAATATAGAAAACATTAAAAAAATAAAAATATATTACAATGTAAAAAAATGTTAAATTGTTAAAAATTAGGTTTCAAACCCGAATCTGGCCATATGGAATCCATTTTGAGTAGTGAGGACCTGACCTGATCCGCTGTGGTGAGGAAGGGCTGGGTGGTTGCGCGTAGGAAAGCGATGTCAACTTCACGTGATTGGTGGGGTCTTAACGTAACTGTCTACTGCTGATGCCACCTAACTTTCTGGGCCTCGAAACGGGACAGGTCCCACAGGTTGCCTTTGCCTTTTCAGTGTTACCGGCCCTGGTGGTATCACTATCTCTATCTGTATCACCATCTCATGGTACGGTTACCGTAACTTCCAAATTGGGATCATGACAAACTCACGTGAAACTGTATTGCACAAATATTTGTGCATTAAGCAGCTGATCACCCTCCATCTTGGGAACAGGCCTGTCAGTTGTGGGGCCCAAGGCCCGATGGAGGGCGATCAGGTGGTTAATGCACAAAATATGTGCCAGGTAATTGCACCCTATCTGGACTCCAAACTCACATAGTAGTTTGGGTTGAGTCCGGGCTGCCAAACCATGAGAGTGTTGGATGAGACTTAATAAGGCTTCCCCTGGGGGTTGGGCTTTGTCCAACATAAACCTTGGCCTACTGGGTCTACCCAGGTGTTAGACTTAGGAGGGAGGCAGACGACATCCTACTTTTAAGTTGCTGGCAGGTGGAAATGGATTAATAATGACATTAATGGCGGGCCCAATCGTTATTAATGCAAAAGATTTATTTTATTTTTGGGAGTTGTCTTGCCTTTTAAGACACCAAATTTGAAAATTTTGGCCTCGTTTTCATCAACAAAGCAAATATTCAATATTCATTTCTTATCTCCCCATCGCTTCTGTGTGCCTATAGTCTTTATCTCGGACAAGGCATTAAGTATGAGCCTCTCGAAGCTTGAAAGGCTTAGGTGCCCTCTTGAATCCACTGAGCTTAACGAACCATTGAGCACATCTAAAAGCCCTAGGCCTTTTCATGAAATCAAATGCCATCATAAATTCATAGAGCAGGCGGACAAGAAAAGTCTTGGCTTTTTTTTTTTTTATGACTAAAGAAAACCCTGACAGTTAATGAGTCCGGCTTCATGTGAGGTCAAACTCCAGGTTGAAGACACAACCACCCAGCCTTACGTTCAGCTGGCAAACCCCTGAAATAGGGGTGTCAATGGGTTGGGTTTGACCCAAACCCGACACTTATCGTACCTTGTAGGGTTAGGGTTTGGTGATAAACAAGAAGGTACGATTAGAATTTGGGCCAGACATTAATATATGGAACAGGGTGTGGTTCGGGAAATTTCATACCAGACCTGAGCCCGACCCAAGTTCCAACTAAGATGGAAAAAAGATAAAAAAACATATTATTTTATTGAGTATGGTTCATGAAATCCTTATAGGATTCAGGTTTGGTTTCTCTTATGGTGAGTCTGATTAGACCTGGGTCTCGACCTGATACCGTCACGAAATCAGGTCTGGGTTTGGTTCCACCTGAATTCAAACCAAACCCTACCCAATGACACACTGTAAACACCTCAAATTTTTAGATCCTTTCTGGACAACCTTTTTCATGGATGACAGTCCCCTACAGGGCAATATTGAGTCTCACCCCTAGGTTTATCCCAATCTAAAGACCAGTATACCCTGTTCTGACAATAAAATTATCATTCGGCCCTTGAATCACCCTTAGCTTTTTTGTCAATCAGACCTAGCCAAGCTCATTTTAAGTTTAGAATAGTTAGAATGTCTGTCATTTCTAGCTTCTCTAAACTTACGATGAGTGAATTCTGATCATTTATGGCCATTTCAGCTAATTTAGCTCATTTCAGGCAAAATGAGCTCATTTTAGCTCGAATCTTAACCAAACTGTCCTCGAGTCAGTCAAATTCATTAGATCTCATCCTTGTGAGTCTAATCTAAGTTCACCAGGAGTTCGAACAACTGAGTTCTAGTTCAGTCACTTAAACCTTTGTTTCAGCTCATTTGAGCTCATTAGAGCTCAATTCAGTCCAAATTAAGCTAACTTCAGCTAGTTGAGCTAGTGTTTTGGCTTCGAATTTAGTTCACCTGAGTATAACTAGCTTTTGATTCAATTCATTTCAATCATATCCAGTTCAAACCAATTCTGTACCGTGTTTTTACCCCTACAGGGCAAAAACAAAAAAATACAAATTTCTTGAGGACACTGTTTTTAACATTTTTCTAAACTGAGATAAGTCCCAATTCAGAATCAGATCAATTTCTTCAACTGATATTTTATCAATATCCGAGATCCAATCTATTTCAATTCAAATAATGGATCCAATGTTGGATATGATATCTAATTTCATCCTAAACCTTAATTTTTTATCTGATTCATTCAGAAATCCATATCCAGAGTCAAATTCATTAATTGAACCTGGAATATTTCATCAGATATCTAGGATCCAATTAACCATTTTGGATCCATTTCAGTCTGAATCCACCTTATGATTCGTTCAGAAGGTTAACTGAATCAATTTCTGAACTCAGATTAATCTAATATCTGAGATTCAATTTTACTTCTTGGATTCTGATTAAGATCCAAGATCCAATTTCATCCTCTGAGTTGGATTCACGATCCAGATCCAAAATTCTAATTTTATTATGAAATTGGGGTTTTTTATTTTCAAATTCTTTAGAAATCCATATTCAGGGTTCGATTCCCATTCTTTTGAACTAATTTTCTTAAAATTGAGATCTAGATCCAATCCTTTTCAAAACTTTGGATCCAGATCCTTTTCAAAACTCAATTTTTATCCTAATTTCATAATTAGTTCTTGAATTTCAAATTCAAATCCACCATTTTACAAAAATCTTTTGAAAAATACCCTGGATCTAGTTGATAATTCAATCTGAATTTTGAAATGTCAAAATGGATCCAGATCCAGTTTTAAAATCCAATTTTTATTCAAAATCAATTTGGGAATTTCAAATTCAAAATCAGAATCCAATTTTTATCCCCCATTTCAAAAATATTCTTTGAATTTCAAAATTCAAAATTTGTATTTTTGCAAAAATTCTCAAAATTCAATCTGGATCCGATTTTAACCTAATTTGGATTTCCAAAATCAAAATTGGATTTTTGAATCCAATTATTTCCAAATTCCGCTTTTTATTTCTCACATTTTATTTCACTTTTCATCTTGATTTTTAAATAAAAAATAAAAAATGCATTTTCAAAGAAGGGGCGCCGCTTGTTATTTTCGAAATTCAAAATCAAAATCATTATGAATATACCTTTAAAAACTCATTTGTGCTTTTAAAAACCCACATGAGCATCACTTGCAAAGTGATGCCATGTGTCAAACTTTTAACTAAGTGCCCAAACTACCCATTTGAGAACTTTTGAAAAGACACACATGGGCACCCTCTTGCAAGAGGGTGCCATGTGTCAAAAATATTTTATAAAGGGCACTTTTGCCCATTTAACAAACAAGAAATCCTACATGGGGTTGGCACCAACCCCCCCCCCCCCCCCCCTTGCCACATCATCCTTAAGGGCTTGAAAATATCTTAAATGGGTTATGCTCTTATATAAAGCCCCCATGGGAGGCGAGTTTTTAAGAGAAGAAAAAGATCCCTCTCTCTCTCAAGCACTCCTCCTCCTTGACTCTTCTCTTGGTGGCTGAAGTGAAGAAGAAAAAAGGAGTTCCTCCAGCCCAAGGTAGGCCCCCTCTCTCCTCTTTTCTAATTCTTCTTTATCTTTTCAATTATTTTTTTTATTTCTCTCAAAATCCCCCCCACCTTCTTTGTCTTCTTTTCTTGCAATTTCCTTTCAATGAAGGACTTCTATTTTTTTTATATTTTAAGTCAAGACCTTGTCTGTTTGCAATTCTAAGCATTGCTCAGACTTAGTATCGACTTGTTGCATTTGTATCTCTTCAATGAGATATCATTTTCCAAATCTGTAAAAGAAAATTCTCCTTTATAGTGTCTAGTTTATGCATGCCAATTTTTTTAAAAAATATATTTTTTTTCATTGGCATTTAGATCAAAAACCATAACCCTGTCGATTTCCTTTCACAGGCTTTTTACAGGTTTTGACCCAATTTGTTTGGACTGGATCTCCCCAATGGAAAACATTTTCTAGATCTGTAAATTGAAAATTTCTTCTATAAATGCCTAGTTTGAATTTGCAAATTTTCAGTAATTTTTATGAAATTTTCATATCTGATTATTCTGATCGAAAATCAAAACCCTATCACTTTGCCTCATTAAGCATTTCTTAAATTTTATCTCAACTTGTTTGAAAATGTTCTCTCTAATGAAAAATCATTTTCGAAATCTGTAAAAATGGTTATTCTCTATTTTGTGTATATTTTATCC
This sequence comes from Nuphar pumila, assembly GCF_984573655.1. Classification (NCBI taxonomy): domain Eukaryota; kingdom Viridiplantae; phylum Streptophyta; class Magnoliopsida; order Nymphaeales; family Nymphaeaceae; genus Nuphar; species Nuphar pumila. Next base: position 746,832 of record NC_143250.1, on the reverse strand, counting down.
ATGTCAAATTTCATAAACTTTTATTCTGTTTTGATACTTTAAATATATAAAAAACCGAGACTAGTTGCAGAATTTCAATTTTTATAACAAGTTTAATTCCTAAGATGAAACAACGACATTCATGAAGTCACCATTTTCAAACCAGGATTGATTTTTCAATTCTGTAAATTGGAAATGTTTCATGGTTGAACTGAATAACTTTTACTATAAATTTAGAAGAAATTAAGACAATTTAGTCTCAGAAACACCAAAATTATATAAACTTATCTGTTAAAATTCAATTTCTTAATTTCCTAATTTATTTTTTTATTTTTTCAATCATATCTCAAGTTTTAAAAATGATTTTCAAAATCTGTAAAAAGGAAATGTTTCCCTGATGAGTTAGAAATTCATTGATTCATTTTCAGCTTAATTTGAGTTGTTCTAAACTTTCATTCATTCAAAATACTCTGACAGGGTCGTTTTACATATTCTCATTTTAAAAAATCTTGTTTTGATTGGATAAAAACCCCAAATTCAGGTTTTTCTCCAATCATTTTCTGCATTTTTTTATTCTAAAACACTTATAAGGTTATTAGGAACCTTCACATCAAATTTTATAATTTTCTAACATGTTTTCAGATTTTTTCTTATTTTTTAGGGCATAAAAAGGCTAATTTTGGATTTTCTTCATTTTTTCAATAATTGAAGAAGATCCATAAATGCCTACATTCAAACATTTTTTCTCATTTTGTAGAATTTTCTTTTCTCATTCTTTTTTTCAATTATTGTAATTCATTAAAAGGTTGTAATAATGCCATTAATGAGATTTTTTACTTTTATGCTTAGTTTAAAATGAATGAGTATATAAATCAATTCCATGTTAATTTCTTGCATTTTTTTTTAAATACACTATGAAAATACAAATAACATGTGCACCATCTAATAAAGAATAAATAACACTAAGAAAAGTTTGTATTTATAGCCTTAGTCGGAATATGAATAATACTTAAAGTTATTATTCTTTATTAAATAAAAATTTGACCTATACTTTTAGGTTATTTTTGAAAATCATCTTTTCTTTCAAAATTAATTCTCTCTTCTTCCTTTATATGAATTAAAATAAAGATTAATTCCAAATATATTTGTGGCACTAGCCATAAATATTTTAAAAATTAATTTTGTTTTAATTCTATAAAAGCACAAAATCCTTTTCTTTTTTTTTCTTTATTAGAATTTTAAATAAAGGTTAATTTAAAGTATATTTGTGTTCCTGGTCATGAATATATGAAAATTAATCTTATTTTAATTCTATAAAGTACAAAATTTTACTTGAAATTCAAATAATTTTTCAAAAGTAGCATATTCATCATCAAAGATAGAATTGCATCATTTTTTAATCATTCAAGTTATTTTCAAATTTTCAAGTGATTTTCGAAATGATTTTCAAGAACAATTTTCATAAAAAAATTCAAAGTCATTTTCGATTTTCATTATCAAATTCAAAGTTATTTGTAATTTCATTTTCAATTTTATTCATTTTCAAATCCTATTTCAAATATCTATTTTCAATTTCCAATTTCCAATTTTCAATTTTTATTCAATTCTAACTTTCTATTTTTGAATTTCAAATTTCAACTTTGAATTTCATTTCAATTTGAAGTATCAAATTCAATTTTTTATTGCTTTCAAATCCCAAATTTCAAATTTTATTTTTTAAATTTAAATATCGATTTCAAATTTTCTATTTTCAAATTTCAATCCTTAATTTTGAATTTTATTTCAATTCTCAACTTTAATTCCAAAATTAAATTTCGAACTTCATATGAATTTCCAAGTCTAAATTCCAATTTTATTTCAAAATTTTCAATTTCAATTTAACTTTCAAGATTCAATTACATTTTCAATTTCGAAACAAAGTTTAAACTTAATTTCTAATTTCAATTCTAAATTCTGATTTTCAATTTTAAATTCCAAATTCAATTTAAAAAAAAAACAATTTCTAAAGTTCAATTCTGATTTCAAGAATCAGTACCAATTTCAAAATCAAATTCAAAATTTTAATTTCAAACTCTGATTTCCATTTCAAAAGTCAATTTCAAATTTCAATTTAGAATCAAACTTAAACTCCAAGTTTGATTTTAAACTTCAATTTTAAACTTTAAAATTTCAATTCAATTTCATTTCAAATTCCAATTTCTCAATTCAAAATCGATTTTTGAACTTCAAAGTTATTTCTGAAAGGACATTTTCAAATTCATTTCAAAATCACTTGAAAAATCTAAATTTTTGACATATCTCTAAAAGCATACATATTTTCAAGTTCACATTTATAACACAAGCCTGATTCAATGTGTATTTAGGACTTAGAATAATTTCTTAGGCAAGTTTAGGCAAAGCAAATGCATAAATTCGATCCTTGGTTCAATTACTCTTGGTAAAGGTGCCAGAAACGGTTGAACCTCGTACCGACAAGCGAGCTCGGTCTCTTCCTTTTCTCGCATTTTCTAAAAATGAAGGCAAATAATTTTTCAATTTTTTTTCAAAAGGCCAAGTCAATCTTGCGAGAGTTTTTCTTTCCCTGAATAGAAAAAAGAAAAAAATTGCAACGATCACACACACCTACCATGAAAGCATAGTCTTTGAAAACAATGAATTCACAGATAGCAAACCGGAATATAAGATGTGCCGTGCTTGGTGCCCAAAGAAAGATCAGAACCTTTACAGGCTCGTTCGTTTAGTAAACAGAATAGAACCATCAAAATCAAGCTCAACACCCTTTGAGCTTAACAATGCCAAAAATGAAACGAAAATGCTTGATAAGCATGGGGACGCATGCATCCTAACCATCACATTCAGACCCCAAAAAGCGAGAAACAGCTGGGTTCTGGTTACATGGAATAGTGGAACCTCCCCAACTGTTTCCAACAGTGTTGAAATATTCCACATGATATGATTTTTCCAATCGTACCTTAGAAAATTTTCACATCTAAAGGCCATCTCAAAGCCCGGTAATTTTCTCCACCAAGCGAACCATGCTTTTCCTCTTTGCAACAAACATTCCAAAAAAAAATTCAAGGGAATGTTTTTCATGTTAGCGTTGCACACATTCTCAAGATCAGAGCACGTCAATCTCTTGTTTTAAGGTGACAGCTTTAAATTCTCTGTAAGGGTGTGTTTGAAAAGTGGAAAAAATGATTCATTTTCATGTAAAAATGAACACTTTGTTATGTAACACGATCTCTAAACCGTCTATTTTGCTAAAGTCAATGAGAAAATAGATCCGTAGTCAAAAGTGACTTTTATGTTTGAAGTCACACCTGACAGTCTGACACCTCCCTCCCCTTAAGTGACTTAATTCTTATGTAAATATTTTTCACAAAAAATGGTCTTAGTCCCTCTGTCTCTCTCATGTAACATTTTTTATACATCTAGATTGGATCTGATCTTAAAATATCAAAACAAAGATTGAGATCCAGCTTATTCGAGTTTGGATGTAAAATCCAGTCTAATTCATGGAAGGTTTGGAACTCGTTGAAGCCAACTCTCCATCTTAGAAAATAAACATGAGAAATTGAATCACCTTCTGCTTCATAAAATGGAAAACAAACATAAGTAATTAATTCATAGGATTCAAAATAATATCATCCGTTTTCCTATGGGATTCACGTGTGAAAATGAAACCATCCTTGCAAATGTGCCCTAAAGAATTATAACGGAAAATAGAAAAATAAATAAAAGAGATACCATCCCATAAAAAAATGAAAAATGAATCTCAAGCATATATCGCAAAACCGGTTTGGCATCCACACAAGCCCATAGTTACATATACAGCCAAACATACTTGTAACGTTTTAGAGGACGCATTACCAAAGGAGATCTAACCATGGGTGAAGGACAAGGACACTCAACTTGAATCAGACGACCATGTCAACTGTTTAGCACTTTATTTATAAATGCCAAATATATATTTCAGCTCAATGGCCACATAACTACTACTAAAACCAATAGAGGTTCAAATCAACAAAATATCAAAATCAAACACAAGACTGATGACATTTCTTGCACCAGATGAAGAATCCAGGATGATATGGCAATTGGCCAAATATCACACAGTAAGATACTTGGTCACCGTCTGAACATCCTTGTCACCACGGCCGCTGCAGTTAACCACCACTCTTGCTCCATCGGTAAGTGTAGGACAAAGCTTTTCCAAATAAGCCAGAGCATGAGAAGTCTCAAGAGCTGGAATGATGCCCTCCAGTCGAGATAATCGTTGGAATGCTGCAATTTGAGGATCATTAAAAACAGAAATCTTCATAATCATCAAATAGACGTTAAAAAACTCTTCACGCACACCTTAAAGGTAGATTAGCAAGTGAATCATCAAGGAAATTTTACCACTTCATGTCACATCATGACATGCATTTTACATTGAATTATGTTTCTAGGAAGTTGGCGAACCTTGAGAGTATGAAGCATAGGATATGTCATTCATATAAGACAGCTAGAGTATCTCATCATATCAGTGGTTGGCAGATCTGCCAAGGGATAAGCATTGATGTTTAACAAATATAACACGAATCTGCCATCATCCCATTCTGGTCCAACCAAACATGAGCTGAGAATATCAAACTGGATCAAGACGAGACTTATTGATACAACCAGGCTAGTAATCATCAGGTTTGCACTGTTACGGGATTTGGGTCTCTCTTTTAGGTTGGCTTGGATCTGAGTGGACTAAATTGCTTCAATTTTGAATTTGGTGATGTCCAATTTTTTGGTTATGCAAATGCCTGAGGATCAACATTTAATTCATCATTCATGCATGTTTTTGCCTGTCAGCAGAATACCATGCCATCCAATCAGGATTTATATGAGCATTTGGAAACGGAATGCAGGTGCTGCGTTTCACAATGCTAAATTGTATTGTCAGTCCAAACAGGAACAACCAGTCAAGTCATTGTTATTCATTGGGTGCCAACCTATGTCACACGGACTTGGCTCCAAGGTCGACGCACCCGCATCGACACGGGTGCGGCTCGGACTCGGTCAACCCGACCCTGGGTGCGGTCAACGCACCCAGGGTCATTTTGGTCCATTTTTTTTGTTTTTTTGTTTATTTTCTGGGCTACAGAATTTAAAAAAAAAATCTTAGGGATGGGGGGCTGCCCCCCTATAACCCCCCGCCAGGGGCGGCCCCCTTGACCGCTGACCTGTGCAGCAGGACCCGTGCCGGGGAACCCCCCCCCCCCCTTTAAGGAAAAAAACCCTGAATCAGGCTTCACAACTCATCATCAGTCCCCTAATGGGCACAACTTTGACCGAGTCTCTCTCTCTCTCTCTCTCTCTCTCTCTCTCTATATATATATATATATATATATATATATATATATATATATATATATATATATATATATATAGCCGAGTCCCCGTGTCCAAAATTTTTGAAATTGCGCCGCACCCGCACCCATGTGACATAGGTGCCAACACAATAGATGAAGCCCCAGCTTATGTTTGGTTCTTTTAATATGAGTGACATTTTCTTATAGCAGATAGATTTATCAGCAGGAAGTTCTCTTTATTGCAAAAGGCGATTTATGTACAAGCTAATGTTACAGCAACTTCAGTCACTAAGATAAAGAGGAAAGATGTGGCACGCTAACCAGCTGGACCCACAAGAACATTGATGAAAACAGTAAATTGGATTACAGAAATACCAAGACGACCAACTAAGTCCTCATATTGCATTTTCCACCTAGTAATGGGGTCTGACAAAACCATTTAAAACTTAAAAGGAGAACCGAGAAAAGCACCAAAGTACATGGGTTCCATATGAAACAAGTGTACCAGATAGCACTATTAGACAGGAGGATAGATCCCAACCTTCACTCCTGTATGAAATAGAATGAAATCTATGTCACATGGGTGCGGGGATTCGGCACTTCCAAAAAACCCGGGTGCAGCAGGGGCAAAAATGTAATATATATATATAAGGGGGGTCCGGGGGTTCCCCCCGGCGCGGTCAGCGGGCGGGGGGGGGGGGTGGGGGGGGGGTATAGGGGGGCAGTGCCCCCCCCCCCAAGATTTTTTTTTTAAATTCCGCAGCCCATTTCATAGGGCATATTTAAAAAAAAATCCAAAAAATGGACTGAAATGACCCTGGGTGCAGTCAACGCACCCAGGGTCGGGTTGACCGCACCCAGTGCCGCACCCACACCCGCGTCGACGTGGGTGCGGCACCCTGCTAGCTGAATCCCTGTTACATAGAATGAAATATTTCATTCATTTTTCACAAACTGAAATACACGACATGATACACAAGAAAATATGTCATTCACTGTTACTAAAATATTGAAAATTTGGTACTTCATTATTAAATCATTGTTTCAAAACTGAAAGCCAGTAACCCATTCCTGAACCCAACAGCAATTTATCTGGTTAATTGCACATTTTAAAAGCACAAGTCCAACATCACACCTCAAATTGGGCAAAAAATGAAGTACAAACAACATAAAAGCATGTTTTTTGTCGAATTAAATGACAAATTCATTATGAAGAGCATGAAAGAAAATATATTTTGTAGACAGCTAGATATTTTGAAAAAGATTCTTACCATCCAATGCCTCTTGATCGGTAACACTATAATACTCAGCTCGTCCAATGTCCTTCAAATAACTATGCTCTGGTCCAACCCCTGGGTAATCCAATCTGCACATATGCATGAAATCGGATAGGACATAATCAATGTAGAAACAAATAAATTATATGAAGAGGGCTATAAATATGTCTCAATGACAAATTCTTAAAACTTCCGATACCCACCCAGCACTGATAGAATGTGGCTCAATAATTTGGCCCTCCTCATCCTGTAACAAATAGCACATTGCACCGTGCAGAACACCAATTTCTCCTTTTGTCAGGGTTGCAGCATGCTTACCACTATCTAATCCAAACCCTGCAGCCTCCACACCTATAAGCCTTACACCAGGATCCTCGATAAACTCATGAAAAAGACCCATTGCATTTGAGCCACCACCAACACAAGCAACAAGAACATCAGGCCTTCCACCCCATTTCTCCATAGCCTGTCTTCTTGTTTCTTTGCCAATGACTGCATGGAACTCGCGCACCATCATGGGATATGGATGTGGCCCCGCAACTGATCCTAAAATATAATGTGTAGTTTCTACATTGGTTACCCAGTCCCTTATAGCCTCTGAAGTGGCATCCTTTAAGGTGGCTGTTCCAGAATGGACAGCTCTTACCTGCACAAGAAATTCAGAACAGCAACATGTTCACCAATCGAAAGCAAGAAAATGGATGCAAGAAACAGTTCTTACCTGCACAAGAAATTCAGAACAGCAACATGTTCACCAATCGAAAGCAAGAAAATGGATGCAAGAAACAGTTTTCACCACCAGAACCTTTGGTAAGTCCATGCAGTTAGATGAATTGACTCTAGTTTTGCAGTGTAGTACCAAGTCAACTCTCAAACAATCAGTTTTTCTTCCTCACAAATTGACCGATTAGTCTAAGAACATCACAGACCATGTTTGAAAATTCATCATGAATTAGATGCTTTTCTGGAAACTAAGGCATCTGTTTCATAGCCATAAGGGTCCAGGATTGCAGCTTATCGGACACCAGGTGCACAGGGATCCCAAGGATAGGATCATTGCATACTTTCTGAACGATGAACCACATACAGATGATTCCCATAAAGTGGAAGACACAACTGACGTAACAAGCTACGAGACATTTTCAAAGCATATGTGACAACAATAAAGTCATTTGAAGGAAGTCACATGGAACACAGAGAAAAAAAAAAGATGACATGGTGTGAGTGGTATATGACAAGTTGATGGCATCATACAGTTAATAGCCAGATAATTTTGCAAGTTGTATGCCAATATAAGGATCAAATACGCAGATCTAATAAATCCCACGAATTTAACTCTTTCTTTTTCCTACTTATTATCTCATTTTTATGAGAAGATTTCAGGTATGCACCTCATATGATACTAATTAGGCTTATCAGCATTACAACAACAGATAGGACTATATGCCCTCACACAGAGCAATGTTATCTAGCATGTATATCATGCCAAAGCAAGTTATCACTAACATTACATTCTCAGAAAGAAAATTCATCCAGCATATGCACATCCTGCTGCTGCAAAGTATCAGTAGCATGCCAGTTTCATTATATGAGGCTTTCAACTTCGTTGTGGAAGCAGTCAGTTATACATCAGTTCATGCTGTAAAAATATGGGAATCATGTTTCATGTAAGCATGGACAAAGAAGCAGACACGGATGAACAAAATCTTGATGGAGACCCTCTGCAGCACGCAAATCACATTACCAAGCATCAAATAAGGACATAATGAAAGAAGGGTTTTTTTTCCCCCTTTTACAGATGAGATGCAGCAGCATATAATCCAGAATATCATAAAAAATCCAATTATAAATGCCTTTGAAGAAGGTGAAGAAGACTGTACATCCTATTACATGGAAAGCTAACCTCAGCCCCAAGAAGGCGCATTCTGAATACGTTGAGCGCTTGACGCTCCATATCTTGTGCACCCATGTAAACGACGCAATCCAGGCCGAACCTTGCACACACGGTTGCAGTAGCAACTCCATGCTGTCCAGCTCCAGTTTCGGCAATTATACGTTTCTTACCCAGCCGCTTAGCAAGCAGCGCTTGGGCAACAGCATTATTGATCTTGTGAGCACCAGTATGGTTCAGATCCTCCCTTTTCAGGTATATCTGTGGCCCTGTGCCATCGCTGCGCTTGTAATGATTGGAAAGCCGCTCGGCAAAATAAAGTGGAGACTCACGGCCAACATAGTCTTTCAAGATTCCATCCAATTCTCTCTACAGAATCACCAACAAATGAAATCCCATCATAAAGATTTCAACAGGAAAAAATGAAAAAATTCAAAAGCAGCAAAAGTTTTTATATGCATTCTCGTCCTATGTAAGTCATTCAGCTAGTCTCTGCACAGGAGACATTCTTCTGGTAAGGGATATGACTGTATGTAGTACCATCCACCAGGTTTCAGTTCAGATATAAACAGAAAAACTACAAAAACATGGTCGAGTCTCCATGCAACAAAAACAGAAAGATTTCGCAAGAGTCTATCCCATATAGAGGGGATTATTAGAGAGTTTCAGAAGGAGGTTTTAGATTAGTCTGTCTTTGGTAATAGACCTGCAAGTCTGAGGAACGATCTTCCTTGCATCAGAGACCCCGAAAGTTCGTTATTCGTACGTTTCGATTTAATCACGCAACAAAAAAGTTTTTTTTTTTTTCAAAACGTTTAGACTGCACAAGAAATCAAATCGCATTCACTTGTTAGTGGGATAAGCAGCATCAGAAGCAATCGATCACAAACCTGAATTCAAAAATGAAAAAGAAAGGAAAACAAATTCGGTTTACGAGACCGAATGAAAAGAGAAACCTAACTCCCAAATCAAGAGAAATTTCCGAAAGGAGAAAAGAGAGAGAGGAAGAGCAGAACCTGGAAATCATCGTCGGAAGCGAGCGATCGGAACGCCGACTCGAGCTCCGTCAGGGCGTGCATGAGCGTCTCCGGGACGTACTTGCCCCCGAACCTCCCGAACCTCCCGAACGCGTCGGGCCTCTGAGAAACCCTAACCCCTTCCATCGCGACCTCGGCCCTCTCCTTGGCGATGGTGCAGACGCAGGCCCCAGAGGGCTTCCGGGAGGCCCTCACCTTCGGAAAGCTAGGGTTTTGCAGGACTCGACAGCCGAGGAAGGACGAGGAAGATGACGAGGGCCTCTGCAGCAGAGGACTGAGGGTGTTTGTGCAATTCGGGAGCGTGGAGGTGGCCATTCTGTAAAATATGGGACGGTTTTGGGGGGTGAGGGTAAAGGAGAAGGGAAGGAGAGTTTTGCTTTATAGGAAACCAAAAGGGTGCTAAAATAACAGGAAAGTCCCCCAACCAATGAATCTAATTTGATTCCTTACCACGTAGGCCTCCAACGTTGAGGGACAGTTTTGGAATTTCGTCTGTGGGGCTCATGTAACCACGACACTTCCAATGCAACGCAAGACCTCCTGCAAATGCAGTAAAGTAAAGACAGCTATGTGGATTGGGATTTCACAGAGCTGTCACGGTCATAGTATATACAACCACTATCATCATCACGACAGGTGAATGCAGTGGGTAATGCCAATTGTAAGTCCGAAGAGCCTTCAAGACCATATGAACGGGTGTGTCGCCTTTCTATAACAAGAGCACAAGCAATTAAGTTGATATAATCAGTTATGCATTCGAATAAGCATCATACATTTTAGAATAAGCATCGAGTTTCGAAGATGTATTGAACTAGAAGTATATTATATTTTAGCACTTACAAGCACTGTGCACTTTCGTACCCTCATTACGATGGAGAAGACCTTTTAGCTTTTTAAACTTAAGACTCAATGAAACTCTCTATCTAAAAAAATCATTGTCACTCGACATATACTCACCAAACTTCTCAAAAAGATGTAAAGTTGGGCGGCAAGATGAGCAATTAGAGTGAGTCCTGCACATGCCTGCTAATGCTCATAAAAAATTTGCATACTCGTGAGTACCTTCATGCACTCTGATGTGCTACTCATGAGATATACGGGTTACCCATTCTGGACTGCACGATGATGCACCAATGCAAGTCAAGAGAAAGGTTCCCTATATAAGTGTTAGGGGCGTTGACTCTCACCAATAGAAAGAACTCTAATATCTCTTAAAAATATATCGTTTTTATTTTCAATAGAGTTTTCAAACATAGATTTTGTATTTCGTCAAAACGATCACACCGGAGTCTTTGTCACATATGAATGTGTCGACAATATTTTGATCTTCGCTCGATGGTTAAAGAAGGTTATCCGAGTAAGAAGATGGTTGCAATGTAGGACGTGTGGCCTCCGAAGGCCCCAATGCCATGAGTGAACTGCATGCTTTGCCTCGAGCAAAAAGAGTGTACCTCTCATGCACATAAGATAAATAAGACTTGATGCCTATGCGCCAGTCATGCAAAGTGAGTGCACGATCAAACCATAAAGTGAATGACATACTTGTGACAATCACGTGTGTGCAAACTCCGATCACACAAGTGAAAGGTGTCTGAAGGCCGTAGGAATCGACCAATAAATGTGTAGAGAGGGCACAAAACAAGAAGAGTGCACACAAGGTGTGCCTAACTACCGGGAATCCTCAATATTGTCGATGGATCTCTTACAAGCGTACCCTTAGCATGCATCTAACATGGCATTGGTCTAAGCATGCATTGAAACATTATACACACGAGAGATCCAACCATTTAGAAATAGTCATGAAGGTTCGGCAAGCACCTGTGTGGTTGTAAGATGATCTTCAACATGAACATGCAATCGTTTGATCAACCCGATGCGAAATAACTCCTTAGGTAAAGAAGCCTCTAAACCACAAGGATGCTCCCAAAACTTGTTGGGCATGCTTCGATTCCATGTTCACCCTCAATCAAGCGTTGAAGGTGGCCCAAGTAGACCCAAATGCTCAAAGCACTAAGGTGAGTTTAATGGGGATTGGAAAGTATCTCAATTCCCGATTCAAGTTAACTGTAGAAGAGAAAGAGAGAAATTAAGATCCTAATTTTCTAACTGGTATCTAAGCTCAAAAGTGAGTTCAAGAGTAAAACTAACACCTAAACATCGTGGTTGAGAAGAAAACCATTCTAGCCTACCAAAATAACTAATCATGGGAGGTATGTCGACTAGACAACCTCTTAGTCCTCATTAGAGGCTGATGTGGCATGGTGGGTCCCTCAAGGATGAGGTGGTTGAATCAGTGGGCCTTAATGGGTGCAGATGTGGTCGTCTCCCAAAAATGGGTGGTCTCCCTCTCTTGCGCATAATGATGAGGCCAAGTGGGTTTGGTGCAGGTGCGCTTAGGTCATGCTCTCAATTGCAGTGGCTTCTAGGTTGGGTGTGCACGCATTGAGGTTTTTCTTTGCACGGATCTGTCAAGTGAACACATTACTAGCGAGCTCGTGCTCAACTAGTTTAAGCTCGATTCAAACTTGTTAGAAAAATAAATGAGTCGAGCTTAAACAAGATTTTAGGCTCTATACATGTAAACACACCGAGCTTGAATAGGTTGTCCAACTCAAATAAGCTCGATTCACATAATTATATAAAATATATATTATATATATTGGCTCATCCTACTTCATCTTAGGATTAGTTACTGTGCCAGTCAGCCTGCTATCGCATATCTAGAATTATCGCACATGTCAGCCTCTACTTTATCTGAGGGTTAGTTATTGTGCCTGCCAGCCTACTATCACATATCTAGAATTATCACATAGGCCAGCCTCTACTTTATCTCAGGATCAATTACTGTGCCAGCCAACCTACTATCGCATATCCGGAATTATCACATAGGTCAGCCTCATTTGCACATATCTGTCACCAACGTTTGTTGTATTTTTTATTATTATCTTTTACTATGACTGTGTAACCACCTCTTATAAACTTTTATATTTGCTGAATTCATCAATGAATGCATCAATAAATTTTTGAGCAATCTCATGTTTCATAGGGTATCAAAGCCTGAAGGATCTATTTGATCTCGTTCCCCTGTTGTTGAGCCAAATCATCATTTTTTTAGCAACAACTTTCATTGGTGAATCTGCCACTCTATTTGCTCTACTTAGATACATAAAGTCGATCCTGCATTTTTTTATGGCTGATCAAGTTTCTCATTTTGAAACGTGAGCTGATGTCATGTCACCATATTTGTTGCATCATTCTGACAACCCTTGAGTTGTGCTCATTTTTTGTGTACTAACAGGTGACAATTACTCAACTTGGCGGCATGCTATGCAAATGGTTTTGAGTGCCAAGCATAACTTTGTGTTTGTTGATGGCTCTCTTCCAAAGCCAACAAGTTCATCTTCTAATTTTTCGGCCGGGTGCCGATGCAAAGATATGGTCATGTATTGGCTTCTCAATGCTCTTTCTAATGACATCGCTAATAGTATCATTCATGCGAACATATCTTAGGATGCTTGGGTGGATTTAAAAGAATGTTTCTCTCAAAGAAATGTTACTCGTATTTACCAATTAAAGAAACTCATCTTCAATCATTGCTAGGAACAGAGTTCCCTCATTGCTTATTTCACCACCCTCAAATCATTCTGAGACGAACTCAATTTGTATTCCTCTCTTTCAACATGCATGTGTGGTGCATTCAAAGACTTTAATACTTGTCTTGAACGAGAGAAAAATTATCAATTTCTCATGGGATTAAATGAAACTTTCGCTGCAATCTGAAGTCACATTTTGACTATCGAACCTCTTTCGAACATTAGCAAAGTCTACTCCATGCTTCTTCAAGAAGAAACTCAGTGACTTCTCATGACATTTAGTGGTGGCACTAATGATAATCTTGCACTTTCGACGAAATATCATCAGTCATGTTTGACAGTTAATGGCTTTTCCACCAAAAGCAATAAGCCCCGACCAAAGTGTGACTATTGTGGGCTATTAAGCCACGTCAAGAATCATTGTTATTCACTTCATGGTTACCCACCACATCATTCAAAAGTGAATTTCAAAAATAAAAATCATAGATCGGCCAATGCAACCTCTTAGCAAGAGCATGCACCACTTCTCAATCTACCTGAATTTAAATTCACTTCTATTCTTTCAAAGCTTACGAAAGATCAACTTAGACAAAACGCTTATTGGCTTAATGTTGATGCAAAACCAGCCTTCGCAAACTTGGCAGTTTATTCATCTTTCCATTCATTTTTCTCTAGGTCATTGACACAGAAGCTTCACATCACATGACATCCCATCTTCAAATTCTTTCCAATATTAAGGTTTTATCTAAACCATGTCTTATCTAAACTACATCTAATCAGCCTCCCAAATGGTGAAAAAAATATCATTACCCATATGGGTAGCATCAACCGTTATCTCCATCTTAATCTTGTTGATGTTTTCTATGTACCTAATTTTCACTACAATCTTTTATCTATCCCAAAGCTAGTATCTTCTATTCCTTGCATAGTTACTTTCTTTTTCTCTTTTTGTCTTTTTAAGACCCTTTAAAGAGGATGGTGATTGGAGTGGGTAGACTATTTGATGGCCTCTATCATCTCATCCTTCCCATCACCCATCATGCTTTGACAGTTTCTACGCCAAATAAAGGCATCCTTTGGCATATGCGTTTGGGTCATTCCTCACGTGATCAGAGTTTTTTATTAAATAAATTTATCTAAGATTTTGTTCTTGATTCCAAACATGTTTGTGATGTTTGTCATCATGCTAAGCAAACATGTTTTCCATTTCCAATTAGTTTAAGTCAACATGCTCACCCCTTTGAGCGTGTCCATTGTGATATTTGGGGTCCCTACAATACGATATCTCATTCGGGTGCTCATTTTTTTCTTATCATTGTTGATGACTTTTCTCGTTGCACCTGGGTTTTTTAATGAGATATAAATCAAAAACTTTTTATTGTTTTCAACGATTTTGCACTTTAGTTTATAATTTCTTTCAAACCTCAATAAAATGCCTTCATAGTGATTATAGAACTGAATTTACTTCTCATTGTTTTCAAAATTTTCTCTATCAAAATGGCATCAACCATCAAAAATCCCATGTCGGGACACCTCAAAAAAATGGGTGGGTTGAACGTAAGCATAGACACCTCTTAGAAGTGGCCAGAGCTTTACATTTTCAGTCCCATCTTCTTACTTCTTTTTGGGGTGAATGCACTCTCACCGCCGCTTACTTGATCAATCGCCTCATATCTCCACTTTTGAACAATAAAACACCCTATGAATTATTTTTTGAAAATAAACCCCAATACCATCATTTACGGGTGTTCGGATGTCTATGTTTTGCAAAAAATATCAATGCACACCAAAATAATTTTTTCTCTCGCACCAGGCACTACTTATTTGTTGGATATCCAGTTGACCAAAAAGGCTATCAACTTTTTTTTATCTTAAGACAAAACAATTATTCGTTAGTCTCGAAGCCATTTTTTATGAAAAAGTTTTTCCTCTCCAAGGCCACGTTGAAACCAATGACATATCTATTGTTATGCCACTTCCATTACTTGACACTGATGATCTGAATCTAGCCATTATACCTTTGGACCCACCTCCCAATCCCCATGGACAATTCGTCTACACATCATGATCCGGATATGGCCGATTCACCACCCATACAATGATCTCAACGAGTTCGCTCTACACCATCTTACCTTAAAGATTATGTCAGCTTGACTCTCACACCGGAATCACATAGTCTATCACCCACTTTGAGACCCGTTTCTTCCAAGTGTCGATATCTCATTGACGTTTTTTAACACTTTCATTCTCTATCCCATGTTGCTCTCCTTTCATCTCTTCTTTTCAATGAAGAACCTAGACATTTTGGCGAGGCAGTTAAATATCCGCATTGGCGCGAGGGTATGTCCAATGAAATCTATGCTCTGTAAGATAATCACACCTGGTCCATCGTTACATTACCCATTGACAAACACCCTATTGGTTGTCATTGGGTGTACAAGGTCAAACACCGAGTAGAAGGATCTATTGAGGGCTATAAAGCATGACTTGTGGCAAAAGAGTACACGCAAATTGAAGGGTTTAACTATCATGAGATGTTTGCACCGATAGCCAAACTTACTACCGTTCGGTGCCTAGTCTTCTTGGCAGCTATGAAAGGTTGGTTTCTCTATCAGTTTGATGTCAGTAATGCATTCTTACATGAAGAGGTCCCTCTTGGTTTTCGTGTACAAGTTCAAAATCAAGTATATAAACTCCATAAATTCATTTATGGATTGAAGCAATCCTCATGCAATTGGTTTATGAAGCTTACCTCTGGTCTTAAGAATGCTCACTTCACTCCATCAAAAGTTGACTACACTTTATTTACGCGGAAAACATCAAATAGTTTCATTCTTATTCTCATTTATGTTGATGATATTATTATCGTTAGTGATAATGATTTGATGATTACCCATATCAAGAACTTTTTGCATACACATTTTCATCTTAATGACCTGGGTGCACTTACGTGCTTTCTTGGCATCGAGGTCACATGTATTCCCTCTAGAATTTTTCTTACTCAACAAAAATATGTCCTGGATATTCTATCTAATGCCAATCTACGTGGGGCAAAGCCCATTGAATTCCCTATGGATCAAAAGTGTCGACTTACACCTGATGATGGCGAACCATTATCGGATCCAACTCCATATCGCCGTCTAGTCAAGCGACTTATTTATTTAACTGTGACACAACTAGATATTGTCTATCAAGTCCAACTGTTAAGTCAATTCATGCAAGCCCCACAGACTACAAATCAAGACGTCACTTTCAGAGTCCTTTGCTATTTAAAGTCCTCACCAGCAAAAGAAATTTTTATGCAGTCAAGCAACAATTTCCAATTATCGGCTTATTGTGATTCAAACTGGGCTACTTTCCCCACGACCCATCGTTCAGTCACTGGATACCTCACCTTTCTAGATCAGAATCCCCTATCATGGTGGTCTAAAAAGTGAAACATAGTCTCTAGATCCTTTGCCGAATCAGAGTATCGAGCTATGGCTATAGCCACTTGTGAGCTCATTTGGTTACGTGTGTTACTTTAAGATCTTGGTTTTTCACACACAGAGCCCATGATGCTCCATTGTGACAATCAATCTGCCCTTCACATCGTTGTGAATCCTATTTTTCATGAACGCACTAAACACATTGAAGTGAATTGCTTTTTTATTTGTGAAAAATTACATAATGGATTGATATAATGTTTTTACTCAAAACCAGCTCGCCGATGTGTTCACTAAACCCCTTGGGAGAGACCGCTTTCACGAACTCATTTTCAAGTTGGGCGTCATACACCTCTACTTTATCTCAAGATTAGTTACTGTGCCAGCCAGTCTGCTATCGCATATTCAAAATTATCGCACATGTCAACCTCTACTTTACCTCAGGATCAGTTACTGTGCCAGCAAGCCTGCTATCACATAGGTCAGCCTCATTTGCGCATATCTGTCACCAAAGTTTGTTGTATTTTTTATTTTTATCTTTTATTATGTCTGTATAACCACCTCTTGTAAACTTTTATATTTGCCAAATTCATCAATAAATGCTTCAATGAATTTATGAGAAATCTTTATGAGGAATCTCATATTTCAAAATATATCTATATATTTTATTCATAGTATTCTCACATCACAAAAATATGTCTTACTCTAGCTGGTGAGTCTTTGGTCCTCTATGGAAGTGGCATGCGTTTAAATCTCACGTTTTCTTTCCTTTCAAAAAAATATTTTACACAAAATTTAAAAACATTTTAAAATTAAAAGTGCAGCTTGAGCCGAGCATATCCCAGGCAAAGGTTGTTCAAAATAGGCTGAAGCTCGAGCCAAGCCAGCCCAAACCCGGCTCATGTGCATCCCTACGTGAGAGTATAGTGGTGATAGATTATAATGTTATATACGATATGATATAATAATTGCTCTCTACGTGACAAGCTCTTGTAACAGTCTTTTTGGCGTATCTCCATCGTACATTCAATCTTAACAGTCCAATTAAGAGTAAGGATTAGTGAACATTATTATTATTATTATTATTATTTTGATACTTATACAGAGAAACTGCCCCCAAGATTAAAGACTTAGCCAAGATGGCTTTGCCTGACAGCTTAAAACTCCGCGAGCTTACCTCTTGCCCTCAGAGAATCGCCAAGCTTCCGGTTGCACAGGAAATGACACCCATGAGATTTGAACTTAGACTGCCTGCCTAACGGCCTAGGCGCCCATGCCACTAGGCCAAACCCCCTTGGGGTTGGGGAACATTATCACTTGAATGCAGACTAAACATAGGTCAAGCTAGGATCTTTTTATCATCCTTAAAAAAAAAAAAAACTTGTCTTATTAAGGCAATGAAACAAAAAAGCAGCTTCAAAGTTCAAAGAATATTGTATGAGTCCGCTACCAGAGCTGAGATAGGTCTTTAACTTAGAACTTTTCCAAATTAAAAAGAAGAAATGACAGGCTCAGGGAAAATGCAACAACCCATCACAGGGAAAATGCAACTAAAAGACCTCACAAGCAGAAACTTGTCCAAGAACATATGATAAAGAAAAACAAACTGCATGAAAATTGAAATGAACATCTTAGGCCCTCTTTTTCTTAGCTTTGGTGGTGGAGGCTCTGATGGTGGTGGGTTCAGCAGAGACGAGCCCACGAGCGATGGCCAAGAGCGCAAAACCCACGAATGGGTAATACAACTTGAGAAGCATCTCTGATGCCCTGCCTGAGAAAACCAATTCCCCCATGATTGCTCCCTGCAAATTGGGATTACAAGAAAAATCTCAATAAACTATTTTATTTAGAAGTGAGGTCACTTTTTATGCAGCTCCGCTGATGATGACCATCCATCTCAACATTTCTCAAGATGGACACCACACCCATCCGGAAAAATGCTGCTAAGATGGGTGGCTGTCAAACAGGTCCCTTCACGCCAACCATGGGGCATATAATGTGAATACTTTAAAAATGTAAAAATGCTGAAATGCATGACATTTATGTGCATCAAGAAATAATCCATGAAAGATAAGAAATAAACAAATAAAAAATAAAATGAAAGCACTCATAGATCTTAATGAGTTAGATCTTTCAAAACCTTTATATGTGACATTTATTTATTTTCTAACCCTAACGAGAGAGGGCCAATTTTCTTTCTTGATGAGAAGACAAAAAAACCCAGCAGTTTTGAAGACCTAAATCACCTTATAGTATTATTTACAATTTAACTTATCATAAAATTGAAAATTAACATAAGAAAGCACATAAAATATCTACACATTATTATAACCAGATGTCATGAAACCCCACCCTACAAGATCACCTTCACCTTAAAAGGTTTATAATGTGTGATCAATTATATATGTAGGCCCAAATAAAATATCTAACATATCCTCATTTTCATCCTTACACGGGTTTTGATTTTAACCACCATCTCCGTTTCATGTCCTTCATCCCCCATCCAAATGGAACCAGGTAGGGCAGGGCTCCGTTTTTTACCCTGTCCACTGCCATCTATATCCATGAAGCTAAGGTGTTTGAAAGCCACAATGTAATATCCCGCTGTTTTAAGTTCAATTCATTGACCAATATTCTTGAATTCCACAAAATGGAGATCCGGTGCTTTACTACTACCTCTTCTTTTTTTTTTATTTGCATGGAGAAATCATAGACCTAGCGGTTTTGGCTTTGCCTGCTGTCCTGACAGTGTAAAACTCGGCCGTGAGATTCATTTAGGGCTTGTATGAATGAATCCAGGTAAAGGGCAAAAGTTAGGATGTTGCATTGTGGATCCAACTCTTTCGCAAAGTAGTTACCTCCAAACACAGGATATAACTGAAGGTGTCTACAGCGGGTCGGACCACCGGTAGAGAACTAGTCAACAGCCACCCATATCAGTGGCTCCATAAAAAAAAAGGATTTGAGATCAGGTGCAATGTGATTTCACACTTTTTAAGTGTGCTTCTGCACCAAATCAACCAAGTTGGGCACCACAGCTGACAGGCCACAAAGATGAAGGGTGATTAAGTGCAGCAGCACACAAAAATTGTAAAATCACATTGCACCTGATCTTCCCTCCTATGAAAAGGGCCTTATGTTGTCCCGTATCTCTCGGAGTGTTGAAGATGGGAGACCTGAAGATCGGTCCCTACTCCTAACTTGTGTAATAAAAATTAAGCACATTATGAAAAGAGAAAATATTGGCTGCACTCTAGAGTATGGTACCCTTTAGATGAATCTCATATAAGCAAGTTTTATTTGGCTAACATGACCCTAGGAATGCATTAAGCATGGTTAATCTACAAGGAAATGCATTTAGGATTGGGTGGTTTTGATATAAAATTATAATTTTCTTAATATTGAAAATTTGAAAAAGCGCTACAAAATCTGCTTATCCAACTTGATCGGATTATCTAAAACGTTTTTTCGACTAAGCAAACTATATAGACCATATTGGTAAAGCTTGATTTACCAAAAAACCAAGAAAAAGTGAAGGAAAGGGTGGTTTCCACTTAGAGTAGCCAATATTTTTTCGTTCTAAAGTTGTTACATTTTATCGTGTTATTTTTACAAGTCGATATAATCTCGAAAACATTGAACATAATTTTTGAGATATACATACTAATGCCTCAAAAAACATTTTTCAAATTTACAGTTTCTTTATAACTGATTATAATTTTCGCCCATGACATGATTATAGGTCTAATTGTGTAACTGAAGACATAGGAGACCATATTCCACGTTGATAGGCTTGGCCACTTTCGCACTGGATCGAGCTCTGGCCCTCGTATCCAGAACAAATCTCGGTTCAATTTCTTGAACCACAAACAACCACCCGAATCCAATGAGGCACACATTTTCTTTTTTCTTTTTGTTCTTTTTAGGAATATGCCAGGGGTGTGTAAATAATAATAATCCCTCATCCGGATTTTCTGCATCTGTAAAATTTAGATCATCCGAAGGGTAAGGGAAACAACCCAGATGTGTCTGGTGCTCCACCACGACTTTTCATCATGCTGGAACCTGTCCACGGTACCAACATCGAGAAACAGGGAACCATATTTAAGTCCGGAATCTCCGGATCTCCGGTGACCGGAGAGAAAGAGAGAGAGAGAGAGAGAGAGAGAGAGAGAGAGAGAGAGAGAGAGAGAGAGAGAGACTGACCATGGAGGTGAGGACGGAGGCGCCATAGGCGAGGCAGGTGGAGTTGAGCCAGGGCCTCCTGGCAAGGAGAGCGTAGGCGTTGGCGAGGGCGAGGGGCCACTGGAACAGCAGCTCCACCCAAACCAGGCCCACGAAGAACTTGGGGCCATCCACCGTCAGGTAGTCCCCGAACTGATCCCCGTACCACGACTTGAGCCGGACGAGCGGTTCCGGGAAGAGGGTGTGCGGGAGGACTGTCTGCGCGTCCATGAGCGGCGCCGCGAACACGATCACGACGAAGAACAGAAAGAGGATTGCGTCCGCAGCAAGCACGATGAGGGAGGAAGCCGTTGCAGCCATCGCGCCCTCTTCTTCTCTCTGCTCTCTCTCTGCAGATCGACGGCCGCTATTTTAAATCTTCAGTACTCCCTGGCCAATGACAAAACTACCCCTTGACCAAATACGTGGAGCGGGTCTGGATCTAGAGAGTTGGGGATCTTTGCTACTTTCATTCATTATGAAAACTTTGAGTTGAGAAGTAAAGAGGACGAGATAAAAAAAACCCCGGGTTACAAAAGGATGGCAATGTTATCAAAGGCCGTGTTAAGGGTTGTACACAAACTGGAGCCAATCGGTTTGTTAGCACCAAAACTAAGATTGAGTTCCGTTCAAATTTACACACAGCAGCCAAGCTTCAGTTCAGTCCCATCAACCTTGTTAAGAATTCCTACTAACAGTTTGCACGTGCCCGTGTGTGTATCAAACAAGTTCATCAAAACTCTTAAGAAACTGTTTCACAAGAGTTCAAATCTGTTTTATTTAGCGCACAAGATCCAATCGTTTATGTAAAAAATGAAACTTAGAATTGTGCTCATACTAAGATGAAACCAGTTCATTCCTCACCCCTAATCGTACTCATGTAACCATCAGTCTCTCGTGGTGCAAGACCTGGATTCCGCTCATCCCTATCTTCACGGTTGTTTTGATCAAATCAGACTCCTTACATGTTCATTTAGTTAAGATCATCAATTAAATTGCGGAAATCCTAATTTTTTAGTGATTAAAAAAGCAACAGCTGACAAAAACAAAACATTTTGTGATTTTAAAAAACATATTTTTTCATAAATAAAAGCCCAATAAATAATTCTCATTAAATCGACTATGTTGAGTCCATCTATAGAATCAAATTTGATCAAAACAACTTACATCATAAAAGATAATAGGGCTATGAACATGGAGGGATGAGTGGAACTGAACTGTCAATACAAGCCCTTACAGGTAAGCAGCAAATATTTTTATTTTTAGTTTTTTACCCAGGAAAAAACAATATCACTCGGTCACGAGCTCATTGGTTTAAAAACCCTATACTCAACCTCACGTACCCATGGGTTTCAAAATCATGAGCATCCTTTGGGAGCGGGTGTTGGAGATGAGATGAGATGAGATGAGAGAGGTAATGGGAGTTGAGAAGAAAATGGGAAAATGAGTGTTGTCTGTCAGTATCGGTATCAGCCCTCACTAGTTTGGCCAACAATTCAGGTGTATCAGTCGAAACCGATACTCAAGTGAATCATTGTGAATCGGCCAATAAATTATTAAAAAATATTACATGTCAAATCAGAATGTGACACGTGTTAAAGCTATTAAAATAGTACAACAACAACAACTACGCCTTCATCCCAAAACAATTGGGGTCAGCGATATGAACCAAAAAAGAAATTCATTTTGGGTCTTCCACATGAATCCTTTTCCTCCAATCATTTCTATCCAACGCCATGTCCTTGGTGAGGTTCAAAGCATTCATATCCTTTCCTATCATCTCCATCCAAGTCTTCCTAGGCCTACCCCGACCTCTTTTAACTAATATATTTTCCCATTTCTCTAACCTTCTAACTGGAGCATCATTAGGCCTTCGCCGAATATGTCCAAACCACCGTAAACGATTCTCTCGCATCTTATTTTCAATGGGTGCAACACCTACCTTCTTACGTATCTCTTCGTTCCGAATCTTATCTTTTATTGTATTTCCACACATCCATCTAAGCATCCGCATCTCAGCTACACTCATTTTTTGAATATGATGTCTCTTGGCAGCCCAACATTCTGTACCATATAGTAAAGTGGGTCTAATAGTCGTCCTATAAAACTTTCCCTTCAACCGCAATGGCATTCTACGATCGCACAGCACTCCAGTAGCACTTTTCCATTTCATCCACCCAACCTTTATCCTATGATTTACATCTCCATCAATTTCTCCATACTTTTGAATGATGGATCCCAAATATTTGAAATAATCATTCACCGGTATATCTTGCTCACCAAGCTTCACTACACTCCCATCACTACTTCGTTGCTTACTAAACCGACATTCCATATATTCAGTCTTACTCTTACTCAACTTAAAACCTCTAGCTTCCAATGTCTGTCTCCATAATTCTAACTTAGCATTAACCCCAGCTCTAGACTCATCAATCAAAACAATATCATCAGCAAACAACATACACCACGGTACATTTTCTTGAATTGATCTCGTAAGCTCATCCATCACTATCGCAAATAGGAAAGGGCTTAAAGCAGATCCTTAATGTAACCCAACCGTTATCGGAAAATTGGTTGTCACCCCTCCACAAGTGCGGACATTGGTTACTACTCCTTCATACATATCTTTAATTATACTAATGTACTTGAGAGAAACACCTTTCTTCATCATTGTCCACCAGAGAACGTCCCTAGGTACTCTATCGTATGCCTTCTCTAAATCAATAAAAACCATATGCAAATCTTTGTTCCTCTCTCTATATCTTTCAATAAGTTGTCTAAGAAGATGTATAGCTTCCATAGTTGATCTTCCAGGCATAAAACCAAATTGATTCTCCGATATCATGACAACCTTCCTCAACCTAGACTCAATCACCCTCTCCCAAAGTTTCATAGTATGACTCATGAGTTTTATACCACGATAGTTTGTGCAATCTTGTATATCACCCTTATTCTTATATAAAGGCACCAAAGTACTCTTCCTCCACTCATTAGGCATCTTATTTGTTCGCCAAATCAAGTTAAAAAGATTTGTCAACCATTCTAAACCTTTCTCTCCCAAGCATTTCCAAGCCTCGATAGGTATACCATCTGGGCCAACTGCCCTTCTTGATTTCATTTTCTTCAAAGCCTCTGCAATTTCTTTCTTTTGAATCTTGCGCATGAAGTCACGATTTATCTCATGAAAAGGAATGGAGAAGTCTCCAAGATCTTGAGCATGACTATCATTAAATAGCTTATCAAAATAATCTTTCCATCTCTTCTTAATCTCCTCATCTTTGACTAAAACCCTTTGCGTTTCATCTTTGATACATCTAACCATACCCAAATCCTTCGATTTCCTATCTCTCATCTTTGCAAGCCTATAAATATCCTTCTCGCCTTCTTTGGTATCCAACTTGTCATAAACCTCCTTATATACCTTAGCCCTCGCGTTTCGAACAACTTTTTTAGCTTCCTTCTTTGCTATCATATACTTCTCCAAATTCTCACTATCACGACTCTTACTTAGATTTCTATAACACTCTCTTTTAACCTTAATAGCTAATTTGACATCCTCGTTCCACCATGATGTATCCTTACCTAGTGGTGCACCGCCTTTAGACTCACCCAATACCTCCTTAGCTACTTTTCTCATACCACCCGCTATCTTATTCCACATTGATTCTGAATCCTCCTCGAGACACCAATCAACTTCCTTAACTACCTGCTCTACAAACATTCCTTGTTTAGCTCCTTTCAGTGCCCACCACTTAATTCTAGGATCTATCCTATGTCTATACCTTTTGCGGCATTGTCTAATTCTAAGATCTAAAATTAAGACTCTATGTTGTGTAGCTACACTTTCTCCTGGTATAACCTTACAATCGATGCAACAACCCCTATCTCTCTTTCTAAGTAGGAAAAAATCTATCTGACTCGTATTAACCCCACTTTTAAATGTTACTAGGTGAGACTCCCTCTTCCTAAACCAAGTGTTTGCTAAGATCATATCATAGGACAAACAAAAATCTAAAATCCTTTCTCCACTTTCATTTCTTTCTCCTATACCATAGCCTCCATGGATATTCTCAAATCCATCCCTACTAATGCCTACATGTCCATTAAGGTCACCGCCGATGAAAAGCTTTTCTCCATAAGATGTCTCTTGTACTACTCCATCTAAATCTTCCCAAAATTGATGCTTAATGAAATCATCTAAACCTACTTGAGGTGCATAAACACTAATAATATTAATAATATCCGTACCTAATACTAATTTAATAAGTAAAATTCTATCACCCTTCCTACGGACCTCAACTACATTATCTATAAACTGACGACTCATAACAATCCCTACTCCATTCCTATTCCTATTTATTCCTGTATACCAAATCTTATATCCCCAAGGTTCTATCACTTTAGCTTTCTCACCTACCCATTTGGTCTCTTGAAGACATAAAATATCAATCTTTCTCCTACACATAACATCTACTAACTCTACCAACTTACCAGTTAAAGACCCTATGTTCCAAGTGGCTAACCTAATTTTATGGTCTTGGACTAACTTCTTTACCCCCACCCGTCCAACAAAGTGAGGGAACCCTTGCCTATTTGACACCACACCCGGGCGCCGGTGTGACGCGTCGCTTCTGGGCGACGACCTAGCAACCCTTGCACATTTATCACTGCCTCCGGGCCTATTAAAGCTATTAAAATAGTATTTAAAATTAAATTTTATATTTATTAAAGCATATAGATTTTCTGCCCGATACTATACGTATACGCACCGATACTGACAACAATGGTTAACAACGTCGCCGTGAGGAAAATGACCTATATCTTCATCCTCCCAAACAGTGTTCTCAAACACCTCACCTGTGGCTTAGATGATAATAATTACACCTTCATTGAATACCATATCCGGCTCCCAAACAAGCGTTAGTGATGCTCTCAAAGTCGTGCCTACCACGTGATTAGAGCCCTCGTGGGCTGCTAACGACAGTTTCAAATGGCCGATTGAATCGCAAGGGGTTGATGCTACTATTGAATCGCAAGGGGTTGATGCATGCGTTCCCCTTTCTTCTGGTTGACTTTAGTTACGACTTATTTGCTCGTTGTTATCTCATATTGAAGTCAAACAGCTGGGTTCTTGTCAATTTGTATTTTCTGGTCGTCTTTATGTCGATTCGAGGCTTCAGTGTTGTTTCCGTGTGTGTGTGATTTAGTATCCACGCTTCCTCGCGATGCATATCGTGAATTCACATTCTATTTTATTTTAATTCGCCGGAAGAATTATTGGTTGTTGGTGTTTAGTGCAATCTCTGGGCCGCAATTATTCCTTGATTCGTTTCTGTACTGGGGCTTTAGGTTGCAAATGGAGAAAACCAGGTGTAGCCACATTAGTTCGTATGGAAGTGCAATAAGCCAATCGTCTTTTGAGCTTTTCATTCTTGGCTCTGGGTGCGCGCTACAGCAGTAGGCGTCACTAGGAACATGTGGGGGTATGACCACCTCTTTACTAGTAATATAGGCATTCAGCTGATCCGTAGACGATTGAAGGTGAAGGCATCGTAGTTATCATAGGCACTAGGGGGAGCCCAGGTGGTGAGCCCCCCCCCCCCTAAAAAGGCCGCGGTATCCCAAATATATTTTTTTAAAATATACAAAATATGTAAACAAACTACTAAAATTAATAAGAAACAAGTATATAATATAAAATCAATCAACAATAAGCAATAGACAAATAATAACTTGACATCGAACACTACACTGTAAAGCAATTATATTACATAACGTGCTCAAACAAATTAAGAAGCCCCTTCCATTGTTGTTCTAAATAATGATAAGAATCTAAAAAAAAAGAAACATGTAAATTAACTAAATTAAAAGAAGTAAGCAACAAAAAACTACTAAAATTAATAAGAAACATGTATATAATATAAAATCAATCAACAATAAGCAATAGACAAATAATAACTTGACATCGAACACTACACTATAAAGCAATTATATTACATAACGTGCTCAAACAAATTAATAAGCCCCTTCCATTGTTGTTCTAAATAATAATAAGAATCTAAAAAAAAAAGAAACATGTAAATTAACTAAATTAAAAGGAGTAAGCAACAAATAACATAAGCTCATATATTAATATATATCATATATGTGAAAAACAAATACATAAACTATACAATATATACATATACATAAATACATACACTTATAATATGTTAATATATTAACTATACATAAATCATAAACAGTTAAACACTAAACAGTCAACAAAAAACATAACTCAAAAAAACAGTCAACAAAAAACATAACTCAAAAAAACAGTCAAATAGAGCACACACTAAATAGTAAACACTAAAAAGTAAAATTAAATGCAAACAATATCATTTTTTATAAACAGTGAACAGTAAATGCTAAATTTATAAGCATCATCAGAATCAAAATAAGACAACAGTGCATTCATAAGCAGCATCAGAATCAAAATAAGACAACAACAGAAATTTAATATATATCATATATGTGAAAAAAAAATACATAAACTATATATATATATACTTATAATATGATAATATATACAAAATTAACATCATTTTTATAAACAGTAAATAGTAAAATAGAGCACACACTAAATAGAAAACGCTAATAGAGCACACACTAAATAGTAAACGCTAATAATATCATTTTTTATAAACAGTAAACAGTAAATGCAAATAAGAGGTACTTTCTAAGAAATACAGCATTATGATGATGCTAAAAATGCAAAAGTTCATACAGCATTATGATGATGCTAAATATAAACAGTAAAACACAAAAGAAACCCAATCTGAATGAGTCTCAAAACCCAACAGATTTACAACTATGATAAGCACTCACATGAAATTCAGATAGCATGAATTAGAAGCCAAAATAATTCAGCATCAACAAATCACCCAAGAAATCAACTAAAATAATTCAGCATGGCGAGAGACAGATTTTCGAAAGCCAATGAGAGAGAGAGAGAGAGAGAGAGAGGTACCTGTAGTGTAGAGGAGAGAAATGAACGACTGCTGCTCCACCTTCTTCTTCTTTTTCTTCTTCTGCCCTAGCGAGAGAGAGGGGTGAAAAAGGGGAAAAGAGACCTTTTCCCCCTTTTATATGCTGATTTAAGTCAACGAAAAAAAAACAAAAAGTGGACCGACCTAGGCTTAAGCCTAGGCAGCGCCTAGGCGGTAATATAAGGCCCCACCGCCCAAACCTGGTCGCCCAGGCGGTGGGGCGGGGCTGCGCCTAGGCACCGCCTTTGACAACTAAGGAAGGCATGGGATAATAATGGGATGTCTAGTTTCTGAGATGCAGAGACATGGAAGTTAAAAACATCAACTTTGTATTTGCCGCCTTTGCGTGAAGCGTAAACAATTTATACAGGGAAACATCAATTGTAGCATTGGCATCATCTGTTGTTTATGTGAATATTCATTTGCGAGTCTAGTTGGTCTATTGCTCTATGTAGGTGTCAACGTTTTCTCGTTTTCACTTTGTTGAAGTTTACTCATTATATAAGATTCTGTATTCCATGAATAATGAAAATTTTATGTGTTTAAATATTTCTTTGCCTATTTCATATGGTGCTCCGTATATAGGTAGCTATTTGTAGGCCTCATTTATTCTTAAACCTTGTGCAGGCTTGTTTTGAAGGAAATCCATTTAAAACAGTTCCAGGCCCTTTCAAGCTTTTCTGGAGATGCATGTGTTCCAAGCCTGGGTATGTTGTCACCATATGGGACACCCCATTTTTACTTTTGGGCCAAACTTCTAGAATGTTCATTATGATGACTATGTTTGGTTTTCTACAATTTTACTCCATTCTCTCCAGATTCTGCCCCCCATCAAGCATAATGGGACAAATGAATATGATTATGTAGCTGATAGATGTGCTTATTCCTACTGGGCTTGATCTTTTTTGCCATTGAAACTTGTAATCGTGGATTAAGCTTGTTTGCAGAGTTTTTGTTTTATAGAAATTGATTAGTAGTACTTATGATAACAGCCGTATGTGAACAATAAAGTGTTTGTAATACTTGAATGTACCTTCAGAAGTATCCTTATATTTGATTGTGTGTTAGGTCCATCACAAACAAAGCACTTGCAGATGATTGAGTTTTTTTAATCATATCTTCAATTTGTACTGAATATTGATTATGTTTTAAAATTCCTAAACCTCCAACGAATTTCATGAGCATGACACACCATGATACCACTGTGAAAATGTCTTCAAAAAGACTATATGCACAAGGGCACTAGATTCTCAATATGAAATGTGTGCACAAAGGCACAAGGCACAAGATGAACACTCACAAAAGAATACAAATGCACAAAGGCATAAAATAAAGAGAACTTTTATTGAATAAGTGAGAGAGCTTTACAAAAGCTTACATTTACAAAGGGGGGAATCCCCTATTTATATACAGATGAGGACCCTTGGAGGGGCTCCCTCGTATAGACGTTGGAGCCCCTCCAACGGTCATATTATCGATCGTTGGAGGGCTCCAACATCTATATGATGTGGGCCCCTCTATGGCTAAAAGACAAAAAGTAAAAAATAAAAAGAAGAGAAATAAAGAAATACAAAAAAGAAAAGAAAAGAGCATATTCAAAAGGAATATGCATGAAATAAGGAAAAGACTATTTTACCCTTAGTGGGTATTACAAGAATTATATATATATATATATATATATATATATATATATATATATATATATATATATATATTATATTTTAACATCCCCCCTCAAACTTACGGTGTAATGACCGAAAGTTTACCAAGAAGAAAATTGAATCTAGGGGAACATAGTGCCTTAGTAAAAAAGTTTGCCAGTTGATATTCTGATGTTACATAAGGTAGATCTATGACTTTCTTCAGATATTCTTCTCTAACATAGTGACGGTCTATTTTGATATGTTTCGTGCGCTCATGAAAAATGTGATTCTTGGCAATATATATTGCACTCTTATTATCGCAACACAACTTCGTGGGTCCTTGAACATGAACTCCCATATCTTTCAGCAGCCGTCGAATCCAAACAATCTCCATGGTCATAGTTGTCATGGCTCAGTATTCGACCTCAGTAAATGATAGAGACATTTTTTGTTGCTTCTTGCATCTCCAAGAAATTAATGATTAACCTAAGAATACACAAAAACTCAAGGTTTTAAAACTCGTCGAGTCAACTCGGTGACTCGGCTCGGCTTGGCCCTCCAGCGAGTCAACCCGGCAAGGAAAACTTGGTTTGCCAAGACTTGACTATGACTTGGGCTTGACTCAGCCTGACTCGGCTGAGTCACGAGTCTTGTTGGACTCGGGCGAGTGCTGCTCACTTTCGGTTGACAAAACTCGCTGGAGGGATCGCTTGGAATCGCGTGACTCAGGGGGAGTCACGATTCAAATAGAATTGTGACGGTTCGTTGTAATGGCACTTTTGCAAAAAAAAAAAAACACGATGGTTCTTTACCTTTTAAGTTTTTAACGAAAACTCTAAGGTCTTCACTGTTCAACCCTCGACGAAAGAGAGGAGAAGCCGAGAAGGTGTGATGCGGTTGCAGCTCCAACCATCCGACGAGAACTCTGACGTGAACAACGACGTCGAAAAGGAGTTTTTGGCGTGAACAGTAACTCCAGTGTGAACAACCATCGTGTTTTTTTTTGGCGTTTTGTATTTCCAGCGCGAACAGTAACTCCGACGAAGGCACATCGACGGTGAACAGCAGCTCCGACGCATCTTCTCCAGCAAAAACAATGCATCAACGAGATTTTCCAATGCCACCAGGTATGTTTTTTCAATTTTTTCCCCTTTTGTGTTTCTTTCCGCCGCTGCGAGAATTTTCGGCGAGATTTGTGAAGGTATGTATGTTGTATATTGGTTAAAGAAACATACAGGCCACTGTAACCCCATATTTATCTATCTGTGTGTATCAAACAGGGTAAATATGTACAAAAGTAGTTTATAGAGCAGGGGAGGTGGTAGTGCGGGAGGAAGATGTGGCTGAGGAACTTGCTTCCTCACAAATGTTGTGTTCTTCCTTGCTTCCACTTTTATCACCACCCCCTTCTATCTGATGGCAAGAGCCCATCTGGAGATAGTTGCTGTGTTTGTTTCTTTGGCTTAGCCGTTAATGTCAGAATCAATGTTGTTGTTGTTACTGATGGTGAAGCAGTTGTTGATGAAGGTGTGTAGATAGCTGCCGGTGCGACTTGGCTAGAAGTTGCTACTGCAGTGTACTCTGGTGGACCCCAGAGACCACCCACCACAACAAACTGTGTTGGTTGAGCATTGCTCATCGGAATAGATGTACTTGGAACACGCTTTGTATGTAAACGATATTTCTGTTGGCACAAATAGCAATCAGTAGAAATTTTGGAACACCAGAATCCAGATAAATCTTTGACAGAAAGAGATGTTGACCCTGTTACTTTCGAATCAACCCCTTTTTATTTGGTGCAAGGGTTGATTTGGGCTCTTGTGAAATTTGGGAATGTAGCTGAATCGACCTGTACATATAAATTTAACTGTTTAGTTATACACTGTCGGTCCCAAGCCCGGATAAAGGAGGAGGGTTGCGGTAGGCCAGTGACAGCCAGCATAAAAACCTAGTCATACCCTATGAATATGAACCAATATGAGAATTTTGTTGGGGTGTTCCCTACTGAGCGACGCGCTGTACTCTATAGGCCCAGAGGCAGTGATAAATGGGCAAGGGTTGCTAGGTCGTCGCCCAGAAGCGATGCGTCACACCGGCGCCCAAGTGTGGTGTCAAATAGGCAAGGGTTCCCTCACTTTGTTAGACGGGTGGGGGTAAAGAAGTTAATCCAAGACCATAAAATTAGGTTAACCACTTGGAACATAGGGTCTTTAACTGGTAAGTTGGTAGAGTTAGTAGATGTTGTGTAGGAGAAAGTTTGATATTTTATGTCTACAAGAGACCAAATGGGTAGGTGAGAAAGCAAAAGTGATAGAACCTTGGGGATATAAGATTTGGTATACAGGAATAAATAGGAATATGAATAGGAATGGAGTAGGGATTATTATGAGTCGTGAGTTTATAGATAATGTAGTTGAGGTCCGTAGGAAGGGTGATAGAATTTTACTTATTAAATTAGTATTAGGTACAGATATTATTAATATTATTAGTGTTTATGCACCTCAAGTAGGTTTAGGTGATTCCATTAAGCGTCAATTTTGAGAAGATTTATATGGAGTAGTACAAGGGATATCTTATGGAGAAAAACTCTTCATCGGCGGTGACCTTAATGGACATGTAGGCATTAGTAGGGATGGATTTGAGAGTATCCATGGAGGCTATGGTATAGGAGAAAGAAACGAAAGTGGAGAAAGGATTTTAGATTTTGGTTTGTCCTATGATATGATCTTAGCAAACACTTGGTTTAGGAAGAGGGAGTCTCACCTAATAACTTTTAAAAGTGGGGTTAATACGAGTACGATAGATTTTTTCCTACTTAGAAAGAGAGATAGGGGTTGTTGCATCGATAAGGTTATACCGGGAGAAAGTGTAGCTACACAACATAGAGTCTTAATTTTAGATCTTAGAATTAGACAATGTCGCAAAAAGGATAGACATAGGATAGATCCTAGAATTAAGTGGTGGGCACTGAAAGGAGCTAAACAAGGAATGTTTGTAGAGCAGGTAGTTAAGGAAGCTGATTGGTGTCTCGAGGAGGATTCAGAATCAATGTGGAATAAGATAGCGGGTGGCATGAGAAAGGTGGCTAAGGAGGTATTGGGTGAGTCTAAAGGCGGTGCACTGCTAGGTAAGGATACATCATGGTGGAACGAGGATGTCAAATTAGCTATTAAGGTTAAAAGAGAGTGTTATAGAAATCTAAGTAAGAGTCGTGATAATGAGAATTTGGAGAAGTATATGATAGCAAAGAAGGAAGCTAAAAAAGTAGTTCGAAACACGAGGGATAAGGTATATAAGGAGATTTATGACAAGTTGGATACCAAAGAGGGCGAGAAGGATATTTATAGGCTTGCAAAGATGAGAGATAGGAAATCGAGGGATCTGGGTATGGTTAGATGTATCAAAGATGAAACGCAAAGGGTTTTAGTCAAAGATGAGGAGATTAAGGAGAGATGAAAAGATTATTTTAATAAGCTATTTAATGGAAGTCATGCTCAGGGTTTTGGAGACTTCTCCATTCCTTTTCATGAGATGAATCGTGACTTCATGCGCAAGATTCAAAAGAAAGAAATTGCAGAGGCTTTGAAGAAAATGAGATCAAGAAGGGCAGTTGGCCCAAATGGTATACCTATCGAGGCTTGAAAATGCTTGGGAGAGAAAGGTTTAGAATGGTTGACAAATCTTTTTAACAAGATTTGACGGACAAATAAGATGCCTAATGAGTGAAGGAAGAGCACTTTGGTGCCTCTATATAAGAATAAGGGTGATATACAAGATTGCACAAACTATCGTGGTATAAAACTCATGAGTCATACTATGAAACATTGGGAGAGGGTGATTGAGTCTAGGTTGAGGAAGGTTGCCATGATATCGGAGAATCAATTTGGTTTTATGCCTGGAAGATCAACTATGGAAGCTATACATCTTCTTAGACAACTTATTGAGAGAAATAGAGAGAGGAACAAAGATTTGCATATGGTTTTTATTGATTTGGAGAAGGCATACGATAGAGTACCTAGGGACGTTCTCTGGTGGACAATGATGAAGAAAGGTGTTTCTCTCAAGTACATTAGTATAATTAAAGATATGTATGAAGGAGTAGTAACCAATGTCCGCACTTGTGGAGGGGTGACAACCAATTTTCCTATAACGGTTGGGTTACATCAAGGATCTGCTTTAAGCCCTTTCCTATTTGCTATAGTGATGGATGAGCTTACGAGATCAATTCAAGAAAATGTGCCGTGGTGTATGTTGTTTGCTGATGATATTGTTTTGATTGATGAGTCTAGAGTTGGGGTTAATGTTAAGTTAGAATTATGGAGACAGACATTGGAAGCAAGAGGTTTTAAGTTGAGTAAGAGTAAGACAGAATATATGGAATGTCGGTTTAGTAAGCAACGAAGTAGTGATGGGAGTGTAGTGAAGTTTGGTGAGCAAGAAATAGTGGTGGATGATTGTTTTAAATATTTGGGATCTATCATTCAAAAGTATGGAGAAATTGATGGAGATGTAAATCATAGGATAAAGGTTGGGTGGATGAAATGGAAAAGTGCAACTGGAGTGTTGTGCGATTGTAGAATGCTATTGCGGTTGAAGGGAAAGTTTTATAGGACGACTATTAGGCCTGCTTTACTATATGGTACGAGACATCATATTCAAAAAATGAGTGTAGCTGAGATGCATATGCTTAGATGGATGTGTGGAAATACAATAAAAGATAAGATTTGGAACAAGGAGATACGTAAGAAGGTAGGCGTTGCACCCATTGAAAATAAGATGAGAGAGAATCGTTTACGGTGGTTTGGACATATTCGGTCTAATGATGCTCCAGTTAGAAGGATAGAGAAATGGGAAAATATATTACTTAAAAGAGGTCGGGGTAGGCCTAGGAAGACATGGATGGAGATGATAGGAAAGGATATGAATGCTTTGAACCTCACCGAGGACATGGCATTGGATAAAAATGATTGGAGGAGAAGGATTCATGTGGAAGACCCAGAATGATTTTCTTTTTTGGTTCATATCGCCGACCTCAATTGTTTTGGGATGAAGGCGTAGTTGTTGTTGTATGTTTTCTGAATTTCTTTAAAAAAACTATTTTTTCAAATAGATGATTTAAACCAATCCTGTGTAATTGGATTCAGAATTATTCTGGCTGTATTTTTCAATGTATCGAGATTTTTGATTTTGGGTAACAGGTACAAGTTTTTAGGATTCTGATTTGGTTTCGATTTTGGGTTCTGCCTGTATAATTTAATTTTTTTGGCAAAGGCACTAATGTTTTTTTTTTATCATGCTAGTGTTAATAGTAAGAAAAATGATAACTTGTTTATGCTGATGAGCATATACAGTGTTCAGTTTGTGTGCATTATCATTATGTACCATATATAGTTTTATGTGTGCATCGATTTTTGGGATCAGGTGCAGTTTTGACCCACTTGTAAATTTGTTTGCAAGGTTCAGGTGGATTGAACCTCAATCGATTTGAGGATTCATGTGGACCGAACCTCAATCGATTTCAGGGTACAGTTTACTGATTTTCTTTGATAGGTTTGGAGTCTGGACTGATCCATAATGATGGCATTTTTTTAGTTTTTTCAATAATTGCTTTGTGCATAATCTACTAACTGTAATTATGTTTTTAACTTTTCAAATTTAACAGTTCTAGATTTATCAAATCATCAAAGAAATGTCACAAGAAGGATCTTCAAGGACTTCAACAACATTCACTAAAGGAAAGGACCCTGCGTGGGATTTTGGGTTACCTCTTGTAGATTGCTCAAGTACGGTTATCTTTACTTTAGTTTTTTCTCTTATTCTTGTAAGTTTTTAATTTAACTTTACTTTAGGGCTTGTTTCTATTGAAATATTAAATTATTTTTTTGCTTAGTTGTTCGATTTCTTGCTATTAGATGAGTAATTATAAGTTAGATATAGTTTTACTTGATGTTATTTTACTTATTAATCAATTAAACTAGTAATTAAGTCATTCTACAAACCTTTATATGTTTAAATGATCATTTATATATTGTTTTTCTTTTAAAATCAAAAGTTAACAAAACCCGATCCGAGTCACCGAGTTGACCCGTCGAGTCACGAGTCAATAAAGAACGAGTCGAGTCCCGAGTCACGAGTTTTAAAACCTTGTAAAAACTAGTAGTAGAGTGACGGTTATTTTGATCACCTCTCTTATCAGAGTCAATATAAGTAATTAAATTTAATTTAGAAGATTAGGATAGAAATACTCCCTTGTTTATGGACCTTTTCATATATCTGATAATTCAAAGGATGTCACTCATATGAACTGATGTAGGAGTATGCTGAAATTGACTTGCAACATGTACAACATGAGAGATATCCGGTCTAGTGATGCTAAG
This sequence comes from Nuphar pumila, assembly GCF_984573655.1. Classification (NCBI taxonomy): domain Eukaryota; kingdom Viridiplantae; phylum Streptophyta; class Magnoliopsida; order Nymphaeales; family Nymphaeaceae; genus Nuphar; species Nuphar pumila. Next base: position 711,013 of record NC_143250.1, on the reverse strand, counting down.
ATACATTAAAGATCTAACAAGTTGCCTGTAAGGGGTGGGATCTTCTAGAAGAACCCCATCATCAAATTTCATCTTTGTTCTTACTACTTTAGGAGTTTCATAAATTTCATCATCAGTGATTCCTGACCTGTCAATAATCTCAAAGCAAGTTTAGTTTGAGACAAAAAATAACCCATGTGAGAGTAGGCAACTTTAATGCCTAAAAAATGTCAGAAAACTTAAGTTTGACATTTTAAATCTTTCTGTCAATGTGGACTTGATACTCTTAATCTCTTTAGTATCATCACCCGCGATTAACCTATCATTAACATATAATAACAATATTACAATTCCTGCTTTAGATTTCTTGACAAACAAGGCAGGGTCAGTATAACATGAAGTAAAACCATTTTCTATCATTAAATTGTTAAACCGATCATACAAAGCCTTGGGAGCTTGTTTCAAACAATAGATAGCTTTTTGTAGACGAAAAACTTTTCCTTTAAGAAAATTCATACCTGGAGGAACATCCATATAGCCTTCTTCATTTAGGTTTCAATTTAAAAATGTATTTTTAACGTTCATTTGATATATGTTCTATTTTTTAATGGAGGCAATAGTAATAATACACCTAACAGTGACCATACGCTCAACGGAGGCCAAAGTTTCATCATAATCTATTTCATATTCTTGACTATACCTTTTGCCAACGAGATGAACTTTATATCTTTCAAGAGACCCGTCACTCTTAGTCTTAACCTTAAAAACCCACCTACATCCTATTGTCTTCTAACCTTTAGGTAGATCTTGAAATTCTCAAGTTTTGGCTTTTCTAAAAGCTTTATGTTCACTTTCCATTGCATCTTTTTATTCTACAATTTTCTTGGCTTCTTCAAAATTTTTAGGTTCCACATATGAATAAATAGAACTAAGGCATGCTTTGTGTTTAGGCGAGAAAGATTCATAGGATATAAATCTAGAAGGAATTCTTCTAGCTCTTTCAGTCCTACGATGATTTAGATTATTTGTGGAAATAGGTTCATTGCATGTTCCCATTTCGGTATGTTCAAGAGTTTGAAAATGAGAATCATTGCTCTCTTGTATATTTTCATCGTTACTAGGTGCATCATATATCATTTCATCATCACTAGATACATCATCATTTCTTGATAACAATTCAAACAAAAAAAATAATCCATTATTATCTTCATGAGATTCATATTCTTCAAAACCACTAACACTTTCTAAAAAGGTTACATTTCTAGAAACATATAATTTATCATTTTTGACATCATAACATCTAAAACCTTTTTGTGTTTCGGAATATCCAAGAAATGCACAAGGAATATCTTTTGGTGAAAGTTTATCATTTTTATCGGTAAGAACAAACCATTTGCATCAAAAAACTCTTAACCTAGTGTAGTCGAGTTCTTTTTAATATACAATTTCAAAATGTGAAATTTTATTTAAATTTTTTGAGGGAAGACGTTTTATAAGATAAACGGATGCAAGAGCTGCCTTGGCCCAAAATCTTTTAGGATTTTTTTGAGAAATAAACAAGGTTCTAGTGGTTTCAATTATATGTCTATGTTTTCTTTCGGCTAAACCATTTTGTTGGGGTGTTTTGGGACATGATTTTTTATGAACAATTTCATTAATTTCAAGATAATTTTTAAATTTATTTGAAATATATTCACCTCCGGAGTCGGTTTTAAGAATCTTTAGGTTACCATTAAATTGATTTTTAATCATCATGTGGTATATCTTGAATGATGCAAACACCTCATGTTTATGCTTAAGAAAATATATCCAACAATATCTAGAGTTGTCATAAACAAAAATGACATAATAAGAAAATCCTCCTTTAGATATAACGGGTAACAGTCTCCATGCATCCGAATGCACAAGTTCAAAATGTTTGGTTGTGAACATACATCTTTGATCAAAAGGCAAGCTTCTCATTTTTCTAAGAATATAATCATTACAAGTGAAATCTCTTTTACAAAGTTATAAAAAGCCTGGTAATATTGGGATGCTCACGACGTTTATGTCAAATATTTATATATTTATGTTGGACAATGTTATAAAAAGAATGTTTTAAAATTTGAAGAAATTTCATGTAGTATAGATCTCTCTTCCTAGAACCTTCCTCAATCAACTTCTCGGATCGACGATTATGTATCCAACATTTATTTGACATCACACCCATGGTCCGAGAGTTGAGAGACCGAAAGCAAATTTAAATTTAATTTTGGTATAAATCTAATTTTAAAAATAAAAAATATTTGATTTTCAAAATTTTCAATCCCTTTGATTTCAAGAGAAGCGTCATCCGCGGTTGAAATAAAAGGAGATGTATTTTTTTTTGTATTCTGAAAGAGTAAAAATATTTGGAGTCATATGAAAGGAGGCACCCGAATCTAAAAACCAAGAAGTCTTACTTGGAGGAGAGAAGGTTGACATAGCGGCTCCGGAAATGGATCCCTTGAGAAGAGGTTGAAGAGCCTTCATAATTTGACTCAGTGATAACGCTCCATTGTTGGAAGTAGATGGACCCTCCTCCTTATGTGGTTGAAATGTTGTAGACATGGCCACCTTCTTCTTCCATGTTGGACAAACCGGTTTAACGTATCCCGGTTCTTTGCAAAAATGATAAATGATTTTACCATAATCTCTTCCTTTGTATCTTCCATTTTGACCACCATCTTCTCTTGCTCCTTGATTTTGATTTTGAAATTTATTGAAGTGAGGGGTTTTATAGGTTTTCAAATTATTCCCCGGTCTGAAAACAACATAAGCTCCTTCATTTTCATCTTTGGTTGAAGGGACGACCAACACATTTTGATTGAATTTTTTCATTACCAATCTAGTTTCTTCTCCACTTAGCTTAGTAAGAACATCTTCTAGTGGTGGAGAGGTAAAAGAAGATAGGAGAGAAGAGATCTAGTTTGCTCGAATTCGAGTCTAAGCCCATTCAAAAAATTGAAGAAGTGATCTTCTTCTAATTGCTTGTGTCGTAGCTCAATGGCTTCTCCACTCTATTTTGGTTAAATTAGGGCAAGTTCATCCCAAATGGATGATAATTCGACAAAGTATTTTCTACTAGACATTTATCCTTGTTGAAGAGTCACTGCCCTTTTTTGAAGATAATATTTATGGGATAAATCTCTCGAGGTATACATCCTCTCAAAATATTCTCAAACTTGAAATGCCTTTTTGAATTTCAAAATATTGGCATTAATTCTAGTCTCTACAGTAGAAAAAAAATCCGTGAAAGGATTTTGTAGTTCTTCATTTCTCATTCTTCATGTTTTTTATTATATTATTTAAAAGCTTTCTCCTCCATCAAGAACTTTAATATTCTCTTTTTCAACTATAGTAATTTTTTGTTCGAGTTCTGAAATCGTACCTTTGACGTAGCCCTAAAGCCCTTTTTCTTTGATATAAGCTTCCATATTACCAACCCAAACATGATAGTTTGACCCGTTGAATTTGAATCTAAGGAAAAAATGAGAATCTTTTTTCCTCATTGGGAGGCTTTTATGAAAAAAAGAGTCTTTTTAATTGAAAAACTTACTACAACAGGTCTTCTTTAAGCTTACTTGATCTAATGCGTCTCACTAGAAGTAAATTGAAGAGCTTTCCACGCCAAAATACAAGAATGAAGAATGAGCACGATTTTTGAAGCGACCACCATGATGATGCAATACACGAGCTATTCTTTTAGGGACCAAGCTCTGATACCATGTGAAAATGTCTTCAAAAAGACTATGTGCACAAAGTCACTAGATTCTCAATATGAAATGTGTGCACAAAGGCACAAGATGAACACTTACAGAAGAATACAAATGCACAAAGACATAAAATAAAGAGAACATTTATTGAATAAGTGAGAGAGCTTTACAAAAGCTTACATTTACAAAGAGGGGAATCCCTTATTTATATACATATGAAGAGCCTTGGAGGGGCTCCCTCATATAGACGTTGGAGCCCCTCCAACGGTCAATAATATGACCATTTGAGGGGCCCAACATCTATATGATGTGAGTCCCTCTATGGCTAAAAGACAAAAAGTAAACAATAAGAAATAAAAAGAAGAGAAATAAAGAAATACAAAAAAGAAAAGAAAAGATAAGAAAAAAGCTTATTCAAAAAGAATATGCATGAAATAAGGAAAAGATTGTTTTACCCCTAATGGGTATTACAAGAATTATATATATTCTATGTCACATGGGTGCGGGTACGGGTGCGACACGGTTGCGGCACAATTTTAAAAATTTTGGATACAGGGACACGGCTATATATATGTATATATATTTTTAAAAAAATATATCTGCTAATGACAGACTCTAATGATAGACTGTGCAGCTGCACTGTCCGCTAATGAGACTGTGCAACTGCACAGTATATATAATTTTAAAAAAATATATAAAAGATCATTTTTTTTAAGTTTTTATACATCTTTTGCCCTAAAAAATGGACAAAAATAGACTCGGTCAAAGTTGATCGAGTCCAAAATATGGACGGACTTGGCCCCGGTTCATTGACCGAGTTTGACACTTGGTTGACCGTGTCCGAAGCCGCACCCGTGTCCGCATTCGTGTCCGGGCGTATCGACGCGGGTGCGTCGACCTTACAGCCGAGTCCGTGTGACTTAGTATATATTACATTTTAACACCCCCCTCAAACTTACGGTGTAATAACCGAAAGTTTGCCAAGAAGAAAATTGAATCTAAGAGAACATAGTGCCTTGTTTAAAAAGTCTATCAGTTGATATTCTGACCTTCTTTCTTATGATATTCTTCTCTAACATAGTGGCAGTCCATCTCAATGTGCTTAGTGCACTCATGAAAAGTGTGGTTCTTAGCAATATATATTGCACTCTTATTATCGCGACTCAGTGTGTGTGTGTTCATTTTCACTTTTTTTTTTCAATTAAAACATGTTAACTACAATCCCTACCATTACTGTGTGTGGCATTAGTAGAATTTCCTCTGCATTCATCTCTTAGATGGTCAAAAGCAGTAGGATCACACTTATCATGCACCTTTTATCCTTGGATGGTTCTGGAATATTTATCTAGTGTTGTTCTCTAATATGAGTCTGTTACCTTCAGAGGCTATTGGTGTCATAATCTGATCTTGTGGTCCTTTAAATTTTATGCAGGGAAGAACCAACTGAACCATTTTACTATCTGCTGCTTGATCCTCCAAAGAGAAGATTCCAAGCTCAGCTAAATTTTTAATAAATGTGTCAGTTTAATAGCAGAAGCCAGGAAGAAGGAATAAGAGAAAAGGATAAACAAAATCTGCAGTTTCTGTCTACTTTGCTGAGTTGCTCCAGCATTTAGTAACTCTTTGCTTTGCAGTTTTGTTACACTGTGATGCAAAAGATCTGTTGATAGTTCTATGTTTAGTCTTTTGAGTTATGCTTTTCTCTGGCTACTGCTTCCTGTTATCTGTAAACCATATTGTGATACTGTTTGTCTTCAGTATATGCGGTTGTGTGTTATTCTGGACGCTGGCCAGGAGATAACGATGGACTTCTTTTTTTTCTTTTTCTTTTTGATGAGAAACCCAATAGTTTAAATCCCTAATTGGTCCCACCCTATAGAGTGGTAAACTCCTCGAGAGTGGACCGGTCCCATAGTGCTGCTCCACATTTGTCGCTCTAACCAACTGGGCGACGAAGCAGGTGCTATGCTATCAGCATCTTAAATGTTTTCACTAAAAGTGTGCATGTTTTGCGGACTCTAGTGCTGAAGACTGTGTGTGTGTGAGAGAGAGAGATCTTTGTATCTAAACATGCCTAAGAGTAGTACTTACTGCTCTGGAAGAAAAGGGAAGCATTCAATGCAAAATTTTGCATGAATATATATATATATATATATATATATATATATATATATATAGAGAGAGAGAGAGAGAGAGAGAGAGAGAGAGAGAGAGAGAGAGATCTTTGTATCTAAACACACCTAAGAGTATTACTTACTGCTCTGAAAGAAAAGAAAAGAAAAGAAGTCAATGCAATTTTTTGCATGCAAAAAGAATTTATATATATATATAGATAGATAGATAGAGAGAGAGAGAGAGAACTGAAAACCTACCCACTAAAAAGCATGCTGAACTTACCCACCAAACCTGGATGGTCCAGAGTAGCCCTATATATTTTTTGAAACCTACTCACCCTGCCCCCCCCCCCATCTCTCCCTACCGTTCAGGTTTGGTGGGTAGGTTCGGCATGCTTTTTAGTGGGTAGGTTTTCAGTTCTCTCTCTCTTTCTCTCTCTGTGTAGGAATTGTAACAATACCTATGAATGCCAAAAGAAACATTTCGTTTATGATTTAAATTAAATCTGTTGAAGATGTTGATTTTTAAGAGTTAAAATTAGAAATTCCATGCTATCACAGTTATGCCAAGGATATGAATGCTACTTTTCCATACAGGTAGAAGCTGGCGGACCCCAACAGAGATGGAACAGTATGTCTGGTCCAGTTGGAAGTCGTGGGTTCCCAGACCATTATTGAGCACACATGTGAGAATGGAAGACAAGGCATGTGAAATGGAGTTGTCTTCTTTTGACACATATATGCAGCTTGCTGATCGCATAAGAAGACACTTTCGGGATTTAAAATACTTTTGGCTCTCCACAGAATTGCAGGTAAATGTATTGTGCGCTAATCCTGATTATAATGTTTAACAATAATCCATGGAAAGGCAAGTTATAGATGCTAAGGTCAACAGCAGCCGCCTATACCTATCAGAAAGGCCATTTTATCAGTACACCTTTCTGTACGTCCCTTCTAGTTGGCATAGAAAAAGCAACCTTGATGATACAGGCTACACCATGTTATTTAGAATGTTATATAAACCAACAAATCACAAGATAAAGATGGGGAAAAGAGAGAAAACAAGAGTCTTACGTGGTTCCAACACTCATGCCTACATCCACACAAACAGAGAAAAATCCAGAGCAAACACAATAGCGAGATGCAGAGCTTGCAAAACCCTAATTCTCAATACACCTGAAAACCCTCATACTCTAACACCAAAAGGAAGCAACTATATATATGAAAAGCGAACAACAATCTAGCCGGTATATAAAGGGAAATTACAAAATAGGATAATACATACCGTGGGAGGCTCCGGCCCTCACACCCCTGACCGAAGTCCTCCGCAACCACCACAATCCTTATTGAAGATCTCGTTTTCAAAAAGTATTTTGAACCAAGTCATGAATCGGAGCGGGTCCAGAATTCATGACACCCACAACATTATAAGAGAATGCTTGTGGTTGTGTTAAGTAAAGCATTCTAAGAGAGAAAGCTTAGAGTATGGTTTCCCATGAACATCTAAAGAGTACATAACAATGGCATTCATTGTTAACATCAGTTTTTCACTTTCTCTTTTCCATCACTTCATGTTGCCAAGATCGAGTGTAGAATTTAGATAATATTCCAGACTTCTATCCTAGGAATCTTTCTTGCCTGGATAATTGTTGGTTCAAAAGGCGCTTCCTAAGAAACATGAGCCTTTTATTCTCCTGTGACATTTCATGTGTTGTTTCTTGTTGAGAATAGGTGGTTTTTAGGTTAAGTTGTTCTTTATTAGAGGTTTTCTGAAATACTTTTTTCATAAGGTGTTAGATGTAATTTCTTTGTTTTGCCTCTCTCTATTTAATATAGAGAGAAGCCCTAATGAGGTATCGAGTTTTTCTGTTTTCTTCGTTCAGCCGTCTCTCTCTCTCTCTCTCTCTTTCTCTCTCTTCTTCCAGGTTCGGTTCATCTTCTACATGGTATCAGAGCTACAGCCGATCGTGGGAACGTGATCGACTGTGAAGTGGGAGCGTGATCGTGCTCTACCAGAACTCAGTCGATTCATGGAGGCTTTCATGATCATGATCAAACTTCGATCACGTTGAGTAATGTTCTAATCAGGTCAGCACTTTAAATATTTTTTTTTGGCATTCTGCTGGTCGTGGATGCCTGTTGTGGGTGTCGTATCATCTGCTGTGGGTGTCGTATCATCTGCTGGTCGTGGATGCCTGCTGTGGGGGTCGTATCTCCTCGTGCTCATCGTGGATGCCTGTTGTGGGTGTCGTATCTCCTCGTGACTACCTACGCTGTTGGGAGTTTGCTGCGACCTGGTGGTGCCGAGTCTTGCTGCTGCTATGACGAGTTGTGTTTTGGTTCATAAGTTGTCGAAGGATATTCCTGATGGGTGGAAATAACAGAATTTTTTTTCTGTTGTCGTGAGTGCTGAATCCTCGTCGAGGTGTGTTCCTGCTGTTTGGGAGCAACAAATTTTTTTTTGTGTGGCCGTAAGTGTTGAGTTCTTGCAGAAGCTGATTTTGTGTGATATTTACTGGATGTCATGTCGTATATGTTGGAGAACAGCAGGTTTAGTTAACATTGTGTCTTGCGACTGCATTCTATCATGTGTGGTGATGTGTTTGGGTGCAGCAAGGATCGGGATTTCTGTGGTAACTACAGCAACTGGAATTGATTTTTAACTCCCTGTTGTGTTGAGTGTTGAAGTTACTCTTCTGTCATGGAAAATAGCAAATGTGATTTCCTGCTGGATTGATCGTTATTTTGTGGAACAGCAGGAGTGGTTTCCTGCTGAGTTGAAGAAATTTTTTTTCTTGAACACTTGTTGTTCAAGTGAGTTTTTTTTGGTATGGCTGAAACGTCGAAAAGTGATTCCAAAATGGAACATATTGGGGAGTATAAGGCGTTTGCCAACCTCTTCTCGTATGGCTCTTCTGTTAGGTTGAATGAAACCAACTATGCCAGGTGGTCCAGAACTTTTATGATGTCGGTATCTGGACATCGTCGAAAACATATTTTGTTGGAAGGCGAACCCATTGAGAAATTGGGAAAATATGTTACTTGGGATGAAGATAATGACATAGTTATGTCATGGATCATGAACAGTGTCGAACCCCATATTGCAGATGGATTGATCTACTATAATACAACCAAACTAATGTGGGACAATCTTCGTGATACATATTCACAAGAAACGAATGTGAGTTGTGTCCTACAAGTCGAACAGGAAATATATAACTTGCAACAGGGAGATCAGACCTTGGCCCAGTACTATGCCTCTGTCAAAGCTGCGTTTGAAAGACTTAATGCTCACTGGCCTTTGTGTTGCTCGAAGCAAAAGGATCATCAAGAACAAACCATGGTTGCTCGTTTTCTTACAGGTCTCTCTTCAGATTTTTCTGTTGCAAAAGTTCAAATGTTGACTGGTTCAGATGTTCCCACTCTTGCTGATGCTTACAATCGTCTGAGTAGACTTGCGATATCTCTGCCACAATCTCAGCCTGTGACTCAGACATCTGCTCTTGTTGCCCCATCTAGTTATGGCCGTGGAAATATTCAGAATATCAGAGGACGAGGACGTGGACGTGGTATGGGAGGCAGAGGAAAGCTTCAATGTACATTCTGTGGAAAATCTGGACATTTAGAAGATCGTTGTTGGGATAAGCATGGTCGGCCAATCTCTTCTGCATCAAAGTCATATAATCCTAAAGCTCATGTTACTACTATTGAGGCAACTAATGCACAAGAGAATATCACTGCAAATGAAAGTAGTATCACCCTTAGTCATGCGGAATATGATGAGTTGATTGCTCTCCGACCTTTGAGTTCCAGTTCTCCTGTAGCTGGTATTGCCTATTCAACCGGGAATTATCTCCATCCGAATGATAGTAAGTGGGTTATTGACTCTGGTGCATCCAGACATTTGTGTGGAAATTCTCATGTTTTTTCAGATCTAAAGGTCATTAAGGCTCAACTTGGAGTCTCATTAGCCGATGGGAGCTCCTCCCCGGTTGTTGGTCAGGGAAATATTTCTATATCCTCCTCATTACAGTTGAAAAATGCTCTTCATGCTCCAAACTTTCCTCAAAGTTTACTTTCTGTTAGTTGCCTTATAAAAGAACAAAATTGTAGAGTAATATTTGATCCAATGGGTTGTCATTTTCAGGATTTGCTGACGGGGAAGAAGATTGGTGGAGGCTATGAAGAAAATGAAATTTACTACCTACATTATCCAATGGGTTCTGTTCATGCTGCAGTGGACCATTCATTCAGCCCTGTTCAGTGGCATCGTCGTCTTGGTCATCCTTCATTGTCAAAGCTTCGGTCGGTCTTTCCTCAGATTCCTTCCACCACATCATTTCAGTGTGAAGCATGTCAGTTGGGCAAGCATCATCGAAGTTCGTTCCCATTGAGTCAGAGTCAGTCGAGTAATAAAGTTTTTGAACTTCTTCATGCAGATGTATGGGGTCCTAGTAAGATTCCTACTAGGACTCAGTGTCGGTATTATCTTGTTATTGTTGATGATTTCTCTAAGTTATCATGGGTATTTTCAATAAAAGAACAATCTGAAGTTCCAAGTCTTATCAAATCCCTAATTCTTGAAATAAAAACTCAGTTTGAATCTATTGTCAAGATTGTTCGCACTGATAATGCTCTTGAGTTTAAATCAAAAGATCTGTTACAATTTTACCAAGATCATGGCATCCAACCCCAAACTTTCTGTGCCTATACATCTCAACAAAATGGGGTGGCTGAGCGAAAACATCGGCACCTCCTTGATGTTGCAAGGACCATTATGATTCAATCCAATGTTCCTGCGTCATACTGGGGTGATGCGATTACCACTGCTTGCTATCTGATCAACCGCATGCCTTCGTCTTCTGTGGGTGATCAAATTCCATTACATATCCTAAAACCTAATGCCCCACTTTTTTCTTTCTCACCAAAAATATTTGGATGTGTCTGTTTTGTTCATAAACTTGGCCCTGACCGTGATAAATTAGCAGCTCAAGCTACAAAATGCATATTTATTGGTTATCCGAAAAATCAGAAGGGCTATCGATGTTATGATCCTATTTCTCGCCGAGAGTATGTCAGTGCGGACGTATCTTTCCTGGAATCCTCTCCATATTACTCTAGTTCCGGTTCTCCACTCCAGCTGAGTCTTTTCCATTACCTATACCTCCTTTTCCTTTGGAATTTGTGCCCTCCTTACCAAACCAAACTTCATCCTCTTCCAGATTTAATAATCCTCCATTGGTATATGTGCGTAGAGCTCCACTTCCGCAAGAGCCTTCATCTTCTTCTTCTCCTGAGGTAAGTTCTACTGACAATAGTGTTCTTCAGGATGATGATAACAGGCCTATTGCTCTACGAAAAGGGACAAGACAATGCACCTTATATCCCATAGCTCATTTTGTCTCCCATGCCAAAATTGGACATAAGATGAAGTCTTTTATTTCAGCCTTGTCTGCTGAAACCATTCCCCTGAACTATCAGCAGGCAGCACTTGATACTCGCTGGAAGATGGCTATGCAAGAAGAAATGACAACTTTGGTATCTCAGCATACCTGGGATCTAGTTGATTCCCCAGCAGATGCTGACATTGTTGGTTGTAAATGGGTATATACAATAAAGTACAAATCTGATGGTTCTATTGAAAGGTACAAGGCCAGATTAGTCGCGAAAGGATATACCCAGACATATGAAATTGACTTCTTTGAAACATTTTCTCCTGTTGCACGGATGGGTACCATCCGTCTTGTTCTCTCAGTAGCTGTTCAGCATGGCTGGAACTTGTGTCAATTAAATGTGAAAAATGCCTTTCTTTATGGGGATCTCTCCGAGACCGTTTACATGCAACGACCTCCAGGTTTTGAGGTTGAGGGGGAGTGTCATAAGGTGTGCAAATTGAGAAAGGCGATTTATGGCTTGAAACAAAGTCCTCGTGCATGGTTTCAAAAGTTGTTTGAAGTGATGTCAAGCTTTGGTTTTAACAGATCAGCAGCAGATCATACTCTTTTTATAAAGAAAACTAGCTCTGGCATAGTTGTTATGGTAGTATATGTGGATGACATCATTCTTACAGGAGATGATGTGAAAGCTATTGAAGCCACAAAAGCTCATCTTCACAAACACTTTGTTACAAAAGACCTTGGTTCACTCAGGTATTTTCTGGGTATAGAAGTTGTTAGAAGCCATGAAGGGATGGTTCTGTCTCAACGGAAGTATGTTCTTGACTTATTAAAGGAAACATGCATGTTGGAAGCTAAACCAGCAAATATTCCCATGGACCATAAAGTTCAGTTGGTTGAAGAAGGGTCAAAACCTGTTGATAGCAAACGCTATCGCTCCCTCGTAGGGAAGTTACTATATGTAACTGTGACCAGACCAGATATTGCTTTAGCAGTAAGCAAAGTTAGCTAGTTCATGGACAAACCAACTGAGGTACACTGAAATGCAGCCATAATGATTCTCAGATATCTAAAATCCTCTCCTGGAAAGGGGTTATTGTTCAAGAAAGGTGGAACTCTGGAGATAGTAGCTTATTCTGATGCTGACTATGCTGGATCTATAGTAGATAGAAAGTCTACCACAGGATTCTGTGTGTTTCTGGGAGACAACTTGATTTCATGGAGAAGGAAGAAACAAAATGTGGTTTCCAGGTCGAGTGCAGAATCAGAATATCGGGCTATGGCCCAAACAACTGCTGAATTGATATGGGTTCGCACTGTTCTTAATGATCTCCAGGTGAAGGTTTCTTCTCCAATGACCATGATGTGTGATAACAAAGCGGCAACATATATAGCAAACAATCCTGTCTTTCATGAGAGAACAAAGCACATTGAGGTTGATTGTCACTATGTAAGAGATATGATTCAAGCTGGTCATATCACTACAAAATACCTAAAGTCTGAAGACCAAGTTGCAGATATGTTTACAAAGCCTCTTGCTAGGCCTAATTTCTCCAGATGCTGTGACAAGCTGAGCATGATAGATATCTATGCTCCAGCTTGAGGGGGAGTGTTGAGAATAGGTGGTTTTTAGGTTAAGTTGTTCTTTATTAGAGGTTTTCTGAAATACTTTTTTCATAAGGTGTTAGATGTAATTTCTTTGTTTTGCCTCTCTCTATTTAATATAGAGAGAAGCCCTAATGAGGTATCGAGTTTTTCTGTTTTCTTCGTTCAGCCGTCTCACTCTCTCTCTCTCTCTCTCTCTCTCTCTCTCTTCTTCCAGGTTCGGTTCATCTTCTACATTTCTCAAAGTTTCAAACACTTATTTGGCACCTTAGGGAAAACCGCCAAGTACCTAAACGCCTCACCTTGAAAGGCACTTTCTAGCTAAAGCCTAAAACCTACACCTGAGTTGCTGCCCCTCCTCCGTTGCATGTGCAGATCCCTATATATTTGTAGCTGCAGCTTTCTAGTGTTTCTGTTTCGCATGTTGGAACTTTCCAGATATAAGCATAATGAACTCTGCAGTGGTATTTCCATGATAAAGAACATTTCTAGGATGACTAGTGTTCATTTCTTGACATCTTCTCTGCATGTAGAGTGCTTTCTAAGAAACCTAGACTAATTCAAGTATGCATAAGCATACTCTTTAACACAGTCTAAGCAAGAGTATTCAGCCAATAGTGTAACATGTATAATTAATGCATAAGCAAATGGACATTAAAACATTTTCACCTTAGAAGTACCCAGCTATGTGGAAGATAACTAGAAAGTGTTGGGTATATATTACTGGGTTGTAATGCTCATAAGAGAGTGGCCTGCCATTATGGGCATCGACAGCTGTTGTCAGGCACTTAAGATAATCAATTGTGTGGACAAGATTATGATAACAAGTTTTGAAGAACTACGAAAGGATTGATTAAGAAAACAAACTTCCAATGAATACAAATTGTTGTTCAATAGATTGAATTGAGATATAGAGTAGGGAGGTTGGATGACTCACCTGATTGGTGCCCAATTCAACCCTACTCATGGTTAACCTGTGCCTTTCAGCTTCATTGATATCTACAATATTAGATATATGAATATAACCAACACGCTGTTGATGTTGGTAAATTGAGATAAACCCCCACGAAGCACATTAGTCAAATCTTAGTGTACAAGCATATTTGACAATCACATTAAAAATAATGGGCATTCATGCTTCCATGATCTCTTGGTAGAATAATATTTTGTTTGATATTCTATAACATAAATTTTCCAGTTTCTAAAGTGTGGTTTTCTGAGGTCCATGTAACCGTATGGATACTGCAGGATGTAGTCCACAACTAGACGCTGTACACTGGTTGGAGGTTCTACTACACAGAATGTGGCAAGACAAGCGGGCAATGCATCAATGGCAGATTGAGTCAAGCTTAGGCAGGGAGACCAGTACAAACTATCCAACGGTTAAGTTTTTAATGGCAACCGAAGCAGATTTCTTCATAGGTGCACTTGGATCGACGTGGTGTTATCTAATCGATGGAATGAGAAATACTGGAGGGAAAGTCATGGTTGGAATTGGAGGGATAGATTCTGGTGAAATATGGGGGATCTTTGCACAAATTATTCAATTTTGACAATCAACAAGCTGGTATTAAAGACTGGCACACATGGAGGGGAAGCTGTGTTGTAGCAAATTGTGTATTGCACCAAGGAGATACATGTAAATGAAAACCATAAAATTATGAATCACTCATTTTATATTCATTCTTCTGAATTAAGGTTTTATTTTGCCCTGCCCCGGTCTTTTTTTTTTTTGTGAGAGAATCATTACCTATGGGTAATAAAAGTGGTAGATATAAAACCTTATCTCTGATATCATTTAGGTGAATGTTTACATTTCAACATGGTCAATACAGAGAGACCAAACATGCATTATATTTGCTGGTTACCTCAAACGTGTCCAATAGAAACAATATTTGAGCCAATATGTATTGGGTTCATATCACACCCAGCTTTATCCTATCAAAAGAAAAAAGAAAACTTTATTTCGACTCCCATGGATGACTACGCCTGCATTTTGTGTGTGTGTGTGTGTGTGTGTGTGTGTGTGTGTGTGAGAGAGAGAGAGAGAGAGAGAGAGAGAGAGAATTGGTTTTAGATTTAGCTGCGCAAAACTAATCTTTCCAACGTCACCACAACGCCTACTTCCCTGGCTGCCCCCACATTGCAAACATGGCATAACTACAAGTCCCTTGCACGGTTGCACCCATGTTGGAACATGCTGATCCCCAAATGTCTCTCTTAGCAACTTATGCTTTATTTTCAATTAACTTTTTCTTCTTAACGATCTCCTCAACCGTCGTTGTCTACTTCAGCTAAATTACGTGTTTTGGCCAAATCTAGTTGCAATTTCTTCCACTTATCATAACACCGTGTTCCACGCATGACAATACACAAGCAAAAGAAGAATCCATTTAACTAATTTGCCCGAGTTATAAAATTTTAGAAGAATGAGATGAATTGCTATTTGGCACTTCAACTATAGAGTTATTTTACTTCCAAATCACGCTGCCTCTTGCTTATCCTAAGCACCAAGTCCATGTGAAACAAAAAATAGAGACATGCATCTCAAAGTCGTCCATGGGAAACAAAAAATAGAGACATACATCTCAAAGTCAGTTCATGTGAAACAAAAAATAGACATACATCTCAAAGTCAGTCCATGTGAACCAAACAATGTAAGACATCTCTGAGTCAGCCAATGTGAAACATAAAAAAAGACATCTCCTGGTTAAGGATGAACTCAGAATCTCCTGATTTCAGTCACTTCCACCAAGGTGCTCCTGTGGTGTAAAAATGGCCCCCTTCATCCCAAGAGATCTGACAAGCTTGCAAACCAATTGCCACACTTGCCTCCTTCCCGTGGTGAGAAATCCACTCTGCTATAGTTTTTTTCTCTATCTTCCTGACTCATACCCTGTATGTTTCTTTCAGCAAATGGGTTGACGACTGGATCCTTCATCTCCTTCACCACAGCAGGCATGTACATTGAATCACCTACTATCGGAGCGCCACAGGCAGCCAGTTGTGCTCTGATCTGCATATGTGGAAGAATCTCATCATGACGACGATCGATATATCAGAAAATCTCTGGGATCAGGCATGATGATCCCAGAATGAGGAGGAAAACTCGAGGTGATGAAATGGTCCAGGGTGCTGGGTAAAAAATAGAGATGGATTGAGAAAGCGAACCAGCACCTGGTGGGTTTTGCCGGTTAACAGATTGATTTTCTCATAAGCAACATCTTTTGATGGCCATCCACAATCTTCGACACAATATTGTGCTGAAATAGCAGCATTTGGCCATGGCACCTCTCTACATTCCAGTACCTCAAGTTGACATAAATGTCATTCTTTAATAAAACCTACAAGCCAAAATACAGAGTTGGACCATAAAAAATAGAAGCAAACCCAATAAATTAGCTTAATGCTTGCAAAGGCAGTAAATATATAGACCCACTTTTCATTGATCTACGTACCATGTAAGAGGTGTAATCTGAAAAAAAAGTTCCCGCAACATTACAACTGGAAGGAAGGAGTGATGCTAACTTCATCTAATTTATAAACCAACTAGGGGCGTCGGTTTAATCACCATATGAACAGCCATAGACAAAGGTAGCTGAAGTTTGAGTTCATCACACATGGTCCGCTTTTTGGCCATCTCCCTTCCCAGTGCACACCTCACCTCCCTCAGCACCTTATAGTGAACGGATGCTATAAATTTTCCGAACCAAAGTTCATCCTAAGTGCCATCAATCTGACGACTTTTGTGCAGAAAAATGTATTTTCTGGTGCAATCAAACCAGCTCGAACTCAGCTTGTTTAACTCGGGCATGTTATGAACTCGAACTTCCCTCAGCTCACCACAAGCTGAGCTTAAATACCCTCTGTTCGGTTTCTTGGACTCATTTACCAGCCTTACTTCCTGGTGGACAAAGGGGGCATAAGTTTTACACTGAAGACATGAGTCAACTTGACTGCACGGAAAATAGAAAACAACGGTTTCTCTTAGGCTATTAAAAAAAAACATATTGCAAGGTAGAGGTACAGACTTGCCCGAGCTCATCTTGTCTCAAAACCTGACTTAGCCAATTCCTTCTCTCTATGACAGTAGTCATGAGAGTATTATTGATATTTTCGTAGGAAAAAAGAAAGAAAGAAAGCAGTATACTATGGAAACTTGCTAGTTATGTTGGGAGGAAAACTTATGTGAACGAGTTTGAACCTAATGAGGTAAAAACATTATCTACTTGCTGACTCATTATCAGATCCAAGTCCAGTTTATCTCCCTACCATCGTCACTGTTTAACTACACGTAACATAGCTCAAAAGGACATCTAAGGATGCATATCTCCAAACTCCATGCCACGTCAACGCATGTATCTAACCTAATAACATAATGTCCTTCCTTACCTGATTAAGACTCTGTTTGGGAGCCGTGCATTGAGATGAAAACATTATTTTTGTGTTTTGCCAAAATGTGGTATGGAGAATGGAGTTGCTAAAAACATCCTTTTATGAATGGAGGCTCCCAACTTCATTGCCCTAGGCTCCTTATATTTAAAGAGGACAACCCATCTTTGTAATCGGTGCATGGGTGTGTCGTGTGTTGATTTCTTTCTCTTCTTCCTGAATTTGTTTTTTCGATCTATGGATAGTGCGTTGAGTTGTTTCCCGATGGCCTGCACCCCTTTTCAAAAGGTGCATGTGTACAGCCCTATCCACAAAACTACGACTCATAACCAATGAAGTGTTTTAGCAACACCACTACTTTCAAACAGTAGAGAGCATGAGAGCAATTGAGGGCATCATAACACTTACAACTAAATTTGGAATGAAATGCAGAGTCCCAAGAAAGTCATATCTCTACCAACGGGGGCTCGACTTGTCTGGTAGAAGCAACTAGTGCACGTCACCTTGTGTTGGGAAGTTGCAGGTATTGTTGTATAACTGGTAGGGCCCCAGTGTCACAAGCCTATTTCTTCAATAGGTCAGTGCGGCGTGAAGGTCCTTCCTTACCGCCGCAAGCCTTTCGATTGCTTACTCGCAACTAAGTTGTCACAGGTATAGATTGCTTCGCAAACCTGCGATGGATCAAACTGTCCAATATGACCAGCCTAACGGTCAAAGGCCGCACACCAATATTTTTTCATGTGCCGAATCATTTTCATTGGCCCTGCACACCACTTTGTGCGCAACTGCCTAGCGGAAGTTGATCAAGCGCATTTTCAAATGTGCATTCTATATAGTTCATGCCGCTTAGTGCATATCCATCTCATACCAGCTATCACTTTCTAAAGGGCATACACTTGCCTTAGCCTTGCGTGCCATGGAGTGTTTTGCTACTCCATACACATGCCACAATAAAACCTCGCTACTGAAGAAACAAGACCTTACGACCTCTAGTTCGAAGACCAGTTGATGATTGGACATCATAGTGAAGAGCACCTCTCAGACTCATTCGTCGGTACTTAGGCATTTACTTGCCTAGCTTAGAGTCACCATACTCGGTTGGAATCACCTAATGTAATCCGTGAGAGAATTAGTGCTAACCCACACACACCCTCGTGCACCCAACAACTACGTGTGGGACTTCTTGCAAGTCAATAGGTCATTAACCAAATCTTCAAAGGCAACATCCTTTGATCTGTTATCATTGCTTAACCAAAACAACGCTCCTTGTTTGTGCCGGCACACAACGATGCATTAACGATGATATCATTGCTTACTGTGTGTCATGCTATCACTGTACATCACCGATGAAGCCAATGCATACCGCGCGTTCCTATACTCGATACATTTTCTATTCAGTAGAGCTCCGCACTGCGCATGCCCCTTTCTGAAAGCTCGGTCCGAGACACCCAAGTTGCCTTTAAAAAAAAGTCATATCTCTACACATGCACGAACTCCCAGCCATCCAAAGTGCTTATAACTCTTGATTCATAACTTTGGACGATTCAAACAAATATGCATAACTAATCAAATCAATAGAAGTAGCCATCTACACATGAAAGGGCTTCACGTAATTAAAACACACACAAAAAATACACAAAACAAAACAAATTAAACCGTCTAAATAATGAATGACTAAAAATTCATAGGGTAATAGGGATATAGTACCAAGCGGTTGCACTGGGGCAGAAGCACTATGCTTAGGAGACTTAAAAAACTTTCTTGTATAATCACCCCCTGGTATTAAACTACTATGAAAAGCTAAGATGAAAACATTTATCTCTTGAAGCCATCAAATACGGTTGAACTCACAAAGACTGGCATGTTTGGTATCAAGGAAGATATGCAGAAGTCTAGTAACTCATTCCGTATTAATGGTATCTCATGACCTAGCTACATGGTTTCTTTAAAGAAAACAGGCTTTGGATCATGTTTTTGCAACATGTAAGTTGGTTTTGCTTCTATTTTAGCACAATGTTCTATCTTATGTAGGACTGGTAAACGAGGCGAACAAACCGAACAGTCTTTGTTTTGGCTCGGCCTGTTTACATTAGAGCCTTGCTCAGATTTGGATCATCCAGCTCATGTCAGTCGAGCCAAGCCAAGCCAAGCCGAGAACGAGCTCGAGCTAGACGAGGTGAACCCGAGCTGGCTCAGGTGAAGCATACAAAATTTATATAAGCTCTCTAAATGAGATTATACGAGCCGAGCTGAGACAAACAGTCATTGTTTGTATTCGGCTCACTTAATCTACACGAGCTGTAGCAACTTGTCTTGCCGAGCTCATTAGACGATCACAAACAAGCTTTGGACTAGCTGAACTGAGCCAAACTGCGAGCTGCTCGGTTCATTTCCCAGCCCTAATCGTATGTTAGGATGACCCATTCCAACAAACCTAACCTTGTACACAAACCTGAAATTAGGATCCTCTAAATCTTGTCACCACTTTACTGTTAAGGCTTGTTATGGTTTCTCACGTGTCTCCAAAAGTGCAACTCAATATTCTGTCTGGTTTAGCTTATAAAGTCAATTATGAACTTATCTCTCTCTTTAGCATCTAACTCCTTTACTTGAGCTTAATCAGTTGATGAAACAAGACATTCGGTTTCAAATGAAGTGGACAAAAAACTCACCCAGCCCCATCATGTGCTGCCTGTTTTTGCAGCTGTGGGAAACTGTGGAGCGTTTGTTTTATGCTTACTGACTCATTAAACAATTGGCCAGTTTGAAACCAACTTCTCTCTTTTGGTTGGTAAACCTTAAAGATTGCATCATGAGGTCTTGCTGTGTGTGACCTGCTAATGGACATTGTTTTACCTAATATAATTGTCCGTTAACAAGTTCATGAAACGTCCACCACAAACACTCTGGGTAAAGAATGAAACAAAGGAAGAATCCTACCACCTAAATTATAAATATAGAACAATAATATAGGCTACTCATAGATGAGAACTACAGTGTGAACCGTGATGTTCAAGAATTTTATGTTTTTTTTTGTTTTCTCTTAAACCTAACCATACGGATGTGATCGGTTTTATAAGGACCCGCTCTTGAATCGATTATAATGCATAAACAAGATCTTTTAAAGCTTTAAAATCAATGTCCCATAATCTTAAATATTTAAGCATCCAAAAATTATATTTTTTTACCAAAAATACATGATCCAACAATTGATTCACGCATCTACATGGTTGGATTTACAAGAAAAAGTGTAAAAAATTGTCAGTTCACATGGTAATTCTCATATATTCTAGTGACTCCCGAAATCCATACATAATATATCCTAGTCAACTTTTCACCCTCAGGTTCATTCTTTAATGATTGTTTTTTTTGTGCTTACGTGGGACAATCATGAGGGCCAAACAAACGTCCTATATAAGAGATCCACACCACCATGGACCTAATGGTCTATTCATGGTGCTCCACACTGTTCCAATTCAACCAATGGGCCCATCACTGAGAAAGGTTCAGGTGGTTCAAACCTTTTAATTTAATTAAGAAGTTAGTGGCATGATGGTCTGCAACATAGCCGCAGACATGTATCAAAAAAATTAAAATTCCGAAAGCAAGTGGGCAACCCTCAAATTATCATTTCAGCTCAAGCTGAAAAAAGCACACCTTTTAGTTGTAGAATTCTGCCCCCATACGGTTCCCTGATTTTCTAAAACCGCTTGAAAGACCCATCATTTCTCCAAGTAAAAAACCATAATGATGATGATCAAATCTGTTGTGAAAAGGTGAGCACCAACAAATATTAGATCTTACTTTCAATCATTTTCACATATACGATTAAAGATCGTAGATTGGTCCTTGTTTTCTATGAAATCAAGAGTAAACTTGCATTTGTTGGATTCGAAGATTATACCTATTTCACTCACTTGAATAGTCATTGAAAGGTTTGATCCCTAAGGTTGTAAACGTTTCCAACTTTATCAATGCCACAGTTCAACTAGACCCCACATTTGCCTTCAACTTGGTACTGTCCTACTTTAATATGTTGGGTTTGGTAATGGAAAGGCTACAAGAGATGAAATCGTTCAATGTATACAAAAAAGCATATCCATCATTTTCAGTTTCTCAAATCTTATTGGCCTAATTAAAAGAACATTTGGTGATATGTCATTTGCCTCTTTACCAAATCAGAATTAAACTTCAGCTTAAATAAAAGAAAAAAATTTTGTGGCGAAGGCAAACCCTCTATGCGAGGTAAAACTCCAAGTTGAGGACACAACCACCCAGCCCTTGAGTGCCCCAACCATGATAAAGAAACAGCAGCCCCCATGCGCCATCAGGATTCAATCCTGAGCCTTCAGCTTGACACAGAACCCCACTGACCAGATGGGTAACCACAGATGTGGTTAAATAAAAACTATTTGGATCATTTCTTGTTTCTTTTTAATCATCAGCACATATATCACCTTAGTTTTGGTTACCAACAGCCTAGAAACTAGCTAAGAATGTAAAAAGAGTAATTTACAAAAAGTCCCTTAACTTAGCATCTGTTTTACTAAAAAACTGCCTAACATTTGGATAATTATATTTAGCTGTTTCACTTTTATAAATTATGCATTACAGGAAATGGAGGCTTTTACCGGCAGCAGCTTGGACAGCCGGTAAAGATCTTCTCCAGTGGTAATGATTCCGTGTTCATCTTTCCTATAGTGATGTTTCAAAGACAAGCATCGTGTCTTTTATTCAGTGATTTAGTCAAACAAAATGACTAAAATGCCTTCATTTGCTGACTTGCTAACAAATGGATATAAGATGACACAAGATGAGTTGCTATGAAAAAAGAAAAGGACAAAAATGCCATTTTCTTTTACCTCAAACAGGTATTTAAAAAGCATTTAATAGAGTCGGTGGTTGAATATAATAAGGAAAAGTCGTTTTAGGAACCAACCTTTTTTCCTTAATTCTAAAAACAGGTCTAACTTTTCTAAAATTCCTGATATAAGCTGTAGTTTTCCTTTAAGCTGTCGAATAGAGACCTCAAGTCAACGTCCCACGTCTTGAAAAACATGATTATTTTTCGGTTCATTGCATTGTCCTTTGAAGCTGAAGAATGCCCATTTATCCTCACAAAAAACAACAAAGGGTAATTATTTTGAACTGTCGATTATGAATGTTGTTATTGTAGTTTGACTTAGATTTAAACCGGGTCAATAGATAATAATAAAGGTAGGCCTTCGTTTGGCAGCTTTCAAGAAAACAAAGGCCCATATTTAAAAAAAAAAATTAGAAACATGAGGCCCATTTTTTAAACTGGGCGAGAAAAGGGTCAGCCTCTAAATGAATTTTTCTCAGTATCACAACACATGTGATGGGCAGTTTTCCTAAATATAAGATGTTTTTGGTAAATTGCACGCATAAGAAACGTGCGTTGCAAGCCAAATAAAAAATTCTAGCAAAGCAGACAATTCGTGGCTAAAAGATCGGTGAACGCATTACCAAATTATAAGAGGGCAGTGGGAGTGCAATTGCAGGAATCCAGATGCACATGCACCTTTTTTTTTTTTTCTTTCAAGCCAAAGAACTGCCCCACGGGCGGTTGGCCTAGTGGGGTGGGGCTTTGGCTACTAGAGGGGCAGTCAAGGTTTGATTCTCATGGGCGTTGCTCCTCTGCGCAAGCCAATGTATAGCACAAGTCCCGAGACAGGGGTTTTAGCCTCAAAGTTTTATTAATGCCTGTGATACATTTACTTTAAGAAGTTCAACTTTCCCTATATTTGTTTGTTATTTGGACTTTCTACTAGCATACAAAGGATGGGTAGAGGAAAAAAATATTCATACAAGTTTCAAAAGATGTTTTGGAGAAAAGTTTGAATGAGTAAAAACCTTAAGAATCTGTGGGAGTAAGGGAACCAAGTATTTCTAAAAGCAGGAATAGCATTTGCTTGTGATGACACATTAACGGGTTGGCCTAAAGTTGAAAGCAGATGAAATCCTTGGAACAATTAAAAGATCATCCACTTATTGTGGCGCTCAATAATATGATTATGTGAAGCCATCACCAAACAAACAAAGTCAAGTCATGAAGGTTTTAGAAAGGGGACCACCCTCTAAGCTTAAGTATTCCTCAATCACCAAAGGGGACAGGCTCAGTTAGTGCACGTCTCCTTTGGGTCGGCCTAACCCAAGCTGTCTCTGCCGGAAAAAAAAAAAAAGCATTCCTCAATCACTGATATCATTGGGGCCATAGAAACCTCATGTATAACAACTGCAATAGAAACCCAAGGTCATGGGAAAATGCCGATCGAGGCAAAATTTACATTTGAAAGCACTTGGGGCCTCTTCTTCATGAGACATGTCCAAGAACGAGTATGGATCCCGTCATTTGACATAGGATAGGTTTCATCCCACATCCAATCCTAGCCGTCTAACCAACAGCATGCTTTTTGGCCTAAGACTTCACCCCAAAGGGCAAGGAAAGCGATCTTCCTAGTTGTCCACCTCATTGATAGCGCCCGCTCCCACTAACCTATCCCCCCCTTTGGGGCGCCCCAAGAAACAGCATCGGTGGAATGTAAGCCCATGCCTATATGTCAAAAGGATCCTCCAATTCATTAGTGTCATTATTGTGTCGTGTCCTCTTATATGTTTTCCTTAACAAAAAAGATTTTATTCACAAAACTGAAGTGTCCTGTGTCTTTTATGCCGTGTCCATGTGACATCTCATGCAAGGAACCGACCATGATAACATTACCCATAAATAATGAAGCGATGGCCATCAGATTTTTGAGAAAAAAAAAAAGGGGGGGGGGGGGGGGGGGGGGGGGGTCCACATCACACGCTGATCCATTTTAAAGTTCATGTGGTCACCGTTATAAATATCTAAAGCGGACAACTTTTAAGGGCAATATTAGTTGGAGGCATAAACCACTTTCCATGGTTTCTAAAGTATCGCCAAAAAGGCTTTTGAGATAGCATATTTCAATTATTAATAAAACAACTTTAGATTAGCCTTAGTCTTCTGTGGTGTCAACCATTAAAATATCATGAATAACTAGTAAGATTTACAATGTTGATATTACCATAGCTCATATCACATTGGAGAAGAACAGGCTCGCTCTATTCATATGTAAGTGATCTTTACAATTAAAACAACTTTGACAAGTTAAGAATGCAATAAATCATACCATGTAGTTACCTGGTCATTCTTAAATACACGCGCTCCCTGCCAAAGAAACTATGATCCAACAACACAACACAAAAATTATCGGAAAACCGAAGCGGCCAGAGCTATCAATCAGGCCATTTTTTCATGAATTGAACAACATGAATATGTACAAGCGCCGCCAACCGGTAAGAAGATATCAGAAGTCGATGATGGGCTCCCCGATCGTCAGGTTCCTCTCAATGGTCCACGGCAAATTGAAGAACTTGGCTGTGATGAATTTGAAGATCTTATTCACATTGATGTTGTGTGTTGCGCTTGAGAAAAAAAGAGTTGCCTTCATTGCATGTGCATATGTCCTCGCCTGACAGAAACAAGAACCTTCACTATGCAATCAAGAAAACGAGGTAAAAAAGAAAAAAGAAGACTATCAAAGAGTACAGATGAACTCTTGTCTGATCTTCAAATAAGAACAGTTTAAGTAGTAGCTTGGAATGAAGACCATCTTTGAAGTTACAATAATTGAGCCACCCCGTATAAGCTAGGAAGAAAGACTTTTTTGTCATAGTCAAGATGGGGAAGAGAACAAAGAATTCCTTAGAACAAATTAAGTTCTAGAGTACCAAACAGTAATTTTCATGTTTTTTAAGCGTTTTATCATTTTCAGAGAAACAAAGAGACAAGGGTACAAAGAGAAAGTCATGATTTAGGGAAACAGGTAACTAGGAATAAAAGAGAGATCAAAGAACTGAATGCCTGAACTTCAATAACAGCTTATCCTCACCAAACAAGAGGACAGAAAATACAAGGGGGGCTAGTAATTTCCATATAAATCGAAGTTACATTTAATATTTACAGATTGGCATGGTTGTAAATTAAATAGTCCACCAGGGGAAAAAATTCAATGAATTTCTTTTTCAGATGGAGGGAGAAACCAGATCTTGAGAGCAAATTAGGCAAGAGAAGAGAGTTTGCTTCTGATGCAGAAACGTATTCCAAATAGAGTAGACAATTGAATCACAATCAAAGTAAAGGTTTTGAAAATATGATTGTTCATAGCACCAGAAAATCAATGGCATTTTCTACTATCCCTATAACAAGAGCCGGAGTCAAGAGGGATACGAGAGCAGAGATGAGGGCGCAGTTCACAACAATATCCTACGAAGGATGTTGAACTCCGCCAAACTTAATGAGCGAAGTGTCTGAACTCCTCCAAAACAATCGATGGATATGAATCTCGGAAATCCCAATCTCCGCTCTGAACTCCTCCAAAACAATCTGTGGATATGAGCGGGATCTCGGAAATGCCCATCTCCGCTTCCAACACCGGCTCCCAAACAGAGCCTTACAGTAAATTAGAGTAACATTTCATTCGTGCTTCTTGTGGAAGGATATTAAAGGGCAAAATTCACAAAGAAAAGTTTGTGTTACCTGACTCACGATTGTCCATTGCACATCGAGAGGAAGATGAACAAAATCATCAAATTTGGTTCCAATCATGATTGGAATTGCTGTCTGTGTCCAAGGAAAAGAAATAAGATTAGTTATAAACATTCAATTGAGTCAAATATTTACAGATTAAGCACTCATGGTCGGATGGGTGGCAGTGAATGTGAAATCATCTTCCAGCCCAAATGGACAAGAACAAAAAAGTAAATGTGAGAAAAAAAAATGAAGGAAAAGAAAAACAAAAACTTACTGTGTTCCATCTCCTTGCTTGTCTATACCATCCAATAACACTGTATGCACATGAAAATTAATTGAAAAGGAAAATTTAGCATGTTAAATAACAATTGAAGGACATTAACTTAGAAAAAAAAAATAATTGAAGCACATCCATCAAGTCAATCACAGGTATGAGAACATATTACATATTCAATTATTACTCCCATACAAAATTTCAGAACATTACAAGACAGAAAAGTCGAACAAAACTGGTAAAGATAGAATTCAGTACGGAAAATTAGCATGCTTTCCGGTAAGTTGACATTACTCATAAGAAATTTTAGTTCATCTAATAAAAATATTTCTGAAAACAGGAATTCAAGAAAATCTAGAAACCGACTGCAATTAAAGTATCGATGTGCAAAAAAAAAAGAAAGAAGAACCCAAAATTAAATAAAAAGGAGGGAGGGAGAACATCAATTTATTCGTAGCTAATTAAAACCCCCGAATCCTTCTTAAACAAAAACAGTGTGAAATTATATAGTCAAGATATCCAAAAACAGAGGATGAAACAGTTCATGAAAACAAAAGAAACAACTGAAATCGACCAAAACGAGAACTAAGCAACACAAAAAAAACTGCAAAATTATCCTAACAATGAAAGAAGGGAAAAATCAAGAAACCAACCTATTAAGCGTACACCGATTTGTGAGATCAAACATTATCAAAATCGCCGCTGCATCTTTACAAGCCAACGCAACGTGATCCACATATTGACTATCACCTAAATTAACCAAAAAAATTTAGAGATTTAAGAACCTTATATATATATATATATATATATATATATATTGCACGAAAAAAAATTAATTACAGTACCTCCAACGTCCCAAATACTGAAGGCGATCTTTGCTCCTCTCACCAACAGTATCTTATCCATCAAATTCAAACCTGTCATCTGCAAGCACCTCCTCTGTTCGGCTTCACCCACATACTTGACCTTCATCATACCCAACAAAACCAACCATAATCAATGGAAGGGATTGAACAAAAAGAAGAAAAAGAGAACGCGTAGAATCTATCAACCCCGATCGTAACAAAAAACAAACAAACATACATACAAAACCGATCACCTACCACGAAGCTGGTCTTCCCAATCTGGCAATCGCCCAGGAGGCTAACCTTCAGAACCACCTTATCCGTGTCGGTCTCCGACTCGGCCACGGACGGAGCCGCCGCTACGTCGTCCCCGCCACCATCGACGTCAGGGAGGTGCACGGAGGAGGAGGAGGTCCTGTGGAGGCGGCGGTAGGAGGGGGTCTTGCCGGAGGAGCAGGAGACGATGCGCTCCCAGAGGTGGCGGAAGAGGCGGCGGAGGAGGGAGAGCTGGCCGGAGACGGGGAGGCAGCGGGCGTTGGCGAGGGCAGCGATGATCTGGCGTAGGTGGGCCATGGCTGGAGGCCGGAATCCGACGAGGAGTCGGGAAGGGTGAAGCTGCGGCCTGCTGGTGGGGAGGGTCGCCATGTCCAAACCTTCGTCAGTTTCTAAGGGGAAAAGGTCGATGAGGGTGGTGTGGTGCCGGGCCATCCCCGACTCTCTTGGGCTCCCATCCTAACCCTTTGGCCCTCCTTGGCCTTTGTGGGGATTAAAAAGGGAGGGAGAGGTGGCCGGCCGGTTGGGGGGGAGAGCCGGAGACTGTCAAAGTCAAACACTCCTAAAAACAGGTGAGCGGGAAGGACCCCCACGTACCCGAACTCTGGGTCAAGTATGACTGGTTTTACGCTGATCCGTTTCTGTTTTTTTTATGTGGAAAAGACATGTATGCCATCAATCTTCTAATCATATGGCGGCGAGGGTGTCCCGACTCCGGACATTTTTTTTTTTTGTTCTTGGATGGCTAGGACCGATTGAATGCCCCCATCCTATTTTAAACGATGGAATCCGTTTTCCTCGATAACACGGTTGGCCGTTTTGGAGCCTTGGTCCAGGGATGGGTCCCTCTTGGGGGTATGATTGTCATTTTCATGGATGATGGAGAAAAAGAGAGTGCATTTTTGCTAGTAATAGGAAAAATAGAAATTGACGATAGCTGATAAAGGGGCATGTTCCATGGAGGCATAATAAGTAACAAGGGTACCAACGGAGGCTCCGCTTGTTTGTTAGGAGCTGTTAGTGTACGTCACCATGTTTTGGGACGTTGCAAGTTCAAAACCCAATGTTATGCTATGTGTAACTGATAGGGGTCAGACCAACCCCAGCTTGCCTTTTAAAAAATAATATTAACGAGGGTACCACATCTTTTATTTTTGATAGGCAGAGCAAAAAGCCTACCCCCCTGTACCATTGGGTTTTGAACTTCCACTAGCTCCTACCAAACAAGCTAAGTTTGTTCGCTTCCTGTTTTATTTAATTAGGTATTTATGTTATCTATTTGTTACAAATTATGCTATATAATATTGACTATATTTATTAATTCTTTAAGAGTCTGATGGATATGCAACTCAAGTCTAATCTAAGAACGCAATGCAATTAGGGAAACAATAAAAGATGAAAAAGACTAAGCTACTTTTGATTGTGTTTTTTGAAAAGTGAAAATAATGTTCAAAAGAGATTCACTTTCAAAATCTCATGAGATTTGTTTGATACTGTTCAAATGAGATTCATTTTAGAAAAAAAAAAATTGTATTAAAAAGTGAATCTCATCCGAACGTACCCTAAAAATGCTTGTACGTGGCTGCTTTAAACCACGAGGATACTTTCTTTAAGCGCGACAGCATATCAGCTGTGAAAACATTATTGATATTTTAAATCTTTTTGTTTTTTAGGCATGTTTTTGTGGAACAAAAATAGATACATTTATACAGCCTGTGTTGTATGCTATTTGTTGAATTTCTTGGTAATTCAATTTTCCAATGTCTTTTTTCTTTTTTTATCAAATACCTTAAATGCAAAGCCTTTCTAATCATGTATTCATTACTTAATAACCCCCACCATCATCATCCTCACCAAGTTTCCACTAACCTCCTATTTAGGTAACACTCAGAGTAATGTTGAAAACCTGGCTTCAAGTGACAAACTAGGTTTGAGCTAAAAAAAACCCTGCCTTAGTGACTATAGGGATGCCAGCAAATCAAGTTTTCAAGTAAATATAGTTTGAGGTAAAATTTGAGCTTTCAACCAAAATTTGCAAAACATTCTCATACATGGTTTTTAAATGTGGTTTAACAGGCTAGGGACTTTTTAACCCCTCACAATAAGTTGTCCGTTGTTTAACAATTTCCAAATATAAAGATGGCCGAATTGATGTTGCCTAGCATGAGCAATATCTTTTTGAGTTTTGAAAAATCTAAAGCTTGGTTTTCAAGCTTCGAGTCATCCAGACGCCAACAAAACCTGGTTATTGATAAACCAAATTGGCCAAGAGAAAAAAAAAAAAAGGCTTTTAGAAAACCTAGTTTTGTTTCCTCTCATCAAAATAAGAAATAATACATTATATTTTTTGCCTTTTTTTGTTTAGAAACAATACGTTTAATTAACTTTGGGTTTTTTTTAGTGATAAACCCATCTGGTTGCTTGAATGGTAAAACCAAAACCAAGTTGACATGGAGTTTCCCCACAGCGTGCAACCTTCTTATAGTCGCAAGAACACTAGGGATGTAA
Organism: Nuphar pumila; assembly: GCF_984573655.1. Lineage (NCBI taxonomy): Eukaryota > Viridiplantae > Streptophyta > Magnoliopsida > Nymphaeales > Nymphaeaceae > Nuphar > Nuphar pumila. The sequence goes on along the minus strand of NC_143250.1, from coordinate 681,315 downwards.
ACCGTTTGGATTCAGATCGGAACTAGGCATTGCCAAGTCTGACTTAATCGGTTTGGCTTAATTGGATCCGTATAAAACCAAACCTGGATCGGACTAACTTAAAACTGGTATTTACACTCAATTGAGTCAGGTTTTTAGTTGGGTTCGGGTTTGAATGCAAAACTTAATACCAAACCCGGATCCGATTATTAATAGGATCCAGATTTGGCTACCAAGCCTGCTTAACAGACTTGGATTCAGGAAGGGTATCAGGTTGCAACCAAACCGTTTACATTGCTAAAGAACACCCCTACATGAGGATCCCTTTGGGATTTGAACACTAGACATTCAGACCTCAGGACTCCAGCAGCAGCCCGCTAGCCAGTAGGACCTCAATGGTCAGGGCCAGTTGGCCTTGATCAGCTAACCTTTTTTACAAGCTGTTAAGTACTTGATTGAGTCCGAGTCAGCCTATATGTAGCTTTTAATGGTTAGTCAATTTTGTACCCCAAGACTGAAACCATGTTTGTGTATCAACTAACTCAATCCACTATATTCATGTAACCAGCCCCTTGATTGCTTACAAAAACCAAGCAAAAATAGAGAAATTAAGGACATTTGGGGAAGGGATTTGCAAGTGGTTTTGTGGTCCAATTCTATCTACAAGCAGGTCAATGATAAGCTCCATTGCCAATTCCATGTAGGCCATTTAAAAATCATACTTTCAACGATCAAGTAATGGAAAGAAAAGACATTCTTTATTCAGAACAGTAAAAATTACAATAAGATAAATGATTAATCAGATTGTCACACACATGTCCTCCGTTGCCCTGTGATTATGATGGTCTCACCCCCAAAATTGAACGGCCTTGATTAATAATCACTTCTCTCAGGAGATTGGCATGGTGGGATAGAGCTTTGGCTACTGAATGGGTAGTCAAGGTTCGATTCTCATGGGTGTGTCTTCCTTCTGTGCAAAACTAATGCCCAATATAAGCCAAGGGGGCTAATACTAACCTCTGAGTTTTATGTTGTATGTACAACGAGAGTAGGTATGATAGGTTGAGCCAGCATGACCAGGGGGTGCCGGATGTGGTTTCTTATAAATTGAAAAAAAGAAAAGAAAAATGAATGAGAGAATCGGCTGCTGATTCAGATTCTAAACAGAATATCAGTGAATCTTTGATCATCAAATTACATGCGTTACAAAAAATATAAAAAAAGTAACTTAAATTATTTTTAAAAACATTTGAAAATAAGGTAAATCAGCTTGGTTTTTGGCTGATACGATACCAAATGGCCGATCGACGACAATGCCACCAGCTTTTCACAAGTAAGAAGAACAAAAATCATCAGTGCATTAAGACTGGTTATCACAACTTAGTGAGCCTAATAACTCGCTTCGTATGTTTTTTCTTTGGATACTACATCATTTTTTTTAAAAAAATAGCTGGGGTTTAGGCATACCCCTACCAGTTATACAACGATACCATTGGGATTTGAACTTGCAACGTCCCAACACACTGGCTGTTCATACCGGACAAGCGAGCTCCCCATTGGTTATCATTTTAAAGCAGGGCAGTTAAAAGTTAATATCTTGCTCGGCTCGGGCATTGAAAAGTGAAATGTATGTGCAGTTGTTAAGAATGATGGAAAGGACAAGTTGGGTCAATCAAGGAATATGGAAATAAATGACATAACCAGCTGCTGACTTTCTTGGAACGTAGAGCGTACGTATCTCATACGGACACGCCATTTTGGCTGTATGTCCTTGATGACACTTGAACACCGACACTTACAGCATTATTTTGATATTTTAAATAATATTTTATTATATTTTAGTTTTATTTACTGATTGAAAAAAAAAATATTTCATGTTCTCATATCCCATTTTTTTTTTTTGTTAAATGAACTTTCGAATCTGAATAGCTCCACGAAATCATTGTGACATAGCTCATACTTAAGAATGCAGTTTAGGAGAAAGAGCAAATGGCGGGTCTTGAAGGGGGGTCCCGCTTGTCTGGTAGCAGCAGCTAGTGCCTTGTGTCGACGAGACGTTGCAGGTTCAAAACCCAATGGTATAGTTGTATAACTGGTAGCCAGGGGCCTGCGTAACCCCAGCTTGCCTTTCAAAAAAGAAAAGAAAAAAAAGTGAGGGTCTTGCACCAACATGTTCCATGGCACATAGAAGAGGAAGGAACACGGTAAATATCCGTTTTTTTCGGACCTAAATTTCCAATTAATTTCTAAGTCGACTCAGAGAATGTATCGAGCTGAATCGGTCATTTTTTACTTTTGATTTATAAAAATCAATTATTATTATTTTTTAAATATTCCCCATTTTTTTTTTTTTTGGATAGGGCAATTTTTGTTCTTTATTTAAGTGTTACAGTTTGTCCTTGCTACGTATCTCGTGTGGTGATCTGCTCTGCTCTGTCTCCATAATTTGCTCATCCTATGCGATCTTTTTTACCACGTCACAACAGTGCAAGATAAGATACGGGCTTATTTAATAAGGGGAAGGAGACATCCCATTTATAATGCAACAAACAACCTACCGCCATGTGTACACATCTTGTACCAAACCTAGTGAATATATAAATGGTCCTTCTTCCAACCTAACAAATTAAAAAATATATATATATATAATTTGGCTTAGCAATGGAATCAGCTAGCGGCTGGCAGTGATATAAGTGTCGGTTTGATTACATCTAGACTCTAGACAAATCTATATCAGATTACAGGATCTGATCACCTTCAATTCAATTCAATTCTGTGTCCAGGACCAACAAAAAATACATGATCAGCTAATGTTTGTATATACCCAACGGGGGGGATCCGCTTGTCTGGCAGTTAGTGCATGTCACCTTGTGTTGGGACGTTGCAAGTTCAAAACCCGATGGCTAGACTAAAAAAAAACGAATCTGAACATGCCCTGTTCCGTTTATTCAGCTGGTTTTACCAGCCCTACCTACAGGAGGCCTTGATCTTTCCATGATTAAGGCTACAGGAGACAACACCACATGAATTTAGTGACTCACCAAGACCTTGTAGCCAGCCAGCCAGCATCACTGCTACCATAAAAGCTGCAGACTGGTGTCTGGTGCTGGTTTAAAGACCCTGAACAGTTCAATTGTTAAATGCCGTGGTTGGGGTTTGTAATTAACCCCATCTCTTTGCCCTCAACTTGTTATGAATGACCGAGATTGGCGTCGGTCGATTGGTGGGGCCCCCACGTTTGGTCGTGTTGATTTGAGCAACCGCGTTCGTGGAAACGTGACTGAAAAGCTTTGGATTTTTTGCCCACCAATCTACAAAAAAGAAAGATTTGAGAAAGAAAAACATATATATATTAAAACATGAAGTTGGATGGGTTGACAGGGACTCATCAATTGGTAATGTTATTTTATTCATTTTTTTCATATTCCCATCCGTTTTTTAGCTCTTAAAAAAAGCTTATCACGGTCAATAGCTAGTGGTATATATATATTTTTTACATGTATTTTGTAGTATTGTGTTTGTTTTCTTTTTCTTCTTTGGAGTTGTCTGTGGGTGCTATTGACTTTTCTGGAGAGATTGGAGAACCTTTGATGGGATCCTGCTGATTGATTGATGTTTGGAGGCTGGCCTGTTTGTTTGGCAGGCCCCCCTCCCTCTAATGAACTAGTGCCTAATTAACATGGCCCGGTGAGAGAGCGGTAAGAGACTCACTGGTCATTAGGTTTTGGCAACATTAGCTTTGATTGGTTATACTCTCTTCGGTGGATCGTCCATACAACAAGATTAGCTTTGATTGGACCGTGGATACCAAAGGGTGGCAGGACCCACTTGACCAGGATGAGGGTTAAGGGTTTAGGACATGTAGCTTGGTTAGCGCTGCTCCACTCAGGTGTGCATTAATGTGATTGCACAAAAAAATGTCTCTTCCTTTCATCAAATGATACATGCTTCTTCGATTGCACCAAAAATTTTTGATGTGAAAGATGGAGGTTGATCAAGTGCATCACACACTACAAGTGTACCATCACAATGCACCTGATCCTCCCTCCAAAAGCTAACCATCCTCGGGCGAACGGGACAGGTATCAGTCAGAAAAATAGGGTGGGCAGAGCTACTTTAGCAGGTACCTGAGATTTTTTTACCATCGATTAAATCCGGTGAGAGTCTTTCCCTCAACGTAAATGAGAGAATGATTCTCATGAACTCTCTTCTTTCAAGTCAAAGCAAACAAGAGAGTCACGAGAGGACTCTCATTTGCGCGGCCAATGAGATTGAGAGCCATTTTCTGATTTTCTCATTCGTGCAATAAATGGAATTGCAATGGTCCTCTTGTGATTCCAAATCAAATTTCTTTAGGGAATATTTATGTTGGTCACTGGTGAAAAAAAAAGTAGGCCATACGGTTAACTTTGTTATCTATTTTTACAAGTTTTAAGGAAAAAAACAATTGAATATAGTGAGGTGGTGAATGAAGTTGATGATTCTTAAAAAAAAAAAAGTTTTATTGCATAGAGTGTGCAAAAGAGACAGTTTCACCGTAATTATTTGCGCTAGAAAAGAGGGTCCATAGACAAAAATAGTAATCCAACTAGCATTAAGAAGTCAAAGATCAAACTTAAAATGCTCAAGAGTCAGGTTAGATTGCAGGATTCACAAGCTCAAGAGTCGAATTGTAGATGAGGCAATTTTGCTTCAAATATTTGCTCGAGAGAAGAGAGAGTTTGCAAACAAAAACAATAACCTAAATGACATTAAAAACAAACTCCCTGATGTTGAGTCTTTTTCCTATTTCATCAATTAATGACCATCCACGACGTCGTTTGTTGAACCTTCTAATGTTGAGCTATGTACTTTGAATATTTTCAACATATTTATTTGTTAATGAATGAGATAAATATACGTATAAGCAAGTTCATTTTTAAATGACTTGAATGAATATATATGTACGAGCAAATTTATTTTTGAATGAATGAAATGAATATATGTATGACTATGTTTAGAATGAATGAATTGAATGAAATTGTATGAACAAGTTATTTTTATGCGGATCTCACAAGTATTGGTAGGTTTCAGTTTCAGGAAGTTCACTACATACATTTTGGTGCGAACTTCATGCGGTATATGTGAATTAAGTAAGATATTTGTGAGGTTACGAGGTTTAGTTTAATATGAAGTTCACATATTTTTTATGCAAATTTCATATTATTTATGCAAACTTATTAGGTGTTTGCAAAGTTTCAAGGTTTAGGCTTAAAATGATGTTAGCAAATATTATTATGTGAAGTTCGTGATGTCCACACAAAAAAATGTGCAGACCTCCTTTTAAGTAGGAGTTTGTCACGCGAATTTCGTGAGATTCGCACATGCGGAGGGTAAAAAAAGCCCTAACGAAATTGGCTTTTTGCGGTTTTAATTGGTCATCGAGCAAATTTTGTCAAATTGAAAGCATTTTAGGAAAATACATCATTTTTGTCGTACACTACAATCATTTTTCGTAAATAGAACCACTTAGTAAAGCCAAATCAACTGTTTTTTCACTTGGACCAACCCTTTTGATTTAGTTATTTATTTATTTATCCCTTTAGATTTTAAGGATCTTGGATGTAAATGCATGTTAAATGTATTTCTATGAGTATATGCATTAAAAATGAAGCAAAATAGAATGATTTTCACTTGGGCTTACCCTTTTGATCTAGAGTTTGGTTTTTTTTTTCGGATTATGCATTTAGGTTTTAGGGATTTTGTGCTTGAATGAATTTCTGTGTATGTGCATGAAAAACGAAGCCAAATCTGTTGATTTTCACTTTAGTTGACACTTGTAATCTATGTTTTTTTTTGTTTACTCCTTGGGATTTTAGGGATTTTGTGTGTAAATTCATGTTGAATGTATTTCTCTTATTGTATATGCATGAAAAAATCAAGACAAAGCATGCTGGATTTATTTTGGTTGATTACTTTTTGGTATATGCATGAAAAACATGTTGGATTTCTTTTGTTTTATTTTATCTTTGTATGTTCATCAGTGATGAGAGACTCGAAAGTACAAGAAGTCTAACTAGTTGACAAACTATAATGAGAGGAACATCAAAATAGAATATTTGTTTGATTGCATGTAAGAGCAAGCCTGAATCCTTGAAATGAACACAAGTGGAGGTTTGAAGTATAAAGCCATGAGGGTGGTGGAGAAAAAAATGATTGAGAAGTTTGGTTGTGAATTTACCTTAAACAAGGTCAAAAAACAAATTGAAGCATGCTAAGCCTAACTTCATCTTGAGTGAAATGTTGAACTCCAGTGGGATCCTGAAAAAACAAAAAAAAGATGATCATCGTGAATAATGAAGGGCCAAGTATGTGTGGAAATACCTAAAGAAGAAGACAGAAAAATGAGTCCACCTGATCTAAGGTTGCATAACATGCAATGCATTTGTTATGCATGTCCTTACGTACATAAGAAGGCCAATCAATTACTAGGCGTATATAACTAGAAGAGACAATTTGCACTTATATAATCAGTTCATCGAGATCATGAGCATCACCATCGTGGTAGGCGATCATGGTTTCCTAACTTTATATTTGTATCATTCACCTAATGCAGTCGTCAAGTTGATTGACCATCTTTATGATGTTCTTATGGATTAGTAGTTAAGCTTAAGCATGCATGTCTCCTTCGACCTTACTTCCATGTAATCCATTTAGTTCATCTCTACTGCAATGTAGCTTCATTCTTCAATCACTGAAGAAACAGGTATGGCAAGACAAATCTAAAATATCTAAGAACGTTAAAGCAAATAATTAAAGATAGGCTCACATATTCACCAACACAGTAATTAAGGGCATGTTTGCCTCTTATGCAAAGATTCATTTGGATCTAATTTTATTAGAGTCTTTTTATTTGGATTTCTTATGTAGAATTGAATCTTTTATGTAATGGATTTATCTCAGATCCAAAGTAGACCTAGGATTTAGATTTCTATTTTGGGTTTGCTTTTGTATTCAGATCTTATCCACAATCCATCGTAAGGTTAGGGTTTTATTTTTCTATAAATACTTTTTATGTATGAGGGATTAGAGACAGATTGAAGTTGAGAATTTATGAGATTACTGAAATTGTTATTTTCATTTATTTCATATTTTTTCTACAATTTCTTTCTGTGTTTCTTGCTTTTCTTTGGATTCCATGTATAAGAGTAGGGTAACACAATTTTATAGCAAATCGAGCCCTCTCAATTTACATCAAGCAAAAGAATGATGCAGGGTTTTCATTACCATGTCGTCTCAAGAAATAGGTTTCAACCAGGTTCCTATGTGCAAGACCCGGTTCCAAGTGTCTAGGCTCCTGATTCGGGTCGGTTCTGACCCCATACACTCCAATTTTGGGTAATGCGGGTCAAGTCCAAGGGGTTCAGTCATTGAACTAGGCCCAACTCATTAATTTTGGTCTGAATTTTCATATCCAAACCAAAACTGGACCTAATCGAATCTGAACAAAGCTCCAGTTTCAATCCGGACTAGGTCAAGACCAGTCTCATACATATTTTGGATCTAGATTGGGGCTAAACCAGACCTATCTCTATTAAACTCTGATCCAGTATCTGACTCAACCCATTCCGAGTCTGAAGAATCATTATGTCCCTGATCCAGTCGTGATTCGACAGGATCTTAACCAAGTCAAAATTAACCCAAACCCAACCCAATCTCCTAAATAGGCCAACACCAACCAAAATGTTGTCCAAAACCCACCAATACCCCTGCACACCTATCCACTACCTAGACAACCCATGAAGTACCCATTTGGTCCGGGTGGAACCCTTTTGGATCCAATCAATTATATTTGGATTCAAAAGCCCTTAAAGATGGATCTCTCTACCTTGTCTCAAATATTGTAAATGGATTCACTTAGTATTATGCTACACCAACCACCAAGGAGCAACAAGGTCCATATACTCTTTATATTTGGATTGTTGGCAATATGGGTCTTGTCGTCGTCAATTTCTTTGGATCGACACCTTCGCGGTTCTTAGAAGTTTAGCAAAATTGGAAGAAACGTAAGTGGGATCAAGACTTGATGGCAAGTATTTTTTTTCAACCCGGGGAGAATGATGCACGAGCAGAGCAGAAGACTCGGGTCCCTAAAGATCCATTTGTATCTAACTTCATTAGGGTTTTTTATTTGGATTTCTTATGTAGAATTGGATCTTTTTGTAATGCCCTAAAATTTTATCCAAATTTTAAGGTTTTTTTTAAATACGCAACAAAAATAATTGATTGAAGTTGGAAAATCTTGGGAGATTACAATTCAATGCAATTCGGATCAAGTTACTAAAAATAAACACCATTTCATCGAGTTTTCAATAATTATTATATCTTAGAGTTACAAATTTAATAAGAAACATTAAATTAATTGAAAGTGGATCACAAAATGATAGGAAAGAGATGAACCTAGCACATTGTAACAACTCCCATCATTCTTCCTGACCTGAAAAATAGTAATTGTTGGGGGTCAAATTCCACAGGTCCCAGTAGGAAATCTCTTTTCAAGGTACACAAGTAAGGAGCCCACACATAAGAGCATAATGGAGTTTAAATAAACCAGTAATACATTTTAACACAAGCATAACAACAATTAATTTCATTCATGTAAATATTAAAATTTATAGGAAGTAAAACTGTGTAATAATAATTGTGTTTCACTTGATTAACCCCATGCGGGTATGCATAATTCAAATATGTCAATACAAATGAAATCAATTGGGGGTATATTATTATTTAGGTGATTTAATACCTAGTTGACTATTTGGATCAGATTCCAAAAGGGGCGGTATAATGACCAAGAGATAACCCCTAAAGACTGAGAGAACATGATGCATCTGACTTCTGTAGAAGTTTAAGAACCTACTCACCTATGATTTAATTTTGGTAGTCCAGATCTCCTAACTCTTGTGAGCGGAGGACCGTCAAGTCATTGTTTCTCGTAGTATGATAAAAAATATTGTATGCTTCAAGAATAATAACACACAAAGTTTGTACCATCTACCCTCTCTAAGGTAACACTGGGACCAAAATAAGCATCGATCTCATCAATTTAATGTTTATGACATTATTGTACCAGCCTCTTTGGGCAACCAAGGCTTTGAAAGTGCACGTACCATACCAGGGTACACAAAAGTCTACCCTCATGACCAGAACACATACTACGCTAATGTGGTAGTCAATACATTAATTTATGGTGAACTATGGTTACCCGTCCAATGTACTCGTGGTGTCAAAACACTAACGAGGTCCAAAAATAAGCCCTAGTATGAAACCGTTCAGGCCTTAATTTATGTTTATGTTTATGCAATTATTCAATAGTGCTATCTTGGGCGCACATAGAATGCCTCATTGGTCCAATTTGACCCCAGACTCAGCTCGTGGGCGATCACATAGGTGCACTCTGGATATCGTCACAACATAGTATTGACATGACACAAACACAATCTCAAGTGCTCATGTGGCACAATAGAGGTTCTATTGAACCTGTTTTGCTCATTTTTGAGCTTTCACACAATCATGAACCACCATATCCATAAGATTTATCAAACACATGTATTAAATAATATGCATTCTATATTTGGAATCATGGTCACGACATTCATATGCAAAAGATACATAATCTCATGTGTTCGATGGAAGAGTTTATGAGACCCGATCATGCCAAATAGATTTCTGAAGTAAATGCAATTGAACTAACATCGCAATTCTTATATTACGTGTTTCGAAAAAAACCATTCAATGAAATGATTCATTCACTTAAGCATAAAATAGTAAATGAAACAGACTTTGCGAACATACTCACGCATTTATTATTTCACATGAAATGATGACCAAAACTATCATTTTTCCACTTTTCTTTGTCATTGTCAAGAACAAGCATTTCTAATATCTATTTAGTTGAATTTATGCATATTCAATCATTAAGCATTTACATTCGACAAATTAACAATCATTATTTGTGTTAATTTGGAACTTGTCATTTGAGACCTATATATATATATATACATATATATATATATATATATATATATATATATATATATATATATATATATATATATGTATGTATGTATGTATGTATGTGTGTGTTTGTGCATATTTCACACATATGTCACATGTATATACAGTTGTGCATGTTGCGCATTCTCTAGCCCTTTCAATATATGCACAAATATATATATATATATATATATATATATATATATATATATATATATATATATATATATATATATATATATATATATATATATATATATATATATATATCTATATATATATTCTGTATTTCATTTTCATTTTTTTCTTTCTTCTTTTTTTTCTCTTGCAGTACAAGTCACAACACACCAGCAAGGTGGAGCACCCTGCTGGTCACCCGAGATCGACAAGGCTACTGGGGTCGACATACCCAATTTGCTGCACCACCATAGTGCAACAACTGCTGCCGCTGCTCAGTACTGTTGTGCTCAGCAGGGTAGCAACACCAAGCTGCTATCCATTAGCAATCAGCTAGGTCATCAGACCCAGTCAGCCTGATATGGGCAGCAATGCCAAGCTATTGAGGTGCTGGCAGTGGCTGGGGTCGAGATAATCCAAGCCGGTTGTGCTTACAGTGGCCATCGGCCACCCGCATCAATAGGCAGCAGGCTGGGTCTAGGCAAACCCCAGTCTGTTGTGCCTTGAACAGTGACAACGACACTGATAGGGTGTTGCGCACCCTGTCATGCATGCTGAGTCTGATGTAGGGCCAACCCTTCTCGAGTCAGGCCGAATCAGACCGAACCAAAATAGTCGGTTGGGCCAATGCTGTCACAATAACATGGGACAACGGCTGGGGGTCAAGTCGACCCCTGCCCGTTCACGATTTCCAACGCATATGCATGAACAAAAAAAACTTTTTTTTATTCAATAAAAAAAACATATTTAAGCAGAGTGCATGTGTGCACACATTAAAGTGTAATAACATGGATGCATAGCATTTGCATTCAAATCTTTTCATGCTGCATATCTAATAACATGCACCTAAACATGTGCATAGGCAAATCCATGACATCTTGTAAAAATAATAATGCTCATGGATTATGCATAAATAATCGTTCTTCATTTTTGAAATGATGATTAGAAAGATAATTGAGACAATATGTATATGTATATATATATATATATATATATATATATATATATATATATATATATATATATATATATATATATATATATATATATATATATATATATATATATATATATATATATCATTCTAACATTTTGAATCCTAAACGTTGTAGGATTTGAATGCACTAAATATGTCGTCAAACCCACCATGAAAAGGAGGATCGACAATCATATTAGAAAGAGAATTTATATATATATTATGTATCTCATTCCCACATTTTGAATCCTCAAGGTTGTAGGATTCGAATGCACTAAATGCCATTGAACCCACCATGAAAAGGAGGATCGATAGTCATATCGGAGTGTGGTCCAGCATGATCTTACATGCTGGACCAATACTCATGCACTATTGAAAAGAGATCCTACCTTGGTGAAATGAATCCGGTTCTAGTCACATGCACGAGTTCGAACAACCACTGAGCTCCAACAAGAGAGAGAGAGAGAGAGAGAGAGAGAGAGAGAGAGAGAGAGAGAGTCGTTGGATTAGACTGAGGGTTTGAGAGAAGAGATGGAGATATAGAAAGAGGGAGAGAGAGATTTGGAAGGAGGGAGGGGTGCCACCCTCTTTCCCCTTCCGGTCCTTAACTCTCACAAGGTAAGTCTTCTTTTCTTATTTCTTTCCATCTTTTATTTCTTATTAAATTTTTTTCTTAGCTCAATTTATGGTATAGATATTTTTTTTGTATGCATATTTTTTTTGAAATTATAACATAGATAGAAAAGGGAGAGGTCATCATCTCTTTGAAGGCTAATGGGTCCCACAGAGGGGGCGACCCACACTTGCTCCATTTACCACCCTTCATTCCCTTTTCGTTTTTGGGAAGTGGATTAGGTAAGTGTTTTATCCTAACTAGGGTTTTAGGGGATTTTGATTCTATCGCATGTATTTTATATATATTATTATTTTTTTAAAGTTTAAAATTTTCTCAACAAGGTAGGTGGGTCCCAAGGGGGCGAGCCACCTTATCCTTCTATACTCTCTCTCTCTCTTTATATATATATATATATATATATATATATATATATATATATATATATATATATATATATATATTTCTTATTTTTTTATTATCAAGATTTTTGAATCCTCATCATTTTTATTTGGATCAGGATCCAAATTTGATCCTTTTTGTTAAGATTTGAACAACTTCATATCCAGTTTTGGGTTGGATTCTGGATCTACTTGAGATCCAAACCCACCCACTGGACTGAATGCCTATTTGTACTGGATCACGTATCTCTCCAAGATTTAGATCCAATTTATAACCCAATCACCAATTTGAACATGAAATTCAAATTTTAAGTTTTAAATTCCTTGACATCCTAAATTTTATTATATATCTTATGATTTGACTAGACATTATTATTTCGAAGTTTCGGTAACTTTACAATAAAAAATTTACAAAATTCGCAAGTCTTACGCTTTTTATGTAAATGATCTATTTTGGATTCAAAGTAGATCTAGGATTTTCTATTTTGGGTTTGCTTTGTATTTGGATCTTATCGAAGATTTGTTGTAGGGTTAGGGTTTTATTTTTCTATAAATACTTGTTAGGTGGGAGGGATTATATTGAAGTTGAGAATTTATGAGATTATTGAAATTGTTATTTTCAGTTATTTTCTATTTTTCTTGCAATTTCTTCCGATATTTTATGCTTTTCTTTGGATTCCATGCACAAGAGTAGGTAATGTAGTTTTATCGTAAATCAATCCCTCTCGATTTACATCAGCCTCCCGTGGAAGAGGCCGTGGCGTCTGCCGCGGTGCCCTCTTCTAGAGAACACAAGTCCATGGAAAATGAGTCCGCTGAAAGGAGGGGTCGGACATTGAAAAATGGGGCTACTTTCCACAAGAAAAACAGTTCCCATGTTTGCATCCACAAGAAAAACTGCTGCACCAGGCTGTTCCCAGATGCAAAGAAGCACTGCATCGAGAAGGATAAGGAGCGCGTTGCCATCTTTCTTCTGCTTCTCTTAGTTGCGGCATGGTGGTGGTGCACCATGCATGGGGGGATAAAGAGGAGTGATATTACTTCACGCCGGGCACGAGAGGGCATGATGTTGGATCATTGCAATTGATGTTGGATCTTGAAGTGGGAAGGCTTGGAAAATAGAGGACATGACAAAGCTGAACAACAGTTGTCAAGTTGGCAAATGAGCCCCTATCCAAGCTACTTTTTTTTCAACATTTATTCTGCATTTTTTTATTAAGTTTTCAGTGACAAAGACAGGTTGAGTTCATTTACCAAATTTTGCATGCTTGCTGTGCATTCCATACTAAATCAAGCAGTTACGAGTTTAGGTTAGAATTTGGAAGATGCATGGACTTCCAAACTTTGTCAAGATACTTTCTCGACCGTGATCATGAACATTCACTCTTCTTTCTTCGCATATCCTTTGGTTAATTTTCTAATAGAGTTACTTTATGAAACACTGCCCTGTTGGTGAGTAACATGCACATGAAACTTCACTCAAATCTGACGACCATGAAACAAGAAAAAAGGAATAAGACATACAGAACCCATAAATGAAATTTGGTAGTGGATTGATAATTGCATGCAAACTGCACCCAACCAACAGATCTGGCTGCTGCTTACTGTTAACTTGAGATACTTGGTTAAGCAGCTTATGAGGTGGCTGAACTATTTGCATTAGTGGGGTCTCTCTCTCTCTCTCTCTCTCTCTCTCTCTCTCTCTCTCTCTCTCTCTCTCTCTCTCTCCTGTTTTTCATGTGCGTCCTTACTCAAGAAATTGACATGCTAGAGTAATCAAGTGTGAAGTTTCTATCTTTAGTGGATACGGTTGGCAGAAGAGTTCTTGAGTAGCCCATCTTAGGCAGAGCTTGTGAAGTTTGATTGTCCCAAACACACCAAGCTTGTGCGACCAATGTCCTGAATGCAAAAATGGCCCAAGTCTGCTCTAGCTTCCAGAGTCTTAAAATAGAACTTATAAACTAGATGAAACAAATCAACACCATGTATTCCAGTTATGTTACAGTAATAGCATAAAGGACAATCAGAAAGCTTTTGACAGAGCAACCTAGTGGATATTCATTTCTTCCACCTTAGCTGCAGTTGTTACACTTTGTAGTTGTAAGATAGGATTTCTCAATTCATGGAATATCAGACCAGTAGTTATCTACTTGACTGCTGTTGATACGTAGGAAATTGGACAATTTTTCAAAATTCTGGATCAAATGAAGGTAAAGCCCATCTGGATAGACCAAAGCCAGCAAAGATATCTTAGTTGATCAT